>NC_132918.1:83901138-85101138 GCF_047675955.1 Chlorocebus sabaeus
AGCCACATGTCTTTTGCTTGCCAAAACAGCTGAATGCTCCTGGAAAAAAAAACACACAGCCAGGCATGATCATATCATTATAAGTTGTGACCAGCCTTGACCTGAGTCTTGACCCCACCCACAGCCTACATTCTTACACCCTGCTCTCAACTGTTTCAGACATTCTCTACTGTCACTTCTATCTCCCATCCCTACTCCTTCCTTCTCAAGGGATGCCTGGCCTCATTCTTCATAGTGAAAATGAAAGCTGCTGGAATAAACTCTTTCAGCTTCTGCTCTCAAATTTGTGCCCATCCTTTCTGTCCGTTAGTGCCCATCCGATTATCAAATGCCAGTTGGTCTCCATGTGTCTCTGATCCCTTTTCCCCCTGTCTTCTGAGTGCCCTGACTCCATGGATCATCCATTCTTTATCCTCCCCAGTTGGATTCTTCTCATCAATATCCATTTGTGCCCCAGCTTGGCCCATATTTTCCCTCCATTGACTCCACAGCTCCCTGTAGCTATTGCTTTATCCCTTCCTTCACAGCCAAACTCTGGAAAGTTGGATATTAGAAATGCTGCCTCCACACTATTCACAATAGCAAAGACATGGAATCAACCTAAATGCCCATCAGCAACAGACAAGATAAAGAAAATGTGGTACATAAAACCCATAGAATAGTAAGCAGCCATAAAAAAGAACGAGATCATGTATTTTGCAGGAACATGGATGGAGCTAGAGGCCATTATCCTTAACAAAGTAATGCAGGAATAGAAAAACTAATGCTGCTTGTTCTCATTTATAAGTGAGAGCTAAATGATGAGAATGTGTGCACACAAATCAGGACACAACAAACACTGGGGTCTACTTGAGGGTGAAGGGGGAGAGGAGGAAGAAAAATGAAGATAACTATTGGGTACTGGGCTTAATACCTGGGTGGTGAAATAATCCGTACAACAAACCCCCATGACATGAGTTTGCCTATGTAACAAACCTTCACATGTACCCCTGAACCTCAAATAAAAGTTTTTTGTCAAAAAAGAAAAAACATCCTGCCTCCCTTTTCCTACCAAGCATTCTGCCTGCTACTGGGCCCCTATCCCTTCATAGACTAGCTGAGGACATCAGGGACTTCCATGTTGCCAAAACCATGAGTATAATCAGTGTTCCCCCGACTTGATATCTCAGTGAAGGGTAATCATTCATTTTTACAAAACTGTCCCTCCCAACTTCCTTGGCACCCCAGCCTCCCGATTTTTTTTTAATTTTTCAATAGATTATTGGGGGTACAGGTGGTGTTTGGGTACATGAGTAAGTTCTTAGTGGTGATTTGTGAGATTTTGGTGCACCCATCACTGCAGTATACACTGCACCATATTTGTAGTCTTGTATCCCTCATCACCCTTCCATGCTTCCCCCCAAATCCCCAAGGTCCATTGTATCATTCTTATGCCTTTGCGTCCTCATAGTTTAGCTCCCACATATCAGTGAGAAAATATGATGTTTGGTTTTCCATTCCTGAGTTACTTCACTTAGAATAATAGTTTCCAGTTTCATCCAAGTTGCTATGAATGCCATTAATTCATTCCTCTTTATGGCTGAATAGTATTCCATCTCATATATATGCGTGTGTGTGTGTGTGTATGTGTGTGTGTGTGTGTATACACTCTTTGATTTTCTTTATACACTCTTTGATTGATGGGCATTTGGGTTGGTTCCATGATTTTGTAACTGCGAATTGTGCTGCTATAAACATGCCTGTGCAAGTTATCTTTTTCGCATAATGACTTCTTTTCCTCTGGGTAGATACCCAGTAGTGGGATTCCTGGATTAAATGGTAGTTCTACTTTTAGTTCTTTAAGGAATCTCCACATTGTTTCTCTAGGACCAACCTCCTGATTTTCTGTTTACCTATGTCTCTGTTACCTTTGCTGTTTTGTACTCTCCCTAACTCCTAAGTTGACCAGTTTCTCTGGGATCATTTTCTTTCTCAATTTTCTCTTTAGTCACCCTCATATCCTCCCAAGCTTTTAGATACTGTCAGTGTGCTGACATGTCTCAAATAGGTACCATGATGGTTTTGTTACTACTTTTTATCTTAGCCATTCTGATAGGCATGTAGTAATTATCTCATTACAGTTTTGGCTTGCTTTTCTCAAAGGGCTAATGATATTAAACATCAGTGCAGGCTGGGCCTGGTGGCTCACGCCTATAATCCTAGAACTTTGAGAGGCTGAGGCGGGTGGGTCACTTTGGGTCAGGAGTTCGAAACCAGCGTGGTCAACATGCTGAAACCCTGTCTCTACTAAAAATATAAAAGAATTACCTGGGCATGGTGGCAGGTGCCTATAATCCCAACTACTTGGGAGGCTGAGGCAGAAGAATTACTTGAACCCGGGAGGCAGAGGTTGCAGTGAGCCAAGATAACGCCACTGCACTCCAGCCTGGGCCACAGAGTGAGACTCCGTCTCAAAAAAAATAAACGAGAAACGAAAAAACATCAGCGCAGAAGAGGATGTGGAGAGACTGCATCAATTATATTTTGCTGATGAGAATGTAAGATGGAATAACCATTGTAGAGAAAGTTTTGGGAATTTCTTCTTTTAAAACTAATCCTGCAACTACCATGTGACCCAGCTGTGGCACTCCTGGGCATTTATCCCAGGGAAATGAAGACTTGTGTTTACTCAAATATTTGTTCATAGCAGCTATATTTGTAAGATTCCCAACCTGGAAACAACCCAGATGTCTTTCAACAGGTGAGTAGTTAAACTGTGGTACATTCTTACCCTGGGATATGATTTAGCAATAAAAGGAAGGAGTTGTTGCTACATGCAACACCTTGGGTGACTCTCAAAAGAATTATTCTGAGTGGGAAAGGCAAAAGGCTGCATACTGTATGATTCTATAAATAACATTCTTGAAACAACACTGTATAAATGGAGAACAGATTAGTGTTTGTCAGGAGTTAGGGATGGGAGGCAAGAAGTCAGGGATTAGGAATTGGGGGTGTGGAGTAGCTATGGTTATAAAAGGACAGTAGAAGGGATCATTGTGGTGATGGAACTGCTCTGTATCTTCGCCATGGTGGCAGATACATTAATCCATACAGGCAGTGCCATTACATAAATCAAATACACACATACCTGCATGCACTTACACATATATACAGGCAAGTGGAGAAATCTGAATAAGATTGATAGACTGTATCAATGTCATATCCTGGCTGTAATATTGTACCATAGTTTTACAAGGTGTTATTGTTGGGGGAAACTGGATAAAGGATACATAGATCTCTACATTATTTCTTTCAACTTATATGAATCTACAATTATAAAAAAATTTAAAGTTTAATTTATAGAAAAGGCATTTTTAGATTTAAAATAAAACTCCTACATTAACTGAAAAAATTAATTAAATATAAATTAAAAATCTTTTACAACTTTAGATCTCTCTCTTACACACGCGCGCGTACATACGCACACACGCGCATGCATCTAAGCTTTATTGTCTTTGCTCTACCCACAGTTCAGCGCCCTGTAATTCAGTTTCTGTCCCCACCTCTCCACTTACACCACACTTCTGAATATCACTAGTGACCTCTTTGATGTTTAATACACTGAAGACTTTTCAGTGCTTATCATTTTCAAGTCCTTGCAGCATTTAAAGATGTTGACACTATCTTCTTTGTTTCATTTGACTTCTATAGCACCATACACTCTGGGTTTTCTTCCTTTCACTGTATACAGCTTTCTACCCTTTTTAATAGATTTCCTCTCTTCATTCCTTAAATTTACCGTTTTTCTTGAGTTCTGCCCTAATCTCTCTTCTTGTCTCAATCTGTACTCCTGAATTATTTCATCTGCTTCCATGAGTACAAATATCATCTGTGTGCTGAGAACTCTCTGGCCAAAATCTACAGATGGGATCTCTCTGTAAGCTCCAGATATTTATCTATCATTTTAGCCTGCAGTCTTCATAGACAGGCCCATAGGCCCACAAATGCAACAGTTTCAGACAGAGCTCAGGGTGTTCCCTTTTAAACCTGCTCCTCTCTGTGTTCCTTTTTCATGAATGGCTTTACCTTGTTGCTCCAACCAAAGACAGAGGAGCTGGCCTGGGTCCTTCCTCTTCCTTCAGTCTCCTCTCTTATCCAGTTATTAACCAATTTCTGATATAATAATTTGGCTTCCTTTATATCTTCTTTCATTTATGAGGCAAGTTCCTTCAGTGTTTTCTAGTGACTTTTCATTACTTTGAAGAGACAGTTCGTACTCCTCACAATACCACGTAAAGAGCTCATAGCCACATGCACACACAGGCACGTCCAGTTGTGCACACATACCTAAACACACACCCAAAACAGAGGGATTATCTCATGCCTGGGGCTGTGTAAACACTTGTCCTTGGTGGAATGTGTAACTTTCCCATCTCCATCCCCATCACCTAGCCAAAATCTCTCTTCCTTCAGGCCTCCATTTAGACATCACTTTTCCCTCAAGAGTATGTGTGATTCTTGTACCTTATCCTCCCCATCATCTAATAATAGCATCCTCTTCTTTTCCTCATCATAGCATTTAGAAGACTGTATTTAAATTACCTATTTATTTGTCACATACCTCAGTAGCTATACATTTTTCCCAAGGGAAGGGTTGATATTTTGTTTCTCATCGCATCCTACAGTAAGCGCCAAGTACGTGTTTCTTGACTCTGGGGCTGTACTGAGTTGAACAAGGATGACATCACTGACTACAGAACCCTTTGTATAAGCATCAAAGGGGTAGCAGTGGGGTAAATGATCACATCCTGGCTAAATGGTTCCGGTTCCTACAAGCCTGCAGAACAGCCTGTCAGCTCTAAACCTTTTAGTCATTTCCTGTGAATCTTGCCAGCACTCATTTCATTTTTGTTTTTTCCATTTTCTTCATCTTTCCCACATAGTATAGACCAGAATGAATCAAAGTCTAACTTATGCTGACTGCCCGTGTTGCATCATCAGTCTATGAGGCCCCTTCTCAGTTTTTGTGGCTGCTCTTGTGCCTGCTGACTCCATCCCTGTAGACCTTGCTGTTCCTCCCAGTCTGTGGCCACTAACCTCAGTTATTTTTACTGAATGTGTTACCTCATCCTTAGTGAGTCTTTTGTTGTTGTTGGTTTTTTTTTTTTTTTTTTAGCAACAAAGTATTTTTTAATTAAGGTTGTACATTGTTATTTTAGACATAATACTATTGCACCCTTAATAGACTACCATATAGTGTAAACATAACCTTTCTGTGCACTGGGAAACCAAAAAAAAATAAGTGTGACTCACTTTATTGCGATAGTTACTTTATTGCAATGTTGTGGAACCCTTTTTGTTATTGTTGAACAGTTATTATAACATGTCTGATTTAGTGGAAAGTACACTGAACTGAATATCGGGAAAGCTGGGCCTAGGGGGCTGGCCTTGAGAAGTTGACTAAGCCTGTACATTTAATTCAAAAAGAGCTACTCAGATTCCCTTAAAGGGTCTTATACTTTATGACAGTAAGCACTTACCTCATTCTGCCACGTGGTGTAGCCAGATTATGCATGTACAATGATTCCAAACATTCATGTAAATAAATCTTCATAATATACAAGAATTATGTGTCTATGGTGCTGTCCAGCTTTCGATGTGCTTTCAAACCCATTTTCTCATTTAATCCTCACAAAGTTGGAAACTGGCTCGGGGACTTATTCATGTTTACAGGAATAATCAACATTGATGCCAATAATTTTGATTATATATCTTAAAAATCTCATAAAAATTGCTTTTAAAAGAATCATTTATTAGACAAAAAGAGTGAACCTATCAACAGGCAATTCATAGAAGAGGAAATAAAAATAATGAATGAACCAATGAAATGATGTTCAACTTATTTAAAGAAATACAGTTTAAAATATTATTTTTTCATTCTCAGATCAGCCAGCATTTACAAGTTCAATGCTCGGTATTGGCAAAAGTATGGGAAGCATGTACTCGCATGAGCTCGTGCTAGGAGTACAAATTAATACAACCTTTTCAAAACAAAACTTAGCACTATCTTTCAAAATTTTAAGTGTGTGCTATTTTTGACCCTGCAACTCAATTTCAGACAGTAGGTATATTTGCATAAAGGCACAGAGGTATTCTGTTCCAGAAAACACATTGCAACATTGTTGTGATAGAATAAAAGGACTACTAAAATAAAGTATGGCAACTGCATACAATAATAACATGGAGGCTATCAGAAAAATAAGACACATCTTTATATGCTAATAAAAGACACCTTAAAAAACTATTTTAAGAAAAAGCAAGGTGCAAAATAGGACATAAAGGATCTGATTTGTGTTTGAAGAAAAACTTCGACCATGAGTGTTTATATGTGAGTGTGTGTGTGTGTGTGTGTACATGCTTATACAGGCATGTATGTATAAGCAATCTGATACATGCCTATATAAGCATTACTCAATCTTTTAGTGATTATCTCTGGAAAAGAGTTTTGCTTTTCATTCTGTACCCTTCTACGCCTGTTGAATTTTTGAATTTTTAAATAAATAAATGTGTGTGTGTTGTGTGTTTTAAAAGTTAACATACAGACCAAGCACGGTGGCTCGTGCATGTAATCCTAGCACTTTGGGAGGCAGATCACCTGAGATCAGGAGTTCGAGACCAGCCTGGCCAACATGGTAAAGCCCTTGTCTCTACTAAAAATACAAAAATTAGTCAGGTGTGGTGGCGGGTGCCTGTAGTCCCAGCTACTCGGGAGGCTGAGGCAGGAGAATCGCTTGAACCAGGAGGTAGAGATTACAGTGAGCCAAGATCATGCCACTGCACTCTAGCCTGGGTGACAGAGTGAGCCTCCATCTCAAAAAAAAAAAGTTAGCATACAGCGCAGAATTCAGCTTTTCTTATTCCAGGTAGCAATGGTGTTTTTCACTGCTTTGACCAACTTAATTGACCCAAGTAGAAAAATCTTACAAAATAAATAAATAAATAAATAACACTTTAGAAAAATACTTTAGATGCTTTAGATTTATGTGACTTCAAAAGTCAAAAAACCTTAATCCTGCTTAGACAGAAGCCTTGCCCTCAGCCCCAAAACATAATGGACAAGCAGGTGACTTACCTTTGACTTTTCTTGTATCTTGCAATCTGTCAGCAATCACGATATGCAGGCCTCAGAGTGGAAGAGCCCCTGGAGACCACCTATTGCCTCTCAGGAACACGGTCATTCTGCAGATCAGGGTCCTGCTCTGGGAGAAATGAGTGCACACTCACTCTGCATTCTGTCCAGCCCTTCTGCCACCTACATTTCCACGCTTGCCTCTTACCACTGAATAGCTTCCAAAGGAAAAGTGAATGGTCTTTGTGAATTCAAACCTCACTCTGTTGCTTCCCTATTTAAAACTCTTCAATGGGCCCCTCTTCCCAGTGCTCTGTCTTTAGTTGTTCTGTATATAAAAGCTAAACTTCTTCACGTTTATACATCTCTTGTTTATGTGATCGTCTGTCACTGGCCGTGTGTTGTTGATGTGTGTTCTGAATGAACAGGTTCCAGCAATTAAACGACTGAGAGGAAATGCTTTTGTATCTCTCTAGCCTCATTTCTTTTTTACCTCTATGATGCAAACACATGGAACTACAGTTTGTTCTCCATTGCCGCATGATTAATCTATCCTTAGTCCTTTGTGTGTGATCTTTCTGTACCTAGAACACTCGTCTTGGGCTTTTGCCTGGCCAGTACATTGCCATCCTTCAGGTCTCAGCTGATATTTCACTTCCATGGAGCCCGCTCTGACTTCGTAAGATTGCGCTGTCCTGTTCATATGCCCTGCTCAGAGCATGCTGCATGTCTGCCTTCACAGCACCTGTTATTTTTTTAGTATGGAATATGGTTTTGTTTGTCTGCATCCCATTCCTTGAGGACAGGGAAAATTTCTGTCCCCCTGCTGTGTTGAGGACACTATTAAATCCCCTGCCATTACCTGGTGCCTAACACATAGTAGATACTCTATTAGTGTTGGAATGGATGAGTTCTAGCAAGCAAGCGCCTAAGACAACACAGACCCTGAGGTCTTCTGAACCCAACCAAGTGCCCCGTTTTTGCTACTATACCAGGTCATCCTCCTTCCCACTGCCATCCTCCTGGTTCTGTTCTCTCGCCCAAGCGCTGCCATGTGTAGCCTAATCATGTGTATCCTATTCTCAGGATTTGTAGGACAGGATACGAGTTAACAACTTAATGCCCTTCAAGATTTTGTGTAACAGGGAAAGGAGAGAACACCTGGAATGGTTCCCGCTTGGAGAAATGTTTTTCATCCTTCCTAGTTTCAGCTCCAATCAGATGGATTCAGCCTGTGACAGTCAACATTTACAACTCTTGAGAGCAGCACCATACTCGCCGCCTTTGCCTGCCTAATGTAAGCTCAAGGCCTCCTCCTCAGATTGTGCTGGACATACCAGGTTTGCTGCCGGTGAGAAGCAACACTCCAAATCCTACCTTTCTGTTTAGGTCCCAGTAAAATCTTCACTGGCAGCATTTTAGAATTGCCCCCTTCCCTCTTCTCTCAAAGGACTGCTGTTCAGCTGGCAGGACCAGCTTCTCTGATGCGGTGCAGTTCAGTGCAAACCAGCTAAAAGCCCACAGTTTTCTTCCTAGGTGTAAACAAACCTGGTTGATTGTGAGGCAAAGGTAAAAATAACAAAAACAAGTGAGAATACATTAGATTAATTTACTCTTTCTTTTTTCCCATTCATTCATAATGTGATTGAAACCAAAGGAGTAAAGAAAGTAAAATCAGAGTGAGTTCCCTCTGTTCAGTCACCCACCCTGATCACAAGACGTGTGGAATACTGGGAGGCACTGCATTTAAGTAAGTATCAGCTGTATGGAGAGTATGAGGTTAAGATGATGCTGGATATAGTTTAAAGTCTCCTCACTTTTTAGTGTAAAGGAAGATTTTTATGAAGAAGAGTAAAAGAGACAGAATCTTGAAGCTTCCACAGAGGGGAAGAAGACAGGGCCGTGCACTGCCAGTCAGTATGCCTCTAGTCCCTCTGGTGGGCACCCGTCCACATCACAGGAAGCCCAGCTGTGGTGGCTGTCAGTGTCAGAGGGGCTGGCAGACAGTACTAGAGGCCCAGAGAGGTTACTTTGTATATATCAATCTAGAAGGAAGAGATTATAAAGATTAGTCAAGCCTCCCTTTCTCCTTTACTCTTTATTTTTTGTTGTTTTTTTTTTTTTTCTTTTTTTTTGAGATGAAGTCTTGCTTTGTCTACCAGCCTAGAGTGCAGTGGCACGATCTCTCTTCCCGCAACCTATGCCTCCTGAGCTCAAGAGATTCTCCTGCCTCAGCCTCATTAGTAGCTGGGATTATGAGCGCCTGCCACCACGCCCGGCTAAGTTGTGTATTTTTAGTAGAGGTTTCGCCATGTTAGGCAGGCTGGTCTTGAATTCCTGACCTCAGGTGATCCTCCCTCCTCAGCCTCCCAAAGTGCTGGAATTACAAGCATGAGCCACCATGCCTGGCCACTTTTTCATTATACTGATAGCAAAATTGAGACCCACATCAGGGATCTAACCTATCATTTCAATGATGTTCTGACATAAGAGTAAGCCACCAGCCTGTCCTTGAAGTAAAGCCTACTCATGTGGGAGTATATGTGCTTTATTAATTAGCAGAAGGGTATCCAGGCCTTCTTGGAAGCTGTCCGCTCTCTGTATGGTAAATGGGTGACTTTTCTAGCCTCCCATCTAATTGGCTTTAATATCAGTGAAAGAATCTTTAAGAAGGTTTGCCCCTAGGTGCTAGGGTCAGTTTTGTAGGTGGGAACCAGGTACATGAGTCTCTGCCCTTGTGGAGCTCACATGTTTGTAAGGGAGTCTGCGCTTCTTATATGTGGTAAATGAAGTGACTTTGTATGTAGTTTCCTTTGGAGGACACGAATCCTTGCCTTAGTTTCCCCGAGTCTAGTTTCATCCAGTCCCAGGATGAGGCCGGGGCTGCCTCATTGAGACTCTTCATATCTCCAGCTTAGGATGCTTTAATAAAGAGCAGAAATCATGACAAGAAAGGATGCTTTTCTTCAGGCAATGAATTCAGCCCGATTTTAGGAGCTGTTTCAGAGAGGTCTCTTTGTAAGCATATTACATTTTATTCCCTGCAGTCCAATATTTCTACATGGATGATTTGTATTGACAGTTGATAGTTACACAGAGATATGTCTCACTGGTTCTTAACTCTAGCTGCATATTAGAATCACCAGGAGAATTTTCTTTTTCAATTCTGATGCCCAAATCTCTGCCCCAGAACAATAAAATCAGAATTTCTAGAAGCGAGGCACAGACATGGGCATTTTATTATTCTAATCATTTAATAATAAATATTACATAAAAGTCAGATTTTAATGGCTCATTTGTAGGAAGGAGAACTCGCCAGTCCCCAAAGTATCACCAGCATAAAAGGTGAATTTGTATTTTGTTCTCAAATTTTCTGGCATATTCTGAAACTGCAGTTGAAGTGACTCTCCTACCTTTGTCTTGCCCCCAATTTATAGTTAGCTGGATTCATATTAGAGGGCAAGGAGGGGCAAATGGAAAAAAAGTGATCTTTTTCAAACCCATTTCCTTGTGTTAGAAAAATGATTTGTTAGAAAAAGTCATCGAGGAGATTTGAGATTCAGCACAAAAAAGAATTCGAGATCAATTCATACAGGCTGGGAAGGGCTGCCTCTGAGGGTCCTTGTGCACCTCACTAAGGAAGGTCCTTGACAGAGGCTGCCAATGACCTCACCATGACAAAGGTATTTTTCTTTATTGGACAGGAGCCAGAAGACAATGGCCCCAAGATTATCCTCAGCCCCAGGAACCTACAGAAACCATGGAGCAATAGGACTGGGTAGCAAGCCTGTTAGAAGTAAATTTGAGACCGGGCGCGGTGGCTCATGCCTGTAATACCAGCATTTTTGGAGGCCAAGGCAGGAGGATCACGAGGTCAAGAGATCAAGACCAGCCTGGCCAACATGGGTGAAACCCCGTTTCTACTAAAAATACAAAAATTAGCTGGACATGGTGGTATGCGCCTATAGTCCCAGCTATTCAGGAGTCTGAGGCAGGAGACTTGCTTGAACCTGGGAAACGGAGGTTGCAGTGAGCTGAGATCACACCACTGCACACCAGACTGGCGACAGAGCAAAACTCCGTCTCAAAAACAAAACAAAAACAAAAACAAAAAAAGAAGTAAATTTGATTAATGAAATCTACCTTTAAGTTTTTACCCAAAGTGTTATCACGAAAGATAACATTAAAAAATACATGTGATTTTCTTAATGTCTTAGTTTGAGCAAGTGATTCTAACTCCTGTAGCCAACAAATTTTTAAATCTCAGTGATTTAACACAATGCAAGTCTATTTTTGTCTGATAAAATCCCCTGTGAATGTTTAGCCAGTACATTCCAGTGGGGATTCAGAGATTCTGTCCTATTCCATCCAGTGGTTCCACCAGGCTCTAAAGCCTAGAGATCCTGTACCAGATTCTGTGAATGAAAATTAGAAGAGAATATTAAGGACCGGGCGCGGTGGCTCACGCCTGTAATCCCAGCACTTTGGGAGGCCAAGGCAGGTGGATCACAAGGTTAGGAGATAGAGACCACGGTGAAACCCCGTCTCTACTAAAAATACAAAAAACTAGCCGGGCGAGGTGGCGGCACCTGTAGTCCCAGCTACTGGGAGGCTGAGGCAGGAGAATGGCGGGAACCCGGGAGGCGGAGCTTGCAGTGAGCTAAGATCGCGCCACTACACTCCAGCCTGGGAGACAGAGCAAGACTCCATCTCAAAAAAAAAAAAAAAAAAAAAGAAGAAGAAGAGAGTATTAAGGATCTTCTGAGACAATGGTGGGGATGGTTACAGTTTCCAGACCCATAAATGTAAAATAGGGTTCCTTCTACAGATATTCTGTTATCTGGGGCTCATTCACTTTCATACAATAACAAAGACTGCTTGGACATGTGGCCACACTGTATACCCCCAAAAGAAGAGGAATTAGTTTGGTTCAAATTTAGCTAGTCTCTGTCGTGCTTTCGTCATCATCATCATCTTCTTCATCATCACCATCGTGATCAGTTAATGTGTATTAGCATACTTTCTTGCAATTTTCCAAATCAAATTTTGTGGTTATTTATTAACAGAGCATATAAAAGTCATTTTCCCTACATAATATGTATTTTATTCCTATATGTGTTTTCTGCAGTGGTCTGATTTATATCAATGACTAACATATAGCTTCAATTTATACCAACTAGATAATTTAACCCTTTACTCCTCTATGCTGACAGTTGGTGGGGCACATCTTATTTTTGAAGAAGAAAATGTTTATTCAGTTATTCAGCCAATCTCAGTTGACAGCCTATCACGTGACAGGCACTGGAGATTCCGTGGTGAGCAAAAACAGACAAGTGGCCTGCTTTCAGGAAGTTTCTATTCTGTAAAAAGGGAGATGGACAGAGTGTTTTAAAACAAAGGAGTATTGTCCTAAGATAATTAAAACATAGGAACCTGACCTAGACAGAGATTAAGACAGGCATTCCTAAGGAAGTGATACTTCACTGAGCTATGAGGAGTGAGTAGGAGTTTAGACATCTCCAGACAGTGCAGCATGCTGAATTGAGGAACTGAAAGAAGGCCAGTGTGGTCAGAGCTCAGAGACTGAGGGAGAAGCATGATGCAGGATGAGTTTGGAGAGATAAACCGTCAAGGACTTAGGCTTTGCTAAGCATTTTGGCCTTTTTCCCAAAAGTACAGGAAAGCCTAGCCATTTTATTATTTTACACCACCCATCCATTACAAGCATTTCCTGAAAGGTCTTTGGCAATAGGGGAGCTATGGAAGCAACATCATGAGTAAGTAACTGGGGGAACCTTTTCCCTAAGTGTTGTGGTTTCTAGCCACACACCATGTATTCATCATCTCTCCAACTCTCCTCATAGTTTCCCAGAGCTGAAAGTAAGATGAGCATGAAGAAACCATGTTTAGTTAAGATCATGACCTGAAGAGTCAAGGGTGTTTCCTGTTCCAAATAGGAGCCCAGTCTGCATTTTCTGCTACATGATTTAGTAGAAAGACACACTGGATTTGAACCATATTTCCTCTGCTAGCCAATTCCATCTTATCTACAACTTTTTGATAATTGTTTTGAGAAATAGATCTAGATCACAGCCTTCCGATTCCTAGACCAGGATACTTTCCATTTTTCTATACAGACCCCATTGCAGTCCTCCCTTCTTCATAGTCTTCAAAACATCCTTCTGATTGAACCAGGTATCTTCTTCATCCCGTTTCCTGCCCCCTGATATGACCTACCTTTCCCTCGTAAAACTTCCACTACCTTTAAAATTGGAGGAACTCGAGGCTTCCATCTCCACAGACTCTGCCCTGACAACAAATTTGTTGGTTTATTTTCTTCCCAATGAGTAGAATAGCTGTTAGAGGGAATTGTCTTCAGCTCTTTTCCCCTCCTCCTCCTCCTCCTCCTCCTCCTCCTCCTCTTCCTCCTTCTTGCAAATACAAGCACAGCAGAGCTCTACGCAGCTGGTTACCGTAGGCTCTGGTAACTTAACACAGCAGGGGAGGACAGAAGTCAACAGGGCGAGAAGTCTGTTTTTGTCATGGATTTGCTAGAAGTGATTAAAGTGTTCTTCCTAAGTCTGTTACTTCCTAGGTTGAGGGAAGTAATGCATCCCACACAAGAGGAGTGGGATATGTTTAAAGTAGTAGAAATGCATTTGCCATTATTCCAGTCCATCCCGCCCATGCTGCCTAATGACTGTTTGTTCCTACAGATCAAAATCTCAGAATCTTCTCGACTTCTAGATACAGAAGAGTTGGAGAGATCGAAGCCTTGCATCTGACCCAGATTATTCGATCTCATCTAACACATCCTACACTCTAGCCATCCTGACCTGCCATGTGTTCCCCTAAAGCTCCCATCCTTTTCTGACTTTGCTTTTCCTCTTGCTGTCCCCTACATTGAAATGCCTTTCCCACATCTCTATGTCTAAATCTTACATGGCCACTTCCAACGTCATCTAATCTCTGAAGATTCCCTTTGCTCCCCAGTTGGAAGTAGTCATTCCTTGCTGTGCTCACTTTTTGATATACATTAATTTATTTACCTATACATTTATATGTGTATGTATTATATTCCTTATACGAGAAGCTTTTGAGAGAAGGGTCTATAACTTTTCTATTTGTGTTTCTCCTTCTGGTGGGAAAAAATGCTTTGAGGTTGAATTAAGCTCACATTGAACTCTATGATGAAAGCATTTGCTTATGAACTTGGACAAGTTTCTTTACCATTCTGAACCTTCTGAATTTTTCACCAGGAGAATGGGAATATCTTGTTGGTAATGAATAAGTAAGAAAACTTACAAGACAGCTCCTGGTGTAGGGCCTGACTCATGTCAGGTTTTCAGGAAGAACACTTTATGTCCTTCATACATGTGCATGTCTGTGGTTGACACTGAATGTTTGCATGACATATAAAATATAAGTAGTAATGACAAATTTAATAGTGAATACTTACGGTAGTGCATTTCATCCTCTGAAACGGGCGCTCTGGCCCATTCTATATAGTAGGGGAGAAAATGGAAACTTAGATTTACTAATTAGTTCAAGTTGGCACAGATATAAGGGGATCTCAGACTTCAACTCAGGCAGTCAGGCAAGGTCTATATTCTTGATATTCCTTTCTTGATACTTTCTCAGTATCAAATTACCACTTAATAGACAATGCGACTCATAAATCTAGCCCACTCTAGGAACATAATAAGGCCTGTTGAGACATTCAAAGATGTCTTCCTGATCTTCAAAGATAAATTTTTGTTCTTCCCTAAGCTGCTGTCTCTTCAGTCTCATCATCCTAAGTTCATTTTATCTTTCCTCGCAGATCAGGTTTCCAGCTCTAACTGTGTTCATCCTGGTGGCTCTGCCCTGGACATACTACAGTTCTTTTATGTACTTCTTATCGTATGGGGTACAATGGCTTTGGGTACAGCTTAGTATGGGGAGAGAAACAGATAATGTAGTTTCTGGTGTCCAGGAACACTTTAGAGAGACCTAATTAATATAGCCATATGTTGGCTTTGTGGAGCACTCGTAACAACCTGGGAAGCCCACGCTGGGAAGAGGCTGAATAGGAACAAGAGAACGATGCTAAGAGAAGGGAGATTTCACCGTCTATGAAGCCTCTGTCTAGATTTTATGTTTAAACTTTATGAACTCTGTCACTTGCTGGTGAATTTTCTTGCTCAGTATCTTAAAATACAGCTGCAGTGTGGGTTCCACCCTCTTCACTTAAAAGGGTGATTAACTATTTGTGATGAATAATTATTTAATTGCCAGTTCAGCTCCATGTGTGTAGTTGTTTTGCTTCTTTCCTCTTCAGTGTGAGCCAAATCTTCTCAATAATAAAAATAATCCAGAATTAGTCAACTGCCTTTTATCGTGTTTTCATTCAGCCTGCCGCAGCAAGAACATTCCAATTCTACATCACCTTTAGCTTAAAAAATAAATAAAGAGAAGCTCTCACTCAGCCAGTTAAGAGTTTTACTCTCACAGCCTCTTCTGTAACTAATAAAGTCTTGACTTCATCTTGAACCTTTTACTCTATCTTTGGATAAAAAGTTAATCAGAAAGAATTACTGCTCTTTTAATACCTGTTTAACCTTTACATTCGCGATGGATACAAAACCACTTAAAATTTAAAGCTCTCTTGTTATGGACTTGTATGCTGACCCACTTTTCCTCAGAGATATTTTTTGCAAGAATTGTTGAAGCTTGACATGGGGATCACTGCAAATGTCTCAGCTTTGCCATTCACTGCTTTCCATTCCTGTGTCCTCCTTGCCCTATTAATTATTTTAACAGTGACTTGCTATTTTAAGGAAGCTCTTTATCGTTACTACATCTTTTTTTTTTATTGTTAAACTCCTTTTTCTTTCCACCATAGAAGTATGTCATGTTTTCTGTCTTCAGAATGTGCAAGTGCTTCCCTTTTCATAAAGCGTGCCTGTTACCTTAATGTTATAGTCTCTATCAACAAAAAGGAACAAAAGTGGGGTTCAGAATCGTGTCTTGCACTTAAAGTTTAACTTAGGTTTTAGTTTCTTCATTCAAGCAACTTATATGTAGAGAGGCAGCAGGCTATACAGTGCAATGTTCGTCTTGGTTTTTAATTATAAAAGTGATTCCTCTTCTAGTAAAAACTCAAGTTATGCAGAAATATCTAAAGAGTGAAACTGTTTTCAACTCCTCTCTCTAGAGGAAGTCACTAACAGTTGGTATATCTCCTTCCAGAATTTGTTGTGTATTATAAACATATATATGTGCATATGTATACACATTGTTCTGCATCTTGCTTCTTTGTTTTCCCTAAGAATGTATGCTTGATATATTTCTAAAAATAATAATGTATACGGGTCTAAGTATTTTTGATGATGTCATAGAATTCTATAGGATCCATGAACCATAACTCCCTTAGTCATTTCTCTACTGATTAGTATTTAACATTGTTTCCTTTGTTTTGCTATTAAAAGCAAATATCGTTGTGCAATTATCTTCATGAAATGTTGAAACTTTCTGCAGGATGTATTTTTAAAATGGATTTGCTAAGTCAAAAGTGTATGTATATTTCCATTTTGATACCTACTGAAATAGCTCTCCAAAAGTGAACCCAAATTTATTCTTTTCAATGGTATGTAAGAATGCCTGATTCTCCACACTCTCATTAACCTTGAACATGTTCCATCTTTTAAATTTTTGCCAAGAAGATTGTCTAAAACTGGAATCTCATTGTTTGTATTTGCATTTTTATGATTTTTGGTGGATTTAGCATCATTTCCTATGCTTAGTAACTGCTTGCCTATTCACATCCTTTATCCAGTTTTTTTTGTTTTGTTTTTCTTTTTGGTTTGGTTATTCATGTTTTCCTTATTAGTGTATTGGAAGTTATATGAGGTTTAACCCTTTGTCAGTGGCTAATTTGGAACCCTTCCACAGATCCCTGGGGGTTTCTTAGAGAAGTTGACCAGCTGGCAGAGCTCTCCATGGCCTTACCTCCCCCTCCTCTTCTCCAAACTCACACATACCCTGATTGAACAGAGTGGACCAATTTGTACCTGCATTTCATGTTGGGCTTTGGACTTGAGATTAAACAAAGGTTCCCGGGGCTAAACATCTAAAAACCATTGCTATGGAAAGAAGAGCCCTAGACTTTTTTTTTTTTTTTTTTTGAGACGGAGTCTTGCTCTGTTGCCCAGGCTGGAGTGCAGTGGCGCGATCTCGGCTCACTACAAGCTCTGCCTCCCGGGTCCACGCCATTCTCCTGCCTTAGCCTCCCGAGTAGCTGGGACTATAGGCGCCCGCCACCACACCTGGCTAATTTTTTTTGTGTTTTTTCAGTAGAGACGGGGTTTCACCATGTTAGCCAGGATGGTATTGATCTCCTCACCTCGTAATCCACCCGCCTCGGCCTCCCAAAGTGCTGGGATTACAGGCGTGAGCCACCACGCCTGGCCAAGAGCCCTAGATTTGTCATAAAGTCGTCTGTCCTAGGCTTTACAATGTAGCATTTTCAAATTGGAAGAGCCTTCAGAGATTATTTTATTACCAACACCCATGTAATGTAAATTATACAGTTAATATATGTTGATATACATGCAATACTGACAGAAATCTGTAATGAATTCTATATTCTGTAACAGTAATATGTGTTTTATTATTTACAATAGCTTCAATGTATATTGAAAACTAGAGGTACATACGTCTATAAACAGTGCTCAAGGCTTGTTATTTTGGTGCTTATTTATTATGTATTTGTTATTTTCTTTAGTCCATAGATTATGCATTTATCTGAGGACTCCTGACTCAAGGCCCAGCAAGAATCTGCTGCCCACAGTTATGAGTAGCTGAACTGGGCCAAACTTTTAATTCTATAAATAGCGAATCTTTGTAGACACTCAGCTAGTTAGTACCAGAGTGGTTCCCAGATCCGTGATGTCTTGACTCAGTCCAGTGCACTTTTCCCCACTTTGCCATTCTTTGCTGGTGACCTTGGGTAGATCTTAACTGCTCAGTGCTTCAGTTCTTTCTTCTCTCTTCTAACGAGAGTAATAATGCATGCATTGATATCCTGACTAGGATGAAGTTGGATAGATAATGACTGTTCTTACCTTTTGTGAATAGCATAATATCTTACAGAATTGTGAGGAATTATCCAAGTAGCTGTTGCCCTCTTCATGGTGTTAAAAGTAGGATTGCTAGTTTGAACGGTAACTGCAGGAATTCAATGCATTTTGATTTTAGCATATTCCCATGTCATGTGGACCAGTGTTAATATTTGTTAGTATTTTATCTTAGTTCTTTTCTTTTCTGAAAGTCTTTCTTGTTCCCAGTTTTATTTTTTAGATTAGAAATAAAAAGAAAAAGATGTAACTCTGACTCTTATGTTTTCAATCTCTCTGAAATAGAACAAAGTAATAACTCTAAACGGTCAACGTAGTAGTCTGAGGGCGTTCTCTTGAATGCTTAGTTCTGTGTTACTTAGGATCCATTTATAGAACATATTATTTATATTATGTGAAGTTTAACTCTTCATTATAACTCATGGAATCAATGATATAAATGCAGGTTATTTACTCTGTCAGTCCCAAGTATATAATATTAAACCAACAAAATTCAGTTTAAGAAACTTTCACTAAGCTACCACTTGACTCAAAGCAAGGAATTAGGATGGTCAGGTTGAACTTTCTTTATATATAAAGAACTGAGTCTCTGAAAAAGGAAAAAGACTTTCAAATGACACCCAATGAATATCTTCTTAAAAAATAATAGCTTTAATGGCTGGGCGCGGTGGCTCACGCCTGTAATCCCAGCACTTTGGGAGGTCGGGGCAGTTGGATTACCTGAGGTCAAGAGTTCTAGACAAGCCTGGCCAACATGGTGAAACCCCGTCTCTACTAAAAATACAAAAATTAGCCAGGCATGGTAGCAGGCGCCTGTAATCCCAGCTACTCGAGGGGCTGAGGCAGGAGAATCGCTTGAACCCGGGAGGTGGAGCTTGCGTGAGGTGAGATCCCGCCATCGCACTCCAGCCTGGGGAACAAGAGTGAGATTTCGTCTCAAAAACAAAAACAAACACAAAAAAACTTTAAAATATAAAATATATATTGCATATGGATAAGTTTATATGTCATAAATGTATACTTGGCTAAATTATCAAAAGTAAACACGCCCTTGTAATCACCACCCTAAAAAAAGAAGAAACATTAGCAGATAATTACTTCAGAAGTTTTCTCCATGCCAACCTGGTTGTATGCCTTTTTTTTTTCCCTAAAAGTGATCGCTGTCCTGACTTATAATAATACCATATGTTAGCTTTAACTGCTTTTGTTGTATATGCTTTTTTTTTTTTTTTTTTTTTTGAGACAGGGTCTCACTCTGTCATTTAGGCTAGAGTGCAGTGGCACAATCTCAACTCATTGCAAACTCTGCCTCCAGGGTTCAAGCAAATCTTGTGCCTCAACCACCCAAGTAGCTGGGATTACAGGCGTGCACCACCACAGCCGGCTATTTTTAAAATTTTTACTAAAGACGGGGTTTTGCCATGTTGGCCAGGCTGGTCTTGAACTCCTGGCCTCATGTGATCCACCCACCTTGGCTAGGATTATAGGCGTGAGCCACCATGCTCAGCTTGTTGTATATGCTTTTGTGCAGTTTTCTTTTGTTCTGTTATGTTCATGAGGTTCTTCTGACATTTGAAATATGGCCATAGTTTATCTTCTTCTAGAAGCTTGAATGAGTTTAGGTCTTACTTTTAGGTGTTTTATTGTTTTTAGTTAATTTTTATATAAGGTGATCAAATTTCGAATACAGGTATTTCTCCCCCCATAGGGATGTCCAATTATTCCAGCACCAATTGTTGTAATTTAATTACTTTTATGTGGATTGTAAATCAGATGCATGTTATAGAATATAAACCCTAGGTGGGTCTATTTCTGAATTCTCTATTCTGTTCCATCAATCTCTTAATACACGTTTGTCCATTCTCCAGTTCACACACTGTGTGGGCAATTATCATTTTGTAGTAAATCTAGAAATCAGGTACTATGGTTTGTTCTGCTTTTTCAAAATTGTTTGGCTGTTCCAGTTAGTTCACCTTTGCATATAGATTTTAAAATTCGTTTGTCAGTTTTTACAAAAATCCTTCTGGGGTTTTAGAATTGTGTTGAATGTAGGTGTAAATCTAGGGAGAAATTATATCTTAACAATAATTATGTATTCCAGTTCATGAATATCACATGTCTGTATTTATTTAGATTCTTAATTTCTTTAATTATTGTTTTACATTTTTCAGCATAGGAATATTGTACATATTTTGTAAGGTTTATAATGAAGTATTCCATGTTTTGGGGTGCTTTTACAAATCGTGATTTAAAAATATGTAATTTCAAGTATTCATTGCTGCTGTATAGAGATAAGATTGATCTTTGTATATTGCCCATGTATGCTGTGACTTTGCTAAAATCATTTATGCTAGTAGATTTTTTTTTTGTTTGGGGGAAGGTTTAATTTAAAAAATTTTGTGTTTTATATATATATATTTTATATACACATACAGTTCAGTACTCACTCTTCGGGTTATGGGTGCACTAAAAGCCCAAATTTCACCATTACGCAATATATGCATGTGAAAAATCTGCACTTGTACCCCCAAATATATAAACATTTTTAAAGATTTAAATTACATTTTCTGTGAGTAGAGACAGTTTCATTTCATTATTTGAAGTGATGCCTTTTCTGTTTCTTGCCCAATTACCCTGGTTAGGGACTTTCAGTTAGTTGTTGAATGGAAGTGGTGAACATGAACATTTTTGCGTTGTTCTCTATATTAAGATAAAACATTGAGTCTTTTGCCATTAAGTGTAATGTTAGAAGTAAGGTCATTGTAGATGCTCTGTATTAAGCTGAGCAAGTTTGCTTCTATTCCTAGTTTTCTGGGAGGTTTAATCATGAAAGTATGTTGAATTTTGTCAATTGCCTTTAGACATAAGTCGGTATGATAATAAGACTTTTCTTCTACAGCTGGTTCATATGGTAGATAACATTGGTTAATTTTTAAATGCTGTATCAGCCTTGCATTCCCAAACTTGGTTGTGCAAACCCCACTTGGTTGTGTTGTACTACTCATTTTATGTGTTATTGGATTGGATTTGCCAGGAGTTTGTTGAGGGTTTTTGCATTTGTGTCATGAGGTATACTAAAGTGTGGTTTTCTTTTTTGGTAATATATTTACTAGATTTGGTATCAGTGCAGTGCTGGCCTCATAAAAGGAATTGATGAGTTCCTTCCTCTCTTATGTTCTGGAAGAATTTGTATGGAATTGGTATTATTATTTAAATGTTTGGTACAATTTGCCAGTGAAGCCATCTGGACCTGGAATTTTCTTTGTTAGAAGGCTTTAATCTACAAATTTTATTCTTGTTAATTGACAGTTTGCATCTCTTAGAAAATTGGTCCATTTAATCTCATTTTAATGTCTGTAAGTACTATGGTATTGTTTCCCTCTCTCATTCATGATATTTATAATTAATGTCTTATTTCTTTTTTTTCTTCTTGGTAAGTCTGAATAGAGTTTATCAATGTTGTGATTTTTTTTCTCTCAAAAGAATCAACTTTTGGTTTCACTGAGATTTTCTCTATTGGTTTTCTGCTCTCAATTGTATTGACTTCTGCTCTTTATTATTTTACTACTTTTGCTTGGCTTGAGTTAAGTTTGCTCTTCTCTTTCTATTTCCCTAAAGTTAAAGATTCAGTTGTTGAGTTGAGACCTTTTGTTTTTTCTAATATAAACATTCCATTTCAAAGCACTGCTTAAGTTGCATTCTACAAATTTTGATATATTGTGTTTTTATTTTTGTTCAAGATATTTTCTAATTTATCTGGTAATTTTTTTGACTCATGGTTTATTTAGAAATATGTTATTTAATTTTTAAATATTTGGATATTTTTTCTAGGCCTTTCTGTTATTGACTTTTAATTTATTTCCTTATGGTCTGTGAACATGTTTTGTGTAACTTAAATTCACCTAAATTTGTTGAGGTTTGTTTTATGTGCTAGAATATGGTATATCTTGGTTAATGCTCTGCACATTTCAAAAATATGTGTATTCTGCTATTGTTAGGTGAAGTTTTCCATAGCTGTCAATTAGGTTAATTTGGCTAACAGTTTTGTACAAGTTCTCGCTATTCTTACTGATTTTCTATCTTCTTTTTCTGTAAATTACTTAGAGGGATACTGAAGCCTCTGAGCATAATTGTAGATTTGTCTATTTCTCCTTTCACTTGTATGGTTTTTGTTTTAATGTATTTTGAAGCCATACTGTTAAGTGCATGTGCATTAGGATTGTTATATGATCTTAACCCCATATTCAGTTCCTTCCTTATTACATAATATGCTTCTTTAACTCTGAAAATATTATTATTCTGAACTTTAGATGATATTAATTTAACTTTCTTTTATTCGTTAACAAAGTATTTTTCCAGCCTTTTGTTTTAGTCTATCAATGTCTCTATAATTGAAGTAGCTTGGTTTTAGACAGATAGGTCTTTCATTTTATCCAATCTGACCATCTGTATGTTAATTTGTGTGTTTACACTATTTACATTTGATGAGATTATTGATCTAGTTGGTTTGAAATTCACCATCAGCTTTTGATACTTTTCTATCTGTTATATTTTTCTCTTCCTGCCTTTCTTTGAATTGTTTTTTCACAATTCCATCTTATTTACACTATTTGTTTATTATTTATACTGTTGATTTTAACGTTACTGTTATCCTTTGGTTTGCAATATACACCTTTAATTAACTAGAGTTTACCTTCAAATAGTATTATATCACTGTCTGAGTAGTTTCAGAACCTTACAATTGTTACTTTCAATTTACTTACCATCTTTTCATGTTCTTGTGGTCATTCATTTTACTAATATATATTCTATAAATACACAGCATATTGATACTAATTTTGCTTTAGAAAGTTATCTTTCAGAGCAATTAAAAATAATGAAAAAGCTAATTCATTTCTGCTTTTTCAGCACTTTATTTTTGTGTTTAAATCTACCTTTGTGTCTGGTACCATATTCCTTCTGCTTGAAGAGCTCCCTTCAATATTTCTTTAATTCTGTCCTGAAACAGTTTTTAATTCTCCTTCATTTGAAAAATATTTTTACTAAGTAGAGAATTGATGTTGGTCTTTTTCCTTTTATCACTTTTAAGATGTCACTTCATTGTTTTCTCACTTGCATAGTTTCTGACAAGAAGTCTGCTGTCAATTTCTTTCTTGCTTTCAATGCAGTGTGAATTTTTGTTTTCTGACTGGTCTCAAGCTTTTATCCTTTGTCTCTTTTCTAACAACTTGAAACTATGTTTATTAGGGTTTTTAGTTTTAGATTTCTGGTTTTAGTTTTAGTGTTTGTATATATTCTGTTTGTCAGTCCCTTAATTTCTTGGCTCTTCTATCTTCAGTTTGTTGTTTATTCCTTAGAAGATAGCCATTATCTCTTCAATTTTTATTTTGTTTTGGTGGTTTGTTGCCTTCATTCTTTTATCTTTTCTCTTTGGAGTTCTAACTACATGCAGGCTTAATATTTTTCTACAATTCTTTGATGCTCTGTTCTCTTACTTTTCACTCTTTCTATAATTTCTATTGACCTATCTTTAAGTTTACTAATTCTTTCCCCAGTTGAGTCTACTTATAAGCCTATTCAAAGTATTTTTCTTCTCTGTTACTATGATTTTCATTTCTAGCATTTTCATTTTATTTTCATAAGACGGAATGAGAAATATTCTCATGTGGCAGTCTCCAGGTCTTTGAGATCATGCGGGTTTTCTTCCTTTTTCACTAGAGCCTTAAACATTAATCATAGTTATTTTAAATTCCCTATCTGATCAGTCCAACATCAGTCTTACTTCTGAGTCTGTTCCTGTTTGTTGCTTTGTCTCTTGACAGTGTGTTGTTATTTTTACTTCTTGGTATGCCGGGTAAGTTTTTGTTAAAAGCCAGATGTATTATGTAGGATAATAAAGATAAGCTAATATATTCTGCACCTGTAAATGAATATGCCTTTTCTTTTGTTAGGCCTTTAGTATGGAGTGTTTTTGTCAGTCTTGTCAGCAGTTGGCCTTGATTTGAATTTGTTGTTGTTGTTGTTGTTGTTGCTGTGATTCCCCTTAGTCACCACAGATTTCAAATATCTCTAATGTTACTTTTTCTTTGTGATAGGGAGTGGTTTTCCAAAAGGACTTTCTCAGTATTTGCTCCGTCCTCAGATTTAGATCTTCTTTTTGTGCCTGTACCTCAGAGACAACGTCTTTTTTGTCTGTCTCCCAAATTTTGCACTGTTGGTGGGAATGTAAATTAGTTCAGCCATTGTGGTTGAACTTGATTGCTGTTACTTTTTACTTGATGCTTATGAGGCAGAGGGACATTTTCTGCTGCTACCTTCAGTTTTAGAGCAGCAGTGTGGGTCTCAGAAGCAGGCTGTTTCAGTGATCCTGCCTCTCCCCAGGACTAAAATCACTTCTTATTCTTTTTTCCTACCTATGATGAGTTATCACTGGTGCCCTAAGAGCCACAAGACTCACTGATTTTCCTGGGGCTGAAGACCTTTATTCCAAAGGGATGATCTGGGAGAAGTATATGGGCAGGGCATTAAGCCTTTCCCAGAGCTGCTGCTGTTCCCCTCCTGAAGCCTGCACCACAACAGATACTTTATCAGTACCCTTTTTATGCTTTTTATTTTATTCTATTTTACTTTAAGTTCCAGGATACATGTGAGAACATGCAGGTTTGTTACATAGGTATATGTGTGCCCTGGTGGTTTGCTGCACCTATCAACCCTTTGTCTAGTTCTAAGCCCCACATATATAAGCTATCTGTCCTGATGGTCTCCCTCCCCTTGCCCCCCATCCCCCAACAGGCTCAGATGTACGTTGTTCTTCTCCCTGTGTCCATGTGTTCTCATTGTTCAACTCCCACTTACGAATGAGAACATGGGTGTTTGGTTTTCTGTTCCTGTGTTAGTTTGCTGAGGTTGATAGCTTCCAGCTTCATCTATGTCCCTACAAAGGACATGATCTCATTCTTTTTTATGGCTGCATAGTATTCCATGGTGTATATGTACCACATTTTTTTTTATCCAGTCTATTATTGATGGACATTTGGGTTGGTTCCATGTCTTTGCTATTAAAAATAGTGCTGCAGTAAACTTACGGGCACATGTGTCTTTAGAGTAGAATGATTTCTATTCCTTTGGGTGTATACCCAGTAATGAGATTATTGGGTCAAATGATATTTCTGGTTCTAGATCCTTGAGGAATCCCTGCACTGTCTTCCACAATGGCTGAACTAATTTATATTCCCAACAAGAGTGTAAAAGTGTTCCTGTTTCTCCATGGCCTCGCCAGCACATATTGTTTCTTGACTTTTTAACAATCGCCATTCCGACTGTCATGAGATGGTATCTCATTGTGATTTTGATTTGCATTTATCTAATGATCAGTGTCATTGAGCTTGTTTTCGTATGTTTGTTGACTACATAAATGTCTCCTTTTGAGAAGTGTCTATTCATATCCTTTGCCCACTTTTTGATGAGGTTGTTAGATTTTTTTCTTTTAAATTTGTTAAATTCCTCTAGATTCTGGATATTAGATGTTTGCCAGATGGATAGATTCCAAAAATTTTCTCCCTTTCTGTAGGTTCCCTGTTCACTCTGATGATAGTTTCTTTTGCTGTGGAGAAGCTCTTTAGTTTAATTAGATCTCATTTGTCAATTTTAGCTTTTGTTGCGGTTGCTTTTGGCATTTTCCTCATGAAATCTTTGCCCATGCCTATGTCCTGAATGGTATTGCGTAAGTTTTCTTCTAGGGCTTTTATGGTTTTGGGTTTTACATTTAAGTATTTAATCCATCTTGAGTTAATTTTTGTGTAAGATGTAAGGAAGGGGTCCAGTTTTAGTTTTCTGCATACGGCTAGCCAGTTTTCCCAGTACCATTTATTAAATAAGGAACCCTTTCCCCATTGTTTGTTTTATGTCAGGTTTTTTGAAGATCAGATGGTTGTACATGTGTGGTATAAATTCTGAGGTCTCTGCTCTGTTCCATTGGTCTATCAGTACTCTTATTCTGCCTCAAGTCTTTCGTGTGAACATCTGCTGAGATCGGAGGAGAAGAGTGTAAGTTAAATTTCCCTTTTATCTGCACTGCCCAAAGAGTCTGTGTTTTTATACTGACCTGCAACTAGTCTCTTGCAATTGGTTAATAACTGTAGTGATTTTTTTCTGTTACGAATAGTATGGCATTCAGAAGCATCTGCCTTAGGTAAGCAAGTGTTCACATCCTGTCTCTCCTCAGAGACATCTATCTTTCCTTAGATTTCAGGTTGCAGTAGTTTCCCCAACCCCCACTTATCAGTAGTTTTGCTTTCTGTAGTCTCAGTTACCCGTAGTCAACCATAGTCCAAAAATAGGTGACTACATTACAATAAAATATTGAGAGAGAGAGAGAGACCACATACATGTAACTTTTATTATAGGATATTGCTATAATTGTTCTATTTTATTATTAGTTATTGCTATTAATCTTTTTGTGTGTCTAATTTATAAATTAAACTTTATCATAAGTATGTATGTATAGGAAAAAACAGTATGCATAGGGGTTAGGTTGTATCCATAGTTTCAGTATCTACTGGCGGTCTTGGAAGGTATCTTCCACAGATAAAGGGACACTACTGTAGTTGGTTGTTCTGCAGCCGCAGTTCTCTATGGATTCAAAACTAGTTGTAGATTTGCATATTGCCTGGCTTGTTTTAAATTGTTGTATGGGTGGGAGTAGTGCTCTTTTAATTTTCTCCATCTTATACAGAAGCCATAATTATTTTCAATTCTATACAATTTTTGATTGAATGAAAAATACCATAACTTTTTTGTTCTATTAGTAGACATTTGAATTATTTATGGTTAGGTTCATGACAACAAAGAATGCTTCTATGAACACATGTCTTTTGGTGTACATACATAAAATATTTCTCAAGGGCATAGATGTAGGAATGGAATTGATTAATTGTAGGAGAATACATACAACACACACGTGTGAGTTATAGGGTATATTTATGTGCATATAATGATTTTATTAAGTTATTGATATTAAAATTTTCAATGAAGTATAACTGATAGAAAAATGTACCTATCTTAAGTGACCGTAGGATATCGTTTAGACTGTAACATAATAAAACTATGTATATTCACATCCCCAAAGATTAACTAAGAACCTGTTATACAGTGGGCACTTAGGAAGTGAAAAGCAAAGGGAAAGCTACTGACCTTAGGGGTCTTGGAAGCTAGAATATGATTAAGTGCTATAACACACACACACACACACACACACACACACACACACACACACATCCACACACTCAAAGAGTAGCGAGAGAAAAATTATGATTGGAGAAATTAATAAAAGCATATTGGAGAAGACATCATTTAATATTAACCTTTAAGTATAGCAGTGTAGAGAGTGCCTAAGAATTGGGTTATAGAACTTAATCATTATGTTAGGAAAGAAACCTATGGCCTTGTTTTATAGCAATTACTGGGGATATCCAGGTCTTTTGCCCTGGAAGAAATAATCTTAGAACCATTTGTTAAGGACAGACCCTTACAGATCATGGGGTCCAACACTGTCAAGGGGTCAAAAACTTTCTCGTCTTATAGGTGAGAAAACTGAGGCTTATGGAAGGGAAGGGACTTGCCTGGGGTAAAATTTTGCTAGTAAATGTACTTAATGAGATCTCTCAGTTACACTGAAAGTTTTGAGTATTGGAACATTGTGTTTTGTTTTCTTTTTCTTTAAATCCTTAAAAAAAATATTGGATACATAGTAGGTATAAATATTTATGGGGTACAGAAGATATTTTGATATAGACATGCGATGCATAATAATCACATCATGGAGAATGGAGTATCCGTCTCCCTTGAAGCATTTGTCCTTTGTGTTACAGAAAATTAGAATATTGTCTTCATCATTCTTTTATTCCTCACCAAAGTTTTTGTAAGGTAGTAAGAGGATCTTTGTGGAAAGAATTCTTATTCCCTTACATTCTTCCTTGTCTGTTCCTAGGTCAAGGTTGAGTACGTTTTTAGACATTCTGTAAATATGTTTTATTTTCAACATTAGGTGTAGTTCATATAAGTGATGATCTAGGCAATAAGAAATAAAGTAAAATCTGGAGAATTTTGGTTACTGTGTTTTTCCTCTGTGTGTTTCCACTACAAAATTCTTCATTACAATGCTCCCTAATTCCTTTTATGGGTGCTCGCAGTGCCAGTGGGCAAACTGAATTCTTCATGCAACCAAAGAATTCTGAAAACGTATTTCTTGCAGCTAGCATAAACCTCCAATTCCACAATGGTAGCAGTGGTGGATTTTACCCAATGTTTTAATGATGAATGTAATCAGAACATAAAAAGATCTAAATGCATACTTTGAAGGAATTTGCAAAAATGACTAGAAGAACTGAAAAAAGCACAATTCAGTTTGTTTCTTTAGCATCTGTGTTTATCTTTCCCCTTCTCTTGTGCATATTGAGGATGTTTTAAAGATTATATTTTTAAAACCAAATAAATAGTTTCCAAAATGTTCACTGATGGGGTAAATTAGTGTTCTCTTTGTAGATGTAATTATTAAATAATTCAAAGGACTAACCCTAGAATGACATTTTTCCCTTATTCCTGGGTAATTTTTGAGATTTCCCCCCATGCCCAGGAGCTAATTATACTCTCTCTCTCGCTCGCTCGCTGTAGCTTTCTGTGTGTGTGTGTGTATATTATATCTAAGAAATTTTACTCCAAACAGCTAACATTCTGGGTGCAGGTTTGATTTGGGGAAAAAAATACACTTTTTTTTTTATCCTTTAGCTTTTCTGTTTAAAAAGTATCGATGAGGGCAGGGAAAGGGAAGGAGAATGGACCCAAACTAATAAAAGGATTGATCAATGATTATTAACAAAATATAGCTTCTGTATCTACCACTCACTCAGTTTGAAGTTTGCTGTTATTTCCCCCAATTCCTGGAACCAGTTATTGCAGCAAACGTAGCATTTGGAGCTTATAGACTCATGCTAGACAGACACTATAGAATTTATGAATCGAACTAGAAAAATGGTCTTTGAATAAAATAAATTATATTCCACATATATTTTTATATATGAATGAACCTATTGGACTCCAGTGAGATTAGCAAATACCTTAGCTATTTCATTGCAATAACAACCATTTTTCAGTCACTCATGTCATTCTGGGTCCTTCAGTGATATCATTTGATGTATACTTTATTCTGTGCCATTTATTGTACTAAGTATTTTGCATGAATGATCTTATGTAATCATCAATAATCTGTTAAATCAGTATCATTATTATTCTTGTGTCATTGATATTGAAATATAAAAGTAGGTTTTCATAAATTAAAAGGCTATGGGTAGTGATAAAATTTTATTCCAGGTAGTATCTCCTGAATATGAATTCTTAATCACTATTCGTGTTTATTGATTCCACATATCACTGAATGCCTACTATGTCTAGCCAAGTTTTCAATTCTCTTGTAGTTGCATTACTCAGTTATTGGCTAGATAACCCTAAACACTACAGAAAGCTGCACTCTGCTGCCTTGGGATTGCCTGGCTCCATAAGATTATTACCATTGCTGAGTTTGGGGACCCACTTGAGCAAATCCAGCATACTTAAAAGGAAGTTTTTCTTCTGGAGAAGTTTTGTTAACAAAGCATTGGCTGGGCAGAGTGGCTCATAACTGTAATCTCAGCACTTTGGGATGACAACATGGGCAGATCACCTGAGGTCGGAAGTTTGAGACCAGCCTGGCCAACATGGTGAGACCCTGTCTCTAGTAAAAATACAAAAAAATTAGGTGGGTATGGTGGTACACGCCTGTAATCTCAGATTCTCAGGAGGCTGAGGCAGGAGAATCACTTGAACCGGGGAGGCAGAGGTTGCAGTGAGTCGAGATTGTGCCACTGCCCTCCAGCCTGGACAACAAAGTGAGACTCTATCTCAACACACACACACACACACACACACAAGTCTATTTAGCATCTGTCCCAGGCAGTGCATCTCAATAGCATGTTAATAGATGCAAAAGGACCTTTAGTTAGGAGGTCAACTGGTCTACCTCTGTCACTTAGTAGACCAGAAGGTTGCCCTAAAATATACACTAAAATAGTATACATTACACAAAAGCCATAATAAGGACATGGCTTGAAGAAATTTTACAACCTCTCTTCATCAGTCTCCTTTTATGACACTGGTTCAATTCAGAAGTAGAGGTGAAGATAGTTAATATCCTAGGAATAAATATTAAATCTCTCTTCCCCCTTTCCTCACGGAATTGTAGTCCATTCTCTTATGGAAATAGCCAAGTTACAACATTAAGCTTTTCTATTCACTTCTAATAACTGAAATTCCACCCAACTGCCTCCACACTTGAATTCCATGTATTTTTGTCCAAGTAAATTAAATGACTTTCTCTAAGTCAAATGCTATTAAAATTCTGTTGTTCCTCAAACTCTGCTTTCTTGTAGTATCAGGTTCATTGTGACTTGAATGAGACTTACTTGTAAATGGATGTATTTTCCATTCCATCTTCCTCTTGCATACACACACATGCACTTAAATTCAGATTTTTCTGCTAGCTCTGAGGAAACAAAAGCAATGTATGATTCATGTATCACCTACTGTGGGAAGTTGGACGTTGCATTGCATTTGTCTCTCAGTCTCAAGAGTCAATATGGCAAAGTCATTAGAGGCAGAGCCCAGAAGATATCCCTACCCATGAGCTGTGGAGATCTGAACAAGTTACTTTACCCAACTCCAAGACTCAGTGAATGCTTTTATCTGTAAAATAGAGACAATGATGATATGTCTTCCTCCCTTTGATATTTGATGATTAAATGAGAAAACACATCAGTCAATTTAGTGCCTCACACACAATAAAAGCTTAATAAATACTAGTTATTTTTACATTTAGCCAACATGTATTGGCATCTGACACTAAATAAATACTTGTCCAATGGAAATGACCAGAATTTAGTGCCCCTAACACTTCACTGCAGTATTTGCCATATGGATAAGCAATCTTTATTATGCTATTTGGATTTAGTTCCAAAGCTAACCCCCCCTCCTTATATTGAAGCCAGCTCCTAGGCCCCTGGATACTTTTCTGCCATTTCAGTGAACACATCAATACAATACAAGCATAATTAGACTTTCTGGATTTTATATCTATTCTCAAGTATATATGGTATAGAGAACCAAGATGTTCAAGGACTGTAGAGCCAGTTATAGGTTTGGTTTTAAAGCACTTCATCTTAGACTCACTTCCTTTCTGGCTGATGTTAGTTAAAATAATATAAGTCTGGGCTTAAGATTATATCTCTGAGTGAGACAAAATACTAGATGATTCTATCTCCCTTTAGAAAAAAAAAATGAAGGAGCAGCAGTAATTGACTCTTATGCTTAGGCAAGAACTCCACAATGGATTTGATGGGGGAAAAAACTGTTTTCCTGCTTGTGTGTGTTGGTTTAGATTTTCTGTTTTATGTGTGTTGTAAAAGAAGACTTTGGATAATTATTGCAATTTTCCAAGCAGCCGGTCTTCCAATGGCATTGTTACAGGGTCAGTCTACTTTCCTTTAATCTTACCATAATGTCATAAAACACTGGCTGTTTCCTTGGCAACTGTTCAGGGAAGACTCGCTGTTTTCTCTACCTCAAGCCAATGGTGGACTACAGGCAGGTTCTCCTACAAGCCACAGGGAAGCAGATTTCATTACTGAGGGTCTTTGCATCAACAAATCACTTACTTCATTGTGATTCTGTTCAGACAGTATCCAAAAGTAAATTTCATAAGAGAAAAATGATTATACATCAAACTCAGGTGATTTTAAAATTTTTCCTTTACATTGAGTAAAATTTCTAGCCACTTTTGACCTTTTTTCAAATGACATTACTGATATGAAATCAGAAACTATAATCGATGAACTACAAACTACTGTGTAGACACTTTTCTTCACAATGGTCATTGCTTTTATTCTCTATCTAAGCCTGAAGTCTAAGGCTTCCTTCTTTTTTTTGTTTTTGTTTTTGTTTTTGAGATGGAGTCTCACTCTGTTGCCCAGGCTGGAGTGCAGTGGCACAATCTCGGCTCACGGCAACCTCCGCCTCCCAGGTTCACACCATTCTCCTGCCTCAGCCTCCTGAGTAGCTAGGACTACTGGCACCTGCCACCATGCCCAGATAATTTTTTTGTATTTTTAGTAGAGACGGGGTTTCACCGTGTTAACCAAGATGATCTTGATCTCCTGAACTCATGATCCACCTGCCTCGGCCTCCCAAAGTGCTGGGATTACAGGCGTGAGCCACCGCACCTGGCCTGAATGATTCCTTCTCATCTTCTGGGAAGTTTTTCTGACTTGCTTTCCCAATTCCACTCTCTTAGGCAGAGCTTATACCTCCCTTCATGTATATCACATGTACATGTAGTGAGTCGGTGCATCCTCCTAATGAAACCTTTACTGAGATCTCTCTTACTTACTTTCTTCTTTTTCTGAAATTCTCTGCTATTTGGATTCAGTGCCAAAGAAATTGACATTTTTATTTACTTGCTGAGGAATAAACAGAACTTGAAAGGATTTGGGAACCCAAGACCAAGTTTTATGAAATAACTAATCTTGTTTTCCTAAATACTATAAAAATCTTATATAATTCCTAATACTTAGCATAGTGCTAAGCACCGAATAGGCATATAAGAAATATTGCAATGATCTGAATTGCTTACAAAATATTGACAACAACTTCTTCATTGGTAAAGAAAAGCTACTTTTGATCTTTTCTTCTTCCTCAAGGGTAAGTAGTGAGAAGCATACAGTACCCTAGAGTTTCTTTGCCTTTTTGATTGTTGCATGGAAACAAGTATTTGTAAATAATTAAGATGGGAAAATTTGGCTCCTTGAAAAGACAGGACTGCTTTCAAATAAACTCGAAATGAACTTATACAGAAGCCAACATGGTTATCAGGGCAATTGGGTCTATTTCCTGTCATCTCTTCATGATATCTTGTAAAAATGCCCTGTGTTGAGAGCACTGGCGATCATAGCAGTCGGGCTGGAGTAGAATCTGGTACGTTTCTTCCTCTGCAGGTCTCCTAATAGCACTTGCCCTGTTTTCACAGAGCCTTATCAAAGTTTGATGTAGACTCCAGTGTGTAGTAGTGGGCAGTGACCTACCAGATGACCTCTTCGAGCAAGAGCTCATTTGAGCCAGTGTATAGCTCTGAATCGATGGAAGATCCATTTTCACATTTCAAAAGGGCTGTTAAAACACTTAGTTCTGTATTATAGTGATACACAAATGGATATAACAAACTGGATGTCTCTTCTGCAGCTGTTTCAATTTGTATGCCGTGTTTTCTATCCTTCTTACTCCTGGCAATTTTCTTTCCTGAAGCATATCACACCTTCTTCCATTTGACAAGCATTTTCACTGCTCCTGCCACTCCCTGCCGCTAAACAAAACCCAACCCTGTTAGAATTCTTGTGGGCTGTGGGATGGAGAGGAGTCCTGTTTGAATTTGAAATGATTTTAACTTCACTTTGTACATAGAACAAAAATGGAAAGCCAGATCCTGTGTTTGTCTCGAAACTAAAATTTCAAAACCTAACCTGAGGTGGAGAAACAGATACTATAAGGCAAGGAAATGTCTGGGCTCACTGCAAAGGAATGCAGCAAGGGAACCACCTCCAGACACCTGTTTAAAAGTTTACATTTTTGTTCTTCCGCACAATTATTATCTTAGTATCTCAACTGGCTATAAATGCTTTTAGGAAAGTTGCAGGGATCATATTCTAAGGCATATCAAATATGTGCAGAGTGCAAGCATGAGCAGAATCTCTCCTTTCTGCTAGTGAGATCCTGTAGGTCTACAAGTTAGTAACTTCAGGCTTACAGAATGTTAGAAGTAACGGGTGCATATCATGTAATCAATCCCGGTATTGAGCAAACAGGCACAAATGACACCCCAGCAAGAAAAATGACTTGCTCAAGACACCACAGCAAGTTCATGGTTTTCTGAACTGAATTCCAAGTTTCATAACTTCTAATTAATCCTCCTTTTTCCCCAGTACAACTAATAATGCTTTTTGTGAATAATAACATATAATATGTATAATCCATCAGAACTATTTAATAGTTGATAGTATGTATCCTCAGTTTATTGATGTTCAAGCTCTTCTGAGTATTATAATAGTTTCTATTGGTGTTTTTTCTTTTGAGCTATTCCCTACCTTGAATCTCTCAGACTAGAGATTTCAGAAGATTACGTAGTATCTGTGACTTCAACTACACATGGATAGTCTACAAGACTGAACTTTCATGGTTCCATGTCAGTTGGACAGGTGTTACTCTAAGGCCCTGCAAAAATATAAAGTAGTTTGAGAATCACTCTCCTATTAATCTTCAGTTAAATTCTGAGCTATTTATATGCAAGAGGCAGCTTGGTAGGATGGAAAGAGTTTAAACTTTGTAGTTCTACTGCCCCAGGTTTATATCCCAGCTTTATTTCCTAACAATGTAGCCTTGGGCAAATTGCTTAACCTCTCAGAGGCTCAATTTCTTCAGAAACCGAACTTTTCAGAGTTGTTAATATTGGATAATATATTTGAAGTGCCCAACTCCTTACAAATATCTAATATATACCAGCTTCCTTCCCAGGCTTTTTCTGGTCAGATCTGTTTTCCATTTAACTTTGGCTGTTGGAAGAGAAGACAATTTATTATGAAGATAATTGTCTGGTAATTGTCATGAGAATTCAGTTGATGATAATTTAATAATTTGTTTACCTTTCTCTCTAAAGAGTTGCAACTCATGGGGGCCGTGTGTGTGTGTGTGTGTGTGCGCGCACGTGCGTGTGTGTTTGTTACTTACAAGGTTTTTGCCATCTCTTCCTGTATGACACTATTTGATTAGTCAGGTCTTAAAATGCTAAACACTTTATCTTTTTGTTTTAATTTCAATTTTAGATCTTGGGGATACATGTGCAGGTTTGTTACAAGGATATACAGTGTGATGCTGAAGTTTGGGCTTCTATCAATCCCATCATCCACATTGTGAACATGATACCTGACAGGAAGTTTCTCAGCCCTTTCTCCCCCTCCTTCCTTCCTTCCTTTTGGAATTCCCAAGAGTCTGTTATTCCCATCTTTATGTCCATGTGCACCCAAGGTTTCGCTATTAAAAAAAAAAACCCCTGAATACCTATTGCATACAGGATTCACATGACAAGACGCACACCCTGGGCATTGATAAAAGGAAGGAAAAAAATGTAGCTTTCAAAAAAATGAAAATTGACTTTGTTGAAGGGTATTGTAATAGAAACATAAAACTGAGTGAGGAAAGAATGTATTCTAACTACACAATTAGGGAATACTTTGTGGAGGAGGTGGGTCCTGGATTTTAAAGACTAGTATGATCTTTGACAGATTGTGTTCGGTGGGAATGAGGAAAAACAAAGGTGAGCTTCAGCCAGGGATTGGAGGTGGAAAAAATGAACACATGGGTGGCGATGACTCAGGCAGAGGGGCAGGAATGAGAAGGAACTAAGACATAAAAGTAGAAAGATAGTTTAGGACTGGCTTATGAGGGGGTCTCTGAATGGCAAACTCACCTTTGGTGGTCCACGGGAAGGTTTGTTAAAACTGGAGGAGAATGCCCAAACCTGTATCTCAAGCCACTAACTCTGCCAGCCATCAGTTTAAAAGCTGAAGCGGTTAAGATCTCCGTCCATCTTACCTGAAAGGGAAGCTTTGGGCACTAACTTGAAGCAGACTAGAGATTTCAGAAGGTTACACAGTGTCTGTGACTTCAGCTACACATGGATAGTCCACAAGACTCAGGACTTATTTTCACTGTTGTGTAATAGAGTTAGTTTTGTTTTTAGCAGATTCTCCCAAGGAAGTGTGGTAATCACATTTCTCAAACCATTACATTAACTGCTGTTAGCAATAAATTATTGCTTATGTGCTAAAAGTCAAAAAAAGCTTTTCCCCTTTGGAACTTCTTTACTATACTCCCTGATATGTTTTGCCATCCCACAAACTGGTGTTCGTGTGTGTGTGTGTGTGTGTGTGTGTGTGTGTGTGTGTGTGTGTGTGTATGTGTTCAACTGAATCAAGAACAGAGGAGAGAAGACTCAGGCTGAAAATGTCAAGTTATTTTGAGTTTAAAAAGCCTACTTTCATGTATGTGGATGTGAATTCCTACATTCTGTATGTTTGCTTCTCCTCACTACAGCCCATTTCTAACATATCCCAACTTAATTTCCTAAATCTGTCCTATCTACATACCACAAAGTCCTTAACTGAGAAATTAACTTCTGTGTTACAGATAAATGGAAGTTAGATTAAAAGGATAATACGTTTTTTCATTTTTAGTGTTCTTAAATAATCCTTTTTATTGTAAATAAAAACAGCGTTAACTCCAGTAAGTCCAGACTACTTCACTGAGTTCACTACTGAAATGTGTTCACAAAATCAACATCATTGTGCCTTGGCTTTTATAAGAAGTTAGTAGGGGGCGGAGCAAGATGGCCGAATAGGATCAGCTCCAGTCTCCAACTCCCAGCGCGAGCGACACAGAAGACCGGCGATTTCTGCATTTTCAACTGAGGTACTGGGTTCATCTCACTGGGGAGTGCCAGACGATCGGTGCTGGTCAGCTGCTGCAGCCCGACCAGCGAGAGCTGAAGCAGGGCGAGGCATTGCCTCACCTGGAAAGCGCAAGGGGGAAGGGAATCCCTTTTCCTAGCCAGGGGAACTGAGACACACAACACCTGGAAAATCGGGTAACTCCCACCCCAATACTGCGCTTTAAGCAGACAGGCACACCAGGAGATCATATCCCACACCTGGCCGGGAGTGTCCCACACCCACGGAGCCTCCCTCATTGCTAGCACAGCAGTCTGTGATCTACCGGCAAGGCAGCAGCGAGGCTGGGGGAGGGGCGCCCGCCATTGCTGAGGCTTAAGTAGGTAAACAAAGCTGCTGGGAAGCTCGAACTGGGTGGAGCTCACAGCAGCTCAAGGAAACCTGCCTGTCTCTGTAGACTCCACCTCTGGGGACAGGGCACAGTAAATAATAACAAACGCAGCAGCTCTGCAAACGCAAACGACTCTGTCTGACAGCTTTGAAGAGAGCAGTGGATCTCCCAACACGGAGGTTGAGATCTGAGAAGGGACAGACTCCCTGCTCAAGTGGGTCCCTGACCCCTGAGTAGCCTAACTGGGAGACATCCCCCACTAGGGGCAGTCTGACACACCACACCTCACAGGGTGGAGTACACCCCTGAGAGGAAGATTCCAAAGCAAGAATCAGACAGGTACACTCGCTGTTCAGAAATATTCTATCTTCTGCAGCCTCTGCTGCTGATACCCAGGCAAACAGGGTCTGGAGTGGACCTCAAGCAATCTCCTACAGCTACAACCTACAGCTGAGGATCCTGACTGTTAGAAGGAAAGCTATCAAACAGGAAGGACACCTACACCAAAACCCCATCAGTACATCACCATCATCAAAGACCAGAGGCAGATAAAACCACAAAGATGGGGAAAAAGCAGGGCAGAAAAGCTGGAAATTCAAAAAATAAGAGTGCATCTCCCCCGGCAAAGGAGCGCAGCTCATCGCCAGCAACGGATCAAAGCTGGACGGAGAATGACTTCGACGAGATGAGAGAAGAAGGCTTCAGTCCATCAAATTTCTCAGAGCTAAAGGAGGAATTACGTACCCAGCGCAAAGAAACTAAAAATCTTGAAAAAAAAGTGGAAGAATTGATGGCTAGAGTAATTAATGCAGAGAAGCTCACAAACGAAATGAAAGAGACGAAAACCATGGCACGAGAAATACGTGACAAATGCACAAGCTTCAGTAACCGTCTCGATCAACTGGAAGAAAGAATGTCAGCGATGGAGGATCAAATGAATGAAATGAAGCGAGAAGAGAAACCAAAAGAAAAAGAAGAAAAAGAAATGAACAAAGCCTGCAAGAAGTATGGGATTATGTAAAAAGACCAAATCTACGTCTGATTGGGGTGCCTGAAAGTGAGGGGGAAAATGGAACCAAGTTGGAAAACACTCTTCAGGATATCATCCAGGAGAACTTCCCCAACCTAGTAGGGCAGGCCAACATTCAAATCCAGGAAATACAGAGAACGCCACAAAGATACTCCTCAAGAAGAGCAACTCCAAGACACATAATTGCCAGATTCACCAAAGTTGAAATGAAGGAAAAAATCTTAAGGGCAGCCAGAGAGAAAGGTCGGGTTACCCACAAAGGGAAGCCCATCAGACTAACAGCAGATCTCTCGGCAGAAACTCTTCAAGCCAGAAGAGAGTGGGGGCCAATATTCAACATTCTTAAAGAAAAGAATTTTAAACCCAGAATTTTATATCCAGCCAAACTAAGTTTCATAAGTGAAGGAGAAATAAAATCCTTTACAGATAAGCAAATGCTTAGAGATTTTGTCACCACTAGGCCTGCCTTACAAGAGACCCTGAAGGAAGCACTAAACATGGAAAGGAACAACCGGTACCAGCCATTGCAAAAACATGCCAAAATGTAAAGACCATCAAGGCTAGGAAGAAACTGCATCAACTAACGAGCAAAATAACCAGTTAATATCATAATGGCAGGATCAAGATCACACATAACAATCTTAACCTTAAATGTAAATGGACTAAATGCTCCAATTAAAAGACACAGACTGGCAAACTGGATAAAGAGTCAAGATCCATCAGTCTGCTGTATTCAGGAGACCCATCTCACACGCAGAGACATACATAGGCTCAAAATAAAGGGATGGAGGAAGATTTACCAAGCAAATGGAGAACACAAAAAAGCGGGGGTTGCAATACTAGTCTCTGATAAAACAGACTTTAAACCATCAAAGATCAAAAGAGACAAAGAAGGCCATTACATAATGGTAAAGGGATCAATTCAACAGGAAGAGCTAACTATCCTAAATATATATGCACCCAATACAGGAGCACCCAGATTCATAAAGCAAGTCCTTAGAGACTTACAAAGAGACTTAGACTCCCATACAATAATAATGGGAGACTTCAACACTCCACTGTCAACATTAGACAGATCAACGAGACAGAAAGTTAACAAGGATATCCAGGAATTGAACTCATCTCTGCAGCAAGCAGACCTAATAGACATCTATAGAACTCTCCACCCCAAATCAACAGAATATACATTCTTCTCAGCACCACATCGTACTTACTCCAAAATTGACCACGTAATTGGAAGTAAAGCACTCCTCAGCAAATGTACAAGAACAGAAATTATAACAAACTGTCTCTCAGACCACAGTGCAATCAAATTAGATCTCAGGACTAAGAAACTCAATCAAAACCGCTCAACTACATGGAAACTGAACAACCTGCTCCTGAATGACTACTGGGTACATAACGAAATGAAGGCAGAAATAAAGATGTTCTTTGAAACCAATGAGAACAAAGATACAACATACCAGAATCTCTGGGACACATTTAAAGCAGTGTGTAGAGGGAAATTTATAGCACTAAATGCCCACAAGAGAAAGCAGGAAAGATCTAAAATTGACACTCTAACATCGCAATTAAAAGAACTAGAGAAGCAAGAGCAAACACATTCGAAAGCTAGCAGAAGGCAAGAAATAACTAAGATCAGAGCAGAACTGAAGGAGATAGAGACACAAAAAACCCTCCAAAAAATCAATGAATCCAGGAGTTGGTTTTTTGAAAAGATCAACAAAATTGACAGACCACTAGCAAGACTAATAAAGAAGAAAGGAGAGAAGAATCAAATCGACGCAATTAAAAATGATAAAGGGGATATCACCACCGACCCCACAGAAATACAAACTACCATCAGAGAATACTATAAACACCTCTACGCAAATAAACTGGAAAATCTAGAAGAAATGGATAATTTCCTGGACACTTACACTCTTCCAAGACTAAACCAGGAAGAAGTTGAATCCCTGAATAGACCAATAGTAGGCTCTGAAATTGAGGCAATAATTAATAGCCTACCAACCAAAAAAAGTCCAGGACCAGATGGATTCACAGCTGAATTCTACCAGAGGTACAAGGAGGAGCTGGTACCATTCCTTCTGAAACTATTCCAATCAATAGAAAAAGAGGGAATCCTCCCTAACTCATTTTATGAGGCCAACATCATCCTGATACCAAAGCCTGGCAGAGACACAACAAAAAAAGAGAATTTTAGACCAATATCCCTGATGAACATCGATGCAAAAATCCTCAATAAAATACTGGCAAACCGGATTCAGCAGCACATCAAAAAGCTTATCCACCATGATCAAGTGGGCTTCATCCCTGGGATGCAAGGCTGGTTCAACATTCGCAAATCAATAAACATAATCCAGCATATAAACAGAACCAAAGACAAGAACCACATGATTATCTCAATAGATGCAGAAAAGGCTTTTGACAAAATTCAACAGCCCTTCATGCTAAAAACGCTCAATAAATTCGGTATTGATGGAACGTACCTCAAAATAATAAGAGCTATTTATGACAAACCCACAGCCAATATCATACTGAATGGGCAAAAACTGGAAAAATTCCCTTTGAAAACTGGCACAAGACAGGGATGCCCTCTCTCACCACTCCTATTCAACATAGTGTTGGAAGTTCTGGCTAGGGCAATCAGGCAAGAGAAAGAAATCAAGGGGATTCAGTTAGGAAAAGAAGAAGTCAAATTGTCCCTGTTTGCAGATGACATGATTGTATATTTAGAAAACCCCATTGTCTCAGCCCAAAATCTCCTTAAGCTGATCAGCAACTTCAGCAAAGTCTCAGGATACAAAATTAATGTGCAAAAATCACAAGCATTCTTATACACCAGTGACAGTCAAACAGAGAGCCAAATCAGGAATGAACTTCCATTCACAATTGCTTCAAAGAGAATAAAATACCTAGGAATCCAACTTACAAGGGATGTAAAGGACCTCTTCAAGGAGAACTACAAACCACTGCTCAGTGAAATCAAAGAGGACACAAACAAATGGAAGAACATACCATGCTCATGGATAGGAAGAATCAATATCGTGAAAATGGCCATACTGCCCAAGGTAATTTATAGATTCAATGCCATCCCCATCAAGCTACCAATGAGCTTCTTCACAGAATTGGAAAAAACTGCTTTAAAGTTCATATGGAACCAAAAAAGAGCCCACATCTCCAAGACAATCCTAAGTCAAAAGAACAAAGCTGGAGGCATCACGCTACCTGACTTCAAACTATACTACAAGCCTACAGTAACCAAAACAGCATGGTACTGGTACCAAAACAGAGATATAGACCAATGGAACAGAACAGAGTCCTCAGAAATAATACCACACATCTACAGCCATCTGATCTTTGACAAACCTGAGAGAAACAAGAAATGGGGAAAGGATTCCCTATTTAATAAATGGTGCTGGGAAAACTGGCTAGCCATAAGTAGAAAGCTGAAACTGGATCCTTTCCTTACTCCTTATACGAAAATTAATTCAAGATGGATTAGAGACTTAAATGTTAGACCTAATACCATAAAAATCCTAGAGGAAAACCTAGGTAGTACCATTCAGGACATAGGCATGGGCAAAGACTTCATGTCTAAAACACCAAAAGCAACGGCAGCAAAAGCCAAAATTGACAAATGGGATCTCATCAAACTAAAGAGCTTCTGCACAGCAAAAGAAACTACCATCAGAGTGAGCAGGCAACCTACAGAATGGGAGAAAATTTTTGCAATCTACTCATCTGACAAAGGGCTAATATCCAGAACCTACAAAGAACTCAAACAAATTTACAAGAAAAAAACAAACAACCCCATCCAAAAGTGGGCAAAGGATATGAACAGACATTTCTCAAAAGAAGACATTCATACAGCCAACAGACACATGAAAAAATGCTCATCATCACTGGCCATCAGAGAATTGCAAATCAAAACCACAATGAGATACCATCTCACACCAGTTAGAATGGCGATCATTCAAAAGTCAGGAAACAACAGGTGCTGGAGAGGATGTGGAGAAATAGGAACACTTTTACACTGTTGGTGGGATTGTAAACTAGTTCAACCATTATGGAAAACAGTATGGCGATTCCTCAAGGATCTAGAACTAGATGTACCATATGACCCAGCCATCCCATTACTGGGTATATACCCAAAGGATTATAAATTATGCTGCTATAAGGACACATGCACACGTATGTTTATTGCAGCACTATTCACAATAGCAAAGACTTGGAATCAACCCAAATGTCCATCAGTGACAGATTGGATTAAGAAAATGTGGCACATATACACCATGGAATACTATGCAGCCATAAAAAAGGATGAGTTTGTGTCCTTTGTAGGGACATGGATGCAGCTGGAAACCATCATTCTTAGCAAACTATCACAAGAACAGAAAACCAAACACCGCATGTTCTCACTCGTAGGTGGGAACTGAACAATGAGATCACTTGGACTCGGGAAGGGGAACATCACACACCGGGGCCTATCATGGGGAGGGGGGAGGGGGGAGGGATTGCATTGGGAGTTATACCTGATGTAAATGACGAGTTGATGGGTGCAGCACACCAACATGGCACAAGTATACATATGTAGCAAACCTGCACGTTGTGCACATGTACCCTACAACTTGAAGTTTAATAATAATAAATAAATTAAATAAAAAAAAAAAAAAAAAGAAGTTAGTATAGGAAACTTGTATAAGAAAATGTCTCTGTATTATCTACGAAACTGTTAATAAATATGTTTTCCATCATGTCAATGTCATCTTTTACATATATGAGATGATTTCCTCTTAGAATTCATACTAAACTTCTTTAACAGAAATTATCTTTTTTTGATTCATATTCTCTTTTTTGTCCTGGTTACCAGACAGCACAAGTGACCATCATGTTTAGGTTTCTGGTACAGCTCTCTCTCCCATTCCTCTCTGTACCCTCTGATTTTTTTTATTTTTTTCAGATTTCAGTTGGAAAAATCCTAATGAATGTAACTTTTAGTTACATGTTGAATTCTTTTGAATGTGTATATTTAAAATAAATAATGCACATAGTTAAAAAGAAGCATGTTTTTAAAACAGTGGTTCTTGATTGTAGCTAAATATTTAGAATTATCTGGATAGTTTTAAAACTCTGATACCCAGGCAGCATCGTAGATCACTTAAGTCAGAATATCTGGGTTTGGTCACAGACATCAGTATTTTTTTAAAGCTCCTCAAGGTCATTCCAATGTTAAGATTCATCATTTTAGATATTCTTTATTATGATGTTCATCATTTTTACAGAAACACAGTTCCAAAAGGATAAATTTCAAACTCACCTGTAAACCCATAATTTATTATAAGTCACTCTTAACACTTAAAAATAGTTAACCTGCTGATCTTTTTCTTTTCCTTCTTCTTTTAAAATAAAATTACAATAATATATGTGCAGATGTAGTGAATGTATTCATTTATATATTAGACACAATTTACATATTTATGCTTATATATGGCATACATGTACATATTACAATATATGTATTGGTTTTATTCCAAATCTGTTTTATTCTCAGAGACATTTTCCCATATGTTCCCAGATGTATTTTCTGAGAACCTGGTTTTTAATGCTTGTATAACATTAATGCTTGTTGTTAGACAATTTTTTTTCACTCATTCTTCTCTTCTTACATATTAATGTTGCAGACAACATCCTTAAACAACTTTTGTATGGCGAATCCCATTTTTTCCTTGGGAATACATTATGATCTATTGATTCTCGTGGGCTGAATTTTGTCCATAAGAATGAAAGTGGTAGCCCCCAAGATGCTGTTTGCTCCCTGATGTCTCATTTTTCTCCGGAATATGAAGGAATGGCTATTTTCTGCTCTTCCTAAAGACTCAGGATGTAATAATATACTGTCACAGATTTCAGAAGCATGGAACCTTGGCACCAAAAGGGTCTCTAATAGCTAAGTTGTCTTGGAAATGCTTGGGTCCACTTCCTCTTCTGATATAGAAAGAACAGACAGGTCATTAAATGATGACAAGGGCTCTTTGAAGTGAAGTGAAGCAATATTGGAGGGTGCAGCATATAAAAACTCTCTTCTCAGATATAAAAAAAAAAAAATTGAGCTACTTGGCTAGGAGAAGTGAGCCTGGATTTGGAGGCTTAAGGTTTCAGGAAGGTCTGAGACAAACTCAGGAAGAAACAGATCAAGAGTGTTGGAAGGGACAGACGATTGACGAGAGCACTGAAATTCCACTGTGATTTGGGTCACTGGTGTGACATGGCATCTATTTATGGGATACCTGGAAAATAAGGGAGAAACAAGACATCTCTGTCACACTTTGGGGAAGTATACGATTAAGGTCCATACGCTGTGGTAGAAAGAGTGTCTTGGAGGCCCCCAGTCTTTCTCACTGTGATGCCGTGCTCATTTGACAACCTCATAAACACGTATTTCTGTTCTTAATGCCTTACCCATTCTGATGCACTGATCGTTTTTTAGGCCATGTGAACAGGGCAGAGCTTGTCATTATGCCTGGGACATAGTGGGCATTCAGTAGGTGTTTGTTGAATGAAAGAAGCAGGCACAATCACAGCTTTCCCTTCTGGTGATCTGCTTTATGATACAATTTCCAGGAATGCATTGTGTCTAAAATTGGGGACCATATGTACAGGAAATTCTTTCTTATGTCAGTGTGAAATCCCTCTAAAGTAAATCCCCCTTTATAGTTTTTTATTGTTGTTTATTTGTTCGTTTTTAATACAGAAAACTGTAAACTTTATATTAGGGCAGGTTTTGTGTGTGTGTGCAAAAGCCTGGTCATGGGCTAGATGACATTTATTTTTCTGTAGAGATACTTGGACATTTTATGATTCAATTACTTCCTTCCAAAAGCCATATTTAGAATTCCAGCCAATCTGTGAGCCAGAAAGGGGTGAGCCAGTATAATAATCAAGGTAATGTGGCAAGAAGGTGTGACATTTCTTAGCCTTTCTAGAAGAAATGGGTGAAAATAAATGTTTTCAGGGTCAGTAAATAACTTTCCCGTAGTAGCCAGAGAGAAAGCATCTTACTTTACTGAAGCTGGACCTTTGTCATTTGAAGGATCTCCTCCTAATGCCATCTAAGCTTGAGAGGTTCATATGGCTGCAGCATGGTTTATCTTGCTGTTTTAACATTATGTCCATTCAAGCTCCATTGTAGACCTTTCTTTTAAAGAGAGTTCACCCCGGGATATTAAATAAAATAGAATTTGAATGGAAAGTTGGCATTCCAGTTCGGAAACAATTTTTATTGGGTACAGACTTGGGGGGAGCAGAAAAAAAACAAACACAATGTCTATGTTGTAAATGATAATAAAAAAAAGAACAAGTAAAACAAATGAAAATGTTTTGTTTTATAAGGCTGTTTTGCATTCCCATGACTTCAAAATACTTTTGGATTTTATGGCAATCTATAACTGCTTTAGTATAGACACACAAAGAACAAATAAACTTAAATAAATTCAGAGAATAACAGAAGAAATATGTAGAATTACAGTGGTCAGTTGGTAAAGATTCTGTTGGAGGTTTTGGAGGTTTTTGCATAATTTGTATTAGTACAAAAATATGAAATTAATAATCAATTTTAATGCATCTATGTTTCTTAATGTCTTCAACTTGCCAATTCTGTTGTTAGTCATAAACTTTTATATTCCTCCCTATGTTTATCTTTCCCATCGCTATGGCTCACTTTTGTTGTTACTGTTGCTGATTCTCAAAACCATTAGATCTTAAGTATATTCCACTACCAAAGTCATTAATTTTAAGGAGAAAACAGGAAGTTAGAAGCCATGATTTTACTTATAATAATCCATTTGTCTCATACTTTCATCTCAAAAATATGTATTTAAGTAGAAGGAGAGCCAGAAAAATAACCAAGAGAGTTACATTGTAATTCTGGCTCTACTGTACACTAGCAGTGTGATTTTAAGCTGGTAATTTATCCTCTGTAGCCCCAGCGTTGTCTTCTGAAAAGTACATTCACTTATTTGGATGATGTGAGATTTACAGGAAATGATTCCCGGTAGAATAGAATGAAGTAGAATGTAGAATGCAGTAGCAATAGAATGAAGATGTGCATATCGATGATCTAGCACTGGACTGTCCTATATGATAGTTACTAGCCACATGTGGCTTCTTTAAATTAGAGCTAATCAGAATGAAATTAAGTTAAAAATTTAGCTCCTTAGTCATACGAGCCACATTTCAAATGCTCAAGAATCACTTATGGCTAGTAGCTACCATATTGCAGAAAACTATTCCATTATCGCAGAGGATCCTGTTGAATAGTACTGACCTAGAATGACAGCTGCTTGTAGGGCACTGGGAATGGCTGTTTGGGGATGGTACCTCCTTGAGTTTGTCTGTGACCTGCTGGGAGTAATGTAGTTCTCAAAGAACTCTAACTCTCCTTGAACCAGGTGCAAAACTGTGAACCTGGGATGCCTGAGGGAGTGGTTATTTTGTGCTGAATGGCATGTCAGCTACATCACCACAGATGTGGGATCAGCAGACTTGCTTATTCTGAGTGCCGTCAGAATCGTTTTTAAGTACCATATGTCCAGTGTCATCTTTGGCACATTTATCTGGCTTCATCTGAGTTCCGAAGTGAAATCTCACAGCCGCCTTCATAAATTTAGCCATCAAAGGCCAAGGTGATGATGACATACCAAGCTTTAGAATCCTCAAGTAGGGTGGGATATTGGTGCTGGGAATGATGAATGAAGGGACATCTGAGAATCATGCTGCTTTTATGGATTAGCAGAAATTCATCTTACGTGACCAAGAGCAGCTGCAAAATGGCTAGAAAACATTTGCCTTTTCTGCTTATGTTTTGGTCATCCCAACACATTCTATGTGCATGTCTGACTTCGAAAGTTCTTTTTGAACTATAAAATCATTTGCCAAAGTTGGGACTGATTATGAATATCATCAATGATTGTTTTTAAATGTCATTATGATAAAGTCATAGAATAGTGACCATCTATGCTGCCTTTGTCTTTGTATAGATGCAGTAGTCCCAGCCTTTCTCTCTCTCTCTCTCTCTCTCTCTCTCTCTCTCTCTCTCTCTCTCTCTGTGTGTGTGTGTGTGTGTGTGTGTGTGTGTGTGTGTGTGTAGGATCACTGGAGTATGGTGGTGAAGAACGCTGTCACAGCACAGAAGTTCAGAAGGAAGTACTGTGAAGGTCCCAAAGCATTGAGGTTAACTAGTTCTGAAAGCACTGTGGTTAACTAGTCAACTCAAGAGTTGGGTGCATATACTGCTAAGGAAGGGTAAGCAATGGGCTCATGCTCTCCCGAGACAGGAAACATGTATCTGAAGTGTGAATCTATTGCTATTATCCTCAATTTGGCAGGCTACAGGGTTCTGAGAGTGAGAGAGTAATGAAATGTATATGTCTCTGCTCTTGAAGATACCAGGGGCACCTTGAAAACTCCCCTCCCCAGCCGAGGGTCCACACAGCATTAACTGACTTCTTCCTTTGCAAGCCTTTGCCATGGGTACTTAGAAAAAGACACATACACACACATTTCAGCTTATGGTTTTTGTTTGTTTGTTTTTGTTGTTTGTTTGTTTGTTGTTTTGCCAGGTGCTTAAGATTTAAAGGCAATCTTAAGGGAAATCTCTGCTCTCACCTTGACTGAGGCACAGAGATGTCCTGTTCCCATGCTGTTGATGTTGACAGAAGGAGGACACGTTTTTTTTTCTCTCTCTCTCTGTGCCACCACACTCAAGCAGAATGTACGAGATATTTTCCGGCCACCAAGGATACCTGCTGACATAATCATACCTACCCTTTCTTTCCTCCCTCTGCCCCCTCAGCCTCTCACCCTGCCCTCCTATGGGTCTTTATGTGCTGCTCTATGTACAGTACAACTCATACCGGAGAGCCTGTTACTTATTTTGGTTCAGGAGCAGCTGCAGAGGATGAACTGGAGAGGACAGTCTACTTGCAAACACTTGTAGACTCTCCAGTGGACAGGTTACCTCTACAGAAAGAGAAGCCTATGCTTTCCTACTCACTCAAGTTTTTTTACCATTTGCAAGTGGATCCAATATATGTTTGTTTTGGGTGAGGGGCTAACAAAATGCTCTGTGGTTTCTGCAGGGTTTTCTTATGGGAGACATCCTGTTATCCTCGTCGATTCTTGCCCCATTAGCTTTCAGCAGTAAATAGTTGAGGGTTTCATCTGGAAAGTTCTATTATTAGTACTACATGGGCAGGACATTTTAAGATAGACATTTTCATAGGCAGAAAACTGTATACAAAGAGAAATGTGCAATGCAGAATCACTATCAAATAATATCTAGATATCTTAGATCGCTACTGTAGGCCCTCCATGGTCTTACTCCGTGGGTTCCTCTTAACTCCCTTCATCCCCCGCTAACATTAGCTGTAGGCTTTCTTATCACTGTCTTTGCTCATCTTGTTTTCTCTGCCTGGAATTCCCTCCCCCAAGCTCCCCACACCGGCACCACGAGCATGTACCTTTTTCTTTAAGACTCAACTCAAATACCTCTGGCTCAAAAACATATTGCCCTCATTGTCCTGGCTGAAAGTGACAGTCTTCTCTGGACCCCTCACCCTCATGTCTGTACCTCTCTATGTCATCTTTAATCACTTTCTGACTTGTGTTGTTACATAGTTGAATATGCCTTATCTCTACTACTTGATATTAAACTTCATGATGATGATAAGGTCCTATCTTATCTTCTCCTGTCTCTTCCCTGATCAGGCTTAGGGTAGTTCCTCACACACTGTACTGTTAAGAGAATACGTAATGAAAAAGTAAATGAATAAATGGCAGAAGCCTTATGTGGAATGCTGGTGCAAGCAGTTCCTTTGACTGGGGGCTTTTTAAAGGAGACTGATTGTATAGGAGATCTGAGCAATTTTCATAGGAATGGAATGGATTATTAGAGCTGGCATGAACATCAAAAGAAGCTAGCCACAACCACCTCTCTCAGGTCATCTTCATTTTCAAGCAGGGAATCTAAGATTTAGATAGGACCGTTCCAGATCACATAGTGAGTAATTAATGACCTAGGACTCATACCTCATCTGACATCCAACCCAGCATGTTCTTTTGAAATAGGACTAGAATAATAGTGAGACACACATATCAGACACACAATTTCGAGAAGACGGTTTTCCGCCCCACGGCACATGACCCCATACATTTATTTCCCTGCCTGTATAAATAGTACCGACAACATCACAGCAGCTTTAGAGGGAAACATGACTATCTCCATCATATGGTGATTCTACACAGCAGAATCAGAAACCTGGGTAAAGAGAGAAGTCTTAACTCAGTTTCATTCTTGTTAAAAGATGTAATGACTGGAGTTAGAACTGGCAAAATCATTGGCAGCATGAAAGGAAGTGGGGTTGAAGCTGGGCAACATTACCACAACAGGGAGGGGAACAGACACACGGAAAATATTGGGAGTCTTGTGCCCCATCTGTAGAAGGAGATGAAGGCCAGAGTCAAATGGTGGGGGCAGGGGTGGGGGGAAGATTCCTTTCTCCAGCTATGTAACAGCGTTACGGGAGTGAATTCAGAGCTTTCTGAGTGTTCTGAGCCAAGTGCCTGCTGGAATGTGGACTGTAAATCTCTCATCGTCCTCTTCACTAACCCACAAACAACCCCTGCTCCTCCCATCTGCTTCCCGACCACCTGCCTTTCAGTCTTTATATACAGAATGTTTTCCATTCTCCTACCTTCCTCTCTGTCTACCTTTGTATGGTACATCTCATCCTTCTTCTAAATATTTCCATCTGACCACATTTTTCCCTAATGAGACAGACTCACAATGGGATAGAGTATAACATTTATTCATTTATCTGCTCGGTAAATATTATTGAGCACATACTGTGTCCTAGGCAGCGCTTTAGTTCTTCAGTGTTCAGCAGTAAAGAAAACAGACAAAAAAAATTACCCTGGTGGAGTTTACATTCTAGTGGGGACACAATAAACAAAATAATTGGCAAGTTATATAGAATATTGGAAGGAAGTATGTGCTGGGAGAGAAATAAGCTGGGAGGGAAAAGGGAGTGCTGGAGGAGAAGGAGCTAAGAGTCTCAGTTCCAGAGTGAGGCAGCCTGAGCTGGAATTAGAACCCAAGCTGCGTGCAGTGGCTCACGCCTGTAATCCCAGCACTTTGGGAGGCTGAGGTGGGCGGATCACCTGAGGTCGGGAGTTCAAGACCACCCTGGCCAACATGGTGAAACCCCGTCTCTACTGAAAATACAAAAAAAAATTAGCTGGGCATGGTGGCGGGCACCTGTAGTCCTAGCTATTTGGGAGGCCGAGGCAGGAGAAACGCTTGAACTCGGGAGACAGAGGTTTCACTGAGCAAAGATCAGGCCATTGCACACGAGCCTGGCAACAAGAGCGAAATTCCATCTCAAAAAAGAAAGAAAGAAAGAAAGAAATGAACCCCAGCTGCATCCTTCCCAGTCATGTGACCTGGGCAGGTTAAGAGAACTCCTTGAGCCTCAGTTTTCTTGTCTGTTTAACGAGAGTCATTAGGGAAACTAGTATCTCCTTGGGTCGTTGCAGGGATTCAATGAGATGACACATGTAACCTAATCATTACCTTGGGCCTGTCTCCTATAAATATAGTGATTGTCATGTTTGTTATTTAAACAATATTATATATTGTGTTTTAGGTGTTATGTATGTAATATATAGTGTGAATGTATGTATATGTTATATACATAACATTAACTTAGTGCCTCTAGTATTACATACTTCTCAAAATATCTATATTTTTGTCAGTATTTCTTTCTCCTCCTAGATAGCGATCTTTTGTCAGCAAGGACCACCTCTCATTTATCTCTATACCCCCACTGTGTCCAGCACATAGGAGATTTTATGTTTGACTGCTGAATGAGAAACAAATGGGATACTCTTTTTCTAAGCACAGTAATCTTATATTAGCATTAGTTTTTGGAACCCTTCTCTAATTCCTGTCATTTTTGTATCACATCTGAAGAAGAGCGATACCCCCTCCACCTCCTCTCCTCTCCTATTAATCACCATACCTTCCAACATCTTACGGGAATAGCAAACTAATGGTCCTTGTCTCGATGACTTGCCTACCCCTTTGTCCCTTCATGGGAATCTTCTCACAGTTCAAGTTACTATGATCTACAAGGCCAGTTCCCGTAGCCTCATTCCACTTACACACAATCTTAACTATTTCTGTCCAGTGGGAGTCACCCACTCAACTCCCAAAACCTCTATGCGTGCCCCATGCCCCTAGTCATAATATTCTTATACAAATGTTTAACACTTTGCAGTTGAAGACGCAATGCCATACATCTTTTCCTTTGATACCTAGAGCCATTGTGTGAGGTACAAACTTCAGATATTACCAGCTGCATGTTACTAATAAAGAATCAGAAGTTCAGAGAGGAGAAATGAAAGAATCCAAGTATATGTGGCTAAAAATGGCCACGTCGACACCTGAAATCCTATTATCTTGGGTAATATACATATTGGGTTTGAAAAAGTTCACACTTAGCAGTTGGATGACCTGAGTCCTCACACCAGCTTGGCTACTTACTCACGATGTGACCCTGAATAGTGCTTTGAAGCCTCGGTTTTTCACTCCTGTAAAACAGTAACTCTTGCCCTCCAGACACATGGGATAGTTTGCAGATTAAAAGATATATTGGCAGGCTGAGGCAGGAGAATGGCGTGAACGCAGGAGACAAAGTTTGCAGTGAGCCGAGATCACACCACTGCACTCCAGGCTAGGCGACAGAGCGAGACTCCGTCTCAAAAAAAAAAAAAAAAAAATATATATATATATATATATATAAATAAAATCCTAGCACTTTGAGAGACTGAGGCAGGCAGATCGCTTGAGTCCAGGAGTTTGAGAACAACCTGGACAACATGGCGAAGCCCTATCTCATTTAAAAAAAAAAATATATATATATATATATAGAAACTTTTGAAAGTATGAATCACCTAAATCATCATGTATAAATGTAAGAGATATGAAATAAGCTCTGTGAAAATATAATGGCTGATGGCGTCCCTGTGTGAAAAATAGAAATGGACATTTTATGTAATTTCCTACACACCAAACAAAATAAAAGATCTTTAGAATTTCCAACTATGAGTTAGGTTTTACACTGATTATAAAGAATATAGAATGAGGAAACTCATTTTTAATTATTGGAACTTATAGGCTGAAAAAAAGAATAAGTGCTATTTTAAAAAAAAAAAAAAAAAAAAAAAAAAAAAGGCTCGACCAGGTGCGGTGGCTCATGCCTGTAATTCCAGCCCTTTGGGAGGCCGAGACGGGCAGATCATGAGGTCAGGAGATCAAGACCATCCTGGCTAACATGGTGAAATCCGTCTCTACTAAAAAAAAATACGAAAAATTAGCCAGGTGTGGTGGCACGTGCCTGTAGTCCCAGCTACTCAGGAGGCTGAGGCAGGAGAATCGCTTGAACCCGGGAGGCAGAGGTTGCAGTGAGCCGAGATCGCACCACTGCACTCCAGCCTGGGTGACCGAGTGAAACTCCGTCTAAAAAAAAAAAAAAAAAAAAAATGTTTCCCCACCCCTCCCCCCCACTAACGAACAAACACACTTGGGAAATAGGGAAGAAGGTTATGTTTTGGAACAACTTTCTATACACTGAGAAAATCCAAGAGGTCTCCACATCTACCTATAAAATTCAGTGATGCTCAGAGCTGACATGGCGATTTTTCCTATTACATAGTAAGAAGCTCAGCGTTATGGGCCGAGTTTATTGGACACTGCAGAAATTCATTTACATTCTGTGCTTACTCTGGATTGCTGTTGAGTCCAGCTGACTGTTGCTTCACAAATTAACTGTCCTTTGAGACTTGGAAATATTGAAATTGCATAGAGTTTTTGTGAAATCTCAATCTGGTAGTACTGTGTATATTACAACAGGTGCTCAATAGACTTCTGGATTATTACATTGAGTATTATTTGTAGCAAAGATCTGTAGGCTGAATTATAAAGGTCATCTGTGGGGGCATGCCGAGATTTCTCTATCATTCTGCTATGTTTGCCAGAATGTACAAGGGTCTACCAGGAGACAGTACCTGGCAAGAGTTCCATATTTTAATGTATTCTGGTCCAAATCACTGGAGTTGGCAAAGATGGGGAAGGAGGAACTGGGCAGTTCATCCCAAAAGACATGATGACACCACTACAAGTGTGAAGCCATCAAGAGTGCAAAGACTGAGAGCAGCATGGTCATATCTAGACATTTATCAGGAGAGCAAAATCAAGCATTGGGGCTCAAAGGGTTCAGTCCCAGCAGTTAGGAGAGAGAGGAGTCTCTTAGGAGTAGTTGCCCCAGCAGCTGCTAGAGATTCCTGATCCCTTTTGTTCTGAGCCATCCAGGTCTCAGCTCAGTCCCACTTGCCTTGATTTAAAGTGACATTTTGGTCTCTAGCTGGGTGCTTCCCCCTCTGTAGCATGTAACAAGGATACACTTTCGAAGCAGGGAGCCTGAAGGACAAGGAGATAACCCTGCGGGCCTGGCTACCCAGCCTCTTTCTTTCCTGTGTTCCATATACACTGCATAGATTGAGTGGACACCCAGGTTAAAGAGATCTCTCAGCACCCTTGGGTTTTTCTTTACCTTAATTTTGAATTTATAGTATTTTAGACATAACTTGCACAGGATCACACAGTGAGTCTAGGGGAGAACTGGATGAGAACTCAAGTTTTCTGACTTTGAATCAGCTCTTTCTCCCTGATAAATTCACAGCAACTTCTTTGATTCTGATAATGTATTGAGCTACATGTAGCTTAATATGTATCATAAAGATGACTGTTGCAGGCCATATGGGCTAAGCCCTCCATTTTCTGAGTATGCATTACCACCTCCTTCCCTCAGAACAATTCACAGAGGATCTTATAAAGATGTGCTATATATGTGTCTCATAGATTTTAATGAGGCTGCAGTAGGTGGGAAGGTGTAGTATTTATTCTGGGATATTGGAAGGGCAAGTTGGATAGGCCCTTAAATTTTCTCCGTAGACATTTGTGGAGGACAGGCTCTAGGGTGACCTCCAATGACCCCTGCCTCCTGGTGCTTACATCTCTGTGTAACACCTCTCCTTGAGTGCAGGTGAACCTGTAACTTGCTTCTAATCAACAGAAGAAGGCAAAGGTGTTGGGGTGTAACTTACCATGATTACATTTTGTGATATATAAGTCCATCTCAGCAGATAGAGAGACTCTCCTTGACAGCTTGGGGGAAATGAGTGACCATATGGAAGAAGCTCATGAGGCAAGGAGCAGTGAGCAACCTTTAGGAGCTAAGGACAGCTTCCAGCTGGCAGCCAACAAAAAGCTAGGATCCTGACTCATATATCCACAAGGAAATGAATTCTGCCAATAATCTGAATGTGCCTGGAAAAGATTCTTCCACAGCCAACCCTCCGGATGAGAATGCTTCTCAGCTGACACTCTGATTGTAGCCGGTGAGACTCTGAGTAGAGGACCCAGCCAAAGTCATGCCTGGACCCTCAGAAACTGTGAGATAGTAAATGTTCGTTGATTTATGCCACTGAGATTGTTAGCCAGCAATCACAATCTAATACAATAACACCCTTTACTGTTTTCTAGACAGCTGCTATTTAGAAAAGTCTCCCACCCAGTAAAAGAGTCCCCTTTATAGTTTTCCAAGTAGGTGGTATCAGGGTTCTGCTTCACCATCTTCAGTGGCAAGGAACTACCATTTCACAGGGCAGCCATTTGTGTATTACACAGGCTTGAATGTTGTCAAGTTCACCTGCAATCTTCAGTGGGAGCCTAGGACATGCCAGGGATTTCCAGGTAGGCTGGTGAGGGGTTCCTGGTTCTCTTGGTCCTGAATCATCCCGGTGCCATTCTAACAATGGCAAGTCTGCCTCCTTCATGACGAAAGGACTGGAGGGAAATGCATGTAGCAAGTCGATAACACTGGATCGTTTGCTCCCAGCTTTACCACTTGGCATCAGTGCAAACTTTCACCCAGTTAAATAACTTAATGAGCCCTGCTCTGCATGCTTGCCTCACAGAGTTGTGACGATCAAGGAAGACAGCATCTATGACAGTGTTTGTTGGCTGTAAGTCAGCAAATGATTGCAAATGATGATGATTATTAAAATAATAGTCATTTGTCAGTAAAGATTTGTCAAAGCTGGTCCACACTGAGGGAGACAGGCTCTCCAGGGAAACTGCTGATGCAGAGATAAAGAGGAGACCAGTCCCAGTTAGGAATTGCATCACTGATTCTGAATTCCCAGTGGTACATTTCAGGTCTTACTTCAGGAATTTGTTTTTTGTTTTGTTTGGTAGGAACAAGAAGCCCCTAGAGCTAGTTATGTTGTCATCAAACTTAATTGCTAATTAGGCACCAAAGCAAACCTATGCCAGTGAAACAGAGTTGAAACTTGAATTCCTTTCTGCAGGTGGAGCGTTGGATCCTAGAGGCGGTTGGATCCTTGGCTATTTTTATGCTTCTGCATGCAAGAAGGTTTAAGAGAATCTGAGTAAAGCAATTAGCATCCCTCTGTCTGCAGGCAAAACTGGTTTGGACATGCTTCTCTCTTCTTGAAGGGCTGTTAGAGCCTTGGCAGTGTATCTGATGAAAGATTTCACTAAGCAAAATGTCTTCACTTACAAATCCAGCCACTTTGCACTCTCAGTCAGCCTCAAATTCATTTATTTTCTTTAGAGTTTTCCTGCAACCACGAACCACCAAGAATTAAATTAATCCCCAAGAGCCTGAGCAATTATGAGGATGTTGAATCTATCCATTCAAGGATGTCCCAGCTAGGACTGTTCATTCTTTTAACATAAACTATTTATATGTTTTGATCCTCCTCATTTGGAAGAAATAAATATGTTTTCATACATGTATTTTTCAGGATGTGTTTTATATATCTGTTTATATTACACTGTTCACATTATTATTAAAGTATCCCTATTGTATTGTAAGTTTATTTGGCCTACTTTGGGAAGAACAAAACCAAGATCCCATTATTAAAACCAAAATCCTCCACAAACCTTTCCTTTTAAACACTTAGATTAGGAAATTTTCAGTCAGCCGGCCGCCTCTATAGGCTCTTATACTTGGTCCTACTAAGTTTCTTTCATGTTTGGTCTGAATGTTGACCTTTCTCTGTGCACACTCTATTCTCCTGCCAGCATGATGATACTTGCTGCTTTGATATCAAGTGGTGGGAACATAGAGAAATGTGCTATTGGTACTGCAATTTGTATCTTTGTTTTCGTCAAACTTAGTATTTACCATTTGAGGATTTTTTGTTTGTTTCTTTTTGGGGTTTTTTTGGTATGTTTTGTTTGATCTCAGTTTTGGTTTTCCAATCTAGGCCTGAGGTCCAGTGCTAATTTGAATGCTAGTGTGAACTCTCTGAGTCTGGTTTCCTGAGGTTCCACTGGGTGACTACTGCAGTGGTTCAGATGTGGTGCTACCAGCCTTCCCCACCAAGGAAGTTGCCTGCTTTCTCATCTTTGATCCTTTTCACCAACTACCCACAACACACCAGTGAAAATTTTAATTTATCTATTCAGTTCGTCAGTTTCTACCATCAGGTGGTGAGTTCCTGCAATACAGAGAACCTTTTTGTCTTGTTCAGTACAACCTCAGTGCCTAGCACAAGGCCTTGCAGGAAGCCGGCCTTCCTTAACTCTTTATTTCCGAAATGAATTAATGTTCTTAGGTTCCATGGCTCGTGGACCAAATAACGCAATCCTAGATCTTGCCGTAGCATCTGGGACACCACGTAGAGGATTTGGGTAATCAGTGAAAATCCATGTCAGCAACTGCCAATTTACAGATGAATTATGTCTGATGGTTTGGAGATGAATGAGTTTTACAGTTCGTAGAGCATGACAAAATTCATCTTCACCTTCCATTTTGTAGATGAGCCAACTGATCTCTGAGAGAGGAACTGCCTCTGAATGTCCTGGGAAGAGCTTGTGGCAAAAGTAACTTCTACCTAGCAGTGTATTTTCCTTCCTGCCTGTTCTCATTTGATAACAGACCCATATACCAATTATTTGCATCCTTCAATTAACCCACAAGAAGGCAAATTTAATCCAGTGTTAGATAAAATAATTATTCACAGGGTACTAACACTATTAAAGAATAAGCTATGGCCAGGCACAGTGGCTCACTCCTGTAATCCTACCATTTTGGAGGCCGAGGGGGGCAGATCCCTTGAGGTCAGGAGTTCCAGACTACCCTAGCCGATATGGTGAAACCGGTCTCTACTATAAATACAAAAATCAGCCGGGCATGGTGGCAGATGCCTGTAATCCCAGCTAGTCGGGAGGCAGAGGCAGGAGAATCTCTTGAACTCGGGAGGGGGAGATTGCAGTGAGCCAAAATTGCGCCATTGTACTCCAGCCTAGGTGACAGAGCAAGGCTCCATCTCCAAAAAAAGAAGAAGAAGAAGCTATGAGCCAAGTGAGAAATAGGGCAAGACCATGTTAGGACTGCCACAGAGCAGCAGCCAGTGGCCATCAATAGTGGTAACAAGAAAGCGACAAGTCTCTACGTTGATATCAGTGGAATTGTGAATGGGCAGAGAGGCTGTGCCCGTTCTTACCTAACAGGGAAGCTGTCCATAAATAAGGTAGCCATTCCTCAATCAAGGACAAGCCTTCTGCCCAGTCTTTATATGTAAAGAAACAGTAGTTTCATTTGAAGGAAAACCATAATAATTGTCTCAGATGTGCGTCTTGTTCCTGGGTACTTGTTTGTATTTTTGATGAGAAACCAAGGGCTTTATTATACATCTTGTGAAAACCCATCAGCCAGGATTTAGAACAAATGCATTTGGCCGATTTTTGCCTTTTGTTTCAGATAAATTTTATATGTTGTTTCTGTCCAGAATTGTAGGGTCATGTTTGGTTTTTCAAAACTGCAGGATATGTTTACTTTCATTTTCTTTAAAGAAGAAGACAGTTATGAAAAATGTATCTACTGCCAGCCCACTGTTTTTATTCCTCTTTGTGCGAGCTATGGCTTCTCCACATCTTGAGCCTTAAACTCTTTGATGTTGTCTTTTTAAGCATAAAATAAAAGATTGTTCTCTTTAGTCTGTAGGCTTGGAGGTGGGCAAACATGAAATATTCCTGTGTGTTCATAATTCTATAACAATAATTGATGCAGGTTTGGGGGCTGTTGTATTTGCCCTAGTCTTATATAATAAACATTTGGCATTCCATGACTTTTCAGCTTTGTCAACTTTCCAATCCTGTGTGGTGTTCCCTCTTATTGTTTCTGTGTGAACAACTTGACGAGAGTGGCATCCGTGGTCAGATTCTTCACTCTGTCCCTGCAGGGCTTTTCATTATGCTTTGCACACAATAGAGGCTCAATGCATGAATGAATGCATGGATGAATTTTTCAGTTTGATTCCATGAGCTGCTTAATTCTATTAGAGGCACCACCTAGGTTTTTATAAGACATTTAATTGGTACATATTTCTTATCACTTTTTAATACTCCATAAATGTTTTGTGTTCTTTTCAGTAGAGTCCAAATACATAGAAATGAAAATATTTCCAATTACAGAGTAAATATTTTCAATATCTTCCCACAAATAAGGCTGAGTTTATAAGACTTGGTTCCTGGGTTTCATGGGCATGCTTGGTTGACTAACTTTGTGTTCATGTGGCATGAAATTCTAAACTGTCAGAACTACACGGGCTTTTAGAGGACCTATCTAAATCCTTATCACTTACAAATGAGCAAGCTGACGTATTTGCCTCATTTATTGTCAGTGAATGAATTAAAATATTGTACCTTCATCAAGATATTGTGTGTATATTCACAATGTTGTTTTTCATAAATATGTAGCATTACTCTGTTTTGTGACTGCTCCTAGACTGACTGGTTCTAGGGATAAAGAAGAGCCAGAGAAGAAATATGGGCTTCCCAGCACCTTGGGAGGCCGAGGCGGGCAGATCACAAGGTCAGGAGATCGAGACCAGCCTGGCCAATATGGGGAAACCCGCCTCTACTAAAAATACAAAAATTAGCCAGGTGTGGTGGCAGGTGCCTATAATCCCAGCTAATGGGGAGGCTGAGGCGGGAGAATCGCTTGAACCTGAGAGGTGGAAGTTGCAGTGAGTCAAGATTGCACCACTGGACTCCATCCTGGATGACAGATGAGACTCCATTTCAAAATAATCATCATCATCATCATCATCATCTGGGCTTCCTGCTTAATTTCTAGTTTTGGTATTCCTACTATCAGGCCCAACCTCTGTCCTTTGTGTTCACAGCTAAATTGGGTTTGCGTTTGGTCAGAGGATGGGAGAACAATAGTCACCCTCATCAGCAACTGAGAAATTCAGTCTGTTCTGCCAACCTTGTTTATATCTTTTCATATAAATCTTGAAATTGCCCCTATTTCAAGTTCGATGATCAGTGACTAAATATTAAAGCCATTATTTGCTTTTTTAAAGCCTGAACCTTGCTTTCCAGAATCTTTTCCACCTTTGAGATCATTTTAAATATCATCATTACTTTGAGAAAAGCAAACTTAACAAGGATGCATTAAGAACTATAAAGGGGTCATTGCCCAGGATGCAAGAAAGGGAGGCAGAATGGTAATGAAATGAGAGAGCCCTTGCTTTGGTTTTATAAGATCTGGGTCTGAATCCTGGCAGTGTGTTCTTTCTAACTTTAGGCAATTCAGGAGCCCTAGAAACCTCGTCTCTCTGTCTAGTGTGGGAAAACGTGAAACAGCTTTGGGCCATAGATTGCTCTATGCAAACTCCACATATGCAAACTCGTATTATTAAAAAGGCTATCTCTAGTGGTACCTATCCCTAGTCTTGTTTGGTTGGGTAGCTTCCAATTAATAACTTCCTCAAATTCTGGCTAATATTTGTTTAGCACTTCATGGCTTACGAAGTACTTCATTATTTTAACATTGCATTATTGCTAATAACATCAAACTTTGTTATTACAATAAATGTTCCTTTTTTACTTTATTATTCCATTACTTTATTACTGTTTTTCAGATGTGATCTACATTTTACAGATGAAAAAAGATTCTAGGAGGATAAGGGATTTTGTCATGAATGTTAGCTTCTAAATGATGGGGGGATTCATATGCACCTTTCAAAACTCCTAAACCCATGTTGTTTCCCCAAAGGCTTTGGTGGTCCTAAACATTTGACATAATCAGAGTCTTATAAAAAGGCATGGCTTATCCAGCTCCTGTTTCCTCACTGTCTCCTCTATCTCAAAATAGTACAGAAAAAATTTTACTCCCCGAGAATGTACAGCTTTAGGATAGGTGCAGCTCCATTTCATACTCTGATTTTCATTCCTCATTTGAAAAGTTGAAACATAATTTCTTATAAGACTTTAGAAGTTGAAGTCAGGGTTGGATTTAAAAAAATGTGGCACATATATGCCATGGAATACTATGCAGCCATAAAAGGGGACGAGTTCATGTCCTTTGCATGGACATGGATGAAGCTAGAAGCCATCATCCTCAGCAAACTAACACAGGAACAGAAAACCAAACACCACATGTTCTCACTCTTAAGTGAGAGTTGAACAATGAGAACACGTGGACACAGGGAGGGGAACATCACATACCAGGGCCTGTCATGGGGGTCAGGTGCAAGGGGAAGGAGAGCATTATGACAAATACCTAACACATGTGGGTCTTAAAACCTAGATGACAGGTTGATGGGTGGAGCAAACCAGCATGGCACATGTATACCTATGTAACAAACCTGTACGTTCTGCATGTATATCTCAAAAGTAAAATTTTTAAAATTTAAAAAAAATAAGAAGTTGAAGTCAGGGTATAGGAGTCACAATTTGCAGTGATATCTTTCACACTTCTTAACCACCTCATGAAAATCACTGAACAGTATTTCTTCTTTTACCTAACATTCTCTGGGAAAGAGAGAGCTCTGACTGCACCTACAAGTAGGGAAAGGCATTTGAATTACGCAAAGCTGCTTTTAACTCTGAAACTGTCCTACGTTGTAGCATATAAACAGGGAAACATTTTATTGGTGCTTTAATAGAGTCTTATCTAAATCTCTGGAATCTTACTGCAAGGGCCAATTGTTACTCCAGGTTAGATTTCAAGGCCCACAGCTCCATTATGATGTCAACAAGGATAACTGATGTTTATTCTATAGTTAGAGCCCCCAAGGCTTCAGCAAACATTTTGCTCATCACTTGTAGGACGAGCAGTAAATGTCATCATTGCAAGACTGAGCTTACACATCTGCTAAAAGGCTTATTCATTTGAGTAAACAGCAAGGTGATAAGGCACAGGGATGGACCATTGGATTGAGTCAGGCCTGAGTACAAAAACCAGTCTCACTACTTGAATCTTACATAGCCCATTAAGAGTAAGTAGCTTCACTTTAGGAGGCTGACGCGGGCAGATTACGAGGTCAGGAGATCGAGACTATCCTGGCCAACGTGGTTAAACCCCAACTCTATTTAAAAAAATACAAAAATTAGCTGGGCATGGTGGCGGGCGCCTGTAATCTCAGCTACTCCGGAGGCTGAGGGCGGAGAATCCCTTGAACCAGGGAGTCGGAGGTTGCAGTGAGCCGAGATCGCACCACTGCACTCCAACCTGGCGACAGAGCGAGACTCTGTCTCAAAAAAAAGAAAAAAAAGAGTAAGTTGCTTAACTTTTTAAACTTTAGTTTTATTATCCACAAATAATAAATTATAAATTGCTGCTTTACATATACGGTATAAAAATGTATCAATCCAGTTAATTTGGGGTAAATGGTAGTATTCCAGTCTTACCTCCTCGAATACTAAGGGGACACAACAGTTTATCACTAGAAGGAGATAGTTTTATTTTTGTTTTGTTTTTTTCAGTCCTCTTTTTCCTATTCTTTCCTATTCCAAGAAACCCAAGATTTATTTCTTTCTTTTTCCGGCTATTGATGAGGTCAGGGAGTAATATGTTCAGATCTTTGTTGTATCCTTGTTCCATTTAGAAACCAGTATCTGGGAATTCAACAGAGAACTGGGGGTCACTGGAAGCTGTGTTTTACCTACATACAACCACGTCCTCCTCTTAGACCTAGAGACTAGATACTGAAAATGCAAAAGGAAGCCATATTGACACTCCCCAGGATAAGGGAAGGCATTGCACCATCCTTTGTAATGGTGAATCTTATGCATTTGTAGAGGGCTGGACTTTGGCTTCTACCATATTGTTTAGCTCTCTCAAACACACACAAGGAGTTTATTTATTTAGACAGATTCTTGCTCTGTTTCCTGGAGTGCAGTGGTGCAGTCATGGATCACTACAGCCTCAACATCCTGGGCTCAAGTGATCCTTCCACCTCAGCCTCTCAAGTAACTGGGAACACAGGTATGAGCCACCTCACCTATTTTTTTTTTTTTTAATTTTATATAGATAGGGTCTCACTATGTTGCCCAGCCTGGTTTTGAACTCCTGGCCCCAAGCCATCAAAGGGACATTATTATCCTTCTCTTACACATGAGAAAACTACCAGTGAAGTGGTTTGCCCATCATATGAAATTACATATGCCAGTACTAGCCTGTTCTGAAATCCAGCAACATTCTTTTCCATCTCCAGCCTTATTTCTGGCACACTTTGGCCTCCAGAGTAAGCTGGAATTCATTTTACATTAAAGGTAGAGCCATCTGATGTGGCAGGCATCCAAAACACTTGGGAAAATGCTGCTCTGTTTGGAACTCTCTTTTCTTCCTCCCGGGTCCCAGTGCAGGAGGTACTGTGTGCTCTGTGGGTCATCAGACTGTCCCTGGCCGTGGCAGGAGAATTAGGAGAGCACCAGGGCTGCAGTTAACTGTAAGTCCTTCATTAAGACCAGCCTATTGATAGCATGTTCATGAGTCCTTGTGAAGTCTTTTCCACAGCCACATGGAAGACCCCTTAGAAAAACAATCTCTATAATTTGTAGTTTTGGACATAGTGCTTTAGGAAGGTGGATGTCTGAAGGTGGGCTGGGTTTAAGACATCGCTCAATGCTATGGGACAGTGTGGTACAGTGAAAAGAGCTCATCCTGACAACTTAAGACACTAAATTCTACTCCTGCCTCTTCTAGTAGGTCACTTGCCCTTTCTGAATTTGTTTTCTTTTCTTTTCTTTTTTTTTTTTTTTCTTTTTTTTTTTTTTTGAGACAGAGTCGCACTCTGTCTCCAGGCTGGAGTGCAGTGGCACGGTCTCTGCTCACTGCAACCTCTGCCTCCCAGGTTCAAGCAATTCTCCTGCCTCAGCCTCCCAAATAGCTGGGATTACAGATGTGCACCAGCACACCCAGCTAAATTTTGTATTTTTAGTAGAGACGGGGTTTCACCATGTTGACCAGGATGGTCTCGATCTCTTGACTTTGTGATCTGCCAGCCTTGGCCTCCCAAAGTGCTGTGATTACAGGCATGAGCCACTGCACCTGGCCTTGGATTTGTTTTCTTAACTACCAGGTTATTTGCTTGAAACAGATGACTTAAAATATTCCGTCCTCCTCTGAAGTTGTTCTTTAAACTTTTCTATGTAAGTAATTGATTGAGTTGTGTTCCTAGGTGTTTTATTCTCTTTGTAGCAATTGTGAATGGGAATTTACTCATGATTTGTCTCTCCTTTTGTCTGTTATTGAAGTATAGGAATGCTTGTGATTTTTGCACATTGATTTTGTACCCTGAGACTTTGCTGAAGCAGCTTAAGGAGATTTTGGACTGAGACGATGGGGTTTCCTAAATAGACAATCAGGTCATCTGCAAACAGAGACAGTTTGACAGCCTCTGTTTCTATTTGAATACCCTTTATTTCTTTCTCTTGCCCGATTGCACTGGCCAGAACTTCCAATACTATGTTAGATAGGAGTGGTGAGAGAAGGCATCCTTGTCTTATGCCAGTTTTCAAAGGGAATGCTTCCAGCTTTTGCCATTCAGTGTGATATTGGCTGTGAGTTTGTCATAAATAGCTCTTATTATTTTGAGATACATTCTATTAATAAGTAGTTTATTGAGAGTTTTTAGCATGAAGGGTGTTGAATTTTATCAAAGGCCTTTTCTGCGTCTGTTGAGATAATCATGTGGTTTTTGTCATTGGTTCTGTTTATGTGATGGATTATGTTTATTGATTTGTGTATGTCGAACCAGCCTATGCATCTCAGGGATGAAGCCAACTTGATCGTGATGGATAAGCTTTTTGATGTGCTGCTGGATTTGGTTTGCCAGTATTTTATTGAGGATTTTCACATGGATGTTCAATATCAGGGATATTGGCAAGAAATTATCTTTTTTTGTTGTCTCTCTGCTGGGTTTTGGTATTAGAATGATGCTGGCCTCTTAAAACGAGTTAGGGAGTCCCTTTTTTTCTATTGTTTGGAATAGTTTCAGAAGGAATGGTACCAGCTCCTCTTTGTACCTCTGGTAGAATTCGGCTGTGAATCCGTCTGGTCCTGGGCTGTTTTTGGTTGATAGGCTATTAATTACTGCCTCAATTTCAGAACTTGTTATTGGTCTATTCAGGGATTTGACTTCTTCTTGGTTTAGTCTTGGGAGGGTGTATGTGTCCAGGAATTTATCCATTTCTTCTAGATTTTCTAGTTTATTTCCATAGAGGTAGTTATAGTATTCTCTGATGGTAGTTTTTATTTCTGTGGGATCAGCAGTGATATCCCCTTTACTTTTTTTTTATTGTGTTTATTTGATTTTTTCTCTTTTCTTTTTTATTAACCTGGCTAGCAGGCTATCTATTTTGTTACTGTTTCAAAAAACCAGCTCCTAGGTTCATTGATTTTTTGAAGCGTTTTTCGTGTCTCTATCTCCTTCAGTTCTGCTCTAATTTTAGTTATTTCTTGTCTTCTGGTAGCTTTTGAATTTTTTTGCTTTTGCTTCTCTAGTTCTTTTAATTGTGATGTTAGGGTGTCGATTTTAGATCTTTCCCACTTTCTCCTGTGGGCATTTGGTGCTATGAATTTCCCTCTAAACACTGCTTTAGCTGTGTCCCAGAGATTCTGGTATATTGTGTCTTTGTTCTCATTGGTTTCAAATAACTTATTTATTTCTGCCTTAATTTCATTATTTACCCAGTAGTCATTCAGGAGCAGGTCTTACAGGGATGTGAAGGACCTCTTCTAGGAGAACTACAAACGACTGCTCAAGGAAATAATAGAGGACACAAACAAATGGAAAAACATTCCATGCTCATGCATAGGAAGAATCAATATTGTGAAAATGGCCATACTGCCCAAAGTAATTTATAGATTCAATGCTGTCCCCATCAAGCTACCATTGACATTCTTCACAGAATTTGAAAAAAACTACTTTAAATTTCATATGAAACCAAAAAAGAACCCATATAGCCAAGACAATCCTAAGCAAAAAGAACAAAGATGGAGGCCCAATGCTACCTGACTTCAAACTATACTACAAGGCTACAATAACCAAAACAGCATGGTACAGGTACCAAAACAGATATATAGAGCAATGGAACAGAACAGAGGCCTCAGATATAATGCCACACATCCACAACCATCTAATCTTTGACAAACCTAACAAAAGCAAGCAATGTTTCAGGAAAGGATTCCCTATTTAATAAATATTTTTGGGAAAACTGGCTAGCCATATGTAGAAAACTGAAAACTGGACCCTTTCTTTACACCTTATACAAAAATTAACTCAAGATAGATTAAAGACTTAAATGTAAGACCTTAAACCATAATAAGCCTAGAAGAAAACCTAGGCAATACCATTCCAGACATAGGCATGGGCAAAGACTTCATGACTAAAACACCAAGAGCAACGGCAACAAAAGCCAAAATTGACAAATGGGATATAATTAAACCAATGAGCTTCTGCACAGCAAAAGAAACTATCATCAGAGTGAACAGGCAACCTACAGAATAGGAGAAAATTTTTACAATCTGTCCATCTGACAAAGGGCTAATATGTAGAATCTACAAGGAACTTAAACAAATTTCCAAGAAAAAAAAAAACCCATCAAAAAGTGGGTGAAGGATATGAAGAGACACTTCTCAAAAGAAGACATTTTTTTCTTCTTGGTGCAGCGGCCAAGAAACATATAAAAAAAAGCTCATCATAACTGGTCGTCAGAGAAATGCAAATCAAAACCACAATGAGATACTATCTCATGCCAGCTAGAATGGCGATCATAAAAAAAATCAGGAAACAACAGATGCTGGAGAGGATGTGGAGAAATAGGAATGCTTTTACACTGTTGGTGGGAGTGTAAATTAGTTCAACCATTGTGGAAGATAGTGTGGTGATTCCTCAAGGATCTAGAACCAGAAATACCATTTGACCCAGAAATTCCATTACTGGGTATATACCCAAAGGATTGTAAATCATTCTACTTTATAGTAGAATGATTTTCTCCCATTCTGTAGGTTGCCGGTTCACTCTGATGATAGTTTCTTTTGCTGTGCAGAAGCTCATTGGTTTAATTATATCCCATTTGTCAATTTTGGCTTTTGTTGCCGTTGCTCTTGGTGTTTTAGTCATGAAGTCTTTGCCCATGCCTATGTCTGGAATGGTATTGCCTAGGTTTTCTTCTAGGGTTTTTATGGTTTAAGGTCTTACATTTAAGTCTACTATATAGTAGACACCTGCACACATATGTTTATTACAGCACTGTTCGCAATAGCAAAGACTTGGTACCAACCCAAATGCCCATCAATGACATACTGTGATAAAGAAAATGTGGCACATATATACCATGGAATACTATGCAGCCATAAAAAAGGATGAGTTCATGTCCTTTGCAGGGACATGGATGAGGCAGGGAACCATCATTCTCAGCAAACTAACACAGGAACGGAAAACCAAATACTGCATGTTCTCACTCGTAAGTGGGAATTGAACAATGAGAACACGTGGACAAAGGGGCTAAAGGGAGGGTAACATCACACACCAGGGCCTGTTGGGGGCTGGGATGCTAAGGGATGGATAGCATTAGGAGAAATACCTAATGTAGATGACAGGTTGATGGGTGCAGCAAACCACCACGGCACGTGTATACCTATGTAACAAACCTGCAGGTTAGTCACATGTATCCCAGAACTTAAAGTGTAATAAGAAGAAGAAGAAAATGATGGAAAGAGCTGCAAATCTAATTATTTAAAAAGAATAAGTTGTGAATAGGAGTTATTTAAAGTGGAATACAAATAGACATACCTTTTCTAATAATGTCTTTTTGTTTGGTTTTTTTCTTTGTGTTTGTTTTTTGTTGTTGTTTTGGTTTGGTTTGGTTTGGTTTGAGACAGGGTCTTGCTCTGCTGCCCAGAGCAAATTGCAGTGGCATGAGCAGAGCTCACTGCAGCCTCAAGCTCCTGGGCTCAAGTGACCCTCCCACCTCAGCCTCCTGAGCAGCTGAGACAATCAGCACATGCCACCATGCCTGGCTAACTTTTTAAATGTTTAGAAGAGATAGGGTCTTGCCTAGGCTGGTCTCACACTCCCAGTCTCAAGTCATTCTCCTGCCTCAGCCTCCCAAAGTGTTGGGAGGTATGAGTCACTACACCTGGCTTCCATCTCTAAAATTATATATATATGTATACATATATATGCTAAAGTATTTGTTTTTTTGCACTTAGAGAGTTAAGCCTTTTCCTAGCTAGGATGTTTATCCATTTTTTGTTTGTTTTTTTTTTAATTAAAAAAAAATTTGGGTACGTAATAGATGTATGTATTTGTGGAGTACATGAGATATTTTGATACAGGCATGCAGTGCATAATAATCATATCAGGGTAAATGAGATATCCACCTTCTCAAGCGTTTATCCTTTGTGTCATAAACAATCCAATTATACTCTTTTAGTTATTTTAAAATGTACGATTAAATTATTAATGACCATAGTCACCATGTTGTACTTCAAATACTAGATCTTTTTTATTCTTTCTAATTTATTATGCCCACTAACTATCCCCATTTCCCTCCCCCAGCCCTCCCACTACCTTTGCCAACCTCTGGTAACTATTAGTCTATGCTCTATCTCCATGAATTCATTTGTTTTAAATTTAGCTCCCACAAATAAGTGAGAACATGCGAAGTTTGTCTTCCTGTGCCAGGCTTATTTCACTTAACACACTGACCTCCAATTCCATCCATGTTGCTGCCGGTGACAGCATCTCATTGATGTTTTCTGGTTGAATAGTACTCCATTGTGTATATGTACCACATTTTCTTTATCCATTCATCTCTTGATGGACATTTAGGTTGCTTCAAAATCCTGGCTATTGTGAACAGTGCTGCAACATGGGATTGTAGATATCTTTTGGATATACTAATTTCCTTTCTTTCGTGTATATTACTAGCAGTGAGATTGCTGGATTATATGGAAGCTCTATTTTCAGTTTTTTGAGGCACCTCCAAACTGTTCTCCATAGTAGTTATGCTAATTTACATTCCCACCGCCAGTGTACAAGGGTTCCCTTTCCTCCACATCCTCATTTGTTTATTCCAGGAGACAGCATTTGCTATCATCTGTCTTTTGGATAAAAGCCATTTTAACTGAGGCGAAATGGTACCTGATTGTAGTTTTAATTTGCATATCTCTGATGAGCAGTGATGTTGAGCACCTTTTCATATGCCTATTTGCCACTCTTTTGAGAAATGTCTATTCATATTTTTTGTCCAATTTTACATCAGATTCTTAGATTTTTTTTTTTCCTGTAGAGTTGTTTGAACTCCTTATATATTCTGGTTATTAATCCCTTGTCAAATGGATAGTTTGTAAATATGTTTCCCTTTCACTGGTTTTTCTCTTCACTTTGTTTCCTTTGCTGTGCAGAAGATTAACTTGATGGGATCCCAGTTATCCATGTTTGCTCTGGTTGCCTGTGTTTGTGGGGTGTTACTGAAGAAATCTTTGCCCAATCCAAAGAACATTCATCTTTGTCAAATGAGCTATAGAATTAATGTTTTTCCTATTTTTATTTATTTATTTTATATTTATTTCTATTTTATTTTATTTTATTTTATTTTATTTTATTTTATTTTATTTTTGAGATGGAGTCTCGCTCTATCGCCCAGGCTGGAGTGCAGTGGCCAATTTCAGCTCACGGCAAGCTCCGCCTCCCGGGTTCACGCCATTCTCCTGCCTCAGCCTCCCGAGTAGCTGGGACTACAGGCACCCGCCACCTCGCCCGGCTAGTTTTTTGTATTTTTAGTAGAGACGGGGTTTCACCGTGTTAACCAGGATGGTCTCGATCGCCTGACCTCGTGATCCGCCCGTCTCGGCCTCCCAAAGTGCTGGGATTACAGGCTTGAGCCACCACGCCTGGCTCTATTTTATATATTCATATAACAATGTATTTATTCATAATATCACTTTGAATATCATTTGTTTTCATCTTGCATTTTTCTTATTTTTCACTGAGACCTAATTTACATGCAATGAGATACTCAGATCATGAGTCGTCAGTTTTAGGAGATTTGGCAATTAATTGTACATATTATCTAAGAAAGTTCTCTTAAGTTCCCTTCTTTCTCTTTCTATTCATATCCCATCTGCCACCCTCAGAGGCAATGACTTGCTGGCGTCTATCACCAGAAATTATTTCTATATGTTCTTTTAAATCAGATACGAATCACACCATATTTTTTTTTGTATCTGGATTCTTTCATTTAATGTGCAGTTTTCTGAGATTCATCCATGTTGTTGTATTAGCAGTCTTTATCTTTTTGTTGTTTAGTATGCCACAAATATACCATAATTAATTTACCCATTTTTCTTTTTTTAAGGGAAAAACACGGGAATACATGAACTGAATATTTGACTCAAATCCATCTTCTATCAGTTCTAAGGGCCTCAGGGTATTTACCATGAGGGGCCCTGACAGCAGCCTGGACTATTAGGAATGGACCTTTGCTTCTCACAGTAGCCATTTACTCCTGCCTTGTTTCTACTCCTGTCATGTGAAGTGGGAAGGGTCCTGGCCTGAAAGTTAGGAGACTCAAGTTCAAATGGCAGCTCTGCCCTGGCTTAACAGTGTAACTGGCCACTTTATCACCAGGACTTAGTTTCTTCATCAGTAAAATGTTTGGTTTGGACTGAAGAATCCCTTTTTCATCTCTGACATCCTACAGTCCCTTAAAAATCCCTCCTCTGGGCACCTCATCTTTTTCAGTTGCTCCTGCAATCCCTCTCTTTTGCATTTCTGTGAGGAAATATCCAAAGCACTAGATTACTTGAGAGAATATTTCTGGTCCCTCTTCCTCTCTCACACTCTACACTTTGCTTTCTAGAATTGGAGCCTGGAGAAGAAGTGTTGTCTAAAGAGCTTGCTACAAGATTTCCCTAAAAAGTGTTGGGTCTTAAAATTTCATCTATTTTTCGAGTTCTTAGAATACTGTTAATTTGCAAAGCTGATTATGGATGGCATACTTTATTATGCTTTTTATCATACTTCAAAACTACATTATGCATTTGTTCTTTCTGTCTCTCTCCCATGCTTAGTCATTATTTTTGATGGTACCTTCTAAACTGTTGACTTTTTTTCTTTCTGATTTGTAGTAGACATTGTATAATCTGAGTTTAGGCAGAGATAGTGAAAGTGCTGCTCTGCCTGTGTTTCAACTAGTCCTGGGTTAATATTATTCATGTGGCAATGTCTGTTTTACTTTAGGACTCAACTTATTTAATACTTCCTCTCCTCCTCTTTCAATACATAGAGAAAAGGCCTTTGAAACGTAATTTCTCTCCCTATGGGAAATGCTTTCTATAAATTTTTCATTTTCAATACAAACTTTGCTTCATTTTACAAAAGAGTATCTGTCCATGGCCTGAAAATATACTGGAAGGATATGAACAGTAAAGGAAGATATTTTTCTAACTTGTGTTAAGTCAATAGTGTAGTGATTCCAAGGGAATTGAGAGGTTCGTGTATTTATTCATATATTAGTGAAAAATTCAAAATTCTATCTCTAAGTAAAAGTGAATTTGAGAAGTATCTACCATTTTTATTGTCCATCTCTTTGGACATATTCTTTGCAGTATAGCAGAGTGGAAGGAGATTGGACTTATAGAATTAGAAATGCTAAATTTTTAATATTGGCCTGGCTACATTGCCTGGACTTTGGGAAAATCACTTAAGTTTTCTTAGCCTTAGTCTTTTTATCTGTAAACTGGGAATAATAACGCCGGTTTTTCAAGGTTGCACTGAGGATCTTAGATAATACATGTAACATTCATGGCACATAAAATATGAACCCATGAAGTTGCCAATGCAATTACATCTTCATTAGGAGTTGTCATTTCTGCTACTTCTCATTAGAACATCAAAATTAGTTCCTTTAATCTTTACTGAAGCACAGAGCTTTAAACTCTAACTTTGAAACTTCCAAAATGAAATGTGAAAGGTCTGAGGCCTTGTGAGTGTGAAAATACAGTTCACACTTCATTTTAGAAGCTCCAAAATTTGTTACCAAATTGAGGTTGAATTCAGGAATCATATTTTAAAGGCCTGGTGCATGCCATTTTCCAAAGAAGGACCTAGAAGGCCATAATCAGAATGCTCATTAAGTGACCACACTCTGTACTGCATTGCAGATAAATTACCTCTGCGTGGGGAGATGTGTCTTGAGATTCTGCGGTCAAGGCTCAGACAGCCCCAGAACTGGAAACCTCAGAGCATTTATGCCTCTGTCACTAAAAGATGGGGTTATGGGGGCTGGACAGAAAGCCTGAGAGGGATGAAAAGTTCAGTGGGCTTGAGGGACGATTACTGAGTTACAATAATATCCATACTGCAAAGTGCATTTTTACTTGCAAGAGACACATTATTTATCTAGAATTTTAGACTGGGTCTCTTTTCAGGTCACTGTTTAGATTGTCTGTGATTTGTTCTCCTTGATTGAATGTGAGTGAGTGTGAAGCATATCTAAACAGGTCTCACAGCAAGTTTCTTTCATAAATCTCCTCTGGTATATATGCTGTGTACCCTTGACAAGGAGAACACTATTAATGGAGTCAGTATGCACTGGAACTCAGAGCACTGACATGGGAATTGGGAGGTCTTAGGTCTGTGGTTTCTGCCAGAGAATGACTCTGTGACCTTGGGACAAGTTGATTCACAAACAAGCTGAAGGAGATCATATCTGTCCTAGACCGAAAGCTTATCTGAGAAAGACGCTACATGACTACAAAGGGGTTATTATAGTTTCTTAGTTCAGATAAGGAAAACACTAATAATTACTCCAAACTTCTAGGCTTTCTCTTTGTCTTCTAAGCTTGCTTTCCCCTATGATGTCCAGTCTCTCCTAAGCCAGATAAGGATTCGCACTATTAATCTCAAAAAAATCAGTTCTTTGCATTTGTGCTTTTATTAGTTCAGTCATTAGTCAGTGAACACTTATTGCACATGTACTGTTTGTACAGACACTGTGCTAGTCAGGGGATGCAAAAGATCAGTCAGGGCCGGGCGCGGTGGCTCAAGCCTGTAATCCCAGCACTTTGGGAGGCTGAGACAGGCAGATCACGAGGTCAGGAGATCAAGACCATCCTGGCTAACACGGTGAAACCCCGTCTCTACTAAAAAATACAAAAGACTAGCCGGGCGAGGTGGCGGGCGCCTGTAGTCCCAGCTACTCGGAAGGCTGAGGCAGGAGAATGGCATGAACCCGGGAGGCGGAGCTTGCAGTGAGCTGAGATCCGGCCACTGCACTCCAGCCTGGGCAACAGAGTGAGACTCTGTCTCAAAAAAAAAAAAAAAAAAAAAAGATCAGTCAGTCTTGGTCCCATCTCAAAGAACTCAAAATATGGTGGAGACAAGCATGTATACAAAACCAGAACACAGTATAATGAATACCACAGGAGTATACTGGCAAAAGTTATATGGGTGAGGAAAGAAGGATTAATTAGTTCTGCCTGAGAAGGACTAATTCAGGGAAGGCTTTGGAGAACAGGGTACATATGATTGGAGACTTCACTGGTTCACTCAGCTATGTAAGTGAGAAGGATAACATGAAGAGAGGTGCCAAGGGGAAGGAAGTATAAGATATGTGTAGAGGCCGGGCACAGTGGCTCACACCTGGAATCCTAGCACTTTGGGAGGCCGAGGCGGGCGGATCACTTGAGGTCAGGGGTTCAAGACCAGCCTGGTCAAGGTAATGAAACCCCATCTCTACTAAAAATACAAAACTTAGCTGGGCATGGTGGTAGGCACCTTTAATTCCAGCTACTTGGGAGGCTGAGAGAGGAGAATTGCTTGAACCCAGGAGGCGGAGGTTGCAGCGAGCCAAGATTACACCACTGCACTCCAGCCTGGGTGACAGAGCAAGACTCCATCTCAAAAAGCAAAACAAAACAAAACAAAACAACCAGTTACGTGTAGAGAACTGTAAGTAATCTGATCTGGCTAGAATATAGGCTACCAGAGGGGAATGGCTGAGCATGGGCCAGAGTTGTAAACATCCTTACCAGGCCAATGAGTTGGATTTCTCCTGAAGGCATAGAGGGATCTGTTTATAATTTCCAGGTGAGAAAGAGTTTATGAACTTGCCTGTGTTTTAGAAATATGCTCTAGCAGAATAGAAAAGGTGATCAACCAGAGTAGGACAGAGCTCACACACGGCTGCCCTCAGGTCAGATACCTATACCTGTATTTTGTTTGACAGTCAAATGATTTTAATGTAAACTACTTGCAAATATTTAAAAATCTAGATTTTCCAGCTTCTATTAAGAAGTAGAGATCACAATGTCTGCCTGGCAAGAAACAGCTGTTGCTGAGAAGGGTCTTCCACCTTCAGCTAGAGCATGCAATCTGACATTTGCTTTTCTGGTTCTTATATTTGAGTGTGAGACTCCTGGAGTAAAGCAAACCCAGGGTCAGAAAGATCACTGGTGATGATGTTGCAGTTGTACTGTCAAGACTGATGAAAACCTAAACTAAGGTGGAAGCCTTGAGGAATGAAAAGGAGGGCAAGGATGGATTTGCTGATTGTTTAGATGTGTCATGGATGAAAGAGATGGAGAAGGCAAAGAAGACTCTCGGATTGTAATTTTAGGTAACTGGGCAGGATTCCCATGGAGTCAGAAACCCGGAAAGAAGCAAAGGCTTTGGGAAGATAACAGTGTATTCAGTGTGGCTTTTTGTGGTTCAAGACTTTGGAAAATATTGATTAGACTATTGAAAAGTACTTATAGGTTAGGAACCTGGTCAGAAAGTATTGTGCTAAAATAGGATTGTTGTTATGACCCAAGCAGTCGTAAAAATAACTTTTATTGGCCGGGTGCAGTGGCTCACCCCTGTAATCCCAGTGCTTTGGGAGGCCGAGACAGGCGGATCACGAGGTCAGGAGATCGAGACTATCCTGGCTAACACGGTGAAACCCCATCTCTACTAAAAAATACAAAAAACTAGCCGGGCGAGGTGGCGGACGCCTGTAGTCCCAGCTACTCGGGAGGCTGAGTCAGGAGAATGGCGTGAACCCGGGAGGCAGAGCTTGCAGTGTGCTGAGATCCGGCCACTGCACCCCAGCCTGGGCGACAGAGCGAGACTCCGTCTCAAAAAAAAGAAAAAAAATAATAATAACTTTTGTTGTCTCACTCTCATACTTTATCTTGAACTCTTAACAGGTTGTCAGGCAAGCATCTGTTCTTGAAACCAGAAAAATAAGTCAAGAAATAGGGATATTTGAAATGCCTATTATAAGTGGGCTTATAACTGTAAATGATATTTCACAATGGAAAAGTAGAAACAGTCCTTAGTTCAGCCAATGTGAAATAAGTGGGTAATGTTATTTAATAGAATGCAAATTTGAAATGAGTGATAGCCATTATGGAGAATTTTGTTAGGAAAAAAATAATAAAGTGAATATAACACATGAAGCAGAGCTGGAAGTAGGAAAAAGGAAGTCAGGCTCCTGGGGAACCAGATTAATGAGACTCCACCTCTCAACCACTTGTGGGAACCTGACAGTAGGCATCTCCTTAAATACTGCTCCCATCCTCGTCCTAGCCTTGAGTTTTTGCAAAAATATATGTTATAAATGTTTATGATTATATATCACAAACTGTTATTCTCAATTTTATAAAATTCCCTAGATATGATTACAATAGTCATCTGAGATTTATGATCTTATCTAATTGTTATGTATGTGCCCATTGTGAGGTGATACAGGCAGAATGAGCTCTGAATTCGAGACTTGTGGAAACTACAAGAGCCTCGAGTCTGGTCTTAGGAGTCTCCGGGTGGGGCTGAACTGGCTGCGGCTCCAATGAGAGGCAATTGCTTGAGAGCTGTTTCCACCAGCATGCTGCGTGGAATGGGTCCCTCTCTGATGCAGATCCCACTGATAATGATGTCGCACTCTTGCTGATTTTGATGGGCCAGTCAATAGCAGGGCAGCGTGTCAAGATGCTGGAACAAGGAAGTCGTTTGTACTATTTTTCTCACTGGAGTCTTTTCCTTATGGCATGCTATTCAGTCTTAGAAAATGTGAGACCTGAAGTCGACTTTCGGCATCATCTAGTCCAACCTCTTTCATACACAGATGTAAAAACTGAGGCACAGAGGAGGGGAATAACTTCACTCAACTCAAAGGTCAACATAGTGAAACCCTGTCTCTACTAAAAATACAAAAATTAGCCAGGCGTGGTGGTGCACACCTGTAATCCCAGCTACTTGGGAGGCTGAGGCAGGAGAATCACTTGAACCCAGGAAGCGGAGGTTGCACTGAACTGAGCTCTCACCACTGCACTCCAGTCTGGTGACAGAGCAAGACTCCGTCTCAAAAAAAAAAAGAGAGAAATTAGGTTCAGGGTGTGGCAGCAAGTAATAATGATTAAACATTGTTTAGTTAAATAATTAATGCTTACTCCTCTCCCACTGAAGGAGGTAGAAGGCGCAGCACCATGGTGAGCAATGCCCAGCTTTCTGCTGTGTTCCTCTGCCATGCACAGCATGTAGCCACCGTGGAGTGATGCCAGACGGCTGTGCCATTCCAATGCACTGAGGACAGAGGGACCCTTTTCCTCTGAGGACACATCGTTTCACCTTAATCCCTTTGGCCAGAACAAAGTTGCATAGCTGCAAGGACGGCTGGGAAATATATTTATTCTGGGCAGCCATGTACTTAGCTACAATTTAGAGGTTCTAAAGAAAGAAAGGAAGAGAATGGAAACAATTTTCAAGGCCTACCACAGCAAATTGGTGCCATTTCTAGGACTAGTATCCTATTTCCTAATTCCTAGTAGAATGTCTTTTCTAGACCGTAGATTTTTAATTCTCATAAAGATGTGATTTTTAATTAAGAAGCCTATAAGAACACTTTGAATATGTACAAATTCATCATTTTATATGTCCATACTGGATGCAATGATTCCCCCTTGCTTAAGATCAATTTTTATTTTTATTAATCCCTTGATATATAGATAGGAGTCAGACAGACCCAAGTTTAATTTCTGTCTGCCAACTTGTGACATTGGGTCCATATGAATAAAAAAATCTATGCTTTGATTCTGTTTTTTCCTCTCTAAAATAGTAACAATATGTCATCTTGGGGTTGTTTTAAAAATTAAATGGGATGATATTAGTAGTGGAAGAGCGTAGCCCAGTGTTTAGTACTGAATAGTATATATCGAATGGTACAGACATCAGTGTCCTTCTTCTTTCTCCTCACTTGCTTAGGTTCCCTCCAACCTGAAGACAACATACATTTTTCATAGGTAATTACAAGGAATTTAAATCCTTGACAAAATTATTTTCTGGCTATCCATAGTGGATATGTCTAGATACATACTCTGTTCATCTTAAAAGATGAGGAGGTTCTGACACAATCAGAGAACTTTTTAAAAGTTATGGATGCCTGAGCCCCAACCCCAGAGATAATGATTAAGGAGGCCTAGGAGGTTGTTAGTTTTTAAATGAAATTTTTAGTTTTTATAACTGCCTGAGTGAGTCTGATGTGCTATTGTGTTTTACACAGATCAATATGTTGGTAGAATGAAGCAGAGGAAACGGGGAAGCTGAGAGGTCACTTAGGCAGGTATTGTGATTATCTAAATGAGAGATGATGGAATAATATGGTAACAGATGGAATTAAAATATTTAGTGGGCAAAATTAATAGGACTTGATATCTGATGAGATATAGGAAAATAAATTTAATACGTCTTTCAGCACTAGCAAAACTGTAGCTCTTGAAATTTATCTGACCTGAACTGATGGCTTTGGGGTAAAGGACAGGAGAAATTGTGATATGTAAAAATATTAATATTTAGAAAATTCTTCTAACATTATTAATATAGAGAAAATTCTTAATTATCTGGAATAATGAGCCAAACCCAACAAGATAAAATCTAAGAGGATCAAGTCAAATTTCATTCTTATCTTTAAAAGTTGGCTATACAAGTACATCATATAAATGTCATTTACTTTGATAGCTGTTTATATTTTTTTTAAAAAGAAAGGAAACAGGACTTGTAGAGAAGACAGTCTGACCACAAGATCAACAATAATAATATTAATGTAGGACCACAGAAAAGTAAATGAATTCTGCATTCATCTAAAGAGGGGCATGCAGAACAGGGAAGCAGCAGTGCCTGGAGTGCTGAGTTCAGTTCTGGGCCCCACATGTTGAAGGCAACCTGGATAAACTAGAACTTGGGCAGACAAAGGTGCTTGCCAGAAATTTCTCATAAGGAATGCTGGAAGGTATCTCTTTATTCCAATAAAGAGAAGACTAAGGAAAGACAATGTTTTCAGTGCTCTTTAGGGCTGTTAAATTGGAAAGGCAACAGATTTGTCTGGAGAGGACAGAAGTAGGGCCAATGGGGAAGAAGGTATTTAGGTCAAAATAAGAAAGCTTTAACAATTAGACCTACCAGTGGAATGAAGGAACACCTTCCAAGAGAGTGAACTGTCCCTGGACATGGTATAAGCAGCCTCAGGGGCTGGAAAAACACTGACTGACTGAGATTGGTGTAGAGGGAATTTATGGATCAGACTGATTGGGGAAAATAGCCCCTAAGGTTGTCCTCAATCTGACATCACTCCGTGATTCTATTGTTAAAAAGTGAAGTTCTGACTTTTTAACAATTTCTTTGTATAATTAAATAATTTATCTTTATTGATCGAGAACTAATCATTTAAAAAGCTACTGTCTTTTCACATCTAGAGATGATAAGAATAATGCTTCATGCTTTTGAAGAAAAGGAATTTTATACAAATAATCCCATAGCAGTGTATTACGCTTTTGCAGGGATAATCAAGAGCTGGCAAAATTTGAGACCACATTTTCCCCTGAAATATATGCTTTTAAATAACTATATATAGTTGTGTATCAACTTTGGTTTGCCTATTCTTTTGCTCAGTGATGGAACAGAAAGGAGAAGGAGAAGGAAAGTCTATTTTGCATCTGTACTTTCTGGCTTGGGCATTGTTATTGCTCATATGCCCTAGGATTTTTAATAAACCTAACCAGCTTCATGAAATGACACTGCATTAACTCCACATGGCCATGTCCAAAATTTAATACTCATTCATTTATTCAAGGATTTATTCAACAAACAATCCCTACTGTGTTTCATGTGCTATTGTCAGTGCTAGAAACATCCATTTAAAAATGTTTAAATCCTAGTCTTTGAAGAGTTTCTAATCAAATATAAAAACGTTGTCTACGTGTCAATTACTATTGCTCCATACCTATTTACTCCAAAACTTAGTGTCTGAAAAGAACAATCATTTATTATCGCTTACAGTTTGGTGGGTCAGAAATTTGATAGCATCTTTGGCCAGGCGTGGTGGCTCATGCCTGTAATCCTGGCACACTGGGAGGCCGAGGCAGGCAGATTACTTGAGGCCGGGAGTTCCAGACGAGCCTGGCTAACATGGCGAAACCCTGTCTCTACTAAAAATACAAAAATTAGCCGGGCGTGATGGCACATGCTTGTAGTCCCAGCGACTCAGGAGGCTGAGGCACGAGAATCACTTGAGCCCAAGAGGCAGAGGTTGCAGTGAGCTGAGATCACACCACTGCGCTCCAGTCTCGGGAACAGAGTGAGACTCTCTCAAAAAAGACGAAAAGAAAGAAAGAAATTTGATTGCGTCTCAAGTGGGCGAGTCTGGCTTGGGGTCTTTCATGAGGTTTCTGGCGTGAGATCTCTCAAAGGCTGCTTCTCCTACACCTGGGCCAGGAGTATTTGAACAGCTAATCTGGAACAACTTGGGCTTTTCAGGTATCTCCCTCTATCTGTATGTGGTCTCTCCAGCTTTGGGATAACCTAATTTCTTACATGGTAACTGCCATAGTTTGAATGTGTCCTTTAAAGTTCATGTGTTGGAAACTTAATTCCCAATGCAATAGTGTTGAGAAGTGGGGTCTAATAAGAGATGATTAGGTTATGAGGGCTCTCCCCTTATGAATAGATTGATGCCATTATTTTGGAAGTGAGTTAGTTATTCAGAGAGTAGGATGTTATAAAGTGAGTTTGACTCCCTCTTGCTCTCTTGCTCTTATCCTCTCTTGCCCTTCTGCCTTCTGCCCTGGAATAACACAGTATGAAGGCCCTCACCAGATGCTGGCACCATGATCTTGGACTTCCCACCCTCCGTTACTATGAGCCAAATAAATTTATATTGTTTATAAGTGACATAGTCAGTGGTATTGTATTATAGCAACACAAAGCAAACTAAGATAGCAACTGAGGATTCCAAAGGTATGTATTTCAAGAGAAAACTAATATCACATTTTAAGATTACCATTAGGAGGACTGGGTACGTTGGCTTACTCCTGTAACCCCAGCACTTTGGGAGGCTGAGGCGGGTGGATCACCTGAGGTCAGGAGTTCGAGACCAGCCTGACCAAACATGGTGAAACCCCATCTCTACTAAAAATACAAAAAAAATTAGTGGGCTTGGTGGTGGGCACCTGTAATCCCAGCTACTCGGGAGGCTGAGGCAGGAGAATCGCTTGAACCCGGGAGGTGGAGGTTGCAGTGAGCCGAGATCGTGCCAGTGCACTACAGACTGGGCAAAAAGAGTGAGACTCCGTCTCAAAATTAGCAATAGGAGTCAGGCAGCATCACTGCTATGACGTTCTCTTGGCCAGGCAGTTGCATAGGTTCTCCCAAGACCTCACCTCTTAATGGTGGACTGTTAGTATCACATTGTGAGATGCGATGTGTTTTGGTGTAGTCATCTTTGAAAATGACAACTTGCCATAGCATATGAACAGATAACACTGTACTTGGGTTCTCTGCTATGGCGCTGTGGAAGAACAGAAGAGGAGAGTGATTAATAAAAGAAGTAACATTCACACATCGTGGGCCATATAATTTAATGTCTTTAACTTGCTAAGAAAATACGTTCAAGGCAGGGGCAACAGCAGATGGAAAGGCGTGAAAGAACAATGAGCACAAAGTGTTTAAAAGCTTGGGTTGACAGGAACAAAGACTGAGTTGTGGGAGAGGTGACAGGCTAGGTGCCTGGGCAGGGGAGGTAGGACAGTATCCTGAAGGGCCTTGAACATCAAGTTAAAACGCTTGGCTTTGGGGAGCAGTCACTGGCTTTAGAGCACAGGCGTATAAACTGATCCTCTTTGATAAGCTCTTCCATCTACAATCTTTCTTTCCTTTGATAGTAAACATATCATCTCTGTTAAAGTTTGCTTCCTAGCTTAAACTGAACACAGACTCCAAACCAGTGAAGCACTGTACGTTTTTTTCTTTTTCTCCCTTTTTTTTTTTTTTTTTTTTTTTACTCACCACAAACAACTCTAGAATGGCATGCATTTGAACAAACCAAAAGTAATTTCACTCTTCTAATTTTCAGTGCTTTTTGGCTAAATGCAGAGTGAGAAATTCATACCTTTTTCAAGCAGTGTGGGTTCTTTTTCCCAATTTCTGTCATCCATCTGGTTCTCTGGAGGTCTTGGAATCCAGGAAAGTGTTAGTTCACTGTGCTGAAATCCAAAAAAGACTGCTAAACTGTGAAAGAAAATTTGCATTCCAGAGACACTGAACGAGTTAGTCCACCACCCTTTTGCAACAGCAAGGAGAAAACATCTGTATTTCCTGCCTTTTTGTCTTTAAGCAGTTATAGAAGGGAAAAGCCTGTGCTCCCTGGCTATGCCGTTCATACCTAGTTAATCTAAATTACTTTTGGCAGGGTGGGGGAGGAATCAAAACATGGAATTATTTTATTTCTCGTGTCAGAAAATATTACAGCCAAGATACAGTTTAAGGGAAGCCAATTACTTCACCAGCTTCCTTTTGAGCTCCTCATGAGGTTTTAAGCTCATGAATGGGTCCTCGAGCCGGCATTTGACATACGCATCAGCAGTGCTCTATTCGGAAGGAAACTGCACAGTCACAGCCATGATGTTGGCTTGTCTTTATGGCCTTCCTAAGTCATGTGCTGTCTTTTGTCTTCCATTGGCAGAAGTATAATTAGAAGGCCTTGTTCTCAACAGAAGCCAAATGATTGCCAAATCTGTTCATCTGATCTCTAGAGAATTGAAGTTAGCTCATGGCCCTCTGGCTGTTCTCTTTGCCACTCCCAGGAGTTACAGGCTTAAAGTTATCCCTTTCTTTTGAAAGAGAATCAAGTTTGCTTCAAAGGATCTTTTCTGTCATCCCCAGGAGTACAAAGAGAGACCTTCCATGACCCTAGTTGTTTGGCTCAGGCCACTTGTAGCTTACTATAATTTAGGAAGTAATTGTAATTCATAAAGCCAGGTAGATAATAAACATGTTGGCAGGGCTGAGTTTCAGGCAACTCTGAAGGGAACCAACATGTGAGTGGAATGGTATTGGGAATATTTCTAGTCTCTGCTTGCAGATCTTGATTCTCATGGATGACTCAAATTGGTTTAATTCTGATCTGAAATGTGCAGGCAGGCAGTCATTACTGTCTATACACATAGCTCAAGACATCATCGCTTAAGCACGGGTTTTAGACATTCCCCTGGATGAATTAGTTACCCATGGTAGACAAATACTGTAAGTAAAAAGAGCATTCTCCTAATTTCAATGTTGTGTGATTAACTTCAGATCATTTATATTCCTAGAGAAATATGTAGCACTCTTTGTTTAAAAAATATATTGTTGCTGAGATAGAATAAAGAACACAAAAGTTGTAAGAGGCCTTAGATTTTAGGTTATTTAATGTCATTTAATTTTGTATTCAGCCACTTATTGATTGCCTGTTATGTCTTAAGCACTGCTGCAGAGGCTGCAAATGCAGTAGTGTCTTGAACAAACTAGTGTGACGATGAACAGTAAGCATGGTAGAAGCATAGTAGCAACTAAATACATGAGGTGATACCACATCGTGATAAGGACTATGAAGAAATCAACAGGGTAAAGAAACAGAGTCTGGCTCTGGAGAGGAGGCTGCTGACATGCGTGGTGATGGATGCCATCCAAGGATGGTAATGAAATTTGGAGTATGTGTCTGGGAGTAGATGCTGTTGGATGAATCTTTGGAGTATTCCCAAATGATTGTTCGTTCATGTACTTACTAAAATATTTACTGAGCTCCTTCTCTGTGCCCCAGGCATTGTTCTGGAAACGGAGGGTGATGCTTTGAACAAGACAAAGAACCATGCCCTATTGAAGCTTTTGTTCAGTCCTCAAATCCCTCCATTTCAAGGGACCAAAAGGCCTATTAACTTAATTCCCTTATTTTATAGCTGACGGAATTGAGGCCCAGAGAGGAAATGCTTTGTACAAAACTCACTGCTGGTGGCTGACGTTGGCAAGACTAGAATACAGCCCTTGACTTCTGCTTTATTTCTCCTTGCCACTGAGCCATACAGAGTCTCTGTAAACATCTGTGTCAGCAATTCTAGTTTAGTGCTGGGGTTAGTTAGCACTGTGACCCAAAGATAAGTCTTTTTCTCTATCAAAGCCTCATGTCTACTCTTAATAAAGGTAATAAAATTGAGGGTTGTCAAGATAGGGCTTCACAGGCACAGGTTCCAAGGGCTTTGTTGGACCTTGATTACGGTTAAGTCAAGAAAATGGACCCTGCCAAGTATAACTGCCGCAAATGAGACAGAGAACTCTATGAGGCTTCTCATTGGCTCATAGACTTCTCTGTATGCACTCTAAATGCATGGTATGTAACTACTCCATCACTTGATAGGCGTTCCAGGTGTGTAAACTAAATCAGATACATGGCAAGAAAAATTACCTGTTGAAAACAAAACAACAAAAACAAAATAATCTGTATTTTTCCAAACTCAATATTCAATATTCAAGGGAGTATGGGTACTTCTGTGTGTGTATTTTATACTTGTCTACTTCTATGCAGTAATAAGAACGATAGAAGTTGGCTCAGTTGATGAGTCAGAGGCTGTTGAACCAAGATATGGGGTGGATCCTTCTGTGTTACAGTAATTCTCTCCAGCGAAAGAGCTTTATAACAATATCTTTATATCTATTTACATTCTTAAAGAGTGCTTCTCCCATTTCTTATCATATTTAATTCTCACAATTCTGGAAGATTGGTAAGGCAGAATACTTAGTATCCCATTCTACAGATGAGAACATTGACACCCATGTAGCTTATGGAATTTTGTTCAAGGTGCTGTGAAATTCCAGCTACTCTGGAAATTCACTCCCTCAGTGAAACTGGTCCGAGTGTCTGTTAATAACCTCTATTTATAGGTTGCTGATACTTGGAATTATGAAGGCTGGGCATAAGACTTCATAATGTGAGGCTTTGGATAGGATTATCTCCTCTGAGCTCTTAGCCAGAGGACTCCCATATTTATCAGCGTGCAGCAATCTTGTTTTGACAGTGACAAAACCCAAGTAATATAACATACTCAGCTTAACAATTTTTCATTGGCCATGTAAGTAATTATGTTAATTTTATCATATTCTTATTGTTAAATGGGCCAGAACACCAGACAGAAATGCTGGTACTCCAAAAAGGACCCAGTGTGGGTTGGGAGAAGAGCACTGCACCATGTCATCTGCGTCCTGGACTTTTTCACAAAATAGTATACCACATTGGGCAAATATACCACGATAGGCAAATCAGCTTCCCAGAATGCAGTGTCCTAGTATGTAAGATGAGACAGTTGGACAAGATGATTCGGGGAATTTTTCAAGCTCAACCAAACTATGTGTTTATGAAAGGCTATGGGAAATCTGCATGCTAAAGATTATTAACTGCATTCTGAATAATTGCCTTTATATAGGATAAGGTAGAAAGATATTTGAGAGCCTTGTTAATTGGAGAACAGTATGAAGTAGAAGAATGAGCCTTTCTCTTTGTACTTTAGAAAACACAGGTTCAAATCCTGGCTGCATTTATAGCTGTGTGGCATGTAATGGGGAAAAGAATTCTACCGTTCCACCTCCCATACCAGATTGTTCTGGAGATTAGATGGGTTCCTGTTTGTGTACATTTAGCGAACTTAAAGGATTGTACCAAATCAAAGTATGAGTTATTATTTTTGGTATATAAAGGAATATAAATTACTTTTATGAAGAATTAAGAAATGTATGGAATTGGGGTATAATCAGGTTTATATAGAAGAAGAGCTTTTTCACAAAATTCCCAGGAAAGCAGGGGAAAGTCACTTAGAAATCTAGAAGCCCATTTTATGTAATGACATTATCCAGTTATCCCAGAGTATCATATACACAATTCCTTAGAGAATCCATTTGTTAAAAGGACAGATAAAAAATATAGGAGAATTAATGGTGAAGGGAAAAAATTATAGAAATACAGTGCTTCAATGTGGTAGTTACATTAAATGATCAAAGGATGGCAAGTTAATTGAATAAATGTCTTAGCCCCTTCAAATTTGTATAGGGAATTTATAAAACTAACATTCATTATATAGTCAGGACTGGGTTCTCGCTTTGATAATATGTGAACTCATTTAAACGTCACAACACTGCAATGTAGACACTTCAGTCTACAGAAACCAAAGGCCAGAAAGGTCAAGAAAATTGCCTAGCTTTTCAAACCCAGATCACCTTTTCACTAATGTTTCACTAATTCTCTTACTGTAATATGGCAGACCTTCTTTGATGTCTCAGTTAATAAATCTTCACCTGACTTATGTTGTAAAGGCAAAATCTATCATTTGACTTGTCTCAGAAGGAAAGGAACTCAGTTCTTTTCTTTCGCTCTCACCATGGTCTGAGTCTTCTCAGATGTGACTGAGGTGCGACCCACAGCCGTTAGCTCTCACTCCCCTTCCCCCTGCCCCACATTTTTCAAGGATCAGAAGACATTCAAGAGAAGTGTTTTGGAAGACCCAGCATGCCACATGGGTTACGCATTTTAAAGTAAAATACTACCTCTCTGGGCATTAAGGTATAAATAAACTAAATGTTCTATAATTGAGATTTTCTTTTCTGATTTACTAAAGCTCAGATCACAATCCTAACCCTAGTGCTTAGGAATAAAAAACAGGGCATAATTTACTTTGTAAAGGATGTGATTTCTAGCTCATGGCAAAATTGAATAGAACAGCCTCATTGCCGTGATCTTTTTGTTCTTTCCGTTGGCTTTTTCCTTACGGCTTTAGGGCATATTTCTTAATTTTAAAGCCAGTGTATGTAGTCCAAATACAAACAGAAAATTTTATAAGAAAATTGTTTTTCTAAATTCTTTTTAATAGGAACACATAGGTTTTGTCTGTGCTAGTTAAAACATGGATGTTCGGCCGGGCGCGGTGGCTCATGCCTGTAATTCCAGCACTTTGGGAGGCTGAGGAGGGCAGATCACCTGAAGTCAGGAGTTCAAGACCAGCCTGGCCAACATGGTGAAACCCTGTCTCTATTAAAAATAAAAAATTAGCTGGGTGTGGTGGTGCACGTCTGTAGTCCCAGCTACTCAAGAGGCTGAGGCAGGAGAATCACTTGAACCCAGGAGACAGAGGTTGCAGTGAGCTGAGATCACGCCACTGCACTCCAGCCCAGGTGACAAACTGAGACTCTGTCTTTAACAAAAAAAAAAAAAAAAAGAATGGATGTTCATGTCTGGCAATATTGAGTTCCCCTTTGCCAGTGCTGTTTAGTACACAGATTTTGTTACAATATTCTTCCTGTGCAATGAATTTGTTTCAGTGCAGGCTTATCTGCGACTCCTCTCAAAGAGTATTAGATATTAAAGACTCTTGTTATAGCACAACATTAATTCCAGAGTGGGTTAAAATAAGTTTGTTTTCAAGTGCCAAATCCAATTACAACTAGAATAGATTGTTAGAGTCATAGACCACCACCATACTGCCTGCTCTCTCACCATCCATAAGTAATTACTCTCTTCTCTGCGTTCCCATCATTCATTACTTGTGCCTCAATGATAGCAATTCGTCATGCCCTTTGCCTCGGTGATTAATAGTTGTGTCCACCTCTCTCACTGCATTGGGAACCTTTGAGGGCAGGGATGGCATCTTTATCTTCCATCTCTTCCTCTGTACCTGCCAGGCTGTTGAACGCTTTGTTCCACTCTTTAGGCTTTCTGCAATATTAGAATAAGCGCGGAGGCAGCTCTGCTCTTTAGAGAGGCATGTGAGAAGTTTGTTTGAAGAGAGTTTATAAGAAAACTGAGGCAATACATGCAAAAAGTTGTGCTCCAGAAGATTAACAAAAAAAAGTTGAAATTCTTTTACTGAATTATCAGTTATGTGTTTCATAGCTGTCATTTTCAGGGGTAGGGGGCTGTGTCATGACATCAAAAAAATATAGTTTAGAGATTTGATGCTATCTATTACATTGTTTCAAAACTTTTCCTATCTAGCGGGAAAACCTTCGTCTGTAAAAGAGGAATTTTGATTCTAATTGAAAAATCGCAGTCATAGGGGTGGGATGCTATTAAGCTTGAGATTATTATTTTCAGTCTGTTTCAAAACACACATTACATACAGATACAAATATCGACTTAGATTAAGATATAGGCAAAGGACATCAGAAAGAGCAAGAGAAGTGTTAACAAAAAGTGCATATCTCACAGGAAGGCAGAGCCGTTGGAAGGTTATCTAGTACACGGTCATTGGAACTACCAAGGTAAAATGATATCTTCACCTGCAAAGGAAACCCAAAAGTACTGCCATCATTTGGGAAGCAACCTTGATGACCAGAATCAAGGTATAGAATAAGTTTGTATTCCATAATTAAGTTGGGCAAGAGCAGTATTTTGAGTTCAAATAATGGCACTGGCATTTCAAGAGAAATTGGCTGAGTCCTAGCCCTGCTCCTTCTTGACTGTACCACACTGCCATTCTGTTGGGAACACCTACACTTGAGCTGCACTTCCCAACCTTTGTCACATCCCAGTTCATGTGGAAAATGATGACATTCATTCAGCACACTGGAGTAAGTGGATGAGATCTCTCCTGTCCCAAGGCAACCACTCAGGAACTCTGGACACCTCTAGTCCCTCCAAACCCTCCCAAATATGGTGCACCCAGAACCCACTTGAAGCACACTGTGTGTTAACCTGCCAGGTGAAAAGCTCTAGACTAGAGAATTGTTTTGCAGGATTAAATAGAAAAAAACAAAACAAAACTTATTTTATATAAAGTACTCACTTGGAGTTTTAATTCATTAACTAACTGATGGTTGTGGAACATTAATTTTATGCAAGCATACTGTTGTAGATGCTTGGGATCCAATGACAAGTTTTCTCTTATCCTGTAGGAGTTTGGGAGACAAACTGTCTTAAGATCTTAACATGTTTTCTCTATTAATTTGCATGTAACTTGCAGATAGTAAGCCTGAATGCCTTCTTTCTATTTGAAATACAGAAAATACAGAGTGTGTCTACTGATATACAGATTCCATATAATGTGATGTAGCAGAGAGAGAGTCTCCATTGGACAGAGAATTAGGAGACCTGTATTGTAACTCCCAATCTGTCACTAGCTGTGTTCCCTATCTTGAATCCAGCAGTTGTACTAGAATCATAGTTTTTCAGATAGTACAGGTTCCATCTCTTCATGCCCTTCAGCCAGAAGTGATTTTGGGCTCTTTAGTATGTGCTTTTTTTGATAAATTGCTTCCCTGAAGAAAGGATTATGGGTGAATGGCCAAGTAAAAGGAGTTGAAAACTCCTCGGCTAGTGTAATCACTGAAGACTTTTCAATACTGAATGTCTTCTCTCTCTTTTCTTTTTGTTCTTATCTCAGCAAGACCTAAACTATCTAGATCATGAGATGTCACTCCTTATCTTTCCAAGAATCTTTCCTGTTTCACGATATTGTTTTTTTACCTAAAAAAGGTAAAGATGAATATGAGATCACATTTTAATTTTATAAAATGAAAATGTTAACATTTCCAAATGGCAGTAGTCACTTTATAGTCTTCTGAATCTTCAATTACTTACATAAATGAAGACTATATATCTTGATTTTAAATACTCAAAATTGAACACTTACGTATACCTGTGTAATATGTAAATAATGGTAATATTCTTATTCTTTATCATCTCATTAGTAGTTCATGTTTATGTTACCTATATGCTTCATTTATATTCATATGATTCTTTAGCTTTTCTGCCTGTGAGTTACAAGTTATTTACACAATATCCAAGGATAGGAAAAAGTACTACCCCACTGTATCTCTGACTTAAAAACACTTGCATTTGGGAGTTTTCTGTACAAAGTTGATTTGTGATTTAATTTTTAGTTTCACTGAGTTTTTTGTTTTTAGTCGCAATTGTATTGCCAACATTTCAGAAAAGTTTATAAGCTGTGACTTTTAGCAACAGAATTTGCTTTTTTCTGCCACTCTTACATCTTTTCACTTTAGCCATACTTTCATTGGAGTAGCCTAAAACATTTTTTATGGGAAAAAAATCCTCAAACAGTGTCTGCTGCAAAATGAATAAAATTTGCATTCTTCATTCAGCTTTGGCCAAAGGCCTTCCACAGCTGATTACCAATTACTTACTGTGTGTCACAGACTTTGTAGTCCCTGGGCAAGGATGCTTACTATCGTGGATACTGTAGATAGAGTGTACAATAGGAAGAGGAAGTATAAGAAGTATAGGGACTTCCTATACTTTCCCACAGGTGTTGATTGCAAGGACACTTCTGGATAACTAACTGTGTGCAAATCTGTTTCAGAACTTGTTTCCTAGGAAACACAACCTCAGACTATGGCTTCATGGGAGGAGGGAGGAGTGATGGCAGTTTACTCATAGAGGTTGACATAAACCACTAAATCAAGTACATTGTGTTCAGTGTCATAGGGGAAGCATAATACAATCCTATGGGAGTGGAAGAAGTTACTTATTTTGCTTGGAATACAACAGAAAAAGATTTAGGAAAGATTTTTCAGAAGAGGTGACATTTGGGTTTCACTTTGAAGAATGAGTAGGCATTCTCTAAGCAAAGTAGGGTATAAGATAGTCTTGGGCTTGTAAAAGAATGTTGCTTATTAAAGATGTGGCAGAAAGCTCAGTGTGGCAGCTGGGAGGAGGAGTCCATGGGACAGCGATGGAGCTGGATCCAGAGTCCAGTCACAAAGCACACTACTGATACTGAAGGTTCGTAAACTGGAACGTGCTCTTTCCTCTTAAATCCCCAGCTATCAATCCTGGCAACCCTACTAGACAAAAAAAAAAAAAAAGTGATTTGAATAGGCATATTTAGAGACCTCCCTCTTTCACTTATTTGCTTACTTTCTTTTTTTTCAAAACTGTTTTGTCAACCATTTCATGTTAACTTAGTTGAGATGAACACAATATTTGCATGTCTGGCTTTAAAATAATCATCTAAACACAAAAATATCCCTCTATGGTGCTTACAATTTTACCATTAGCAATTTCTAGAATTATCAGGGGAGGTGCATAGTAAAGGTAATATAGTCCGGGCTTCTAGCAAATGAATGCCCCTTTCAAACCTTTGATAAGGGGTTATCCAGTTGTTTTTGTATATTTCTGGTGATGTAAACATGTACCTTTTTCTATTGTTGTTAATACTGATTTATTACAGATTAATAAAATTACAGTTTGAATTAATCATTTTTCAAATGAGAAAACTGAGATCGAAGGAAGAAATTATTTATCCAGTGTCATACAGTAGATTTTGATAAAGTCAGAAAGATAATTCACATTCTTCACCTAGCAGCTTTCCTTTTTCATGGCCACGTGATGAATTTCTTAGCTTCCTCTCTGAATTATTAGGAGTCAGGTAACTGGGGTACCAGTCCCACCTCTGCATCTCATGCTCTCCACAACTCAGGTCCAGCAGATCCATTCTCAAAGTCTATCTGCGCACCTGTGGAAAGAGAGCCCAGACTAAGGGAACTCCCAGACCCTTCCTGCCTGACACTGTGAGTTTTTCCTTTCTCAAAGGCTGCTAGTGGACCCCACTGGAGACTGAAAGGGGAAGATGGCAGTAAAAGGCACAGACTGGTGAAGGATAACATGTCCTTCTACATCATTCACTAGCCAAGTTCTTGGAACTTCTATTTTCCGATTTGAGGGCATTTTGCAATAGGCTGATTTTAATCACATTTTATACTTTGTTTCCTTTGTTGCAGAAGTGTTTGTATTACCTGTTCTTTGAATGCAGCATCTGTAGACCACAAGGTCTTTCCATAGGAACTAAGCCTGTTCTATTGCTGCTAGTTTTGAGTAAATGAGCTGAATCTTGCAGCCAAGCCTCAATGCAAACAAAAACATTTTCTGGTCAAACATTTCCTGGTTATTCCACTCCATTACAGGGCTGACTTAAAAAAAAAAAAAGGTAAAAACCCACAGAGGAGCAAAACATAAGACCTAGGAAGACAATTTCCAGCCACATTAGCTCAGACTGTCAGGGTAGAAAAGAAACAGGCCCTCATTCTTCAAACCATCATCATCTCCAGACTCTTACCCTGTGCTCTTCTGCTATTTTAACTTCACCACTTCAAAATGGGAAAAACAAATAGGTTAATAGTTTCCATGCGTTCGGACTGTGACCAGAGGCATACGAAGCAATTTCAGAACCTCAGGCAACCACAGCTTTGAGGGAAGGATGATGATGGATTTACCAATTCATCTTGGGATGGATTCCAGAGTTAAGGGAGTCAGGCCAGCACTGTGCTGCCAGAGAGGGATATAAACAATATTCCTTCGTTCATTCTTTTTGCACACATTCATCTCAGGCTTATTTCTATTTCAGACAGTATGCTGGGTGCATTATAGGACAGAGAAATACGTTCTTAAGACATAGTCTCTGCCCTTAATGAAATTAAAGTCTGGTAGAGGAAATAGACATAGGCATAAATAATTTAAATAAAGTGCACACTTAAAGTATTGTAAGCAAAGCAAATAAAGTGCTCAGGAATGGGAGAGAAAGAAGCAATTCATTCCAAGTGGGACCACTGAGGAAGGCTTCCCTGGGGAATGGCCTTCTAGCCTGTACCTTGAAAGGTCAAAATGGCAAATTGCAATACATCTAGGCATTAGCCAAGGCACAGAAGTATGGGAGTTTCACGTAGATTTGAACAAGAGTGAGTAGTCTGGGATGGTATGAGAAGCTGAGCCTAGAAAGGAGGGTTGGATACCATGTAAAGAATGAGCTCTTTTGACATTGTGGAGCCATTAAGATTTTGTTATCCAGAAAGGTACTTGTACTTGACCACATCTGTGTTTGGAAAGAAAGCTGGAAGTCATTGGAGACAGGAGCAAGGGGAGTATTATAAGAATAGAGATGCAAACAAAGAAGCCAAATCAGAGGTCATTGCTATAGGTTAGACATAAGGACACTAGTTACCTGCATACAGACACTTCTTCCTTCATAGCCATTTAAATATCCTCATGGTAAAAAAGCAGTTACGCCTGAATTTCCACATCCTATTCAGTTCTGCTTCTTTCTAATAAGATCCACATCCCAGGTTTATTCCTGATTGTAAACTCAATGAGTTAGTCCAGCTATCTCAGTTGGAATATAGTGTTTTACATGTGAAACATGGTTGTTTGGTAAGAGCATGGGATTAAAGGGGAGGATGGAAAGTTAACAGCCGATCTTTCTGTGACCTTACTGACTAAGCGGTGTCCCTTTTAAGGGGTGCTGTATGTTTTTAAAGCTTAGCATATTTTTAAGGCCAGATAAATGAGTTTCTTAATTCACTTTTTCAAACCAGCTGCCTCGGACATTCAACATTTCTATCAAGAGTTTACGAACTCTAAACTTGGAGATGGTGTGTAAATCAAAGCTTTAAATGATCGGAAGCCTAACTGATGATGCTGAGTTCTGATTTGGGTTCTACATCTAGCACGCTCTGTCTCAGTTATCTGACAGACTATTCTGTAAAAAGTAGGGGTCTTAGCGATCGCACTATGGTCTAAGTGGTCGCACTATATCTTTGATGATGAATCAAGTTTTAGAAGTAATAGTGAAGCATTCTTCAACTGGGGAACCCGAGTGGTATAGTTCAAAGGTCAACATACTATGCCCATGGGTCAAATCCAGCCCACTGTCTGTTTTTTTTTTTTTTTTTTTTTTTGTAAATAAAGCATTACTAGAACACAAGCATGCCCATGTGTTTACATGCTATCTATGACTGCTTTCCAGCTATAATAGCAGAATTCAGTTGTTACAACAAAGCCAGAAATATTTACCATATGGGACTTTAGAGAAAAGTTTGCCATCACCTTTGCTATAGGAAACAAAGAAAGGAACAAAGATAGAAGTCAGAAAACACATGTTCTCAGTTCTGGACTTGCTACCTACTACCTGAATGATACTAGAAAAGCCATCTGACCCATCTAATTGTGTTTCCTTCTCTCTATAACACACTTCTTTGGCCAGTTTGTTAGTTGATTGGTCAATAACACTTGTTTTATATTTTTAAGGACTGTATTAAAGCTGTAGATGTGATTTGTAAATGGTGATAAATGCCTTCCTTAGAGTAGTGTGATAAGGACCTGAGACAATCTGTTTTGTAAAGAGGCTTATCATGCAGTATGGACCCCCTTCTGTCCCAGTCTAATGTTGTTTCTGTTTTCTTCCCCAGAATACTCTGGAGCAGTGCAATGTGTGTTCCAAGCCCATCATGGAGCGGATTCTCCGAGCCACCGGGAAGGCCTATCATCCTCACTGTTTCACCTGCGTGATGTGCCACCGCAGCCTGGATGGGATCCCATTCACTGTGGATGCTGGCGGGCTCATTCATTGCATTGAGGACTTCCACAAGTAGGCAACCTACTCTCTCGTCGCCACCCTGCCAGTCCTTTTGGTGTCTGTTCTTACTGCCTGGCATCTGGGCATTCTTCTCTCTCAGAACTACAGAATTTCAGGATTTAGTGAGGACTTTAAAAGAGCTTATTGATCCCCTCATCCAATGCAGGAATTAGTATCAGACAATCCATGCAGTCATCCAGCCTGGTCTCTATGTCAGGGCTTCCCCAGAGCTTGTCCATTGCATCTCTGGGTAACTCTAATGTTGAAAAAGCTGGCTCAGCTATAGTGTATATGTATTAGAAAGAAACAGGATCCTGGCCTAAATATGAACAAAATGTGTGACATTTGGCAATTGCTCAACTTATTTGAGCTCTTCAGTTTGGTCATTAGACCAAACCCTCTCTAAAGCTCTCTCAGCTGTGACAACCCAGAGTTTTCTCAAGAGCTAATCTCTACATCCCTGCCACTCTACTGATAGGAAGTTACGGTGGACAGACACAGAGAACCATTCCGTTCTTTTACTAATGCAAGCCTCTCACATATTCAGAGGCAGTTTCATGCCGTTGTCAACATATTCACGCCATTCCCCAGCCTTTTCTTCCACCCAAATCTTCTCTTTCTCAAGTTATTTTTTAATAGAATTAATGAATGCAAATTGTGTGCTCTTTTGACGAGGATTAAAAAATGATGCCTCAAGATCAAGGCCAGTTACTCATGAGCCCAAAATAATCTGTTCCCCACTACTTCCTTTCTCTCATTTGTAGGTCCTTCTTTCCTGTATTACGGCTGGGATCTTTATGAAAATTAAGAAGTTTATACAGTTTTGTATTTTGCTTATTTTTATTTGGCCAGTTTGTTAATTAGTTGATAACATTTGTCTTATATATATATATTTATATATAAAACAATATATATATTTATATTATATATATATATTTTTATATAAAACATTTATTTTATATATATATATTTTTTATTTTTATTTTTTTTTAAGACAAGGTCTCACTCTGTTGCCCAGGCTGGAGTGCAGTGGTGCAATCTTGGCTCACTGCAATTCTCCTACCTCAGCCTCCCAAGGTACTGAGACCACAGGCATGCACCACCATGCCCAGGTAATCTTCGTATTTTTAGTAGAGAGGGGGTTTCACCGTGTTGACCAGGCTGGTCTCAACTCCTGTCCTCAAGTGATCCACCTGCCTCAGCCTCCCAAAGAGCTGGGATTATAGGCATGAGCTACTGTGCCCAGCAAACATTTCTTTTATATTTTTATGGACGGTATTAAACCTATAGATATGATCTGTAAATGGTGGACTCAGGTTTCTGTATGTGTTTGCTGGGCAGTGGCTTTGAAGACAGCCTTTGAGGCTATCAAAGAGATGAAGCTTGTATTGCTCACCAGGTTGGGTATCGAGTCTATGGCCTCCAAGTGTGAAGTCTTCTGAGTTAATTGTCACCACTGTGTTGATTGTCAACAACCAGGAAGCACTTACCACAAGCAGTTTGGAGACCTGAGACTCATATTTTAAAAATGAATGTCCTAACCACTTTCCAAGTAGCAAAGAAAGTGAAAACCTCACCAAAAGACGTGAGGATGAATGAATTAAAAAACCCCAGAGGCAGAAGTTTGCAACCTGAATTAGACAAGGAAGGACTCACTTTTAAAGGGCAGTCACAGCATAAATTGTACTTCACGTTATTGATATTTTTAGCTTGTAATTACACATTAAAAAATCCCTGCATCTATTTAAGGGAAGTGAAAAGATCTCAATGGGGAGTATGTTCTGTCACTGTTTCTCTCCTTTCTTAGACTTACCCTAATCCAAGAAAGACTGATACTTATAATCAGAGCACACATGTTTCGGTGGCTGGAAAAGACTGATATATTACACCCCTCAATTAAAGCAGGAAATCAATTTTGACAAATGTAAGTTTATATCTGTGCCATTTATCTTTCATGTCTAGGGGTAGGGAGCATAATTAGAGACTGGTGACTGGTGACATAAGTGTGTGGGTCTGAAAGCTCCCAAAAAGGCAGACTTGAGCAACTAAAAGGGGGGTAAAAAATTAAAACCCCCAGCTAACCTTTCCCACTAGTTCAATGCACGTTAAAACATAAATTAAAAAATAATAATAATGTTGTCTTCGTGATTGGCAGGTATGTAGAGATAGAAGTGTTTTGATCCCTTCCCCATTTCCTAAAGGAAAATCAGAAACTGTTTTACGGAACTCTTATTTATGAGCCTTAAAATTACTAGAATACAAAGCAGCTGAAAGTCCGGCATAGGCTCATCACTGAAAGACCCAGGAGAGGGCAGACAAAGGGATATTCCTCCTCCAGACAGTTTTTGGGGCCTTGTTTGTGGTCCTTTTGCGTGGGTCTCCTTCTGTGGACCTTTAGAAAATGCATGTTAATTCAGCTCAGCTCACATTTATAAAGAACCCTCTGTGTACCAACTGCTGCATTAAATGCTGAAGGAGAGAGATACAAGGAGAGAAATTGAGCAGATATATATAGAGAAGTCGCTGTCAGCAAGGAGCTTGCCAGGAGGAGGGCAGAGAAAGTGTGCACACAGGGAGAAAGGGCTGAACTCCATGAGGCAGGCACAGGTAAGGACTGGCGCTGTCAAAGTCAGATCACCTGGCTCTGCGGCCACACTAGGCTTTGTGGAAGGAGAATATCAAGAGTGTTTTAAGTGGGAAACGAGATTCCTAGCAGAGGGAACAACTCAGGCAAAAAGCAGAGGCACAGAGTTAGGAAAGGGTTCTCTGCGTTCGGGGAGATTTGCTTTGCTGTAACTGGAGCAACCTCAGAATGGAGATTACCTTGGAATACAGGAGACCCATAAGAAGGGATTTGCCTCACCTGCTTAGTCTGCCTTTTATTTATTTATTATTTATGTATTGTTTATTTTCTTTCTTTCTTTTGAGATGGAGTCTTGCTCTTGTCGCGCAGGCTGGAATGCAGTGGCGCAATCTCATCTCACTGCAACCTCCGCCTCCCCTGTTCAAGCAATTCTCCTGCCTCAGTCTCCCAAGTAGCACAGGCACCCGTCACCATGCCTGGCTAATGTTTGTATTTTTAGTAGAAATGAGCTTTCACTATGTTGGCCAGGCTGGTGTTGAACTCTTGACCTCAGGTGATCCACCCGCCTCGGCTTCCCAAAGTGCTGGGATTACAGGTGTGAGCCACCGTGCCCAGCCTCAGTCTGTGTTTTAAACCAGTGCTTCCCAAACTTTAATGTGCCAGTAATCCACAGAGGGATCTTGTTAAACTTTGGATTTTAAATCAGGTCTGGACCGGGGCCTAAGATTCTGGATTTCTGTCAAGCTCCCAGGTGCGCATGGCCTGCACTTTGCGTAGCAAGGTTCTGGAATACTGTTTTTGAGACCTTGTTAATGGGCCATCCTCTACATAATCACCTTTGGTCAATGTTGGCTCATGTTCTCCAGCCTATTGGACATGCAATCTTTCACAGATGTCATTTCAGATGACCGCTGCAACCACTGCAGACTCTGTCTTCTAGAAGACCATCTCCCCCCTCCCAACACACACATACACATTTTCTCATTTCACCTAAATGGTTATCTTCAAAGGCCCAACTCAATTACCATTTCCTGGAAGAAAACTCGGATCTCCACCCCTCCCTTTTTTCATGTTTGGATTTACATCTTAATCTCTGTGTTTTATAGAGTTTTATAAGTCTGCTGTAGATAGCACTTACCATAGTCTGACTGGTATGGAAATATACGTGTGTGTGTATATACATATGTGTGTTTGTGTATACAGATATATAACTTTACAGTAACCATCTTGTATCATTTTTGCAATAGGGATTTGTATATATAAATTAATAGGAATACTGCAGAAATATATAGAACTCCTTCCCAGGTCTGTACTGGAAGTCCTTGCTTATTCCTGTAATCCCAGTGAGAAAACCCAGAAAAGCAGATTTCTTTAACTGCCTGTGTGTATGGAGGCTTTATTCCGCTATCTGTGCTTTCTTACCAAGATTATTACCCTCATTCATTTAGGTATTTAATCAGCATCCATTTGTTGATTGCCAGAAATGTGCCGGAATACAAGGTGACCAAGATCATCCCTCTGTGAGCCTTGGCTCTGTTGGCTGTAAAGTAGAAATGATAAAAATACTTCCTCATAATGTTGCTGTCAGTAGAAAACAATGTCAAGTGTGTGAAGCGCTTCACAGGGCTTGGTATATAATAAGCACTCAATAAATGGTAACTTTAATCATCAAAAGTGTTTTCATCAAATGTATTTTTATGATTATTGTCCACTCAGTGAGCTAAGCCTTGAAATAGACCACCTGGGATTGTGAACCCTCCTCCAATTGCTACTGGAGGAGCGCTGTGAGGGGCACTATGAGAACCACCTCCTGCCTCTTTGCTTTGGTTTTTCTCATCATGGAAATGAGGCCAATTGGTAGGAAAGAATCAGTACTCAGCAAGAATACAGTTTATGTCTTTCCAAAGAGGAAGAACCTTGAGATTGAACATAAAGCCCAACTAATATCATTTTTACAGAGAAATATGACAGATTCATTTCATTAGATATAGCCCAACTTTCTTTTTTCTGTACCAGTCACAGTGATTGTTTCTGGAGACTCCGAGACAGAGCAAAGTTCTATCTTGTGGAAGCTTAGAGTTTAGCGCCCCATAAATATATCCAAACAATTACTACCAAAATGGATAAATTCAGTGACTGAATTTTTGTCTTAGAGGAGTAGATAATTCTATTTGGGGAAATTGGAGAAGGCTTATGGATACACTGATAAGGAAAACATACTTCTGCCCTCACAGAGTTTGGGGAAAGGAAATTTTGCAGTTGATCCCAGAAGCCTACTTATTTCACCACTGATGACCCAGATTTAAAAATAATCTGGTAGTCCAAAGCAATTTTTTGCCACTGAATATAAACTTCTTATATAAACTACCAATTATAACAACTCTGATTACTGCTGTAGTGGTACCATGATCCTTTTAACTTTTCTTTCATGGCAATCAATTGATCTGCTGCTTAATTCATATTTATTTAGATTGCAGCCATACAGATGCTTTTTGGGTGCTTCCAGGAAAATTAATATGTACATATAGAGTATAATGGATATAGAAATGCTGTGACAACCATAACATGCTCTGCAAAGTATTAGATTACTATCATTATTTCTTTTTAAGTCTCACTACAAATAGATAAATTTTTAACATCATTTATCTTAAAACAAGTACCATGAAAAAAACTGAGTCACATAGTCTGATTTTCTTTTTTAAAATCTCTTCAATTCTTATCCATGTCCATTTCAAATCATGTGTCATTTCATACCTTCATAAACACCACTTCCAATTTCCAGAAGATACAGATAGATACATGGTCTATATTTTCAGCCAATTAATCTGTCATACAAAAAAAAAAGTTAGGTACCATTGATCATATTAAGAAATACTAATAAATTAATAAATATTAAAATTATTTACCAGCAGCCTCAAAAACATATGCATATGCCTATGTATATGTATATGTATGCGTATGTGCATTAGTATATGCTCACCCTTTAATAGTGCTAAAATCCTTTAAAGAATAAAGAATTTGATAGCTCTTTAACTTTTAATTTTTAAGCAAAAGTTTAACACAATAAAAAACGTGGGAAATGCAGACTTGGCCATTTTCAGTTTTGTGTAATGTATATTTAAACTCACTAACTTCTGCCCTTTTGAAAAGTTTTATGCATTTGAGTCTTCTTGTGTCAGTTCCTAGAAGTCAAGACAAATTTACAAGAAAGAAGCTGTAAAAGGTGGGAACAAGGCAAAGATACCAGCCTCAGAATATTTTTCTGGGACCTGAGGAGTGCATACAAAAGTCTAGAAGCAAAAGTCAGAAACAAATAGGGGCTGGACAGGACGTTGTTCTCTCCTCCAGTTAGCCTAGCCCAAGCACAGGGTTTGCATTCAGAACCTATCTAAAGGTGAATTTCATACCACACACCATGCAGGAAAGAGACGCTAGATGCTCTTCATGCCCAAGCGATTCACACACTCACTCTCTCACCTTGTCAGATACCACAGTATTTACCACCTATTGATGGAAGAACCTCCACAGTCCCTCAGTCTAACTCCGTCACCTTACAGATGAGGAAGCAGATATCCTGACTCAGGTTCCACCTTTTCCTTTTACCTCTGTGTCCCACCTCAGTGTCAATGTGCAGTATCTAACCAGAACTCTCTCTCCATTTTCAGGAAATTTGCCCCGCGATGTTCTGTGTGCAAGGAGCCTATTATGCCAGCCCCGGGCCAGGAGGAGACTGTCCGTATTGTGGCTTTGGATCGAGATTTCCATGTTCACTGCTACCGATGCGAGGTCTGGTTGACACCCCTGCCCTGCCAGTCTGTGGCAGGCATTGAAAGGCTCATTCAAGCTGGGTTATATAGATGTAGCAATTACTAAATCTCAGAATGGCCTTAGTGCCTTTACTCCTAGGACTTGGATTTTAGATCTGACACTAGTATTCCAAGCACGTGCTGTTGAATAAGTCACTTTACCTGGCTCAGTCTGCTTCCTCACCAGAAGAAAGGGCTCAGGTCCTTAACTCCTCCAAATAAGGTGTGAGAGTGAAATACAAAATTGTATATTAAAGGACGTTGTAAATTGCGAAATATTAAATTGGTGAGAAATGGTGTTATTGAATCTTTCACTTTGGCTCTGAGGCTTTGGTTAGAACTTCTTGGTCAGAGTCACGGAGATTTATTTCTTTGTTAGCATGCACTACTAATTGCTCAGTTTCCTGAACGCCTCTAGAGCTGCGGTATATCTGCATGTTCTTTTTGGTAAAGCAAAACTTCCCGAAGAGTATAACCATTGCCGCTGTTGTGATCTGGATGCCCTGTTAACTTAAATTTCATTCTATGCCAAATGAAGACATGAGCTCCATTGACCTCCTTGCCACCACGGTAGAGAGCAGAGGCGAGGTTCATAGCTGTTGTGGCCTTTGAGAGTTTATACTAAAGTTAGCAAACACACACCTCTTGATAAAGTACTATGTATTTATTTTCCAAAGAAACTTCTATTTTCTCCAAAGACAAAGCCCAGCATTTAACTGTTATGTAACACTTTTCAAAATGGACCCTAAGAGGAGCTGTCCACAGTAGTATATTCCTTTACAGTTATGCAGTTCTTTGCATTTTTTTTTTTTTTTTTTTTTTTTTGATCCATTGTCTTCTTTGATCTTCTCAACAGCTCGGTAAGGTAGAAAAATCAGAAGCTATTTTCAGAGTGGCAGTCAGCCTGTGCGCATTGAGGCAGACTGTGGCAAACCTATGGGTGGTGCTCAGGAGGCCTGTCCCCCAGACTAGCAGTCTTTGCTCTATACAATGCTGTCTCCTTTAGAAAGTACAGCAAACCACTGCTCCCCACAAACTTTAGGATTTTATTTTCTTACTACAACTGAAGTAAATACACAGAACCCACTGGTGGCCCTTCTGCTTGGCAGAAATCAGTCTACCTTTGCTGGAGCCCAGAAATGGCCAAAACATTCCATTCCTGTACCTGTGCATGCATTTTGAGAGATCCTTAAACTAATGGTTAAGGGTAAAAATGAATCAGTGGTTAGGGACATTCTTATTTTCTCTTGTTATTTGAGTAGGGGCAGCAAACTTCTACATGGGAGCCAAGATGGGTGGCCTCTTCTCTTCTTACACCTGTATTTCATATGGAGTGACCCTAGGAGGATTATATTTATGGCCATTTATATTTATGTCCCCAATCTCTAATTCAATTACATTCAAGATATACTATGTTATATAGTGGGAGAAAGGATGCAGGGGATTAGCAGAATGTAAAGCAGGAAGGATAGTAAGTGGCCACATTATGGAGGCCTTGAATAGAAAGCTCAATCATTTGTTCTCCACATATGTACTTAACATTTTTACTAGCATCGTTTCCATCTGTCTTTACTGTTCTAGGATTGCGGTGGTCTCCTGTCTGAAGGAGATAACCAAGGCTGCTACCCCTTGGATGGGCACATCCTCTGCAAGACCTGCAACTCTGCCCGCATCAGGGTGTTGACCGCCAAGGCGAGCACTGACCTTTAGATTGAGTCACCTGTTCAGCTGGCACTGAGAAGAACGAACACAAGACAAAGATAAGAAATACGAGAGGAAAGGCCATCAAACTACAGGATAGTCTCTGTTCTTCATCTGCTATTAACCTTTCCTTAGAAACACATAAATTATGAGATTTTTTTTTAAAAGTTGTTACCAAATACACATTTCACATTGAATCATGTAGGATCTTGATGGGCCTTTGTTCCCAAGGACTTCCACATTTTTGCACAGATTATGCTCCATCCCATTCACTTCTGCATTCCTGTAACTTTTAATCCCTATGTTTGTCTCACTTTTCATCTGGTTGAATGGCTTTTTGTAGTGTGGTATTTGCTGTCACATAGTTTTTCCTGGGTGAGTCTGCCAACTCACAGGTGCTTTTGGCTTGAAATCTCCATCCTATCATTTCCGTTTTGCCTGTGACTGTAAAGAGTAGCCATTCTTTTCCCATGTACTGAAGAATATATTTTTCTGTTGCTTTATACTACTCATGTCCTTGGGGAGGGAAATGCACAATTTTTTTTTTGTTAGGCTGTAAAGAATTTAAGTTGTAAATTACATAAGTTAGAACAAGCCCAAATTTAATTTGCAACCATCAGAATTCAGAATCTATAGTGACCAGTGATCAAGGCTAATTGGAAAAGAGTTATCGGCCCATAGCTAATAAGTGCTGACAGACAACTAAGCTTCAGTATTTTTCTAAAGAAATTACAGGTGGGATATGCTAGAAAAGGCATTTTGGGGTTATGTTTAAAAAACATTATTGTCCCACAATATTACCTTAAGATTTTTCTTTTCTACACTACCTGGACATGGTAATACAGACAAACTTGGTTTCTTCTAGAATATAACATTTTCAATATTGTCCCAGTCTTCATCTTAGCAATATTGTCATGTTTATTCTAATATCCAACACAACTATCAAAATTGACTTTTTCTCTAGAGGATGAAAGCTGTGAAAAAACAGTTCAAATGTTCTTCTTTTTCTTTTTTAGGACCAGGTCCATTTTGCCTGACAATTGCAAATCAGAGCATGCAAAATAAAATTGTGCAGTTTTGTTTGGTTTACTTTCAAAAGAGTAGAAAGCCTGAAAAGATTGTGAAACCAGTTTCATTATTCTCATAATCCCTTCTGCAACTGAAATTACATATTGCAGGAGACATTTTCATATCATCAATGTGACATTTACACCACACTTTCAAAGACAATCACTGAAAAAAAAATTGTCTTTATGAGCTAAAAATATGCAGAATCTCTGCCTAGAATCTTTATTCAAACTTTTATTAGCCAGTGAAACACTCGCTTGCCAACTGCCAAGCCATACTTATTAAGTTTGAACATGTTTCACTTAAGGAGAAACACCTAGCTTAGTCATGGCAAGTTGCCATTTTGTAAACTAAGTATTTTGGATTGAGACTTCTTAAACCTTTCTTCAAATCTCCCACAAATATATACTTTTAAATTATGGAGTATTTTATGTCTACAAAAAGGTATAAATAATAATATAATGAATTCCTATATACCTAACACCCAGTTTAAGATTCCAAAATAACAAATGTAATTACATCCTCCAATGTACCCTTTCCTTACTCCACAGATATCTTTTTCATGATTGTGAAGTGATGTTCAGATTTCTAGTGATTTTTTTTTTAATTTTTAATTTTAACATCAGAACTGAAATGAAAAAATTATGGATACATGTTTTGAATTGCAAACTATTCCTCAGGAATTCCAATTAAATTTCTTTTACTTGAATAGGAATGATCATAAAAGTGATTCTTTTTTTGTGACTAGAAATTCTTAAGCCGATGGTCACTACAGCTCATCCTTAATGTATGGCTCGTTTGCTTTTGTCACTAAACAGTTTTGTGTTAGCACCACCAAAATTATAGCTTTTAAGAGCTTCCTTTGACCACTGTCTTTTATTTACCCTGCTTCTCTTCTCTTTGACCGTATATTTCTCATAATGTGAAATATGATGAGATTCACTTAGGGGAAGCATGTGAGTTTTCGGAGGCAATGTCAACTGTGTCTCTGACTTGCTGCCTTCCAAATTGAAGGCCAGACCATGCTGATGACCTCAAGGAGCACTACTATTTGGCAATAGGGCAGATAATGTAATCGGCTTGAATTTTGACTTAGTAACTTTTTATGTAACACTTTGGGGGAAATTCTCTTTAGGACAAAGCAAAGAGTTCAATTTATTGAGGGGTAGATTGTATCTCTTAAAGTGGCCATATTATTATTAATTTTGCCAAAAGAAGATGAATATATTGAATATTTATACTATAAAATGTAGTAACATTCTACTTGTTTATTACGTTTAAATCCTTATGTAACTGAATGTTTACATGTCAAGAGAAAAAGCTGTAAGAAAATGCTGTCACAGACCCATCCCTGTGGCATCGTCAGCAGAATATTGCTTGCTTACAATCTTTATTATGCATTCTTATAACATAACCTCAGAGTGTCTTTACCAAAGGTTTTTAAAGTAAATCTCTTTTTAAGATAGACTTATACTTTTATAATAATGAATGTGCACTCATACATATGTAGAAATATTTAGATTTAGAGGTTTTTTTTTTCTTTCACAAGGTATAATAAGGAAAGGATCCTACTATATTTTATTCTAGGGTTTCTTAAATATATGATTTATATTACTGTCTTTTCTATTAATCATTTGATTTAAACAATGCCAAGTCACTCTTTAATGTTTTAGTTGCATGAAATTTTGCCTGCAACAGAGAGAAAAAGATTGTATTACCTTAATGATTATAATCATACTGTCTGCTGATATAATATCATAATTGTTGTGGTTTAAATACATAAATAGTAGAAAAAATCAGAGTCTATAACAGAAAGTTTGTAAAAATATGCTGATTTTGAAAAGTATCAAGAATATAAATATTTGGTAATTCTGTGTAACAAGAGAGACATGGAAAAGGAAAAAAATCCACTATATCATGGGCTCTGCAGAACATATCAAAATAGGATTTCTCAAATTTGGCAATCTCCAGACCATACTGACTCAACATGGCGTCTCACTGGCAAAGAAAATGGCCTTTAAAACTCAAAAATAAGACCAGGTGCAGTGACTCACACCTGTAATCCCAGCAATTTGGGAGGCTGAGACAGGAGGATTGCCTGAGGCCAGGAGTTTGACACCAGCCTGGGCAACACAGTGAGACCTTGCCTCTACAAAAAATAAAATAAAATAAAAACCAAATTAGCCAGACATGTGGCATGCGATTGTTTAAATAAATAAATAAGTAAATAATTGACTCAAAAAAACGAGTCATGTGTCCCAGTATAAGGCATCAGGTTGTTAGATGCTGGCATCTCTGCAGTGCAAAGATGTGGGTTCTTTTTCTTGTCATTAACACATTGTTATTCCTGTAGGAGGAACTTCTCTGATCAAAATAACTTTTTTGAGTATGTTCTGATTAAGGAGGTGGACTTATCAACACTATAATTGTTCCCTATAAAAGATTCTGCAGAGATGTTTATGGTGAGGTTTAAAGGATATGCAACTCTACATTTAAACAAATATTTTATATTTGGGTACAGAGGAAGAAAGAGAGAACTTTTTCCATGGGGCTATAGTAGAGAGTTAGTGGAATATAGACAGGACTCTGAAAACACAACTTCCAACCATTTTTATAGGTAGTGAAAATCCTATTAATGTGAACCAGCCAGGAATAACAGTGTTATTTCTATTTGATACGGTTTGGGCTTCTCTTGTCAAATCTGCGTCGGCTGCCCCCTGATACTTCCATTATCAAGTTTTGAAGGGTGTTGGGGAAATTATGGCAGCTGCTAGGGAGATCAGGGAAACACTGATGTAACCTCAAAGCCTCTCACCATTCCTCTTGGCTTGGAAAGGCTTTATTTTTTCATATACATTTCTAGAAATATTGCTATTCTACCTTAGTATTTCACATTTGTAGTTCAAACAAGCGATTGTCCATCTGTTGCCTAGAGCTATAGTACATGTGTGTTATGAATGAAATATGACAGCATGTTCCATACCCCTGCTTTAGCCATCTGTGGGAAACCAGCAAACTGAAAAAGATACCTCTGCAAAATGTGCCTCAAGTCCATTTCTTGAGATCGCTCGTTTGGTGCACTCTCGTGGGAGACAATCAGAGAACAACATATACTTGTGCCTTATTTTCAAAGAATCTATTTACACTACTATGAATATTCTACTGAAGAGTCAATGATGTAAATGATAACCACCAAATCTCAAAAGTATACTCACCAAAAAGTAAAAAAGAAAAAAAAAAGAAAGAAAAGAAAGAGAGAGAGAGAAGTCAACTTTTCATCTTAATATATTCCAGTAGTATTTATTTTTTCCTTGTCTTGGAAGTATCTCATAGGTCTTTAAATGAGTAAAACATTTTTATGCCAGAAGGTGATATAATGGATGTTAGTGTCTTTTATTTGATTTTACAGTAGCTTTAGTCAGATAATGAAGACAGAGACTTCAGCTTGAGCCTTTACCACCCGTTCAGCGTATTTTTTAATTGTGTTCATTTTATTTGCTTAATAGTGGTCCAAACAAGTTCAAAACTTGTTCTCAGTGAGGCATTAATATGGTGCAACCATGAATATTTCAGACCAAATTATTTACTTGACAGATAACTAGAATGAAACTTTTCTCATGAGGCTGTTATTTGGTTAGCATAGCCTTATTTCAAACCTTTAAAAAGTTACCTGACTGAAGCTACTATGACTTGGTAAGGATTCTTCCTCTCTTCCTTTCTTCCTCCCTTCCTTTCTCCCTCTCCCTTCTTCCTCTTCTTATTTTCTTTCCTACTTTCCTCTCTCCCTTTCTTTCCTTCTTTCCATCCTACCTATTAGTGTTGCTGTACTTGGATTTTTTGTAAATTAAATCAATGCATTATGGTTTTATGGAATTATGATTATATTAATAAGGGGAAGGCTACCAGAAAATAGATATGGCATCCATAAAATCTTCCTTTCTAGGGGCGTATTTTTTAGGTTGTATTTATTCATAAGGTGAAATGAGATAATAGAGTCTTTCTGTTTCATTTTAATGAATTTTCATCAGGGACTGAGGTCATAGATTCTTGGAAAATTCATTTGTGACTGATCTAGTTTTCTCAGCTGTATGCAAAGTAATCTTTCAAAGACTAGGTTAAGAATTTTTTTTTTTTTTTTTTTTTTTTGAAACAGAGTCTCGCTGTGTGGCCCAGGCTGCAGTGCAGTGGCCCGATCTCGGCTCACTGCAAGCTCCACCTCCCGGGTTCACGCCATTCTCCCGCCTCAGCCTCCGAGTAGCTGGGACTACAGGCGCCCGCCACCACGCCCGGCTAGTTTTTTTTTTGTATTTTTAGTAGAGACGGGGTTTCACCATGTTAGCCAGGATGGTCTCGATGTTAGCCAGGATGGTCTCGATCTCCTGACCTCGTGATCCACCCGCCTCGGCCTCCCAAAGTGCTGGGATTACAGGCTTGAGCCACCGCGCCCGGCCGCAAGATTTTTTTTTAAGTCCAAAGCAATTTAACCACAAAAAAATTATGTTTTTAATGATGGCATTTTATTTTATTCCATTGCAGCTTGATAACTTTCCTTATAGCAAAGGAATAACTATTATATTTTCAGAATTTTAACATAGATTAGCACTTAGCCTGTGAGACTAATATTATATTGTAAAAGTTGATACTAAAATATTTTTCAGCAGGTTGGACAGCACCAGGTTTTCTTAGATCACAGACTACAGGCATAATTTCCCTTCAGTCCAGAAAAAAGGACACTAATTCCCTTTTCTATTTAATTTTCCTGGTCCTTGTGCAAAAAGTTGTAGACTCTATGTTAGTTACAACATGCATGTCCCTTATTTTGTGGAGAGCTGTGTGAAAGATGTGTTTGTTTCTTTAACTGATTGACAGGTCCCCCTCAAAGTTACACACAAAAAAAAGTGCCACACTTTTGCTGTTAATTTCTGGTTGTTATTTAACTGACAGAAGTCTCTTAATGCACGAATAAATATCTCTACATCTAGCCTTTGTTTAAAATAAAAATTAATATTCTACAAACACCTATGTATACTAGAGAGGGGGGAAACACTGTAACTAATTCCTTTATAGTACTTTCAGATTATTGCATTAAGCCTTTCATGTTATGTAGCATTGTTAATTTTTCCTAGATACCCATCCATCTACTTAAGGGCCAGAGAAATCCTTATTCATTTAATTGTGGTGGGCATTTACTTAATGTACCCAAATAAAAACATTATTAAACAGCCACAGTTGCATTCAGTCAATTTGGCACTGAATGTGGCTTCTAAATTCAGTTCTCTACCCTACAAATGGAATGTTCTACCAAGAAAGAGAAGCATCACCATGTTATCTTGTGTTCTACACCACTACAGAGAGTTACAGTTGCCCCCAAACACGAATACTATTCCCAAATAAAATAGAATCATGGGCCTTTTAAAGATCTGAACCTTCTCTGTTATTTCTCTGATGAATTACCATCCCATATCTTCTTAGTCCTGGCCAGTATGTAGTAGTGCTCATATACGTCTATTCTAGCTCTGTAGCTCCACACAACAAGTCTTAAGTCCAAATGTTTGCCTCTTCATGTCTGATATCACCAACTCAGTCAACTTTTCTTCACTTATTGACATAGTGTCATGTCCTGTCACTCTCTGCTGCTTCTTTAAACAATGGACACAAACATATTTTCTAATTTTCAGTGTCCTCAATGAAACTTGGCAATTCACCATGAGTCAGGCTAGGTTGAAAGGCTTTCTTTAGGGTTGAAAGTAAATGAAATTGGAATCACCCAAAGAGAATTTCCCCAAAAATCCTCAGACCCAGAAGTGTAAAAGCTACAGAAGGATAGAACTCCCATGTTACTTTTTGTTCTGTACGATTTTGGATGTTGCCAAAATCAAATTCATTCTGAAAACAGGAAGCAAACTAATGCATATGCCATCCATGAGATTCCCACTTCTGGGTCAGTTCATAATCCATTCAACCCTTTCCTTTTATCCTTGTCTTCTTCAGAATATGACATTTTTCGTCCATATTTTCATGTTAAATATTAACACTTTATAGGTTCTACACAAATATATGGACACTTTACAGGTTATACATAAATATTTGCTGGTTGATTGGTTTTGAGATTCACTTCATTCTGTGCTCAAATATTTGTACCTAGAGATGTTACACGTTAGAAAAAGTGAGCAGTTTCTTTCTCTAATCATTTAGGAGTCCATATTTTTATTTTATTTTTTTGTCTCCCCAACATCCTTATCTCTTACTCAGCTCTTCAATTTAATAATTACCAAATAATCACTGTAAGAGAATCAGCCCCTAAGTAACTTTGATTCAAGCCAACTGTAATAAGATCCAACTGCTTCAATCTGTACTTACTCAATAGGAAGGAAAGTGGCATCAGGAAGAGTAATTCCAGTGACATTAGTAAGACTTTATGGAGGACATAAAATTTGATAAAAAATCTTGAGCTGATGAATTGACTTGATTTGGAAGTTGAGAAAAGAGTATTTAAAGCACAACAGGGAAACATGGGCTATACTCAGAGAAGACCCTCTGCATCGGCCAAAATATCATGGATTCTGGAAATTCCTTCTTAACAGAAAAAAAGGCTTCCAAATAATCAGGCTCAATGGGAAGAAAAAGGCATATAGGAAGCCTGAGGAAGTATTTACTTGCTTTTCCATCTTTTTATAATTGGAAGAGAAGATGGTCTGCCAAAATGTAACCCAGCATGCACAGTATGAACAGGAAGCAGCCCTCCATGAACTTTATTATAACAGAAAATGAGCATTCTTATTGATCCACAGCTACATCGTCTATTCTTGCAGCAAGGGTACATGTCCTTTGACCCTCCACAAGAGAACAAGCAGGACATCTCTATTTTCCTATTGAGTCTAAGTCCATTATTAGAAAGGACTTCCCGGCCATCTGTTCCACTTGGTATTAAAATTCCCTTACAGATTCATTGCTAAGTGCCAATTCTGACTACTTAAACATCACCTGTGTCAAGGAGCTCATTATTCCGTGAGGTCTTACATTTCTTTCATCACATTTTGTTCCAAGCTACCCATGACTTTAAAACAGAGCCAGCCTTTGGGGCATTGTTCTCTTTGGTGCCCCACAAAACCTGTAGTACACAATACAATGTTTCTTCCCCCTCCTTTTCCTTCCATCTATATTTGTTTTGTTTTGGGCATTGCATTCCTTTTTTTAAAAAACTTTGATTACACAAATTTTTAAGAATGTCTAAAATTAGTCTGAAGGATGTTCTGAGGGCCAGACATTAGAGTTGCTGAGTTTTTTGCTGCTGGTTGTACTTTCCTATTTAGAAGACAGACCATTCTGACAGTTGTTATGTAGCCTCATGCCTTCCCCAGTAACTAACCCATGAACAGTAGTCCCCTTTTATCTGACCTGTTGATAATGACCTTTAAAATGTTGGGAAATGGGCCAGGCGTGGTGGCTCACGCCTGTAATCCCAGCACTTTGGGAGGCCGAGGCGGGCGAATCACGAGGTCAAGAGATCGAGACCATCCTGGTCAACCTGGTAAAACCCCGACTCTACTAAAAAAATACAAAAATTAGCTGGGCGTGGTGGTGTATGCCTGTAGTCCCAGCTACTCGGGAGGCTGAAGCAGGAGAATCACTTGAACCTGGGAGGTGGAGGTTGCAATGAGCAGAGATGGTGCCATTGCACTCCACCCTGGTAACAGAGTGAGACTCCATCTCAAAAAAAAAGAAAAGAAAAGAAAAGTTGGGAAATGTTGGTGTATAATCCCCATGTCTAACAAGGAAGAAGTCAAAAGCAAAAAATTGTGGTACTGCTGAAAACTCATTATTTCCGCTTAGTTCATCTGTGGAAAAGGATATCATTCTTGAGGAAAGGGGTTCTATTATGCTATAGTTTTATATGGAAATGTACAAATGCTTTCCTCATTGCTCTGGATGACTATTTAGTTTAAATAGTATACCTTTGTCTTGGGGAAGACCATGATTGTGGCTTCTCCTATCCGAGCTTTGAATGAGAGAGCACTGTAGGCAGAAACTGCCATCAGTCTCTTGGGCAGGACCTGGAGGTAACTTTCTAAGCTCTAAAATAATAATTCCTAAGAGAGCTTACAAACTGCTTCTACACAGAAAATAGCCCAGGGAGGATGGTTATTAATAGCCCTATTCTAGAAGAGAAAGATGAGGCTCAAACCATTAAGTGACTTGCCAAAAGTTATGACATAACTGGGAAGTGGCAGATTTGGGGATAAACCCAGGTCTTGCAAGTCCAGTGCTGTCTCCAAGTAGCCATGCTTACAGCTGAGAACACCTTAGAAGACAGTATTGACTTCTCAGAGTACCAGGCCCCCAGTCATCCAGGGAAATTCGGAGACCAATTGACTGCCAGGTGGCAAATCCACATGTGTACTGCAGTCTTGGAGATCATGTACAGCTTGCACACATCTATGTCATCTTGTGGGAAACCTCTAGGTATTCTGTCTGATCCGCACTGTGAGGAAGTTGGTGGGAAGAGGCCACTGATAAGAACAAACAACAGGCAGAACAAAGCATATTGCAGTAAATTTCCCCGGAGAGAGTTGGTTTACATTCCACTCACCAAAAACCTCTCTGGACTTTCAGGTTCAGAATATTAACCGAGACCATATCATTTAGAATTCATTAGCATGCAGAGGTGACTTGATTCCTAAAAGAAGCCTCTCTCCCATGGACCACGATGTACGTTCCACAGAGTCAGAAACCGCCGTAGGTTAACAATGCATTTTAGTCTCTCTCTCCATTCACATTTACTGAGAGCGCACCAAGTGCATGTTGCTGCAACAGGCGTTTCCGGTCCAGCCAATCCATGAGCTGACAATGTGGGTAAACAAATGTTATGGAACTGTTGGCATTTCTGAGATTTGGCCTTTGCCATTTGATAGACTTTGCTTCCCAGGATGCTGTCATTTTGTGATTTATGATAATTACAAGGAATGTGGTACCATGTTGTTTTCGGAAAACCTTCTAGAAAGCCTCCATGTATGCTCTAGAAGTTGCTCTATATAGCAGTTCAGGAAGTGAGTGTTCCTTTTCTTGAGCTGCATCCCTCAGGAAGCTGTACTTTTAGGATGTACTTTCCACTTTTTATTTCCTCTCATTTCACTCTTTAGTTGTTTGCTATATCCTAAAATATGTGAAGTGAGAGAAAAAATATCATTTCCTCTCATTAAATCTCCTGCATTAAATCCAAGAATCCTTTAAAATAATCATACCTGGTAAGTGTTTTATGCATTTCCCTCCCTGGAGTGTATCATCCATCAAGCCAGTATCATCATCCACCTGCTTATTCCCTGGGACTAATGAGAGCCAAGTTAAACAGCAAATGGCTTCTCACCCTTTCCTAGTCCTCACACCTGAGGAATAAAGGAGACATTAACGGGATCGGGAGAGCGGTGGCTTTGGTTGAGATGGCACATTCATAGACGAGGAAGGCGTCTCACCTCCCTGTCAGGCTTGATGAATATTATGGCCAATGGAGTGGAAAATGATTCTTGTCAAATAGACGGAGTATTCCCACCCCAGGAATGGATTAATAGAGGACACAATTTGAGCACTTCTCAGAATTATCTAGAATGCCTGAGTAGAGACTCACATGGGTGGAATCTGTGTTCTCATTAGAGGGAATAAAAAGACAATGAGGTGGTAAATGTGAAAAAAGCAGCCTTTTAGAAAAACATTATTTTCAAATACCTTTATAAATCATCTAATTTATCTTCACATAATATAAAGAAAAAACTAATAAAAATTTTCTTATTTCACTTTACATAACATATTCTGCCATATTTAGGGATCATACAATTGTATTGTCATCAAAACACACACACACACACACACACACACACACCTTCCAAGAAAGCTGATCCTTCAAAAAGTAAATCTTATTTTTAAGCACTTGGGTTTTCAGGCCAGGAAATTAATAAACCCGATACCTGACCCATTTTTGTAGCAGCTGAAAAGAAGAAAAAGCTATTTAAATTTTGTGTGGATCCATTTATCTCTTAAAATATGCCAAAGCAATTTGAGGTGGGGGTGGAAACAGGTATTTATCTCTCATGCATGATTGCCTCTTTATATTTCTATCTGTTGGGAAAAGGGTAAAGAACTATTCTTGGTCATTATTATCGATGTATTGTGTTGCCACTTCGTATGGTGCCTGCTGTGCTTTCTCCTGAGGCATCGCAGTAATCGTTGCTTTCTTGACTCTTTCCTTCATCACGAGAGAGTAAATATGAAGTCTGAATGTCATACCTCACCCCCAAATTATTTAACTCGGCTTCCAAACTAGTTTAAGAAATGCAAAATGGGAAGAGCTGGCTTTTCTTAGATACATTTCTTCTTTTTTTATTCTTTCTTGGGAGACGTTAAGTATAAAGGGAAAAAAGTTCCTTCTTCTCTCTCTTTCTCTTTGGGTGACAGCAATGCTCACTTAGTAATTATAAACCAGAAATAGGAGAGTAGCTTGGGCAGGTTATGATATATCTGCCCAATGTGTTTCATTCCTTCAAACATAAACTTTGAGAGGAAAAGAGATTTTTATAATTTAAATGCCAACGATAGGAATGGCCTCATATTTTAACTTCCAAATAATAAATGGGGAGCTGGTATTTGGGCAGAGTTTGCATTTTACTAATCCTGTATACCTTGAGCTTAGTTTATAGAATTGTGTCAAATACATCAACATGTCAGGATTATAGTGCCAAAAATAGTTAAAGTGCCTCGGACCTCCCTCTCTAGGTAGCAAATTGAAACTAGCATGGGACCATGCCATCCTTTTAGCATAATGGAGAAGTCTGAACTGAGGAGTATCTTTGATGAAAGACATTTAGGATCCTAGAAACTAAATCTTGTCACCAACACTTTATAGTAAAGTAGTAGCAAAATTATTTTTAAAAGACTTTCTTCCTTTTACTACCCATTTCCTCTCTTGGGAAAGCTGATGAGCAAATTATCCAAGACGCATTTCTTTATTAAGCAAAGTCAGAATATTTCCGCTCTGAAAATCTGTATTATGCCCTCATTCTTTTTCAAGAAACATCTCAAAGAGCAAATAGAATTAAACATGACACTTGATTGTCTGATTATTTGGCATGTATTAAATTACCGTGTGGTTTAATGTGCCTTAAGTGAAGATTTAAACTTAGATGCAAAACCTTTACAGTTGGATGTAGCGTTGAGCTTTTGCATGTTTTCTGTATAATAACCCACTTTTGTTTTGTTTGTTTTGTCTTTTAACCTACACCTTTATCATTACACTAACAGATTTGGGGCTTCTCTTTCTCTTCAACTAAGTAAGGGAATATGTGCAATGATGAGACATACAAAAAAGGAAAGGGAAAGGACTTTCTAAGTAGCAAATCTGTGCCGTGAAGTAGATGTGACATGAAGATACAGAGCCTGAGGATAGTAATTCTCCCTGAGCCACGCACACAGGCTTTTATTTCATGCCTTTTCTCTTTCTGTGCCATCACCTTTGAGAAAAACGATTGCACCTTCTCCAAGTCTGCCTTTTTAACAGCTACAGTTGAGTTGGCAAGACTTCCCCAGCTCTGAATATAGCCATTTGCCGACTCCGGCCTCTTTGCGAGACTGACTCAAATCTGTGATCTTCTGTTCAGCATACACATCAGCAAAGTGAGAAGATGAGCACTAAATATAGGCTCTATTAACTTTACTTTTAGATTTACTGCCTTCAAAAAGTGCCTATTCTGAGCAACATAAACGTTATTCCTTACATATGTATGTACACACGGTACCCAGAGCCGTACTGTGCAGCCTTCAAAAACATACCATCAGAAAGAGTAGGTGCTGAGATAAGGAAACTTTGCCAAATGGAAGAAAGTCACTCACTTCCAATATCCCCTCTCGAGCGGCTACCGTGAAATGGCTGCAAACACATTCCCTGAGCATCCCTTGCTGATACAGCTTCTTTATATTTATATCTTACTGGATGGTAGCATATTGCTGAGGTTTCCTGTACTCTGCTTCAAGGGAATGTAAGCTTTATGGCATTGAAACATTTAGTCAGGAAAAAAAAAAATGTTTAAGAGAATTAATAGAGCCATAGTCTGTATTAGGATGTGTGTCATATGTGTGTTTTATAAACTAAGCATTGGTGGTTTAGAGTGTTAAAGTGTCAGCACATTCTTTCTCCTTTTGTCTCTCAGGCTAACATGAGAGAAAATAAAGAAAAGTCTTGGCTGTGGGGATTGGAAGCTCAAGGGGCCAAATGTCCTTGCCAGATCCGTAGAGCATTACTTTGACTCCTAAAAATAGTAGTGTATGTTATTTGATGGCTTTTGTTTCCATAGTTCCATCACTGACAGAACTGTCAATACTGTTGCTGGAGCAGCAGCATAGCCTAGAGTGATGCATTCTTACCCAGGGATGGCAATAGGAGAGGGTCCATGTAAATAGGACGAGGTAGACAGTGCATGATTGTAGGAGAAGGGTTGAAGGGAGGACATGATTCCAAAAAAGATCGTTCTCAATGTGTCGTCTGACTCAACCAGCTGGCAGATTACACTTGCCAAGTCGTTCCCTTTCCTTCTAAGTCAGTTGGCTCCATATTCACTTGAATATGCCTCTGTTTGGGCAAAGCAAGATACCTCCACTTAACCTTTATCCAAGGAAGCTCTTGGTGTCCTCTTGGTCATAAAGTTGTCTCCTACCTTCCCCAGCTTTACCAAATGGAAGTAAAAGGGGACAAACAATGGAAGATGGACTCCATGCCATTGCAGTCAGCCACCATTCTGGTTTCCATATAAGGAGCTCCATTACATAAGCTACGGGTGAGGTTGGAACAGCTATGTTTCATAATTTCAAGAGTGTGACCACCCTGCTGTAGTCATCATCATTGGATGAATCCAGTTGACTCTTTGGCAAAACAGTGATACTTTTCACTAAAAATGCCTACTCTTCCTGTTGATGTTCCTTTTCTGTTTTTACCTTATCCAATTTCAACACTAGTCATTTTTTTATTTTTTCGAGAATCAGATTTTAGCGCTAGAAAAGAGTTAAAAATTTCAGTGTAATGTCATAAGGATGTTGGGATACAGAGATTTTTTTTTCCCCCTTGGAAACAAATGGACTGGGAAAGACATAGCACGGCTTTGCTCTGAGTTTCAATCTGATGATTATGACCATGAAAGATAATCTTATGGAAAGGTTAAATGGTGTTTACAAGTGGATAGATAAGGGGGGAGATGGTGAGAAGCCGGGTTTTCTCTACGCTAAATGTGTCTACTAAGAGCAGCACTTCCTACTAGCTAAGCACAATCATAGCCCCACCATGATGAACTGCTAGTCTGAATAATATTCCCTGACTTAGAGAAAGGCACACAAAAACATATAAGGAATATGTCTATTTTCATATGTGTGATACTGACAGAGCCATGGTATTCCTAAAATATAGGTTTCTCTTTTTTCTTATATTCTTAGCAAATTGCATTTATTCACTACATTACAAACCATCACTGATGTATCCAAAATAGCACACATAGTTCAGTATGAAAATAAGAGAATAAAATCTGTGATAAGCAAGTAATTTAGGTATTTTCTTTTGTGTTTATGCATTATCCGACTATATTAAGACCTGTTTTCTATTTACCTTCTATCAGTTTTCTCTATCAATTATGTTTTTTCAATGCTCTGTAAGAATGAATATGGAAATTATATTTCTTTTTTCTGTAAAAGAGTTGCAACTACTTTATTATATTTAGAAATCCAATAAACTTCTTATTACATTTACTTGCCTATGTGTGGAATTCTTTTTGAGTTGGATAATCTCTGTTTCCTTTTCTTCTAACCCCCTTTACTGTGTGACTCATTTTTTACATCATTTGCTTTCCATATGGTCTTCTGAGAAATGGAATATCTCTCATAGCAAATATGATGCCACAAGAGTATGAAAGCACCCACTCTCTTCCACTGTTAGCCCAGAAGAACTGAAGGTCAGAGGTGTTCTAAAATTATTTGACCACTCTGTGTCTTGACCTTGCAAAGACTTTTTCATTTTTAAAGCTGGATCCAAGTAAATGGGTCCCTTTGGGTGGGGTTGGAATTCTCCATTTTTGTCACAAACAAGTGGCTGACCTGTTCATACTTTTATTCCATCTGTATTACGCATACTTTTCAAACATTGAGAATTTCCTCTGTACTAGGCATCTCAAGCAATACAGATAGAAATGACATATAGTTCCTTTCAATGAGTTTATAATCTAGCTGAGCTGATAGATATGGATACAAATAACTATGGAGAAAGGAAAGGAATAACCACAAAGAGGGAAAAGTAACTTAGCATATTCAAGACTTTTCACTGTTACTCCATTTTGAATATCCTTGTGATTATCTTACCCTCATTTTATAGATGAAAATTCCGAGAGTGAGAAAAAAGGTTAATAACCCAAGATCCACATTCATTCGCTGAGCCTATTTTTCTCATTTTTTAAAGTAGCAGTTCTGCAGAAGAACCAAGACTCCTGATACCCAGTCTATTGATCCTTAATAAGAGTGATTAGCACTAGAGCATACATGAAACTCACCTGACGAAAGTTAGAAAAGAGTATTTGTTCTCTTTTCCACTAATCTCTCCAACATCACATTTCTGCCTACTAGTGCTGGGGCATCTGAGAACTACAGGTGGGAAGACTCTGTACTAAAGACCACTGTTTTAAACTGCCATAAACAAGATGAATCTTTGAACAAATGGTAGGTATATCAATGGGATTTGTGGTACTCGTAATTTCTTACCAGAAAGTTGTAAACAAAAGAATACATGAGATGTGACCTTGTCTTCTCTTTATTCTTCTACAAAGAAGCTATAAGAAGTAATCTTACCTTCCTTCTCCCTGTATTTCTCAAATTACTCTGTTTTTTCACCCACCCTTCTGCTCTGTTTTCTAACACTGTACATTCATTTGTTCCTTTTCAGAGTATAAAAGCTAGAAGAGCCTTTAGAGATTATTTTACTGACTTTGTGAAGAAATACGAAGTCTCAGAGATATGAAAGGACTTACCCAAAGTCATAAAATAATTTAATGACAGGGCTGGATCTTGAGTCCTGGCCTCCTGACTCTCTCTCCATTGCTATATACAAATGATTTGAATAATGCAGAAGAGAGTGGAAGAAGAGTTGTATTTATAACCTAATTTCAAGGAAAAAGACATTTCAAATGAAAAAAAAAAAAAACTGAGTGTTTAATGTCCATATACCCTAATTAAAAGAAATTCTAAAAAATATATTGCAGGAAGAGAGAAAGCTGAGAAGGAATGAATATCAACGATGCAACAGGAATGCTGAGCCAAGAAGATGGCAACCATATAGTTAATTCTAAACAGACTGGAATATGAAACAATTATTTTCTAAGTTGAGGGACTTAAAAAATTTGAGCTAAAATACTAGACAATAGTGGAATGTAGGCCCAATGACTAGAGTTAAATTTTCGTAAGATTTTTATAGATTTTGGAGAAGAGTGGTGCTGTTGATTATCTTTACATTTTTAAGTTATGTATATGTATAAATATTTCGATGGCTGCCATCTAAAGAAAACAAATATATAACTGCAAAATCAGTAGAAAGGAGAAATTGAATTGGGGAAGAGCAGAGGTAAAACAAATTTTTTTTTTTTTTTTTTGAGATGGAGTTTGCTCTTGTTGCCCAGGCTGGAATGCAATGGCGCAATCCCAGCTCACTGCAACTTCCGCCTCCTGGGTTCAAGTGATTCTCCTGCCTTAGCCTCCCAAGTAGCTGGGCTTACAGGTGCCCACAACCATCCCCGGCTAATTTTTGTATTTTTAGTAGAGATGGGATTTCACCATGTTGGCAAGGCTAGTCTCAAACTCCTAACCACAGGTGATCCACCCACCTCGACCTCCCAAAGTGCTGGGATTACAGGCGTGAGCCACTGCACCCAGCCCATAAAAATTCAAAGGTCAGAGAAGGATATTTTAATAACACCTTCTTCAATAACTATTCAAGTAATGAGATAAAAGCAAAAAAATCACTAAAGATATAGAAGATTTTAACATTATTAAAAGGCTTGATTTTAATGGATATATAAGAACATACTTACTGGATAAAAATAATAAGCTTTTAAAATATATACATATATATAAAGTGCATATGAGAACTCTACTAAAACTGATCTTCTAGGTCAATTGTCTGCAAAATTCAAAGCATCTTTCATACAAATTGAATATTTTCATCATGCCAACATTTTGCTCAAATTAAAAACCATAGGTAATTTTAAAAATTTACATTTGGAAATTTCAAAACATCCCTAAAATGGCTTACTTCAAAATAGAAATCATAATCATAAGAACTGAACAATAACGAAAATTCTATGTAGTAAAACTTGTAGGAGTCAGCTCAAATGGTTCCAAGAGGGAAATGTAAATCCTGAAATGGTTACATTAAGAATAAAGTGAAAATTAATGAGCTACTCATCCAACTCATGTTAGTAAAAGAACAGAATTAAGATTCAAAATATAAGGAGGGCATAATAAAAATATGAAAAAAATGAAACTAATGGTATAGAAAACAAGAATATAATAGAATATCAAAATAGAGTCAAAATTTGGCACTTTGAAAAAGTGTTAGAAATTACAAATTTCTGGGAAGGTTTATCAAGAAAAAAAGGCATGAATAATATTTAACTATAGATATAGTAGATATTTGAAACATAACAGAACAGCATGAGCAATTTCGTGTGATTAGTTTGAAAATGTAGATGAAATAAAAATATTCCTCTTTAAAAATTGTAACCTAACAAAAAGTGGGTTAAAAAATAGGCAACATGAATAACCCAATAAAATTAAATTGTATTAGTGGTTTAAAATATTCCCAATAAACAATTACTTGAAGGGAGCCTGAGAATGGCTTTAGAGTTAACATTTTAGGTTGGTAACATTCTGGTTCAGGATCTGAGTGCTGTTTATATTATTATGTTTAGTGTTTGAAAATGTACTGAGCAATGCATATATGATTTGTGCATTTTATTTATATACTACTTCAGTGGATAAAATACTTTCTTTATCAAAAACTACCTAGTATCTTGATTCTAAATGTGAATTCTACTAGTCATTCAAGTTAGAATTACAATGGAAAAAAAAGTGAACACTCTCCAACATAATCTATAAAACAAGTGGCCAATCTTATTAGTAAATACATCGATTAAAATCTTATAAACTACTGGAAAACCAAGAGAGTAATGAAGAAAACAATAACAATAACAAATCTCAAATAAGTTGGGTGTAACCCTGAAATAGAAGAGTAGTTGAACAGTAGAAAATCTATTACCGTGGCCCGGCTCAGTGGCTCACACCTGTAATCCCAGCACTTTGGGAGGTCGAGGCGGAATCACTTGAGGTTAGAATAATGTATAACAGTAAAAAATTAATACACTATAGTTGAATAAATCAATATAGTCAATTCTTAGAAGCATGACATTGAGTGGAAAAAATAGTCATAGAAGAATAAACACATACGTACCACATCATTGGTAGGAAATTTCAAAACAAACTAAACTAATTATGTTGTTTAAGGATACATGCACACACACATATTCTGGAAATGTAGGATAAAGTGAAGGAGATGTGATTGGTGAAAGACATCTGGGGACCTTCAGCAGTCTTTAATAATATTATATTTTGTTAGTTGCATTATGGGTTCATAGGCATTCATTTTATTATTATACATTATAATATGTGTTATATTTATATCATATATTTTAGAATAGTTTACAGAGAAAGAAGAAGAAATGTTCCCTTGCCCCTCCATTTTGCTCTCCAGTACAGAGTCAAGTGCTCAATATAATCTTTTTGTGTGTGTGTGTGTGACAGGCAGGAGTGCAGTGGTGCTATCTCAGCTCACTGCAACCTCTGCCTCCCACCTTCAAGCGATTCTCCTGCCTCAGCCTCCCAAGTAGCTGAGATTGCAGGCACGTGCCACCACACCCTGCTGATTTTTGTGTTTTTAGTAAAGACAGGGTGTTACCATGTTGACCAGGCTGGTCTCGAACTCCTGGCCTCAAGTGATTCACCTGCCTAGGCCTCACAAAGTGTTAGGATTATAGGTGTGATTACCGGCCAGGTGCTCAATATATTCTTAATGACCAGTATATCTGGGGGCAAGGCTGCCTCCAGAGAGGGCCACAGAGAAGCCCAAATACTTCTCAACATTTTTAATACAAAATCCTAGAAGCAGCTCCCTTGATAAATGTAGATGAGGATAAATGGATAAATGAAAAACAAGGACTAGAGAGCAAAGTTCTGTGTGGGCCACATAATGACAGGACACTGCCCCTGTCTCTTTCCACGCTTCTCTGCCTCTGGTACTTTTATAAAAACTCTCTTTCATGAAATCTTTACTTCTTTTTTATTGTAAATAATGATTCCCTCATTTGGGTTCCCATTACGAAGCAAACTATCATTCCTTAGTTGCCTACATGTCTGCCTACCTAAGCAATTGTCATGATTCCTCTGGCCAGGAAATTATCTTACTAACTTAAATGCTCCTAAAGTTTCTAGCATATCCTGGTACATCACAGATCCCAAATAAGTTATTATCCAACGGAATTAAATTGATTCTTCTTCAAGTTCACTCCAGATTCATCTCCAAAGTAAAGCATTCACCTCTTTCTGCCTTGGAAAGTCTGCTTAGGAACTCAATATATTCTCATGATTTCCCTAGGATGATGTAAAACTAACAGTGGTAGAGAATTCTGCATGAAGTGCCACACGCAAGATTCCTAAATTCAGATCGGACAGCCTCCTTCCCTCCTAATTCTCTAATGAAGGGGATGAGCACAGTAAACAGGAGGAAGAAAAGGAAGAAAAAAGCAAAGACAAGGTAGTCATGTCAACAAAGTCTGCATGTCTGTTAGGTCACCTAGCGCCCAAATCTCAATTTTATCCTAGATCCCTCTTTCTCATTCCCATATCCTATCCTTTCCTTCCCCTTAATATGGCTCTCTCCCTCACTCAGGCTTGGGCCATAACACCCTAGGCCAGGCTTCTGTTTCTCTAGGAAACCCTTCCAGAGTCCTCACTTATATCCCAGTCTCAATCTTTCTGTCCTTAACCCCTCATCACCATCTCTAAGCCATCTACCACTGCAGGCAGCCTGGCATTTCCAAGCCACAAATTGGACTCCACTGTTCCCCTGATCCCCTGATCCTAACATTTACTGTTTCTCCTTCACCCCCAAGATACGATCAAAATTCCTCAGCACAACTTTGAAGTCTTCAGGTTATTTTATCTATTCCCACTTCTCCCCAACACACCTGCCATTAAGTACGTACCTTTCTCCAACAGATCCTGCCTTTGTACTCACATCTCTGGGTAGACTGCTCCTTCCCCTTCCTGTCTGAGGAGTATAAGAGAACTCTTGGCACACAATGACTCCATCCTGAACTCCTGCTGGAAAAGACTTGACCAACCTCAGCATGGCTTCTGGTAACCTAAGGCTGCATCTCTGGGAAGACCTAGCCCACCTTTGAGTTGCTGTCTGAAAAACTGAATAGCTGTAAAAAGAATTTACTGTGTCTTCTTGCCAAGACTTGAGGAGAGGCCCCCGTCTCCCTCTTTCTTAGAGAATTTACTTTAAGGAGCTTGCAATTGTAAATCTTTCCTCTGTTACTTTGAGATATACGTGTATGTGTCTCCTACAACCCAGGAGTGTCTTTCTCAAGGGCCTGAAAGCAAAGCCATTCCTTTGAAATGTAATCATCAGGAAGGATAGGGCCTTGGTCTCTAAATCTCCATGGGAGGATAGACTCCTAACAAGCAGACACAGCTGGTCTCATCACACTTACCCTCCAACCCACTTTCTGTAATTGTTCACTTTCCTGACTGTTTGAGCTCACTCCCTGTCCCTACTCCTTCATTCTCCTTCTAAAATGCCCAGTTACCTCTACACAATTGGGAACAGAGCTGAGCTTTTTTTCCCTACTGTCAGCACTAACTGTGTAAGATTTGTTTTCACCACTTTAACACGTCTGCCTTTGTTTATCTTAGACAATGTTCACACTCCCAGACCCAGTTCTCATGCTACCCCTCCAGGAAATCTCCTTTCTTTGGCCTCCAGGAGGGTGCTTCACTCTCGCACATGTGCCCATGCAACTCGGAACACACATACACTGGGATAGTTACGTGAAACTAAAATTTACTTTTCTTCTGGTCAAAATTCCATCTAAACCAAAGCCCTAATGGCAGCAAATTGTGTTTTACTTATTCGTATATGCACGGTGCCAGGTATAAAACAGACCTTGAATAAACGCATAGCAAGTGGAGACTTGAATGAATGAGGGAATGAGTGTCTCTGTGTGGGATTGTAAGGGTTAACAGACCTCTTTCTAGAGCTGTCCCTGTAAAAAATGGAGACCGAGAGGTGTGGTTGCAGAGCAGGAGCAAGGCAATTACACTTCTCCAGGAGGAGATGAAGACAGACCAGTGTGGACTTGCCCTTTGTTGCCTCTGAGATGTTTTCCACTCCATTTCTACCCTTCCCAAATCTTTGTTAGTTTGTACGCAAGATCTTTTTCCTCCAGGGCTGTGAAGAACTATTTTCTGTTATTTATTGTCATGGGGTGGGGAGAAGTGGGGGGACTCAAATCTTTTCAAACACCAGACAAAATTTGCCAACTGCAAGGGCTTCATCTTGGCCATAACCAGATGAAAATGTGTGATGTCAAGCCAAGCTAAACTAACCCATTGTTTTCAAGTGTGACTAAATACTGACTAATATTACTTCCTCTGGCACTTTTCTTTTTTTTTTTTTTTTTTTTTTTTTTTTTTTTACTCAATACAATGGAAACGTTCCAGGCTGTTGTTATAGTTTGCTGTCTGGACAGAATGACTTCCTGCACATCATAACCACTTATGATGGAGAAAAATAGAAGGGGTGAGAATCCCAAAACTCCCAAGAGTACCCTTAAGTTTAGCAATGACTTTTGGCTTCGGATTTTTGTTGTTTCTGTTGTTATGTTTTGTTCACAAAAGCAATAAAGAATATTGAAATCCAAGTTGGAAGGGACCTTGCCAAGGTCGCTCATTGAGGAGCCAACATTTTCCCTGCCATCCTGAGACCTGCAGTGTCACCACGACTTTCCCTGCCAAGCAGTTCAGACTGGTAAATTCTCTCTTTCTTCAGGAGTTCTGCTCCTTCAAAAACAAGCTCTCACACCTTTAGACTATTAGCACTCTCTTCCACCTCCCTGCAGACTCTTCTTGTTAGCTCTGCCTTTTGGGAAGCAAGTGGTGTTTGCAGAGAGGAAAGTGATTCAGAGCCGTGTTCCATGCAGACTAGATCACTGGAGACGTGATTGCTCGTGACTTTTCTCACAGAGGAAATGAAGAAGGAAGCAGAGCCTAAGCTCTGGGAATGTCTTCAGAGAGCGAAAACAAAGGATACTGTTTACAGGTGCCTTTGGGAGACCAGATAAGTCCCTTCACTCAAGTCCATGGCAGATAATAAGCAACCAAAATTGTCTCATCCAAGCATTTCAGACTGAATGAAGTTCCAGCATGTTCTCCACTCCATCTAAAACCAATAAGCCGCTGCCCTGTTCAACTCCCAGGTTCAGTCTCTATTAGCTACCACATTAGGCTTTATCTTGAACAGTCAGCACCCTCAGTTTCTCCTCTCTCCCAATCAATCTGGTGGCAGCACAGATCAGCTGTCCCGTGCCACATTCAGAGAAAGCCTGCTTGCTATCCCTCTCAAAAAGATTTTGCTCCCATCATTGTTAGAAGCTAGAGCATTTACAAGGTGGCACAGTACCCCTCTGAAAATCAATTAAAGCCCCTTTCAACTGTGGGATTCGCTTTTCCCAGGGTGTGAGTCATTTCCATAACTCTGAGTTTCCACCAGTTTTAGGGTCAAAGAAAAAGCCAGCCCCCACAGGGCCTTTCAGCTCCCTGGGAATTTTAAGAAAAAGGACTCATTCCATGGCAGAGATGATTGCCTTCTTTTCAACTGCAATTGGTGGCCCAGAAACCACAGCCATCAAATGCAGAAGCTTTGCTAAATCATCACTATTTCAGCTACTAATTAGGTCTAATGTTCACAGCAGAGGAGTCTGTGCGAGCAATAAACCACTTCTTCAAGTGATTAAATTTCCGAGTAAACACACTTTGATTACCGCAAGGAACATTCCCTTGCACAGGTTCTTTGAGCCAATGAATAGAACCCCCAGACACGGCTCCATAAGAGTAATAGTAGACTGGAACTCTGGATGGGCACAGACACCCTGTCTCAATTAGCCAGTTCCCTGCTCTACCTTTTTGGTTCTGGTAAGATGCCTCCAAGGACCATATATATGACAAAGTAAATTTCAGTTAACAGCAAATTAACTGGGTATACCATGAGATGACACTGCCTGAAGGCTTGGGCCATCCAGTGAGAAAATCATCTGCTACTTCTGGGGTATAGGGTCCCCGGTCCCTTGGACCCAGTGTAAGGGAGTAAGTTTAGAGAAAGGGACCATAGTGGCAAGGAAACCTAACGCACCGTGCTAAATACGTTTTACATTAGTTATCTCATAACAAAAACATTGACATTTGCTCCAGCACTTTTTCAGACGTGCTCACTTAATGTGCCTTTAATAACCTGATGGATTCTTTCTACATTGTATATATAGACTAACACATCACATTGCATCCCCAGAAAAACACACAGTTATTATTTGTCAATCAGAAATAAATTAATAAAATTACGCAAGGTCTACATGTTCATTGAAGAAAAAATACAAAATACAAACAAGCCAAAAGAAAATCTTTCATAAACCTGTTGTCTAAAGTGGGGTTTTTCAACCTTGACACTATGGACATTCTCAGCTGGATAACGCCTCCTGGTGAGGACTATCCTTTGCACTGTAGGACACTGAGCAGCATCCCTGGACCTACCCAGTCGATGTCATTAGCACACCCTCCCCACACTTGTGACAACCAAAAATGTCACCAAAAATTGCCAAATGCCACCCAGGAACAAGATCACTCTCACTGAAAATCATTGTTTTAGAGATAACCAGTGACACCATTTTCCTGGCCTTTTTCCTGCATATATGTATGCATATATGTATGTGTATATATGTGTATACACGCATATATCTTTTTTTTTTTTTTTTTTTAGACAGAGTTCTGCTCTTATCAGCCAGGCTGGAATGCAGTGGTGGGATCTCGTGTCACGGCAGCCTCCGTCTCCTGGGTTCAAGCGATTCTCCTGCCTCAGCCCCCCGAGTAGCTGGGATTACAGGCGTCCGCCACCACACCCAGCTAATTTATTGTATTTTTAGTAGAGACAGGGTTTCACCATGTTGGCCAGGCTGGTCTTGAACTCCTGACCTTGTGATCCGCCCGCCTCTACCTCCCAAAGTGCTGGGATTACAGGCATGAGGCACCACGCCCAGCCTACACACATATATCTTAAAATGGAGTTGTAGTATATATAGTTTTATATTTTCATTTTTCACTTCACTGTATATCCTGAAGATTTTCCCTTAACCATATTCTGAATATGTTGATCCCTGTTTTATATCATCATCTTAGTGGCTCTGCTGGCCTCCATAGCATGGTTGTACCATGGTTTATTTAACCCTCCGTTTTTGGACATTGAGATTATTTCCAAGGGTCGTAAGGGCATTAAAAATATAGTCTCAATTTTGCCTTCAATAATGGGAGAAGGTTAGCATACGGCATATGAATAGGGAAACAAATACCTATACTGCTTCCTTTACTTACAGAGACCATTGTGGTAACAAGAAAGGGAGGGGGGAATCTTAAGTCAAGACCTGTTGACTCCTCTGTGCTGTAACAGGTAAGGGCCTGAATAGAACCTGTTGGTGAATCTCAGTTAGGCTGGGGTAGAACTGAAAAGGAGAAGCAGATGAATTTGAAAAACACAAAGTAAGACAAATAGCTTAGGAATGGGTAGTCAAAGAAGAGGCCAAGAGGCCGGGTGCGGTGGCTCACCCCTGTAATCCCAGCACTTTGGGAGGCCGAGAAGGGCGGATCACGAGGTCGAGAGATCCAGACCATCCTGGCTAACATGGTGAAACCCCATCTCTACTAAAAATACAAAAAAAAAAAAAAACTAGCCAGGCTTGGTGGCGGCGCCTGTAGTCCCAGCTACTCGGGAGGCTGAGGCAGGAAAATGGCGGGAACCCGGGAGGCGGAGCTTGCAGTGAGCTGAGATCCGGCCACTGCTCTCCAGCCTGGGCGACAGAGCGAGATTCCGTCTCAAAAAAAAAAAAAACAAAAAGAAGAGGCCAAGAATAAGGAATCCTGGAAAAAGAAAGACAGGAGGAGATGGAAAGAGGCTTAGACGTGGGGAGAGGAGTCCCCACTAGGCAAGGTAGCTGTCTGTTGGGATGTTAACCCTTCCGTGCACAAACCTTCAGAAAAAGTTGCTCATACTCCTTGCTGTGGCCTGGGTACCTGGAAGAGTAAAGGATATTTGGGGTGGGTTTTATGACGCAGGGTGATATATTGTAAAAAAGAGACAGCAGGGACAGGTACAAAATATGGAGTAGGGATAGAGAATTAAACAGAATTTGGAGGCAGAGGCAAGTAGGAAAACAAGAATCGCTAGAGATACTGGGGTTTGGGTCAGAAAGTTTTCACTGCATAAGAAAATTGGCTGATGCAACCTTGCTTAAATATTAAAGGCCAAAATGACCTCAATAGAACAAAGGATTTTAGAAATATCTAGTCAACAGATGCTTAAATTATGCTTTTGGGGGGCTTTTTTAAATTTTCATTTTAATTTTTATTTTTGAGACAGAGTCTTGCTCAGTCGCCCAGGCTGGAGTGCAGTGGCGCGATCTTGGCTCACTGCAACTTTCATCTCCCGGGTTCAGGCAATTCTGCCTCAGTCTCCAGAGTAGCTGGGACTACAGGCATGCCACCACACCCAGCTAATTTTTGTACTTTTGGTAGAGATGGGGTTTCATTATATTGGCCAGGCTAGTCTCAAACTCCTGAACTCGTGATCCGCCTGCCTCGGACTCCCAGAGTGCTGGGATTAAAAGTGTGAGCCACCGCCCCTGACCCTGAACTCTTATCTACTTTGCTACTTCCTTTATCAGAACTGGGATATAAACCTTTAGAAGACTCAACCAGCACCAGTCCTGATCTTTTCACTCCTCTGCTTAATCTCAATTCTGCTAGGTCATGTATTTTGCTCTCTCCTGCCTCAGGGCCTTTGCACTTGCTTTTTCCTCTCCCCCCACCCTTTTTTTTTTTTTTCTTGAGAGTCTTGTTCTTGTCTCCCAGGCTGGATTGGAATGGTGTGATCTCAGCTCACTGCAACCTCCGCCTCCTTGGTTCAAGTAATTCACCTGCCTCAGCCTCCTGAGTAGCTGGGATTACAGGCACGCACCATCACGTCTGGCTAATTTTTTGTATTTTTAGTAGAGATGGGCTTTCACCACGTTGACCAGGCTGGTCTCAAACTCCTGACCTCAGGTGATCCACCCTCCTCCGCCTCCCAAAGTGCTGGGATTACAGGCATGAGCCACCATGCCTGGTCACCCCACCCATCTTTGTTTAGACAACTTCTGCTTATCACTCAGGTTGAACTTACACATCAATTCCTTTGTGACTCTTAAATTCTGGGTTATGTGCTACTATCAAGTGCTTCCACAGCACTTTTTACTTCCCTGTTAGACAACTTATAAACTGTGTTGAAATTCATGTCTAATGATCTGACTTCCCCATTAAGTTTTCAGCTACATAGGACAAGACCCGTGTTTATAAAACCCAAGATCAGAACTTGCTGAGCAGGGCTTGCCCCTTTAGACTAGAGAGGTTCACTCCAGGTTACTAGAATCCCAGCCACTTCTCAGGGTTTTTATAAACTGCCCATTTCACCCATCCATGTTTCTTGCTTGGCATTGGTAGGCATTTGAGTACATGATATCTGCTGTAGACAAGCATGTTTCCTGTTAATGTCAGGAAGAATCTTCCAATATTGAATTATCTGACAATGGAGAAGGCCCTCTATTTATGTTGTAACAGGATCATCTGTATGTGCTCCTTCATAACACCCGGTCCTCCCAATGTGACTGGGAGGTGCCAGAGGGCAGGAATGAGCCATCCTCCCAACCAGGGCATCTCACACGTGCCAGGTGGTCTCTGAATGTGTGTGGAGCCAAATTGAACTAAACGACTGTCTTGGCAACACACAACTTTCCAAGACTCAACAACTTGCTTTCAGCCCAGCCAAAGGCTTGCCGCTCTGAGGCAAATGTCACTGTGGTAGAGTTGTCTTAATGAGAAGGCATGCTTGCTTCTCTTCTGGGGGAGTTTCCTAGAGCGATGCTCTTAGAAACTCCTTGGCAGGAATCCTGAGCCAGGCTTGGCATTGACAGCGTCCTCCTGCTGGCATTAACAAGCCTCTTATTTAAATGTAAATGAGCTCTCAGTGCCAGTTTGTGAGCAAAACACATCGCTTGTGTTAAACCAGAGCTGGGAATGCTACAACACACCAAATGTCGGCTTGGTTTCCACTTCCCCACCACATCCGCAGTTCACAGTGTAGCTCTCTTTGCCTCGTCTTCTCGATCTGCAGTGTCGTCTTCTCTCTCAGGCAACAGAGAAAATCTGTGGTGTCGCGGGCCTATTTGTAGCCTATTTGTAGCTTCAGTATGACCTTCAAAAAGTTACTTCAGGGTGCAAAATAATAACAATAATTAGGACATTATAAAACTATTAGCAGTGTCACACCAAATCCCAGTCAACAGAGCGGCCTTCAAGCAGAGGGTCTGAACCACCTCTCGTGGCTTGCTGGTTGTGTCAGTCCAACTTTCCCCAGGAGCCTACCTGTGCTGTACATGCTCTGACCCTTGTACACACTCTCTTTTCTTCTAGATCAGTTCTATTTCCACCCAAATACACATCATTTGTTGATCTTGCCTAACGTCTGGTCCTGCTTAGCTGTTTCCTTACTCAGTTACCAGGTCCCGATTGTTCATATTTTATCCAATTTCATGTTTTGGCACTCCTCTCTTTATTTCAGATCTTTCTGGAACAGACTTGGTGCTCTTCTGATATCTGGATTCTAGCCACCTCTCTCTAAGATACCCTAATGGCTGGCATATTTACAGCACAGATCGTGCTAGATGCTACATTGTTTCTGTTTTTACACGTCTAACTCAGCTGAACTGTGTGTGCATCTTAAGGCCCAGCCCAGGTCTTGTCTTTGTTGGTAGCCCCAGATCCTAGCCCAAACCCTAATGAATGAAAAAATGAAGAAATACGGAGAAGATAGAGAATCTCTATTTCCCCATCAAGATCTTGCTACAAGAGGCCAAGTAGGTCATCATTCCATTTCCATCCTTCAGACTGCCTATATGCTTTCTATCAAAGTGTATTAGACAGGGTTCTTCAGAAAAACAAAACCAATAAGATATATATATGTGTGTGTATATATATACACATTCATATATATACATATATATATATATAAATATGATGGGAATTGGCTCACGTGATTATGGAGGCTAAGAAGTTCCACCATCTGCTGTCTGCAAGCTGGAGAACCAGGAGAGCCAGTAGCATAACTCAGCCTGAGTCCAAAGGCCCTAGAATCAGGAGTTCTGATGTCCAAGGACAGGAGAAGACAGATGTCCCAGCCCGAGAAGAGAGAGAGAACCCACCTTTCTTCTACCTTCTTTTCCTATGCAGGCCCTCAACAGAATGGATGATACCCCACCATATTGGGGAAGGCAGATCTTTACTCAGTCTGCTAATTCAAATACTAGTCTCTTCCAGAAACACCCTGCCTTAGTCCCTTGTGCGATGCTGTAGCAGAATTCCACAGACTGGGCAATGTATAAATAACATCAACCTAGTTCTCACATTTCTTGAGCCTACGAGGTTTAGGATCAAGGTGTCAGAATCAATCTGTTGAAGGCTGCTCCCTGATTCTAAGGTGGTTCCTTGAACGCTGCATCCTCTGGAGGGGAGAATATTGGGCCCTCACATGGCAGAAAGCAGAAGGCGTGAAAGGGATGAACTCCTTCCGTCAAGCTGTTTCCTAAGAGCCCCCAGTCCCAATCATGTAGGTGGAGCCCTTATGGCCACGCCTCTTAATACTATCACATTGGCAACACCTGAATTTTGTAGGGAACTCTTTCAAAACATGTCACACCCTCACAGACACACCCAGAAGTAATGTTCTACCAGCTATCTGGGTATTCCTTAGCTCAGTCAAGTTGCCACATATTATAAAATTAACCATTATGCCACGTGTTTATTTTGATAAAGTTCACAGCATAAAAATGATTCAGTTAGCCTGTAGGAGGATGTGTGACAAACATTAAACATGCATTTCAGGGGCCTTCCACGAGAAGCATAAAGGGCTGGATTCAATAAGAGATGCAAAATGATATAAAGGAGTCCCTTGAGTAACAATAGTAGCTTTTCTTAGGACGCTTTGAATGCAGTAAAAATGCCTTTGTTGTAAGGCAGAACACTTTGCTATCTGAGCTGCTGGGCTGCCTCAGCCCAGTGACTAATGAAAAGGACATTTTTGATGGTTGGGTTTAGACTAAAATAGTGTAGGCACAACTTCTCATCCCCCTAGCCCCATCCCCATCAGTGTATCTTCCTGGACTTTGGTTAATGGCTTGTGCTGGGGAAGATGACTCAGGGTATCAATGGCATCAGCTGTCCCTGACTGGTCCTTGCTCGTTTGGAACTCCTATGGAGAGAAGGGTTTGAGACTGATAGAATCTGCCAGAATGGTACAAAAGTTTATGAGACTGAGCACAAAGAACACATGATATAAGGCATGTGGGAGGAAGGAGATGTTTCTCTTTCTTCTTCAGGAAATTAGTGATAGTTTTGCATCCTGCAGACTGGGAACACTGGATGTCTTGACCCCAAACTGGCATTCCCACAATGCTGGGTGGAGGCAGTAAGATTTCTGCAGTTGATTCTATAGAAATCAGCTATGAACAAGAGGAGTAGAGGTAGAAGCAAAAGAACAGGGCGGATGTGGTTCTGGCTGACATTTACCTTCGGCTGACGATGTGAATCCCCTTTTTGGAATCTCCCAACTGTAAATGGGAGATATTTGGGAGGGAGTTAATTCTTGGAAACTGAGCTAGTAGGGGGGTTGCACTATCAAATTTTCAGTTCATAAAAAGAAGCCTTCAAATTTGTTTGTGGTAAGTCACAAACTGGTAATGCCTAAGGTATTTTAGTTTTATGTTAATTATTACCCATTTTCAACAGGACAAAAAAGAACATGATAGAAACATCCTCAAGTTCTTTTTTTGAAGTCAGAAAACCTGCTGCTTCCTTCTCGCTCAGCATCGAATATATAGTGTGAACCTGAGACCGTTTTTTCCTCTTGGGAACTCAACTTTCCCATCTGTAAAATGAGACAATTGAACTATGTAAGCCCTAAGACAAATAGAGAAGAGGGGAGTTGAAACCAAATTTTTATTAATACACTTATTTAGCAAATATTAAGTGCCTGCTCCACATCAGGCACTGTGCTAGGCTCTGCAGATGGAATGGTGAGGAAAAGCAGACATGACTTTTGCACATATGGAGGTATTAGTCAAGCCGGTGAGATAGCCACTAATTAAGAACAGAAATAAAGAAAAAATTATAACTGTGATATGCTATGAAGGTGAAAGAAATGGCTTTTTTTTGTGGATTATAAATAGAAAGATTTCAAGAAGCCTAAACAATACATACATCTCTTTTCTTTTCTTTTCTTTTCTTTCTTTTCTTTTCTTTTTTCTTGAGAAAGAGTTTTGCTCTTGTTGCCCAGGCTGGAGTGTAATGGCGCAATCTTGGCTCACGGCAACCTCCACCTCCCAGGTTCAAGTGATTCTCCTGCCTCAGCCTCCTGAGCAGCTGGGATTACAGGCATACACCACCATACTCTGTTAATTTTGTATTTTTAGTAGAGACGGGGTTTCTCCATGTTGGTCAGGCTGGTCTCGAACTCCCGACCCCAGGTGATCTGCCGCCTCAGCCTCCCAAAGTGTTGGGATTACAGGCGTGAGCCACCACGCCCGGCCACATATATTTCTTATAGCTCAGTAAAGCAAGAATACAGAAAGTGGCATGAAAAGGAGAGAGAGTGTATGAGTATAAACATGTACTTGTGTGTACAGTGAAAGATGAAATTGGAGCAGAGGAAAGGCAGAGCCTGATCACACAGAAAGAAAATGGTGTCACATAAGCCAAGACAGAAGGGAGTTTTAAGAATTTAGTAGTCCAGTAAATACTTGATGGAAAAGATGGTGTGTTGTTTATCTTCTTAATTTATCCCTTGCTGTACCCCAGGCAACTAGAATAGAAACTGGTACACGGTGGGGACTCCATGTGTGTTTGTAGAATAAATACATTTTTCTCAACCACACACAAAGGAAACTCAGAGGGGTTAGACGGATTGTACAAGGTCACTTAGCCTGTGGGTGGCTAGAGACAAGATTGAAATCCAACTTTAACGTCATACAGCACATTAAAACAAAGTAATCGGGCTGGGCGTGGTGGCTCAAACCTATAATTCCAGCACTTTGGGAGGCCAAGGCAGGCGGACCACCTGAGGTCAGGAGTTCGAGATCAACCTGGCCAACATGGTGAAACCCCGTCTCTACTAAAAATACAAAAATGAGCTAGGTGTGGTGGCACACGCCTATAGTCTCAGCTACTTGGGAAGCTGAGGCAGGAGAATCACTTGAACCTGGGAGGTGGAGGTTGCAGTGAGCAGAGATCGTGCCACTGCAGTCCAGACTGTGTGACAGAGCAAGACTCCATCTCAAAACACACCAAAAACAAAGTGATTTTTTGACAGCAACCACAGAACGAATTCCTAAGCAACCATTTCTACTCCTATAGAGGCACCAAGAAGAAAGGATCACTAGGAAGACAGTGCTTCAAGAGGCCTGCACATCACCCCTGTGCAAGCAATAGATACTGCCCTTTCTTTCTCATGCCTCTTCAGCGTATTCACATTATCAGCATTGCCTTGTTCACAGAGACAGAGAAGAGCAAAAACCTTGCCTGAAACAGCTTCTCTCTCCTGTGGTGTACTTTTCCTCCTCCTAAAAGGACATTGGAGAGCAATGCTGTCTGGGAGGCTGGCCGCTGGGCAGTAACCAGATTTACAGCAGCAATAGGTCACAGGCTAAGTGGAAACTATGTAGATGTGAAACATCTGCTTCCTTGAAATATTGTCTTCCTCTGTGAAATGGACATACAAAGTGATCTATCGCTCATTGGCTCTCTTCATTTGAGGAGTTTCTGCACTACTTTCTAAGAGCAAAACCTCTGAGCAAGATGCTGTAGACATTTGCTGGGCACTTCTGGGCTGATAGCAGCAGGTCTGGTGAGGGACCTCTGAGTGCTTCTGCAAATTAGAGCAACAGGAATCTAAGGACTTGTCTCTGAGAGATCTGAGTGCAGCGAGGACTAAGGCTGCCTCATTAGACTTTGGCCTGAGCATTTGAATTACGGATATGGATTCTACATCAGTGGCATTCATACCTGGGAGAATGCAGTACAGCCTGATACCTGTTCCAGGCATGTGGAGCAGCCCATACTTCTTGTACTTTCCAAGATCAGAGAGAAAGCAACCTTGACCTCAGAGCCTAAACATTTGCCCCACAGTCAGTTAATATCTCAGTTGTATTCTTCACTTGCCTTTATGGAACAGTTTAAGATTTTATTACCTGTGAATTCTCTCTCTCTTTCTCTCTCTCTCTCTCCTCCCACCCCAAAGAGAGAAGTGGATATCTATGATGTGGGAGTGTTGATTCAAAGCTAGACTGAGTTTATCCTAAGATGGGGATCTATCTGAAGGGGACTGGAAGATCAATCGTGATTGATTATTGCAGTGGTGGCCAAGAAACCTGCTGGAAAGGAAGGTTTCTAAGGAAAAAGAAAGAGTGACAGCCACTAATAAAGGTCCACAAAAAACGGGGCATGTTGAAAAGAGAGAGTGTCCATTCATTCTCGGAGTGTTGTACCCATTGACTCCTGAACTGCCTGCTGCCTTAACTCATGCCAAAGCTCAGGAAAATGGATGCTTATAAAAAGTCTGAAACCAAGATTTCATTATATACTTAGGAGCACCAGGTAGCTCCAATCTGGGGTCCATAGAACATCATACTATCCAAATGTAAAGAAGGACAGCACAAAGTAGCTCTGATGCTTTGAGGGTGCAACTATGAGTGGTGTCTGCACGTTTACCAGCTCATATGCAGTGGAATTTGGGATGATAGCATAGAAGGTTTTGCCTCAGTCCACTGCCAGAGTCAACAGAAGGAACTCGTATGAGCGAAATGAAATATCCCAAATGATGCACATGTAAGTCACCTCCTCAGGCTTCTCAGAACTAGTTGTAAAGGACTTTATGGGGATTGTAGGTGTACAAGATTGTTTAGGGACTAAAATCATAGCCCCACGTTTACTGCCATCCTAAGCTGTTGTATTAGTCTGTTCTTGCACTGCTATAAAGAAATTCCTGAGACTGGGTAATTTGTAAAGAAAAGAGGTTCAATTGGCTCACAGTTCTGCATGCTATGCAGGAAGCATAGGATCTTCTGCTTCTGAGGAGGCCTCAGGAAACTTACAGTCCTGGTAGGAAGGTGAAGGGAAAGCAGGTGTCTTACATGGTGGGGGCAGGAGGGAGAGAGAGAGCGGGGAGGTGCTACACGCTTTTAAACAACCAGATCTCATGAGAACTCTACCATTAGAACAGCACCAAAGGGACGATGCTAACCATTCATGAAGGATCCATCCCCGTAATCCAATCACCTCCCACCAGGCCCCAATTCCAAAATTGGGGATGACAATTGGACATGAGATTTGCATGGGGACACAGATCCAAACCATATCAACTGGTATACAGAAAATGTGGGATTTGTTGTTATAATTATTATTAATATTTACAGAATCTTTATTATAGTGCCTAGCATATAATAATTAGTCACCAAATGTTATGGAATATCCTAAAAATTTCTAATACTGACACACAAACACCATAAATATGTTGATAACTTTGTCTGAAACTGTAAGACATTATTTTCGTTGAAGAACTATTTACCATTCTGACTGGGGTGAGATGGTATCTGATTGTGGTCTTGATTTGCATTAGGTGCCCATCGACAGTGGATTGGATAAAGAAAATGTGATACCTATAGAGCATGGAATACTACACAGCCATGAAAAAGAACGAAATCATGTCCTCTGCAGCAATGTGGATGCAGCTGGAAGCCATTATGTAAGCAAATTAATGCATAAACAGAAAACCAAATGCCACGTATTCTCATTTATAAGTAGAAGCCTAATATTGAGTACACATGGACACAAAGATGGGAACAATAGGCACTGTGGACTACTAAATGGGTAGGGAGGAAGAGGTGCGTGTGCTGAAAAACTACCTATTGGGTATTATTCTGATGACCTGGGTGATGGGATCATTTGTAAACCAAACCCTACCATCATAAAATACATCCATGTCACAAACTTGCACATATGTACACCTTCTGAATCCAAAATAAAATTGGAAAAAAAAGAACTTTTTACCTTATCTGAACTGTAAAATTTTCATACTTTTTTACATTAATATTTTCATACATTTACATATTTTCACATTAATTTATATTTGTATACATCTATATATCAATATAATATTTAATATATTACTATATATAGCATACATTTTTGTGGTGGTTTTGGCATGATAACTGTTTTGAGTGACATGTGGGAAATAGAAGGGAAGATAGAAATCTTACTAAATATGTCAAGGTAATATCTCTCATACATTGGGAAGGTTTATACTCCAGTTCATTCCTCCAGTGTGTCCAGAGAAATCCCTGGATATATGTAGAAAGATTTCTAGGCTGCGCATGGTGGTTCATGCCTGTAATCCTAGCACTTTGGGAGGCTGAGGCAGGAGGATCACTTGAGGTCAAGAGTTCAAGACAAGCCTGGGCAATACAGCATGACCCCATCTCTACAAAAAATAAGAAAAGTAGCTGGGTGTGGTGGCATGTACCTGTAGTCCCAGCTACTTGGGAGGCTGAGGCAGGAGGATTGCTTGAGCACAGGAGTTTGAGGCTGCAGTAAGCCATGGTTGCTTCACTGCACTACAGCCTGGGTGACAGAGCGAGAGCCTTTCTCAAAACAAACACACAAAAAGAGATTTCTAACACCTTTCTTTCCGTTTACTACATATCACCCCAATCAATGATCAAACAAGAACTAATTGGGCATAGCCACATGACTTAGCTTCTCCAAGCCTCAGTTTCTTCTTCTGCAAAATGAGGATAGTTGTAAAGATTAAACTAAACAGTGTATGTAAAAAGTTCTTTGGAAACTGTAGATCAATGCAAATGCGAGGCATTGTGACCACAGTTAGAGAACGCACTAGCATATTTGTTGATTGTCATTAGTGTTATGGAAATTTGCTGTTTCCTTTCCTACCAGAAGTGTTCTTCCCTTGTCCTGTTCTTATCAGTCTGACTAAGTCAACATTTCAAAGCTGACAAGTAAAGCTCCATTTCCTTGCACTTTGTCCTAAAGCAGATGTCCTAGAGCTGGGGCCCATCATTGTGAAGCGTGTGATGCATTCTCAGAGCTGGAGAGCACAGTGTTTCCAGAGAGTCTGAAGATTAGGCATTTCCTCTTATTTTTCATTTTTGTCAGCTTCTTCATGTTTTCCTTGCTAAGTAAGAAAAGGCCTCGGTTTCAGTGTGTCATCGTATGACCCTAAATGAGTCACTTCTATATTGGGTTGTCTCAGGTTCCTCAACTGCAAGTGTCTAGCCTTCCACTCACATGCAGCAGAGCAGCTCCACATTTCCTTGTGTTACTCAGAGGGCGGCTTCACATAAGACTTTATAAAACAAGTTCCATTGTGAATTTCCCTAAACCAGTTGGACTAGATCCTTTCATGTAAAACCTAGATGATCTCTGATACTCTTGGTTTTTACATGTAGATTCTATGATCCCTTCCTGGGAAAGTCATGTAACCAACTATATAACATAGGCGCATTAAACATTTTTAGGTAACAGAATTAGGAAATAATAGCTGTGTAAGTATCCATGTGAATTCTTGTCAAGAGTTCTCATATCATGTGCTTAGAATGATTTCAATCTGACTGAATCTTGCCAAGAAACTCGTAGCTCTGCTTTCCCTGCAAATATTAAGATGTGTCAACCTCAAAGAGTTGGTTAAACTTTCTGTTTCACTCGTATAAGTCTGGCATCAAATTCATTTAGCTTTGTGGTGCTTACCCATTACCCATTTGGCAGATTTTACTAGCCGTGTGACAAAGGCATAGTCCAGCTCCGAGCATGCAGAATTTGGAGTAATAAATAGTGTCCTTTCTATTGGGGCTCACACCCAAGAAATGTCTTATCTTCCGGGGAAAACCAAAATTAAAACACTGGTGGCCAGGCACAGTGGCTCATGCCTGTAATTCCAACGCTGTGCTGTGTTGTTCTTTGTTTTTCTTTTTTTTAACTTTTATTTTAAGTTTAGAGGTACAAGTACAGGTTTGTTACACAGGTAAACTTGTGTCATGGGGCTTTGTTGTACAGATTATTTCATCACCCAGGTGTTAAGCCTAGTACCCATGAGTTATTTTTCCTGATGCTCTCCCTCTTCCCACTCTCCATCCTCCAAAAGTCCCCAGTGTGTGTTGTTTCCCTCTATGTGTCCATGTGTTCTCATCATTTAGTTCCCACTTATAAGTGTAGTGGAAACTAGTATGTAGTATTTGGTTTTCTGCTCCTGTGTTAGTTTGCTAAAGATAATGGCCTCCAACTCCTTCCATGTCCCTGCAAAGGACATAATTTTGTTCTTTTTATGGCTGCACAATATTCCATGAAGTATATGTACCAGGTTTTCTTTATCCAGTTTATCATTGATGGACATTTAGGTTGATTCCATGTCCTTGCTATTGGGAACAGTGCTGCAATGAATGAAAGTACATGCATGTGTATTTATAATAGGATAATTTATATTCCTTTGGGTATATATCCAGTAATGGGATTGCTGGGTCAAATGGTATTTCTGTCTTCAGGTCTTTGAGGAATCGCCATACTGTCTTCCACAATGGTTAAACTGATTTACACTGCCACCAACAGTGTATCAGTGTTCCTTTTTCTCCACAACCTTGCCGACATCTGTTTTTTGACTTTTTAATAATAGCCATTCTGACTGTTGTGAGATGGTATCTCACTGTGACTTTGATTTGCATTTCTCTGATGATCAGTGATATTGAGCTTTTCTTTAAATGACTGTTGGCCACATGTATGTCTTCTTTTGAAATGTGTCTGTTTGTGTCCTTTGTCAACTTTCTTATGCAGTTGTTTAATCTTAACATTTTGAAAGGCTGAGATGGAAGGATCATTTGAGCACAGGAGTTTGAGACTAGCCTGGCCAACATAGTGAGACCTTATCTCTACAAAAAAAATTTAAAAATTAGCCAGATGTGGTGGTGCACACCTGCAGTCCAAGCTACTAGGGAGGCTGAGGCAGGAAGATCACTTGAGCCTGGGGAGCAGGCAGTGGCGGGACGTTGCCGGGGATTGAGGCTGCAGTGAACTGTGATTGTGCCTCTGTACTCCAGCCTGGGCAACAGAGCAAGACCTTGTCTCAGAACAAAACAAAAACAAAAACAAAAAATAAACAAGCAACACTGGCAAAGCCAGTACCCCATTGTAAATAATCATAGGGATCTTTCAGATTTTATTTTGCATGAAAAGATGCAGGGGTCTATGAGGCCTAATCTTTGCCTTCAATCTAAACTTCACCAGGAATCTTTCTAACAATCTCCCAGAACACAAGGCCTAGGGAGAGACTGCAATGCTATTTCTGTTCATGCAATATATAGCAGTAATGCTGAAGGAGGAAGGTCAGGATTTTAAAAGTTAGTACATCTGGGCTCACTCTCCTTGGGCAGAGACAAGCCTTTGCAAAAAGACTAGTAACTGTTGGTCTTTCACTTATGCCACAAAAGGGAAGTGACCACACTCAGAATTGTGGAATTTCAGCTTTGGAAATGACTTAAGAGTTGAAACTGTTCAACTTTTACTGATAATTGAAATCCCCTGTAAAGCATCTCCTCCAAATAGGTGCTGAGCCATTGCTTGATTATCTCCAGTGACAGGAAACTTACATCCTGTTGAGCTCTACAATTGAACAGCTCTGTTTTTTTTTTTTTTTTTTTTTTGGCTGAGCTATAATTGACTTGTGATTTCCACCCACTAATTCTAGTTATATCCTCTGACACCACACAGCAGAAGTCAGTTCAACAAATCTGCCCACTTCCCCCATGACAACTCTTCTTTGATTTGAACAATGTGAACATTTCCTCTTAGAGAAGAAACTGAATCTTTCATTTACTCCCTACAGTATTATGCTCGACAGTTTAAACCATTACCTCCCATCATCCTATTATTATCCTGTGGGTTTGGAATTACTCAATGTTCATTAGCCAGCTAAGGCTCAGAAAGGTGGAATTCTGCAAGGCCACCCAGCTTAGAGGTGACAGGTCAGGAATTTAGGACCGGCCCTGGAAAGCCCAGGTACGTTCCATCATTTTCTGCTGCTTCCCAGAACAAAGGAGCCTGGAAAGCCTACTGCACTTAATACCTTTCAGGTGCTGTGAACTTTAACCAGGACTGAAACTGAGTCAGACAATCTTTACTTGTGTCCTCAGCCCTGTGTCCTCAGTCTTCTAAATTGTCACTTTCACCTTTACATACAAATTAAATATCACGCCTCTATCCCTTCATACCGCAGAAATCCAATACTTCGAAGGATTTCAGGGAAAGATTACGTCTTCTTCCTGCCAACTGACATTTCACTCTCCAAGCTCCTTCTTCAGCTTCTCACCAGTCACTGTTGGCTCCCTTGTCAACTGCTCTGGCAAATGTCATCTTTCCACACCTCTTTATTAGGATCATGGACTCAGCACTCCACCTCTGACCTGTTCACTCTCTCTTGCTTCAGTGACACAAAGCCATTGTGTAGCAGTTTTTATTTAAGATTTGGTTGGCGGAAGGGACACAGAATAGGAAACAACTTAAAACTGCAAACCAGTCATAGTGATGTAGTCTGTGGCCATCTCATTTAAGAGATTCGCTTGCCTTTGGCCTCTTTCCCATAGTCTACTCTTTCTAAACAGAGTTCCTTTCCTAATCTTATCACCAAAACACTTATCCTTCAACCTTCAAGGAGAAGTGGGAGTCTCTTCATATGCACACATTCTAGAAATCTCTGCCTCAGGAAGAGAGCACTGTGTGTTATTATGCAAAGGTATGCATCTCTTCATTGATTTAGCTCACTCTTCCAGAATGATCCTGGACCCAGCCCTTGCATAATAACCAAAATGCTGATAAATGTGTTTTTCAAACAAAAGAGCAGCTTTCTCTCAAATAATTCTACCTATTTCTCCTGGCAGAGAAAATATTTGCAGCCAGCATAAAAAAGTAAATAAATAAAAAACAAAGTAAATGGATGAAATGAAACTTATTCTTATTCAGAAGATTGTAAGATTATCCATCTTCGGAAGAGAAAACTCTTAATATTGCAATCAGAAGCCCTTTCTAAAACAGAGCTTTCTAAAACACAGGACTCTCAATGAGTTCAGTCAAAAATCAATACAGGTTGAGTGTTTCTTATCTGAAATGCTTGGGACCAGAAGTATCTCAGATTTTGGACTTCTTGTGATTTTGAAATATTTCATATAGGCAATAAGATATCATGGGGGATAGGATCTAAGTCTAAACACAAAATTCAGTTATGTTTTATATACAATTTACACACATAGCCTGAAGGTAATTTATACATATATATATCTATATATTTATTATTATATTATATATATTTATACATACACACCTATATATTATATATACACACCTATATATACACACTTATATATTATATATACACACACACATATATATTATATATAAAGTGTTGTACATTAAACAAAGTTTTGACTGCATTTTGACTGAGACCTGTCACATGGGATCAGGTGTGGAATTTCTCACTCGTGGCATCATGTCAGCTCTCAAAAAGTTTTGGATTTTGGAGCATTTCACATTTTGGATTTTTGGATTAGGGATCTTCAACCTGGGCTAACCGTAAAGCAGAAAACTAGGGAAGACATCTAGGAGTAAAGTAAGTAGTCTTGACCATTCACCTTGCCAGAGTCCTAAAATGTGAGTTTACCTCCAAAGTCTGAAGGTCTATGTAGTGTCAAAAAGGTGTTACCTTTTTCTCCCTTTCCATAACAGTCACAGCTGTCACTTCTATAACAAAAGACAGATTAACAAGAGAAAAAACATAACAAATTTATTTAATCAAAGTTTTGTGTGACATGGGAACCTTCAGAAATGAAAGCCCAAAGACCCAGGGAGAACTATTTTTATGCTTAGATTCAATGAAGAATAGAGAGCCATGTAGAAATGTGATTGGACAAAAGGGTATGATCTAATGGTAATAGACTCGGGGGAGAAACCCAGCACCTATTAAGATTCTTCTTGACCTGTGTGGTAGTCCTTTTCTCTGGTGTAGCACAGGGCACCTTATGCATGACGGTCTTTAAGGGAGAAGGGAGCAGCTCAGAGTGTGACCTTTTTAGGTTTTATGGGTGTGTTGGGGAAGAAGAGTTTTAGTTTCTGTAACCCATCCCAGATGAGAAGAATTCTGATTTCTATGTATCACTTTGGGTAGAGAAAAAAGGCAGCATACAAGAAGATGCAAGAAGGTCAGAAAGACCTTGCTTCCAATCTCCTTTAGTTCAAAATATTCAGCACACCATGAGGCCATACTTTGGGGCATTGTGTTCTGAGCCCCAACAACTAGAACTGAGCAGAAAACTTAGTTGCCAAACACTGCTTCAAGGCCTTTGCAGAGGGTTCCAGTTCTGAGCTATGCTGCTGCTCTCCCAGGCAGCAGTCTCTTCCTGGCAATATATTTAAGAGACAGTTAAAAAAATATCTCTTCTCCATTTACTGCTTTAGAAACAGAATCCACTGCCTAATTGAGAATCCTTTCTAATTACTCCATTCCCATTTTTTTTTTTTTTTTTTTTTTGAGCTGCAGAGTCGCTGTGGAATTATGTACTGTATAATTTCATCATTTAGCAATATGTAAATCAGAAGAAGAAAGGAAGATGGAGAGAGAAGCAAGAGAGGAGTGATCGGCTCTTTAAATTTCTGATGAGATCAGGCACATTCAGCATGGTATGGCCATAGACATCCCTTTAAATTTCTATGTGAAGAGATGGATGATATTGTTGGGATATATGTTCCCCTGGAATCTCATGTTGAAATGTAATCTCCAGTAAGGCCTGGTGGGAGGTGTTTGGAACATGGGGGTGGAGGACTCACGAATGGCTTTGTGCCATCCCCTTGGTGATGAGTGAGTTCACACAAGATCTGGTTGTTCAAAAGTGTGTGGCACCACCCACCCTCTCTCTCTCGCTCCCGTTCTGCCATGTGAGACATCTGCTCCCCCTTCGCCTTCTGCAATGAGTAGAACTCCATGAGGCCTCCCCAGAAGCTGAGCAGATGCCGACGCCACGCTTCCTGTACAACCTGCAGAATCATGGGCTAACGAAACCTCTCTTCCCTATAAATTACCCAGCCTCAGGCATTTCTTTACAGCAATACAAGAATGATTTAGTACAATGGGCAATGAGGCATGTGTAGACAAGGGAAGAGCCCAGGTCAACTAGCAAAGCTGGGTTTGAATTCCAGTCCCTCCACTTAAAAAACTACTTTTGCCTTGTTTGTTGCCAGTGTTTGTCACACATGAAATCACTTTTAATTCTCCTGGCTGTTCTACTATATTCTACAGATGAGAAAATGATGGACATGAGCTTATCTTTTAAAGAGTTAGGGAAAACCAAATCTTGTACTTTATATCCCCTGGAAGCTATCTCTATCTAGGGCTCTAAAGTAGGTCCACCCCTGGGAGCACCTCTCAGGTTTGCCTATGGGTGCTCTTCAGACTCTGCCTGAGTGTGTAGGGTGACAAGGACCTGGCCTGTCTCCCAGGCCACTTACTCATGTAGAAGCATCTCATGGTGAAGGCAGACACCCTCGGGCTGTCACGTTCATTCCTCAAAGGACGGTGGCTCCAATTTCCCAGGCTACTGAGAGCATCTTTGCTTTGAATTTGCTCTGAGGGACGTAGGATTGTACTATTCTTCTCTCTTTGGGAGAAAGGGTCCTTCTTATTCCTTTTACCTGACAAATTTAGGATTTCCCTATTAGGTTCAGGGCTGGTAATGCAAACCTGGCTTCACCGTTTCTAAGGCAAAAAGTCAAGGTTTGATTTTTTCCTGTTTCTTCATGAGACACTAAGGTATGACATGAATGCAGGAGAACCTGGAAATTACTTCCTCTTCTGAGCCTTAGATTTTCTGCCTCTGTAAAAATAGTAGGTAAGATCTAGGTACTCTTCTACTTTCTAACATAACATTCTATCCTTCTATGATCGGAGGTCTCAGAGCCCAGTGTTTTGACACAGTTGAACTAATCTCGTATTGGCAGAGAGAAGAATTAAATGACCCAGTGAACCTACCTGCTTATGCCAGCATGGAAGACTTAACAAGTACACACCAGAGAATTTTCTTTACAAACACTGTTTCTCATACAGGATAGAGATTTGCCCTACTCATGGCTAAGACACACTGAAGTCTAGTGGAAAAGTATAGGGCTTGGGATTGTAAGACCTGGAGCAGAATATTGCCTTGGCCAGGTCCAAGCTGTCTGACCCTTGCAATACACCTTTACCCCTCTATGCTTAAGTTTCCTTACCTGTAAAATGAGGATAATAATACCATCCCCCAAAGGTGGTTGTAGAATCAAGTTAGAAAATTCACTGTAAATTACAATCTTCAACAAAAACAAGAGATGTTATTGATACTAATTTTAAAAAGGCTTGAGAAATCATTAGGCTAGCTACATACTGAAGAGCTATCATGGTAGTGATGGGGCCTTCAATTTACATTTCATTTTAGACTTTCCAAGGGCAACAGAAATATACAGAATAAAATGTTGTATAGTTAGGAAAGACATAACTTTCTTAGATATAATCTTTCTTACTCCTTAGCTTCAACAAATATTGATTGCCTAGAAGATGACAAACACCAGTTACAGGGCTACTGATATGAACCAGACAGGCAGAGTTTCTGCCCATAAACTCTTTGTATTCCAGGAGTGGAAGCAGAAAGTAAGCATATAAACAAACACACAAATAATTGTATGCACTCTATTGGTGTTACAACAAATCAAGAATAGGGTGATATGGGGTTGCTTTTATACCTAGGGTGGTCAGTGAAGGCCTCTCTGAGCAGGTGACATTTGAGCTGAAATTTGAATGATGAGAAAAAGGTGCCATGAATGGAACAAATAGAGCTAATCAGAAATTAACCTAGGCCTAGCATCCAGGACTCAAGACTTCCTCTTGTGTTTCCACTGATTTTTTAATTTTAATTTAATTTTATTATTATTATTATCATTTTTTGAGACAGTCTTACTCTGTCACACAGGCTGGAGTGCAGTGGCGTGATCTCAGCTCACTGCAATCTCTACCGGGTTCAAGTGATTCTCGTGCCTGAGCCTCCCAAGTAGCTGGGACTACAGGCACACGCCACTATGCCCGGCTACTTTTTTGTAATTTTAGTGGAGACGGGGTTTCACCATGTTGGCCAGGATGGTCTTGATCTCCCGATCTCAGGTGATCTGCCCGCGTTGGCCTCCCAAATTGCTGGGATTACAGGTGTGAGCCACTGCACCTGGCCCTCCAGTGATTTATTATGTTGGTTTTTCATCTGGATCCTGAGTCCACATATCTGTCCAGTTAACCAAGATTTGCCTGCTTTGGGCCCTGATGCTCTTCTTGCCAGGGTTTAGAGTACGTTCTCCTCTCCCACCCTGGGGCCAAGGCTCACCTGTCCTTAAGCTCTCATGGCATGTTTGTTCAACATAACTCTATCCCAGGCCTTGCTAGTGTAAGTCTCTGCTATATGTCATAAGTTATCTGTACAACTGAGTTCAACAATGATTGAGTTTTGGTCATTTGAAAGGTAACCAAGGTAGATACTTTGGGAATTAAGAGCTAACCCCTGCCCAATCGAAGGTCACACAAAGTCTATTTTTGAAAGGGTAGAAGATGCTGGGTGTGGTGCCTCACACTTGTGATCCCTGTGCTTTGGGAGACAAAAGTGGGAGGATCCTTTGAGGTCAGGTGTTTGAGACTAGCCTGGGTGAGACCCTGTCCTTACAAAAAAATTTTAAAAACTTAGCTGGGTGTAGTGGTGCACCCTTATAGTCTCAGCTACTTGGGAAGCTGACATGGGAGGATTGCTTCTGCCCAGGAGTTTGAGGGTTCAGTGAGCTATGATCTATGATCACATCGCTGCACTTTAACCTGGGCGACAGAGAAAGATCCTGTCTCTTAACAAATAAATAAAGGGTAGAAGAGGGAGAATGGAAACAGTACGTGCACAAATGAAGGTTTTTATCCATTCATCCTGAATTGATGGAACATTGATGGTACATAAGGCATTATATAAGGTGCTACTGGACTCACAGAAATAAATCAAGCAGACTCTGTGCTCTCAGGAAATTCCTAGTCTGGTGAGAAGGGGAGCCTTAAATATATAGATAATGATAATAGAAAGTAATTGATACTACAGGCAGAGAATTATAAAACAAATATAAGCAGTAGTAGGTAGACAGCATTATTTCCTTGGAGGGGAACCATGGAAGGCTTTTTAGAGGAGTGGCATTTGAGCTGAGCCTTGATAGCGAGGAGGAAAGAGCAATCTAAGGGGAAGGAAAGGCAAGCAGGTCATGAAGGCAGGAAAGCAGGAGGGTTTGGTTGAACATATGCTTAGGGAGGTGAGTGACCCGGCTCCTGTGGACCTTTGTTTTCTTACCTGCTCTTCTCTGCTTCTGCTCCCAGGTCTGGTCCCCACACAGAGTGTCTTTGATTACAGGTACACAGGACTGTTACTCTTGTTTCTTTGAAGACATAGCTCCCTCTTCTTACATATGAAAATGTCATGTCTGAAAATCACTAGGCTGCGGGTAGTAATGGGGCCTCTTGCAGTGCTTCTTTCAGTCTTAAGAATTAGAATTTCTGCCATGTGACGACCGTTCTCAGCATCTCATTTAAGAAACTTAGGTGAGCTGTGCCCTCACACCAAACAAATGGGTGGCAGCCAGATGAAAGGGGTCCTGATCTCTCAATTAAGGTCCATCTGAAGATTGGTCCCCATGGTTCTGAAATTCCATCTACCTGGTGGCATCTCCACCTGCTTGTCCCACAGGCACATTCGACTCAACAGATGTCCTAAACTGAACTTACCCCTTATCTTCCCCAAACCTGTTTCTTTTCTCATACACATTTTGACTAATTGTTCATGTAATTAGCAACTAACGCAAGGGTATCAATTCAAGTTACTGCATTCCTATCTTTGGCTCATCCAGGTCTCTCACATTCTACAAAAAATTAGTAGCATAGGTTCTCCCAGGATGAGCCATTACTACACGATCCAGGAATCCAGGGGACCTGATGGGCAGCTGGACACTGAGAAAGGTGGGTCTTGGCCCTGCCACTTAACGATTTTGCAGCAATTCATTACTCCTTTTGCTACCTCTTCAGAAAAATAGGCATACAAGACCTTTTTCACAGTGAATGTGGAACTATATATGTGAATGTGTATTAGTAATTAGAAAATACCATACCAAATCAGGTCATATGAAAAGAGTCTAGTGGAAGATTTTATTGCTTGCAACAAGAATGGTATGTACCTGCTACTTATTCATTATGAAACTCTAAGCAAGCTCCTCCTCCTCTCTTGTCTCTGCCAGTGGCGGAGCTGGGCAGTGGGTAGCAGTGGGGGTTATATGAAGATCAAATAAGATAATGTGGAATATGTATGGGAGTTACGAGAGCTTTCTTCTAGTCACAATTTCCCACTTATGCGTTATGTCATGAACGCGCAAGTCCTCCCTCTCTAAGCCTCAGTTTTAGCATCTGAAAAAGGCTCTGCTACTATGACTACTACTAATAAACAAATAAACAAATGCCAGCGAGAAAATCATTAGACCATTTCTAAGGTCCCTTCTGGTAGATAATAGAACAAGTTAAATTTAAAATTTCTAAGAAATTGATCTACTCAAAACAAGGTGCCATTCTCAAGTCAAGTCAGAGTCATTCAGTAGTTAAGGACAGCGGGAGCGAATCTGGGTAGGAGATAAACTGTTAGAAGTGCTGTTGCAGCCTCACATCTTATCCACCTACGAAGGACAGAGGACAAGATCGAAAGACCTGGTCATGAGCTCTGTGTCTAACCCTGGGCAAGACTGGGTCTTATTCTTCTCTTCGTCAAACCAAAGGGCATGGACTTCATGTTCTCTGAGGCAGTTTTCCATTTACAAGCCTATGAATCTAACTTCTTTGAGTCTAACTTCTAACAAGTCTTGGGCACAGGGAATCAGGCTGGCCTCCTGCGTGTGCTGAGACGCGCCTGGTTAGAGCAGATGGAGTGTGTCTATCATGGCGGCGGCGTAACCAGTCTGGTCACTTCAGATGTCTCTCCAATTAACACTCATGGCGGCAGCCAACTGTTCAAGAGCAGAACGGGCTGGTGGAGAAGATGGCGGGGATGCCTGGGCCTGCTGCCACGCCTATTATCTAAGCCTCACCCGAGCAGCGGAGGAGTGGAAGGGGCCAGCCCAGCTTCACAGTGTGTGGGAGGTGGGAGGAGTGGGTGAAAATGGGAGGTGAGATGTGTGCAGGGAAATGTCTCTAACTGTAGAGTCCTAGAAAGTTAGAAATGGAAAATGCTCATTCAGGAATGGCCTTTACTATCTACTTTGATTTCACTTCCCTCCTCTTCGTTCCCATTGTGCCTGACATGGTCCAGGACACCATCACCTTTTCTTTCTTACTCCTGGAGCCATCTCTCTGCCTTCCATTTTTCCCCCCTCTCTAAACCATGCCCTGCAAGACAGCCAGACTGAGATTTCTGAAACACAAATGTGAGTATGTTATTCCTTTGCATTGCAATGTGTTCCCATTGCCTTCTGAAAAAAAAAAAAAATTCAAAATCCTGTAGCCTGACATACGCAGACCCCTGGAGACCCGATTTACTTAATCTCTTCCTTTTCCCTTCCCATCCCACAATGTCTAGCCATTGGAGAATTACTTGAAATTCCTCCAATCCACCACACTCTCTCCATATTCTTCCTTCTGCCTTCCTTCCCTTATTTGTCTGGCAAAGAGGTGCTCAGCTTTTAAAACTCGGAGATGTCGCCTCTTCTGGGAACCACTCCAGGACCACCCTCTCTGTGTTCCCATAATAGCTGAGTAATCGCTACCGGAGCATTTACCACACTACGCTCTGAGCTTTTGAGGGATGAGAATGTGTCTAATTTATTTCTTTAGGTATTTGCATCAGAGGCAAAATTGACTTGAAATCGGATACCCTACTGATCCCTAGAGTTAATTTGTCCCATGCGGCTTTCCTGCCATTCCTTGATCAGTGACTTTGATCGCCAGGTCACCAGCAAAGGAAGCACATGGTAAACGGAACTTGACTGGTCAGTGAAGGAACCCCCTCATTTTACAGAAGAAAAAGCAGACCTGGAAAGAATAATTGACTTATCTGGGCCCACATGGAGGGAGAGTCCAAGGAATTCATCTCTTGACTCCTAGTCTGGTTCTCATTCAACTATCTTACATTCTTAAGGGGTTTCAACAAATCCTCCTGTTGTATAAGAAAGTAGTATTGCCTTTATTGGAAGGGGTGTGTGTGTGTGTGTGGGTGGGTGTGTCTATGAGCACATGTGCGCCCAAGGAAGATCTTCAGTTCAATCTGAATTTGCCACATCTCCAAGCTTTTTTGCAATTCCTGGCTTGTCGACTGGGTATTGAGAGAATGGCAGCACAGTCAGGGTGGGCAAAGGTAGAGCAAAACCATTTAAAACATGCTGGGAAGCTCAGAGGCTTGGCAAGGCTGGGATGTGTTTAGAGTGAAAACATACAGCAATTATGAACCATATATACTGTTTCAGGTATGGATGTTATCTCTCGGTCTCACTTGCCAGGCTATGGCAAAAGGCCCCACAAAGCTTTCATCTCCCAAGCATGTAGAAAAGCCCTGCCTGTGTTGTTCTTGGGAGGGAAGGTTTGGCTAGGAGCAATTTTTCCTGAAAAATCAAAACAACTCCTCCTCAGAGTGGGCCCAGCTTCCAGGGGTAGCCTGGGAGCCGGGCATGTTTCCCCGAGCCTGGGTGTGAGTGTGAAGGCTTCTGGAGTCAAGAGGGGCATCTGAAGGTCAAACTTCAGGGAATCCAAACCTCTGAGCCTGATTTACAGCTTGGGGCCTTAGGTCTCCTCCCACTCAGCCCACAAGAACCCCCCAATTTCCTTCTCTGCGAGCCAGCACTCCTCAGAGCTGGGAAATGAGATCTAAGGCAGTGGCTTTTTCTGGGCTTATGTATGGATTTTCCCTGAGAGGATGGCAGAAGTGGTTCTTGAAAATGTGGGCAAGAGAGCATCGCAGTGACTCAAAAAGCAACAAGGCTGGAACAGGGCTTGGAGCTCATTTAGCTAACACTCTTATTCCTCTCTTCTTCTTTCTTTCTTTTCTTTTCTAATCTTTTCTCCCCTCCACCCCCCCCCCCCACTTCCTTTGTCTTTCATTCCCTTTCTTTTTGTGACTTTCAAATAAAATCTTATCTAGAAATCCAACATATTAAACTTAAAAATAAAACTGCTCCAGGCAATTTTTGTGGGTAAAGGGGTTCTGGTCTCCCTTTCTGAACTTGTCTCTTATAGGAATCCTGTAGAGTCCTGTGAAACTCCTCTTCATATCCCCGGACTTCATGGACAGCAGTTTAGATACCTCTGGGGGGTCCAATATCCTTATTTTGCACATGGCGTAACTGGGGCCCAGGGAGGTGATGGGACTTATTAGAAGTCAAACAGGGAAATAAGGGAGGAGTTGGGGCTCTGCAGGGACTTTCTTGGCCTTCTAGGCTCCCTTCTGGTAACCTGTGTTAGATCCCACGTCAACCCTGTGAAGGCACAGTCTTGCCCTAGGTTCTGTAGCCAGTAAATGCTGTTTTTATTAAGGAAAACATCAGTGGGGATTTAGGAAGCCCTGGGTCAGTAGCTCCAGGAAATGAGCACCAAGCCAGCCTGGCCACTTGCCCCCTTGGCCCTGGTGCCGTGGCTCCTCTCCCTGTACTTGGAACCTGGGCCCAATTCCATTCCTCCTTTTCCTGAGCCCTGCCTTTATAAAATCTCTTGGAAGGGGCCCTACCTTGTTGCTAATGTACACTTGACTTTCTTCTCCTGTTCCCCATCCTACCAGGGCTGGCCTGCCCTGAGCCTGGCCCAGGTATGAGAATGTGTACCTGCTCCTAGGCCCCCTGACCCCAAATTACTGCTTGAATCTATACTCACCTGCCTCCAACCGTGCTGACCACGTTCAGCTGGTCACCCAGGACGCTACCTTTCCTCACACAGACCCTCTCCTGGCTGCCTTCTCCCTTTGCCTGGACTTATGTTCTCCTGACAAGGTGCCTGTGTCCACAAACTTGGGCTTCCTGTAGCCTTTTTTTTTTTTTTTTTTTTTTTTTTTTTTGAGACGGAGTCTCGCTCTGTCACCCGGGCTGGAGTGCAGTGGCTGGATCTCAGCTCACTGCAAGCTCCGCCTCCCGGGTTTACGCCATTCTCCTGCCTCAGCCTCCCCGAGTAGCTGGGATTACAGGCGCCCGCCAACTCACCCGGCTAGTTTTTTGTATTTTTTAGTAGAGACGGTGTTTCACCGTGTTAGCCAGGATGGTCTCGATCTCCTGACCTCGTGATCCACCCGTCTCAGCCTCCCAAAGTGCTGGGATCCTGTAGCCTTTTGGGGAGGCTATGTGGAGGTGGAAAGGATTGACTGACTTAAAAATGTTTGGGATCAGGCCATGTGTGGTGGCTCAAACCTGTGATCTCAGCACTTAGGGAGGCCGAGGCAGGTGGATTGCTTGAGCGTAGGAGTTTGAGACCAGCCTGGGCAACACAGGGAGACTCTATGTCTACAAAAAAAAAAAAAAAAGTTTTAAATTAGCTGGGCGCGGTTGTGCACACCTGTGGTCTCAGCTACTTAGGAGGCTGAGGTGGGAGGCTGCAGTGAGCTATGACTGCACCACTGCACTCCAGCCTGGGGACAGAGTGAGACCCCTGTCTCAAAAAATAAAAATAAAAAGTTTTAGGTCCCCCCACCCCCACCCCCACTGCCATCTGGCTAGTGTAGCCACTCTAAATCACACTCCCAAACCTACTCCTGTCACCTGCCAGCTCCTGGATTTCCTGTCAACATTTTACCGGATTCTGCTCAGCGATGCCCTCTTCTGCCTGACCCAGGAGAGCTCTGAGCAGGAGACTCAGGGACTTCTTTGCAGAGACTGCAGCCATCCGACCAAGCCCGATCATGTCACAGGGATTTCCAATCTTTTCCCTCTCCCTGGATACTATAAGACCCACAAATTCACAAATTCTGTGTGAACCAACTCCAGTCCAAGTCTGTGCCCAGAACCTTCCAAGAACATCTAATTCTGAGGCCTGAAATTCTGTGGCTGTTCCCTTTTCTGCCCGAATCATGTAGCCTTCACCCTGCGGAGAGGGCAGATCCAACCTGTTTCCAGTCCCAGAAAGCCCTTCCATGGTCTGCACATATAGGCCCAACAAGTGCTAGAATTAGACTCCCCCAGCCCACTGCCAGAGGCCAGGGAAGCTGACCTGCTTCCTCCCTGGAAGAGGGTAGAACAAAAGGAGCCTGCATAGTGGCTTCTGTCTGTCCTCCTCCTCCACGACCCCACGCTACCCCTCACACTCACAGCCCTCTTGGAGCTCCCCACCCCCCTCCATCCACAGTGCCTCCCCCAAAAGATGGGCCCAGGCCTGGGTGCTGTCCTGCAGCCCTGGACCAGAATCAGCCTGATCTATGGGCCTAAGGTTTCTGCAGCCAAAAAGCCTAAATCTCTAGACCCCAGTCCAGGAAGCCCCAGACCACAGTCAGAGGCCATGGAAGGCTGAGCTATGAGGACCACGAAAACCCACAGTGGGATCTTGAGGGCACCAGGGCTTCCCTGAAAGAGCTGTGAGTGGTGGCGCATCTTGGGATGAGTAGGGGCAGAGCTGCTGGTGAGGCGGGGGGCGTATCTACCCCCACCCCTGGAAAAGGAGGAGTGTGCTCCCTATGGGATTCTAGTCTTGGCTCCAGATCTAGATATTCAGTAACATTTCTGGCTTAAGGGTACCCTAGAGTCCATATCCCCCAATGTTGAACTGGAACTTACATCATCAAGGGCTGAGGCAGATAGAATAAAATCTGACACACAGATCGCAGGGGCCCTAAGAGCCTTAGAGTTCGTAACAGCTGCTTTACCTCCAGGAAGACAGCCCCTTGTCTAGAGTCTCACCCTGACCGCAGCCTACTACAGGCGCTCCCAAATGCCACTGAGACCCACGCTGCCTGCAGATGAGGCTGTGGCTGGCTGCGAAGCTTCTTGGGCTGTGCACACAGAGCCTGAGTGACACTGAGGTGGGAGTGCCACCCAAGAGAGGGTCCTTTTGCCATGGGAAGATCCTGGAGATTTGTCCTGGCTATAACCGTTCCTCGTAAGAGCCCTTGCAGTGCAGAAGCCAGGAAGAGAACTGAGAAGGTCAAGCTTGTCAATCTCACCCTCCAGGCTGGCAGCACTATTGTTACCAGGTTAGAGATGTTTCTCCTGGAAGCCCCTAGAACCTTCCTGGAGAGTAAGTACGTGGCAGATAGGGAAGACATCCACCCACCTCTGTCCCAGCCTAGCTTGGAGCTCTGTTTCTGACACCCACAGACTGATTTTCTGACCCCACATCCAGTGACCACAAGGCCCAGGAGCTCAGACAGAGGAGATCTGGGCCTTGACATCGTATACACTTGAGCAACCCACTTCATCCCTCTTAACCTCAAGCCTCATCTCGAAATGGGGTGATAACAGCACCTGCCTCACAGGGTTGTTGGTCTTTAGCTAAACGCCAGGAAACTTTCTGAGAAACAGTAGACCTCAGTGCCGATTTTCTGAATCTAATTCTGAAGGTTAAGCCTGGGGAGAGAGCACAGGCTTCACAGAGTCAGCACAACTGTCTTCTGGGTTTTGCAGGGAAGGCCTGGAGAGTCCCCCCAGGTTACTTTTAAAGATTACGCCTATACGATGCATTCTATTCCAGAGAAATGTGCTGGGCTTTAACAACTGGGACATGAGGCTGGAGGCCAGAATTTTCCCCCTAGGTCTGCCCCAAAGCTGCTGAGTTAGCTGCTTTGTGATTCGAAGTTCTAGTCCAGAGAAAAATACCAATTCCTTCTCCTCTTTACAACTCAATGTATGATAAAAATCTTTCAACATGTATGAAAACTTATAGTTCCTAAGTCCTTTTCACACCCAGGATCTCCTCTGATCCTCACAACAATCCTACAAGCTTGGCAAGCCAGGATTTTGTCCCCCTTTCATTGGGGAGCAGCCTGAAGCTTGCTCAGGAACCTACAACCCCTTGGCGACAGAGAGGCAGGACCAGAGTGCGCATTTCCTACTTGCATGCACTGTTCTTTGTTTCTCTTCTTTCATTTCAAATTGAGACATTGATTTTGAACTTTTGCTACAGTCCTGTCTTTTGCAGTGTGGTTCATCACCAGCATTCAGCACCCGTGATTAGACTACTCAGAAGTCACTCGTGCATGTCCTGGGAGACTGGCCTGGAGGGTGTCTCCCTGCACCCTCTGCACTGAGCGGTGCTGTCCAGGGCTCAGGAGGCCTGAGCCTCAACTTGGATAGGAGAACACAAGCAGTGGTCTGGAGCTATGGCATATTTCGGGAGGAGGTTCATGAGATAATTGATAGAGAGGGACTAGAAAGCCACTTGGAAAGAAACAGTGTTGAGCGTGTGGGAGGGAAACGGGCTCCCTGTTTGTGGTTCGTGGTTTATTTCTTCCATTTTTGCCTCTGTTGTTCTAGCATATAGGAAGGAGACTAGAAGGAAAGGTCTCTTACCAGAGGCTTTGTGCCTTTGTTTATGCAACCCAGATACCATAAGAGGTGAGGAACATAACCAGATTGCTTTGTCAAACATATTTAATGTTTGAATGTTTATTAAAGTAATACATACATGTGGTTAAAACAGGCACAGACACAACACGTTTCTGCTCTCCAGGGAGTGGCTTTCTGTTTTCAGATGGGGAAGGTACCATTTTCAGGTAGGATGCCTGAGCAAAGGCTTCAGCTTGGATTAGATTGACTTCAGCCCAACATCAAATATTCCAGAAGGAACATAACAAAAGGCAAGTTTTTGGATTCATGGCCTTCCCACCACTTCAGAGGCAGTGACTGTCAACCATTCTTGCTCGAGGCTTTGTGGTAATTATGTCCACAAGTGGAGATTGTTAATATTATTATTAATGGTTATTAATATGATTATGATTATTTCTTGTTTTATTTACTTTACTCAACAGCAAATGCATATTGAGCACCTTCTATGTGCCATGTCCTGTTCTAGGCACTGAGGAACTTATATTGTCAATTAATCCCTTACTAAAATAGATAAGGATTTAACTCAGCTAAAATAATTTTCCCTGCCAGTACAGTTATATATCCTTGATTTATTTCTCTCTCTCTCTTTCTCTCTTTCTCTCTCTCTCTCTCTTTCTCTCTTTCTCTCTTTCTCTCTTTCTTTCTTTCTTTCTTTTATTTTCTTTCTTGGTGGAGTCTCGCTCTGTTGCCCAGGTTGCAATGGTGTGATCTCGGCTCACTGCAACCTCTGCCTCCCCGGTTCAAGCGATTCTCCTGCATTAGTCTCCCAAGTAGCTGGGATTACAGGTTTGCGCCAACATGCCCATGCCCAGGTCATTTTTGTATTTTTAGTAGAGACAGAGTTTCGCTATGTTGGCCAGGCTGCTCTCAAACTCCTGATCTCAGGTGATTCACCCACCTTGGACTCTCAAAGTGCTGGGATTACGGGCATGAGCCACGATCCCTGGCTTATCTCCTTAATTTCATTTTGAAACAAGACATTTGAAAAAAACAAGGCAGTTTATTGGGTGTGGCAATTATGACAGGAAGAAGAGATTTAGAGTCAGACACTGATTGTTTCTTAAAGACAGGGGACTCTGATTTAAAAAGTGAAAGTAATTTTCTGAAATGTCACTAGAGGCCTAAGAGGACTATGCACAGGGGAACACCCTGAAGTGAGTGGCTCCATAGCACTGAGACACCTCAAGTGTGTTCAACCAAGTGTAGCTGGGGTGGCACAGATACATACACAGGCCTCTGACTGGGATGCCCAGGGGCCTGGAGCGGTAGCTGCACATCTGCAGGACTTACCCTTGGGAGGTTCATGGGCTGGCAATGCCTGGGAGAAGATAACCCAGTATATAGTCAGGGGTCCTGGATTTGAGACCCAACTCTGGTACTTAATAGTTATTTGTTTCCTTGCCTGCCTGGACTCAGTTTTCTTATTTGTAAGTAGGCAATGAGACTAGCTTTACTGTGTTGATGTGAAGATGGAATTCTATATGGATGTACTAACTGTAAAGTGCTATAAATTGAAGGTTTATTATTGCAGAGCATGTGCAAAGAACATCTAAATGAGATTTTATTCACTGTGCCTTATTAATTTTCCTTTCTAAAAATCAGTGTCTCCTGCCACTAATTTATCATTATAATAATTCTTATTCATTTTGGATAATGAGAGAAATCACAGTCATGCTTTCTGGTGGAATGACTCCTTTAGTTAAATAAATCTCCAAGTGTTAAAGGTGAATTTCCCTCTGGCTTTAAGAGACTGATGGCTTACACTATCTTACAGTTAGTTGAAGAAAGTTCATTGTCCGTTTTAGCCTTGGGGAGTATGCTCTCAAACTGTAGTCACAAAATAATTTCACCCTGCCGTATAAGAAGCTCAATTCAAGTAAACCAAATTTATTGAAAACTTCCTCTTGCCAGGAACTATGTCAATGAAGGACCATTCAGAGATGAATGTGACCTTCACCCTACCATTTAGGGGCTCACTCTGGTGGAACAAGGAGACACACATACAAAATTCAATGCAAGATGATGAGGGATCAGTTCTAAAATAGAAGTATTATTTTGTGCCATTGGAAATGGAAGAAAGAAAAAGCTAATCCTGAATTGAGGGTATCTGGGACATACAAGTAGAGAAGGTACAGTCCAAGCTTGTATAATCCATGGGCTGTGGGCCTCATGCAGACCTGGATGACTTTGAATCTGGCCCAACACAAATTTATAAACCTTCTTAACATATTATGAGATTTTTTGGAGATGTTTTTTCCCTTTTTTCTTTTTCTTTTCTTTTCTTTTTTTTTGACACGGTCTCTCTTTTGTCGCACCAGGCTGGAGGACAATGGCGTGATCTCAGCTCACTACAACCTCTGCCTCCCAAGTTCAAGCCATGATCATGCCTTAGCCTCCCGAGTAGCTGGGATTACAGACGCCTGCCACCACACTGGGCTAATTTTTGTATCTTTAGTAGAGATGGGGCTTCACCATGTTGGCCAGGCTGATCTCGAACTCCTGACCTCAGGCGATCCTCCTGCCTCGGCCTCCCAAAGTGCTGGGATTACAGGCGTGAGTCATCCTTGCCCAGCCAGTGATTTTTTTTTTAAGCTCATCAGCTACTATTACTGTTAGTGTATTTTGTGTGCAGCCCAAGACAATTCTTCTAATGTGGCCCAGGGAAACAAAAAGATTGGACACTGCTGAAACAGTCTTGAAAACTTACTAGAACGTTGGCAGAATTAGAGAGGGAAGGGCCTGTTGGAGCAATGGAGAGCTTAGAGATTTGGGGAGGAAAATTTTTTTGGGGGAAAGGCAAGGGTCTGACGCTTATTGGAAGACAGTCATGGAGAACTGGTCCGGAGCCAGACAAGTGCGGAGGACCCTTGAGACACAGATGAGGTTTAGTTTTTTCTGCAGACAAAAGTGCCTTTGGAGGTGTCAGAGTAGATCAGATTAGAGTGCAGCTTTTGTGAGAAAAGTGTGTCAGTTGTAAGCAAATGTACACGTGGTATGTTCCTTTCCTGCTCCCCAGCAGGGTAGGTTTTAGGAAGGAAAGGCTGAGCAAAAGCTTAGGAAATGGATCTGACTGACTCCTCCCAGAAACCACTCTTGACCTTCTTTTGTAAATACCCAATTACCTGTTCATTTCCCCAATTAACTCATCAGTGAAATCAAATCAATCATTATTAATTCTAACTTTAATAAACATTTTTTAGTTTACATATATGATGCTCTTCCTCAAATCATAAATAACTGCATGATGTGTGTGAACCTTCCAAAGGTGGTTTAGGTGGAGAAAAAAATGACATTCAGTTAACAAGCTTATCAGAAGCTGAATCATTACAAATGACAGAAAAGCATTTTGTGATATTAAAAATATAATTAGAATATATACTGTCTAGGAAGATATGCCATATTAATTAGGGGTGAAAAGCCTATGTTTCAACTCTCAGAATATACAGTTGAAAGGATCCTGTGGATTAATATCCATAATCCCGGCAGCATTGTAGCATGGCAAGTTAGCTTAGCACTGTAGTGTCAGAGCACCCGAGTTAAATCCTGGTTCTGTCCCTGTGGGCTATGTGACCCCAGGTAAGGATATAATCTCACTGAGCTGTAGCTTACCCACCTGTAATGGTTATATGAAAACAGCATTCTATCTCAGAGTTGCAAAGACTAGGTGAGTTAATATATTAATAAGTAGAACTCTCAAAACAGTGCCTGCTATATCATAGATGCTATGTAAGTATTACCTATCATTATTTACTTTTTTTTCTTTTTTTGAGACAGGGTCTTGCTCTGTCACCCAGGCTAGCGTGCAGTGCACAATCACAGCTCACTGCAGCCTTGACCTCCCAGCCTCAAGCTATTCTCCCACTGCAGCCTCCTGAGTAGCTAGGACTATAGGTGCATGCTGCCATACTCAGCTAATTTTTGCATTTTTGTAGAGAGAGGGTTTTGCCATGTTGCCAAGGCTGGTCTCAAATTCCTGTGCTCAAGAAATACTCCCTTCTCAGCCTCTCAAAGTACTGGGATTACAAGTGTGAGCTACCTTGCCTGGCCAGCTATCATTATTATTATTTCTTTTCCCTGCACCTGCAAGGAAGAAGGGAACCCAAATATGCTTGGGGACTTACTATGTAACACTTTTATCATTATTTCCTCATTTAATTTAATATGCTAACTCTTTTCATAGGTTATTATTATAAACCAGATTATATCTATAAGGAAATTATGAGAAATTAAGTGACCTTGGTAGGGTCACTCAGCCAGAAAGTGGTCCACTGAGGCCCAGGATGATCTGGTCCCAAGTTCCCAGCTAGCATAATGAACTCCCTTATATTGAGACTGTAGTAGGCAAAGCTGATTGATCCAGTTTACTATGATCAATTTGACTATGCATTATGGATTATTAATGATGGGAATAAATATACTTTCTTTTTCTGTTTTATTTGCTCTAATACAAGCAGTGCAAGACACTTTAGCACATGGGGTACTAAGTTGACTGGTGCTCCACGGATTCGATTCATTGTCAGTTCCATTGTAGACAGAGACTGAGACAGACCAGAGGCAGCCCAAGAAAACTAGTAAGAGCCTCTTGCTGATACTTCATGACCCTAAGGGAAAATGAAGCAGCAATTGAGGTTGAAGAAAATCCATCTGATAGGCTTAGTCAGTGAATGATTACAACCGCTTACATGCGGAGAGCTGAATAGTCACAAAGTCCTTTCCCATTTATACATATTCTCTACTCCTCATAACAACCTGAGATCGCTCAGGCAAGAATCATCACTGGGTTTGACGACTGAAACCAAGAAGGGCTGTAAGAGGCAGAGTGGATTTTGAACTTGGGCCTTTTCTCATCCAATTTTGCTATCATGGTAGAGAAAAGAATGTCAACATAAAAGGCAAAGTAAATAACCCTGATATTGAGATGAACATAATGGGTATCCTTTAGATGCTGAGAAGGGTTTTATGGTTCTGTACTAGGACTGTTTGCCTTATGGCGATATATTTGCTCCTACAGAAAGGCTTAAGCTCAACCCTTTGGGGTATTAAAAAGAACAAAAGACTTGTCTCAATTTTTATCCATTAAGGCAGGATCCGCTTCCACCTCCAGGAGTAGTTATGTTCTCCAGGGCGATCGGAGTGTAGGTCAGGACTCAAAATCACTTCACATCTGATATCAGACCTTGCTGTACCTCTATGCTTCTTTGATCCAAGTAGGAAGTAATTCTAGGAACTTCTGATGCGGTATTCTTGTTGGTGGTAATTTAAAAGCTTCATTCTTGGCATATTTGTGAGGGGCCCGTCCTGCTGCAGCCGGTCTCCTGAAGGAAGCAGCTGATTGAGTTCTCATCCTGCCTTTGTTTTTCTCTTTCAAGGAAAAATTCTTTGAGAGCTGAGTATGTCTACATCACACTGGCCTCATGCCTTCCCAATCCAGACCCTAGATGACTGGTGAAAAGCAGCGTTCTCTTCATCAATTGCATGGTCAACTAATCCTGCGGTACTCTTCACCTGGGGAAATTATTTCACACCAGTCTGGTACTTGGCTGGGCTTCTTCATGACTTAAGTTCAGAAACATTCAGGGGTATAACTTTTCTATCAGTCAAAGCTAAAGTTTCTACTTTTAGGATAATTCTTTTCTAGCTCTATGTGGGATATTTTCCCCATGTTTATTATTTCCTTAATGGGGACACAAACTTCAACATGGTCAGGGAGAACTCCTGATTTGATTACTTGCAGTGTGGGGTAGGAGGGAGTCAAGAGAAGGGGAACTTAAGCTTCCTGTGCTGGTTAGAAGGGCGCAGCAGGAAAGAGAATCGAGAACGAAGTAGGAGGTGATTTTCCAGTATACAAGATCAGTATCTACATCGGTGACAACAACTCAATGATATGTTGAACATGCTTCTGTTACCTGGGGTCTTTGCTCCCAGGGCTCCCAAGATGGTGGCGGGCCACTTCCAAGATGGTGGCAAACCTCGTGTTCTCTGACCTGGGGTTCTTGGCCTCCCAGATTCCAAGGAATGGAATCTTGGGCCATGCAGTGAGTGTTACAGCTCTATTAGAAGCCGTGGGTCATGGAAGAGACCGTCGAACCCAGTGACTAGCATTCAGCTCGATTAGGATGAACCAGGGCACTTAGCTGTGCAGGAACAATGGCAGGCCTTTAGCCCGATCAGGAGTGACAATGAGTGCCTCACTGGATCAAGAGCACAGCGGACACCCTGCTGGATCCGGAGGGATGGAAGTCAGCAGCGGATCTGCCACGGCAGCCAGCAGCAGTGGTGGATGGCCAGCGAAAGCTCAGCTCGAGCCATAACAAACAAGGACCAGAAGAGTGCAGATGCAAGATTTAATAGAATGAAAACAGCTCCCATAGAAAGGGAGGGGACCCAAAGCGGGTTGCCATTGCCGGCTGGAATTCCTGGGTTTATATCCTGATCATTGTCCCTCCTGTTGTCTCTCAAGCGATAGATGATTGGCTATTTCTTTACCTCCTGTTTTTGCCTAATTAGCGTTTTAGTGAGCTCTCTTTACTATCTGATTGGTCGGGTGTGAGTTAAGTTGCAAGCCCCATGTTTAAAGATGGACGCGGTCACCTTCCCAGCTAGGCTTAGGGATTCTTAGTCAGCCTAGGAAATCCAGCTAGTCCTGTCTCACTTTTACCAAATGTCCAACAAAGGAACCCAGTATAGATCAATCGTAGCAGCCCGGCAGATTCTAGAAGCATTCTCCAGGGACCACTATTTGAGGCTCAAGCTCAGTTACTGTACAAAAAAAGTAAAGGAGGTGGGTCCTAGGGCATTCTTGGGACTCTAAGTTGACTCACCAACTCCAGCTGGCCACTCTGGGCAGGTGTTACTTAAACCCACATCTAAGTTCGGATCTCTCTTCTTTCTACCAGATAGCTCTCGCTGATGGCTCTTCAACACTTCCAACACCAGATGTCTATATAAAGCTCTCTTACTTCCAGCCCAAAGTCTTCTGACTTTTGCTGTGTTTGCAATCTCTGCTCACAACTCCACCTGCTTCACCCACCCTCCCAGGTAGAAACTTGAGGATTATTGCTAATTTCTCCTTCTCTTTTCTCCTGCATACATCCTATTCAATCATTCTGCAGTCTGTGATCTTTCAATTCCCACCACAGCTGCCTTGTCTGATCCCCCATCGGTTTTTGCATGCATCACTTTAGCAGCCTCCTAATAATATCCTTCTCTCCAGTCTCTCTTTTTAACCATCGATTATTCATGGAACTTCTTGAGCCACTTGTCTAAGGCTCAGCTCTGGTAGTTTTATTTATCTTCTGCAAAAATCAGGGTGATTCCCACTGCTGTTTCTTAGCATGTCATTTCTGGCGAACACGGACATTCTCATGGCCATTTAAGTTACTCCTATGTGTATTTTTCCTGTTCTTTGTTTCTAGTTAGGTTGTTCCATCCTCCTTGAATTCTCTTCTTGCATATCTCTGTCAAAATCTTTTTCAAGGTCCTGCTCAAATTCTGCTTCCTTTGTAAATAACATGTGTTTATTCAATAAACAACTTACAAATATTTACTATGCACTCCTAGGCATCAGGCACCATAGTAGGTACTGGTGAGATAGCCATGGATAAGTCAGACATTATTGCTCATAGCCTATTGTTGGAGTAGATTCCAATCAAATAAACACATAAATAGATATTAATAGTAAGTTGTGCTATGTATTTTGAAGAGAAAGAACATGATGTCATGAGATAGAATTATGCAAGGACAAGGAAGAGGGGTAATACTAATTAACATCTATGGAGTTAGGGAACGGTTCTCTGGAAGCAATATAAAGATGAATAGGATTTAGGCAGAGGGCAGGAATGGGGAAATAGATGTTTGAAGGCCCTGCAGCAAGAAGGAAAGGGCCTTGCAATCCCTAAGGTCAGAATGAGCTGTTCTGTCAACTCTGTGTTCACAAAGGATTCTATTTTCACAAGGACAGTCTGCTACTTATTTCATTAAACAACTTGTTGGTTCAACAAGTATTTCTGTGTACCTAGTGTGTAGGCACTAGAAGTAGTAGCAGGCACTGGATGTAGAGGTGAGCCAAGTGTTCCCATGCACCTCCCAGAAATCCAGTCTCTGTACCTTCAAGGCTTGGCATAGTACTGATGAAAGAGTAGGAACCTAGGAGAAATGTGGACCTGCGTGTTCAGGAGCGTGTGCTTCTGTGATAACAAGATGAAGTGGATTCATATTGGAACACTTACTACAAATGCTCCAGAACAGTCCCTACTCCTTTTCTGCAGGTCCTTGTGAAGACCAAGGTACCCCTCACTGAGCAGCCTTCAGAGGCTGCAGGAGCGCACACCCAGTACTCCATTCCATTCCCTTGGATTCTTGGGCACAAACCATCCCCCTGGGACAGCAGACTTTCTTCCAGTTTCAAGTTGTTTGACCATGTTCTAGTCTGAGCTAATTTTGTAAGTCAAATTGCTTAAGAATGAATATGAAATCTTTGACTGAAGCCCAAATATATAAATACCCATCACATTTCCTTCCTCCCCAATTTTGCAATCATCCAAAAAAGCTGTTCATGTTGTCCAGCATAATTAGTTATTTATACACCCTCATGTGGTCCATTGTTCAGAATTAAATTGTCTGGTATACAGAATTTCTCTTGCAAGGCTTGTTTTGCCATTTTACTGCTGTTTGGAAGCTGTTTGTAAATATGTCCTTGTAGAACCTTTTGGGATATGTCTGAGCATATCCAGGATTTGGGGGCGATATAAGCCAATCCATATAAGCAAATATGCCCTGTACACGTCTCAGACCACCCCCTGCCTTCTAACACAAAGACTACCAAGAATTATTCATCCTTTCCTTGAAGACCCAGGGGAATTGGAAGGAACACAAAAATAGACACAGAAAGGTAAAAGTGGAAATCATCTTGGAGATCAAGACACTAGATTCTAGTGACTCCATTTTGCACAAGGGGAAGCTGGTCCCCAGAAAGGGGAAATGAAAGGGACTGGTCCACAGCCTCTCATGGGTTAGTGGCAGGGCCATGCCCAAATCATTGTCAGCTGAGTCCATGATGTTCCTACTAAACCATGAAGTAGACTGGTACAAGACTTCTCCCAGGTATTTTCTGGGCCTGTTATTATTTGCTCTTGAATGACATGGTCCCAGGCTGCTACATTCTCAGCTCTGGTACCTATATTTTATAGCTTTTTTTTTTTTTAAGATGTAGTCTCGCTCTTGTCGCCGAGGTTGGAGAGCAGTGGCACAATCTTGGCTCACTGCAACATCCGCCTTCCAGGTTCAAGCAGTTCTCCTGCCTCAACCTCCTGAGAAGCTGGGATTACAGGTGCCCACCACCACACCCAGCTTTTTTTTTTTTGTATTTTTAGTAAAGACAGGGTTTCACCATGTTGGCCAGGCTGGTCTCGAACTCCTGACCTCAGGTGATTCGCCCACCTCAGCCTCCCAGAAGTGCTGGGATTATAGGCATGAGCCACTGTGCCTGGCCTTATTTTATAGCTCTTTGGTCTCCTCCCAGATGGCTTGGCAGCCAGTGATTATTGATGAGTGTTACCCATCATGCAACAATTCTGCTCTCTTTTCTGTAACGCGGTGGTCAGAGACTCCAGATAGTCCTCCAATTTAATGTAAAACGAGACTTGTTTTTGAGTGAGGGTCTGAAGGACTCTGCTTCGTGGGAGACATCCATACATTTTATGTTCCAGCATATGGTTTATCTTGGTGAATGTTCCACGTGCCGGGAAAGGAATGTGTATTCTGTTGTTATCGGGCAGAGTGTTCTACAAAGGTCAGTTAGATTCAGTGGTTGATGGTGTTGTTTAGTTACATATCCTTGCTGAGTTTCCATCAACAAATTTTAATTTGTAGATTTTGTAACATTAGCTTTAATTGTTCAAAAACATTTTTAAGGGTTTCTTTTTATATAAGAGTACAAGATCCTGAATCTTATTTTAAAATGGGACTTTCTGGGTAACCAGGTCAGAGGGCAGCAGTGCGGAGTTTTGGAATGATTGGTCAGATGGTGTGATTTGAAGAATCCAGAAATTCTCCCCTTAATACACATATATGGGCTGTCAGTATGCTAACTTACTACAAAGATCCTACATAAATTCCCCTTGGAATAGGCCTGTTGTTTTATCTGGGAAATATCAGGTCAGCTAGCTAACATTAGAACATTTGAAACTCATTATCTTTCTGTGTTATTATTCATAAAGTCCCTAGATTTTCCACAATGACCACATATTAGTGTTAATGAAACTTATTAGATTTTAAATCTATTTATGACTTTATATTTTTATTTTAAATTATTAAATATGTAACCATAAAGAAAAGATATAACAGATGACATGTACTCACCACCAGAATTCACAGATGCTAACATTTTGCCATATTTGCTTCAGATCTTTTCCTTAAAAGAAATTAAACATAACACACAAAGTAAAAGATTCCACCTTCCATTTCCTTTTCCTCCCTCCTTCTTTCCCTCCCACCTTCAACAGACGAAACCACTCTCCTGAATTTAGTGGATATCATTCTCATGAATGTTTTTATACTTTCACTCCAAGCAAATGTATCCACAGCAATTTATGACCGAGACTATCTCATGATATTTCTTATTTTTTATAATCAGAGGAGGGAAGGCTCATCTGTCATCTTTAGAGGTCCTAGATCCCTTGTAATCTCAATTCCTTCCAAATGGATTTTGCTTTAATCCTGGTTTTTATGTTCTTTTTTCTGGTGGTCTACTTACCCAGTTTTATTTCCTCCTAGCTAACGTCTTGTCTTCATTTTGTCAGAAATGGTAGCTTGAACCCTCCTCCTGTGAATCGGCCTTTCAGAGGCTGTGGTCTGCCCACCTTAGGCGTTACTCAGCCCAAATCCCTGTAATCTGGCCCCTAGTTAGTTCAACCCACCTGGCTCCGGCACCTGGATCTGTGAGTGGCTGTAGCTGCTCTTGTTAGACTTGACCTGTCTGCCTCAGTATTCCGCACAAACAAGCAGAGTCAGCACCCATCCCGCCTTACCTGTCTGTTTAGATCTTCCCTGTTTGGAACGTAACCCCGTGAGAGGACACATTGGGGAAGGCTGAGACGGGGCTCGTGGAGACTGATGAGTGTGAGGATGATGATTGATAATAGGCAACATTCTTGAGTAATATAATCAAAATGGTAAGATTAAGGTGTAACACACTGAATGCATTCAAAAGGTTTTCTTCAACATAATAGTAGCTGATGTTTATGGAGTGCCTACTGTATGTCAAGTGCTGTGCTAGGCACTTTATATCTTATTCCTTCTTAAAAATAACTACTTCACAGATGAGAAAACTGAGGCATACAGAAGCAATGTGCTACTATGAAAATATTAAGGGATTTAGAATAAGGCAGTCTTGGGTTCAAACTGGCTCTACTACTTGCAATTTATATGGCCTTGGGCCGGTTTCTTTACTGTTCTAAGCCTGGCACAAAATAAGTGCTCAGTAATGCTGACTATTGTTATTGCAGAATATATGGGTTCTTGCCCAAGGTTACACAGCTAATGTACAGTAGTACTGGGATTTAAAACCAGAGCTGCTTCTCTAAAATGACCCTCTTTTCAGAGAAATATGAGTTCTCTCTTAAAGAAGTTGTCGTCATGTATGGAAAGAGCACTAACATTAAAATTAGAAGCCTTCATCCCTTTCTGCCTTTCTCTATCACTTATGTGATGGGCAGTCATCAACAAGTCATTTCCTCTCTCTTTTTCCTCAGTTTTCTCTTTTATAACATGAAGGGGTGGAATTAGGTAACCTCTAGGTTCTGTTTGTTCCACCCCTGGAATCCTATGCCTCTGTTCAAAAAACATAGCACTAAATTGCCTTTCCAAGTGGAAGGACAAAAGGTAATGACATTCCTATTTCAAAGAAGGCCAGGATAGGACAGTTGGCACAGCTTCTATCAGCGGTTTGTCCCAAACCCTTAACAACGGAAACCAATTGGATTTCTTTTCTGTTTCCCAACTTGAGCTGGGAAGGGATCCAGGCCATAGAAGGCTTTAGAAGACAACAAAATCAGTTGCCTAAACTCATAGCTCTCTTGGGCAAGTTTCTTTTCTTCTCTCTCCCTTCCCTTTCATCCTTCTTTCTTTTTTTTAGAGAGGGAAGACTAAAACCAGAAGATGGGCAATTAATGTAAGTAAGAGATAGAGAGTTACTGGAAGGGTTTTATTTCAGCTCAAGTTTTCTTTTTTTTTTTCTTTTCTCTCCAGTTCTTTCTGATTTCATTTTCTAAAACTATAGTACATAGATTTGAGGGATCATGATAGAAGTCCTGCACTCCAGCTCAGTGAATTTTAAACTCTTTTACACCTCCCGGGGCTACCTGTTTACTGAAGTTAAAGGTGAGAACAACCTTCTTGGAAAAACCTTTGTCCACATTTGGATCACTTTGGTGGTCCTCTTGGCCTTGGGATCAAAGAAGCATTCACTTGCTCATCAAGTCTTTATCAAGCTCCTACTATGGATGTCACTGTGGTAAGCCCTGGGGCAAGTAAGAAAGGAAAGCCTCCTGTTCCCATCTCTCATGGAGTTTATAGGCCAACGTAAAAGACGAAACACAAGTAAATACACAATTACAAGATCTAGGAGGCACTACAAAGGAGCTATGAAACTACCCTCGCTTCTGCTGCCTAAAATCTGGCCCCAGAGCAACATTTCTCCACTCATCACCATCCTGAGGGTGTAGCACAGCTGCGCTCCATGTCATCAGAGAGCCTCACCTGGCCCTGCTGAGCTCTCCCTGGTTCCCTGGGACACCTGGTCTCCTTGCTGAGCTCCCGGTGTGCTTTCTCATTCTGCCCTGCTCACTCTCTGCCGGCACTATGTTCTCTGAATGCTGGCAAGCTTATGTTCTCTAAATCCTCCCTCTCTTTTCCTGCATTTGGGTCTTTGCTCTTGCTGATCCCTTTATCAGGAACTTCCCTTACCTCTACCCCTACTTGTCCAAATGCTACCAGTTCTTCCAGGGTCTGTTCATGCTCCTTTACCCTCACTGCAGCCATCCTGAACTCTTCTCCCCACCTCGGGGAGTATCTGCTTGTTCTTCCCTAGTGCCCATGGCATTTGGTTTATTGTGCTAATCAGAGCACTCATCATCTACTGACTGGTATTACATAGTTACTTGTGTATCTGTCCTAGGCCCTTACCTACTTATTTCCAACCTAAAGGCATGTCTATTATTTCTGCATCTCACATAGAAGCAGGCACAGTTAATGCACAACGATATTATTGAGTCAGTGCTCAGTAATGATTACTATTGTTATGCACTTGAGCCTGGAGACCTAGGACAGAGACAGGAGCATATCTGGATTTAAATCCCAGTGCTACTATATGTTAGCTGTGTAACCTGGGGCAACTTTATTAATAATAAAGTATGTGAACAATCTTATATCGCTGTACAGGGAGTGTTCATATATATTATCCAACTTAATTCCTAGAACAACGCTGTGTGAGAACTACTGAGTGCTGACACTAGTCATTGTGCTAGGCTCATAGTTGAATTCAGATTCCAAATTAAGTAGCCCGATTGTAGAAAAAACCACATATGAACGCTTTTCTTTTTTTCTGGCTCAGCACTGCCAGTACTGCTCAGCACTGCTTCTTTGAGGTACACTTATGCCCATTTTACAGACGAGAAAACTGAGACCTAGAAAACTTAAGTGATTTGTTGGTATTGTATAACTAATTCATGCAAAACTTGGGCTTGTAGGCGCAAAGTCCATGCTCTAAGCTACCTATCTATGTTATCAGAGAAACATGACTATGACCAACCTATGTATATACAATTTTCCACAGCCATGTGAAAGTTTTATGATTCTTTAACATTTCTGGGTGTCTGCTATGCTCGGTGCATTGGGCTGGAGCTTGTATATGTTGGGAAGAAGGAGGACTTACAAAGACTAAGATACAGGCTTTGCTTTCAAGAAGTAAATAAAAAACAACTGAAATATTCTATCATCCACACCTATTCCCTCTCCCTTCTTTTTTCAGCATGTTACTGGATGCTGCCTCTTTGGCCATCTGCCCTGGTGGAGATCTTGATGTTACAGGAATAGCCAAGAGAGACACAGGCAGAGTTAAGTCCAAAGCAGTCAGCAAAGGTAAGGAGACATAGATGGGTCCAGGTGGTAATGGATGTAGATACTGGACTTGAAGATTTCGGTTTCTAGAGAAGACAGCAGCTCTCCATGCCCAGTTTAATGCCGTGGATTAGCGTGGGAGTGGCCCCAGACCTGCAGGGAGAAAAGGCCAATGATCAGAGTGGAGATACTCAGGACACGCCAGGTGTCTGAGGGACTGTAGAGTTATCCTTCTCTATTACTAAGTGGATTTCTGCTCCCCCTTGCAGACCAAAGCATGAATACTGGACATAGCCCACATCGAGGGTGGAGAACTTGGTTTTGGCTCCCAAGTAGACCACTCATCAGCAGATGACTGTGAGCAAGTCACTTCCTCCCTCCAAGACTCCATTTCTGCAGGGATTCCATAAAATGGGCATAAGAATTTTCACTGTGCTCGTATGGACTGGATTAGGTCATCATGTGCTTTAACACTCTTGGCTGTGAGCACTAGGTGCAGCCAACATGCTGATGCGAAAGAAACGTCTAGGCTTTGCCCCCTGCGTCTTTCCTCGTGACAGGATTATGCTGACGGAGGGCACATCAGATTGACTCACACATACTGAAATGGTCATAGTTATTGAGGTTACCCAGTTTCCAGGCCTGAACTAGTAAACCTAGCAATGAGAATCAGCCAGCATTAGCAAGTTTTCCTTGTGGGAGTGGGGTGGGGGTGGCGACTGGAGGGAGTAGGCGCTGAACCAGGAAAGGAGGAGGATGCTCATTGGCTAAAGATCTGTGCCTGGAAATTAACAGCGTTAAAGTGAGATTTGCTTCAAGTTCCAACCCGGTAAGGCAAATGGGGAGGCTGTCAGGAGACCAGAACTTTACCTCAGCTGTGCACTGACGCACCACGTGCTTTGGTGCACATCCAGCGCCTCTCCCTGCCTCAGTTTCTCCGTTTGTAAAACAACAGCTTGTAAAGGTCTGGGGATCTTCTCATCCCCGGGAGTTTTCTAAGGATGCAGGCGAAAGAGGTAGGAAATGTCCTCTGTCACTGTCCTGGGTCTTCGGGATCAAGGCCTTTTGAACCAATTCCGGAATCCGCCACCGGGCGGTGGTAGGAGAGAGCCAGAGGATTCGTCAGTAAGTGTGCGTGCGTGACACAGGACTTTTAAATAGATCGCTTTGTATCTAGCACGGTAGCACCTGCTTCTAAGCTTCCAACGGCAGCTCGAGCAACGCGATCATTCAAAAGCGGCCGCTTTCCATTCACGTCTATAATTAGCGCGCAGGCTGCAGCTCAGGCTGGAGCTGCAAAGCGGGGCGGCGGCCTTGTGGGCGGGGCCACCACCTCCTAGCCCCGCCCCCTTCGAATTCCACCTTCCCCGCCCTTCCCAGCCAGGAGCCTCCTGCAGCCTCCTCCCCACCCCCACTCTCTGTCCTCGCCCTGGTCCTGGGCTTCGCTCTCGGCGCTCCAGGATTCCTGGACGACAGGGCCCAATCGTACCCTCACTTTGGGATCACTCTTGTGCAGTAAATAAGCACCTTGAAAGACGCATTCCAGGAGGGCAGCTATATTTAGAGTGGCATCCTCCTCTCCTCCCCGCACGCTCCTGCGTCCCGCCCTCTCCCCTCCCCGCCCCGCTCCCCGATGCCCCTCCCAGCCACCTCTCCCTCTTTGTCGCATTACATAGTAATCTGAGATGCACTGGATGTGCTCCAGGGAACAGAATGTACTTGGCAGAGACGCGGGGCTTGATGTCTGCAAAATGTCGGAAACGCAGCCAAGAGCTGCTAACTGGGTCATTAACCTCCAAAAGCAAAGCGAGGACTGTAAGGCCCGCTCTGCCTCCCTTCATCTCGCCAATAAAAGTGCCTCAGTGTGAGGGGGAAGAAAAAGCCCAAGGTTGGCTGCTTTGATTTCTAGGCACCAAAGGCAGGCCCGTCCTCTCCTCCTGGCCCGGGCCCCAGCCCCTCCGGGCCAGCCTCTGCGCCGCATCAGAGTTTACAAGTGGCCTTTGAAAGGCTCAGCAACCCTGCAGGGCCATGCTTGCGCCTCAGTAAAGAAGTTACCCAGCAGCCCTTCCCTACCGCACAGACTTGGACCCATTTTCTTGGGTCCAGGAGGAGTTAAGGGAGTCGGGGTGAGCAGGGGTGAAAGGAGAAGGTTCCAGGTCCTTCACCTACAGTGACGGGCTCTGCAGTCTCTCTCCTCCTCTGCTTCTCTCCCCCTCCCCCTCCTCTTTCTTCTTTCTCTCTTCTTCCTTTCCCTCTTCCACTTCTTTCTGAGAGCAGGCTTTGAGGTAGGTGCATGAATACATGGCTTGGCTCCAGGAGATTTGCATTCAAGTTGCTTGCAGCTCTGTCACTTGCTATGTGACCTTGGGTGAGTCACTCATTTCTCTGCTTTTAAATTCCCTTCTTCTTAATTGTTCACCACAATAACACCTTCCTGACATACATCACAAAACAGTGAGGCCAAATGAGAAAGCTTTGCCCTGACTGCCTTGTCTTTCATCCCTCTGAAAGCCCTGAGGTCCAAAGTGCCTCTGGCCGTGTGTGTACTCCTGGAAAATAGGAATATAAGTGGTCTCACCAGAAAGATTCAAACGTTTGAATATTCTCAAGGGGATAGCCCCTAAAATCCACCCTCTTCAAGTTTTCTAGCCCTGTGAGGTTGCCAAACAGACACTTCCCCTAATGTTCCAACCCACTTCTCCAGTGGCTAGAGAGAGAAAGTGACCGGTACAGAAACCAGAAGAGGTTCTGCAGTTCCTCAAATGAGACTCCCTTCCTTGTTGGAGGGAAGACAGTCAACCTGGTAAGACTAGCAGCAGCCAAACGAGATGTGGGTCTGAGCAGTCTCAACAGAAGTCCAGGATTAGGAGAATGGAGATTTGTGCAGCCACGCTGATGACAGGAGGAGAGCTCACCCCTGGTGCTGTCTAGGAAATTAGAACCAAGACCAGCCTGGCATCAGCAGCCTTCCTGCCTCATTTCTCCTTGATCTGACCACTCCTTCCATGGCAGCCACATCAGATGGACTCTGCCTGGTCGCCGTGTGCCATGGACGCCTCCAGCTTTCCTGCCACCTCGGCCTTGGCTGAGGCGTCTTAAAAAAATTATAAAACTCCTCAGAACTTGATGGCCTCTATTTGGCCTATCTTTGCCATACATTCAAACCTTTCGCATCCCTCAAAACCCACCTTCAGTGCCAGCTCCTCTATTTAGATGTCACTTCTTTCTCCTTCGGTCTCAATACACCCGGACAGCATTGGGTTATGCCATTTTTGTACTTGTTAGATCCCTCTTATGCCATAGAGGTTTCTCTGTGGATACAAACTCTCTTGTTGATCTCAATACTGATGGCTAAGGTGACTATACATCCTGCTTTGCCATCCCAGTTCATGGCTTTTACTTGGCATAATTAGTTATTAATAGGTCCCTCCTTCACCTTGAAGTTTTCGGGTTTGGATGGTCAATTATACAGTCACCTCACTGAGGGTCCCTATCCAAGTACATGGTGCATTAGCAGGGGCTCAGTAAATGTGGCAGAGTACCCTGAAGGGCATTTAAAGGATCTTCATACCCAGTTCCCTGGGGCTCTCAGTCCTCCCCTTTTCACTCGTTTTCTGGAGGCAGGCTACCATTTGTTCCTCTCCTCTCAAGGACTGTAGAATGACCTATGACCACTTTCTTTCTTTTTTCTTTTCTTTCTTTCTTTTTTTTTTTTTTTTTTTTGAGACGGAATCTCGCTCTGTTGCCCAGGCTGGAGTGCAGTGGCACGATCTCGGCTCACTGCAAGCTCCACCTCCTGGGTTCACGCGACCACTTTCTTTTTGACAAGCCTTTCCAGGATTTCAAAATGCTCCAACCCAGCAAGAGAAGTCACTTGCCACAATTCCACCCCTTCTTCTTAGCCCCTAAACAGTAGAACAGCCACTGGATAGTAGAAATAGGTATCAGACACTAGAGAAAGTCAGAACACAGCTGGTGCGATATAGCATTTCCAGCCTCAACTGGACTTTTGGCCTTGCCCAATTTCTTTTTGCTTTTTCCTTTTTCTTTTCTTTTCTTTTCTTTCTTTCTTTCTTTCTTTCTTTCTTTCTTTCTTTCTTTCTTTCTTTCTTTTTTTTTTTTTTGGGAGACGGAGTCTTGCTCTGTCGCCCAGGCTGGAGTGCAGTGGTGCGATCTCAACTCACTGCAAACTCTGCCTCCCGGGTTCAAGTAATTCTCCTGCCTCAGCCTCCCGAGTAGCTGGTACAGGCACCCACCAGCATGCCTGGCTAATTTTTGTATTTTTAGTAGAGATGGAATTTCACCCATCTCTACTAAAGATGGCTGATCTCCAACTCCTGAATTCAGGTGATCTGCCTGCCTTGGCCTCCCAAAGTGCTGGGATTACAGGCGTGAGCCACCGCATCCAGCCAGCCTTGCCCAATTTCTTTGACAGTCCAACTTTTCAGAATTGCCTCTATTTGCACAGTTACCTTAGGAGAGGGTCACAACTTGGAAAGCTTGAAGCTTCTTTATTATAAACTATGTAGTTAACATTCTATGTTCTGTTCAGAGGTCAGAAAAGACAAGCTCTTGACTTTTTCATCATAATAAAAAACTTACTCAAAAGTCAGCCTGTTGGGGTGAGTGTTTGTTGACTTTTTAAAAGACGACATCAAGCATTTGGAAATAACAGAGGCAATACACCCAGCCGTGTGAATGGAGCTCCAGCTTCAGCATCAGGAAGCCTGGGTGGACGTCTCCTCCTCTGACTCATTGCTTGCTGAAACATGAATCATATGCCCTTTCTCGGCACTGGGTCTCACTTCCTTCATCTCCCCTATAAAATGGGCGTATTTGCCATTTCTACCACACAGGAGGGGGCTGAGGCTTTCAGAGTCCTTGCTAATTACACACAAAAATATTAATAAGAGTAAAAATAATCCATAATGTGTTTTTGACTCTCTGAAGAGGCACACATGGAGGGTATGTGAAGCCATTTTATGACCTTGCTTAGTTTCTGGACATCCCAGTTCACTGAGAACAGCCTCTCAGAAAGTGGGAATGGGCAGGAGAATCCATGTTGAGATGGAGAGGGGAATGAGTTTGGTCTGTTTTCATGGGAGCAGGAGTCATATGAGGAGATCACTCTCTAGCAATCAAGAACAACAACATGGAGACTGGGATATTCTGTGGCTATTCTGTGGAGGGCTCTGATGCCAGGCAGGGGTGTCTGGACTCCCTTGAGGGTTATGGGAGATCAGTGGCAGTGATTGAGCAGGAGCATAGCACGACCCACAGTGTGTTTCAGTGAGACACTGTTTGACGGAGGGGCAGAAATGGGAGCTGGGGTCTGTCACCTTGGAAGCAGATGGCAGCTCCCCTCTGTCTGAGCTTCAGTTTCTCATCTGTTAAATAAATGGGTTAAACAGCAAATTGCTCTAATATGCTGCGATGTAGTAAAGAACATGAGGGAACAGCTTGTGCATTTTGGCGTGTGTGTGTGTGTGTGTGTGTGTGTGTGTGTGGAGGGTGTGCCTGTGTTTGGGTCAGAGGAAGAGGTGGGAATGAGGTAACTCCTTTGTTAGACACAAAGCCAAGTCCAGAGACCTTGTTTAGGGAGGAAGCCTGAGCAGCCTCACGATCTCTAGCAGGTTTGAAGAACTTTCTGGGTATCTTTCTTTAGGCCACAGCACAGCACATCTGCACTTTAGGGCCTGGCCAGCGACCTCTGTCTAGACGTGTCTGCTGTCTACTTCCTAGTTCAGTTGAGAGAGCTAATATTTGAAAAGACTGGCCAGGCGTGGTGGCTCACGCCTGTAATCCCAGCACTTTGAGAAGCTGAAGTGGGCAGATCACCTGAAGTCAGTAGTTTGAGACCAGCCTGGCCAACATGGCAAAACCCTGGATCTACTAAAAATACAAAAATTAGCTAGGCATAGTGGCGGGCACCTGTAATCCCAGCTACTTGGGAGGCTGAGGCAGGAGAATCACTTGAACTCAGGAGGCGGAGGTTGCAGTAAGCTGAGATGGCGCCCTTGCACTCCAGCCTGGGCGACAGAACGAAACTCTAGCTCAAAAACCAAACCAAACCAAACCAAACCAAGCAAAACAAAAGACTGCATAGGGGTTCGTGCTAACTAGCTATTTCTCAAGATATTTCAAATCTCTCTGTATCTTCATGTTAGATTTCTGGGAAGTTTTATACCAATGAGGACTACATGGCCTGGAGGCCCCAGAGCTCTATCTTCGAAGTACAACTTGATAGTACACCTTTGACACTTACCAAGGTTTGCTGTAAGATTGGTACATAGAAGAGCCTTTATTATGATGGTGTTATAAAGACAGCATCTGTTAAGTTGCTTTATATAAACTTTCAGATGGAAATTTCATCAGTGAACTTATATAGTAAAAAGGAAAATATCGTTAAAAATTTGGGCGGGTCTACTTAGGTTTAAGTATAATTGCATTTGTGCTCCTGTTTTATAGTTGGGTTTAAAAATACTTGTGCTTTTTATGATAAGCTTCCTCAAATATCTTTTCAAGTAGGTTTACGTAAATACATAAGTAAATAAATAAATAGAAGTTCACTTGGACCCAAGTTAGTGCACGAAGTGAAGAAATAAATCCACTTAGGAATGGTGAAATGACTGAAGCCCTCCTAAGATGTTAGTTCAGGCAAAAGATCCCAATTTCAGAGCATCATAGGAGACAGCAGATTCCACTGAAACTATTAACTTACTGCTCCTATATATGAGGTGAAGTTTTGTGTGAGAAGGATCAAAGAGATTGTGATTATCTCTAAGCAGTGCAAAAATCTAGTGACGAGCAGGAGAAGAAAATCTAAATAGTTCTGGTAGAGATATAGGGATTAGGAAGTGAGGAGGTTCTATGCCGGAGGTTACATTTAGCCTATAAGAACACCGTAATCCAGGTTGATTCTGCCAATTACTGTGTAGCCTTGAGATCTACATCTTAGCGTTTACTAAATGATAGGGAAGAGCAGCTGAGCTCTTAAGCTTCTTCTAGTGCTCACTTTGTATTTGACCCAAAGTCAGTCTACGCTGAGTGGCTGATCAAACTCTACCTCCACCTTGGATTCCATAAACCAGCTTAGAAATTGATACCTTCTTCCTCACCCTTAGCCCCACAACACACCTCCACTGCTCATGGCTGGAGGGCATACATCGATTGGAGGGAAGGATGTGACTGGAAGTCTTGAGACAAGCTCTTCTCTTCTCTCAGGGACATGTCTATTCACTGAAGAATGACATAATACATGGTCAGCTACCTTTAACCTGCCTTCCATGGATTCTCTGAGGAAAAAGTAGATTACTATTCTAATATGCTACAAACTCACAGACTCAAAATACAAAATATGAAATGAATCTGACAGGTTCTGTGGTTCAGCTCCCACACTTGATGGACAGGGAAACTGAGGCTTGAAGAGACTCACCCAAGGAACCTGGCCAAAGACACAGAGACAAGAAGTCTTGGAGCCAGGGCTACAGCCCAGATCCCCACTGCTCCTCGGTGCTTTTTTTTTTTTTTTTTTTTTTTTTGCTACAAGTTGGAGCTCAGTCCCTGGGTTGCAATGGATAAATCTTTTGCTAGGCAACCCAGTTGCTAAGCTTTGCTCACATCATTCTTGAGCTCAAAAACCTTTATGGATTTCAGTTATTCATTCCTAGTATAGTCATTCTTTGGTATCCTTGAGGGATTGGTTCCAGAATCTTCTGAGGATACCAAAATCCAGGGATGCTCAAGTCTCTCATATAAAATGGTGTAGTATTTGCATATAACCTACGCACATCCTCCCATATGCTTTAAATCATTGCTAGATTACTCATAATACCTAATACAGTGTAAATGCTATGTCAATAGTTGTTATATTGTACTATTTAGGGAAGAAAATCTACATGTTCAGTACAAATGCAACCTTCCATTTAGTTTTCCAAATATTTTTCATCCACAATTGGTTGAATTCATGGATGTGGAACCTATGATATAAAGGGCCAATTGTACAAGGTTCATTTTGTGTCATTATTTGGCTCTGTCCATGATATTGCTACTACTTTTTTTAAAAAAATTATGAATTCCCTTCTGGAAGACGAGGTAGAAAGAAGGAGATAGGTGATCTTGCTAAGCAGGCTTAACATCTCTCACACCTATTTTGGCTAACCTTTTCCCGATTTCTCAGTCCTCCTGTGTGCACGTGCCCAGATGTCACATTTCTGAACTTATTTTCTATTTCTTGAGGATCATATAGTCACTTTTTTCTCTATAGTAAGCAGAGAAGGTAAAACGGAGTCTTCATCAGAGTTTAACTAGACTACGAATATAATTCTGTAAGGCACGGACCAATGAGCTATCTTTTAGGTCAGTCTGGAAGGACTCAGATGCACACCAAACCAAGTGGCTGGTGAATGAGGCTCAGATTGTCCTCCCAGTTTCCCACTGCCATCCCCAATCCTGCTCCAAGAGCGCCCTCTGCTGGAATAGAGCCGGAGCCAACATCCTCAGCCATCTTGGAAGTGAGGCCAACTGGAACTCTGAAAGGATGAAAAGTACCTCCCTTTACAAAAATACAAGCTCCAAGTAAGACAAATCAAGTCCACAACGTCCTCTCGGCTTTCATTTCTCATTCCCTCTATTTCAATTTCTTTTTTTTTGAGACGGAGTCTCGCTCTGTCGCCCAGGCTGGAGTGCAGTGGCCGGATCTCAGCTCACTGCAAGCTCCGCCTCCCGGGTTCACGCCATTCTCCTGCCTCAGCCTCCCGAGTAGCTGGGACTACAGGCGCGGCCACCACGCCCGGCTAATTTTTTGTATTTTTTTAGTAGAGATGAGGGTTTCACCGTGTTAGCCAGGATGGTCTCGATCTCCTGACCTCGTGATCCGCCCGCCTCGGCCTCCCAAGGTGCTGGGATTACAGGCATGCGCCACCGTGCCCAGCCCCTCTATTTCAATTTCTTTGACAACTTTTCTTAACAGGATCATCATGTGGTGAAAAAATATAATTTAAAGGGGAAATGTAATCCAGTGAAATGTGCATAAAACTAAGAAATCTGCCTTCTTTGAGAGGTTTAATTGCTGGGTTACAAAGAGTAATTTCTTGGAATAACTCAGTTTCTAGTCTCAGATTGTAATTACTCCTTCAGTTAAAAACCTTCTTGTTCCATTCATTGCCTGCTAAATTAAGTCAACATTCTTTAGTTAGCTTTCAAGGTATATTTGTAAATTCTTAATATGTTATTTAGTTTGTATTTCATTTATCAAAGCTAATAGTATCTTTACTTCAAAAAAGAATTTTACTCTGATCTATTTTTTAGAAATTGAAAAGATATTGAAAATTTTAAAAGTATATTTGAATATCAAAGTCATATGTTTTACATTAAAAATCATGCTTAGCACTTAATCTGCTTATAGTTTTGAACAAACAGAAGACCCTGATTAGATAATTAGCTTTTAAACAGAAACAATAATTGGTAGGTTGAATTCTGTCTTTAGCACTGACGTTAGTCCTAACTTGCTGTTTAGGATTGAGACAAGGTAAAACGACATAAAAGATTTGGGGGAGTTGATATAACCTTTGAAGTGTCATTTAGACAAAGGAAGAAACAGTAGCTGGGAATACGCCTATTGAATAAACAGCAATATGCTAGATTCTAGTCTTAGACCCCTATTTTACAGCTAGAGTTATGCCAAAAAGTTGAAAAGTAAAGCTGGATGAAACCTTAGAGAAGACTCTGCCATCTTTTAACTCAGATGGTGAAGTGAGACCCAGAAAGAATAGTCTTCCCAAAGGCTCATGGTCCGTTATTATAGGAGCCTCAGTTGGAATTTGGGTCATCCAATTCTCAATCCACTGTTCTTACCATTACCCAACACTACCTTTGTTTAACTGTCTTTCTTGCATAAAAAGGGACTTAAAGGTGAGAGATTCCATAGTGCCATTGGAAGCTGCTGCCTAAATCTCCATGTAATTTCAAAGAGTTTCCCAACTCAGACTCTGTCTCATTTCACTGTGTCCTTAAGAAGCTGAGAAACGGGGCATTCAGATTCTTTCCCCATGCTGACTCTTCGTTCTGTTTACACATGGGTCGGCCAGATGTTAGAGAAAAAAAAAACAAACATTTGCAGCTGTTATCAGGGGTAGGATAGAGCACACGAGGTTCCTAAATTTTGATCCAACACATCAGAACACACTTGATTTTTACTCCTGGCTTGGAGTTTACTGCCTTCAGCTTCGACAAAGCCTGAATGTCCCCACTTCATGTCAAAGCCTGCACTGAGAGATGCCAACAGCTACTTGAGCTAACTTCAGCCCATCACCACAGTGGTCTAGATGACCAAGGAAGTGACTGCTTCATTACAACTTGAGAGGTCCTTCTTTCTTCATCCCCCTTTTTAATTTTTTTTTTTTTTAATGAAAGGCCGGTGGTTCTCCCAAGCAGCCAGAGGCCAGCAGGAGCACTAAGTAAGAGACAACAAGAAGTGTTCTTAGTGAGAACAACGTGGACTTCGGGGTTATGTAAAACCCAATTTTAATCCTGGCCCAGCTATTGACTGGCAGTTTGATTTTGAGTTATTTCAATTGGAACTTTATTTTTCTTATTTGTTGAACCATTAATTGAAAAAGTGATTCTAGTCCTAGACCCCTATTTAACAGCTAGAGAAACTGAGACATGAACTGATATTTGCTCAGATAAACAAATTTCTTACTCAGAGGATAATAGTCAATGATTAATAGTTTCCACTGAGACATCACAAATAAATAGATTGAAATTACAGTTGAAGGATCTAGGTTAGATATCAAAAACTTCCTTGGAAGGGAGCATCGTGAAACCTCTATTTCTTAGAAACCTTTAAGAATGTAATAGTCACACAGGTTGAACAAGTTTAAATGAAGCATTACTTACCAGGATAGACGACCTCTCTAGTTTTTTTCCCAGTTAAAAAAATCCAAGACTTGGGTTCCTTCTTTGAAGAGGAGTAATGTAAAACGTCTGACCCCTAGTGGTCATCGTCTCTGCGTAGGACCTCAGGGAAAAAGGCCAAAAAGAATGATAACAACCAGACTTTGTTTGGGAATTAAAAACGAACCTTTGAAATGTGATAGTCAAATTGTCTAATTCTAAAACAAGAGAACTTAGACCAAGTGACTACAAATATTTCCCCAACACCAGCGACTTTGGAGTAAAGCTTAGTATGGAACTCAGGACCTTTTGCTGGTACTCTGGGTTCAAGATCCAATCTCTTCATCTTCCAGAGTCTCCCACCTGGAATCAGCCCCTTGGTGACATAGAAATAGCAGATATACACTGATTTGACTTTCAGGGCACAGGATTCAGCCCTCATTCTCTCCATTTCTTTTGCGATGAGGAGCACTTAATTGTTCAGTAGATGTAACTGTCTCTCACGTAACCACCTAAGTTCTCCATTCCCTTTGTACATTCTGACAGATGCTCATAGCATGCTAAATGCTCATGGATGGTAGGCTGCTTTCTAGTTTCCTGATGCCTGTCTTCTCCCATTAATCAAATTGTATGCATACAAAGAACCACCTGATTTTTTCCCCAAACCCATTTATGCTACTTGTATTAGTAAATGCAATTATATAATTTAAATGTTATACAAACAGATGAAATATAAGTATAAAAATAAAGAGACTGTGTCCATAAAAGTTAAATTGATTGCTTTGGAAAGGCTCAAGAGGGAAGAATTGCTGAAAAAATGATCTAAAATTAGTTTGTGGATGAGACAACTGTAGAAGAATAACACAAAGATTAAAATCTAGAATAATTCTGCAAGTTTCTAAGGTTTTTCTCCACTACAAAGAACGAAAGAAAAGAAAAAAAAAAACAAAAATACCCGAAACTTCAACTAATAGAGGATGTATGATGGGAGCAGTTTATTCCAGAAAAATGAGATAGAGCTTCTGAAATGGAAAATGCACGCTTAAAGAAAGGCCTTGGCTCTACCTACTGGCAAGTGAATGTCTTAAGTTAAAATATATGTATTTATATGATTCCTAGCTTTAGCCAAAATTTCTGATTAGCTGACACTGAACCGTAATAAGTGAAAGTGTTTCTTTAGTATTAAGATTCAGATATCAGAGTGAGATCCAGGAAAACTGGTTAACTTAATATTTCCTGAGTGCTAATCTTCTGAGGATTTGGTCTTCCAAAAATTCCTGTAAGGTTGGTTTTTATTTCCATAAGTCTGCCTTTTGCAGGTACTTTCCACAGCTCCTTTTCCCCTTGACAGCACAAGTAAGCTCTGTCTCTGAACTAGGCACCAAGAATTCAGCTTTCAAACCCTTTGTTAAATTAACACGTGTTCACTTTAGCAAATGAGTAATAGTCACTGGGAATTTAGAACCAGATCCAGTGTTTGATGTCTTAAGATTTCAACAGTGTAGGGCCATATGTGGACACTATCAATATTACACCTTGCTTTTTCAAAACGTAAAAGCCATAAACATGAACACACCCATTGTCGTAGCCTTGTCTTCTGGGGAATGCATGTTACAGAAATAATATACTGTGCAAAGATGTTCATTGCAGCATTGTATGTAATAGCAAATACACTAGAAGCAACTTAAAAATTAGCAACAAGATAATCATTTTATTGTGATATTTTGGCCAAGTATCATTTGGTAGTTATTGCTGGTCACTTATGTAGTCATTAAAATGACTCTGTTGGAATGAAGGAAAAAAAGTCCGAAAAAATGAGAACAGGCCAGACTTTGTTTTTGGAATTAGAAATGAACCTTGAAAATTGTGTAATCAAATTCTCTAATTCTGAAATATAACTGTTATCAATAAGGTAAATTGTTCATGATAGTATACTAAGTGAAGAAAGAAAAATACAAAATGGAATGAACTTCATAATTACCAATGTAGTAAATAAAGGTAGGAAATGTATGAACCGGGAAAGATTTAAAGTGTTTTACCTTTTGCTAATTTTTCTCTTCTGTTTTATTCTTTCAATGATTGTAAAATCCCACATTATGCAATAATTCACCAGTTTTTCAACACTGGCATCCTGGGAGGCCTTGAGGTGCCTGGGATTTGACTTAATGTTGCCTAGAACCACAGGATCACCTCTCTAGAGGAGTGAGGATTAGGCAAGAGCTCACTCAATTATAAGTGGACTGGATCAGAAGGTACCTTTGAGATCATTAAGATGAATTATACCACTTAAAAGCAATTTGATCTTGAATAAGTTACTTGTCTTTGCTAAACCTCAGTTTTCTTACCTCAAAAATGGCATAATAAAAGTATCTATGCCTGCGTTTTGTGGTGAGGTTTAAATGATATAAATACAGTAGATGCCACAGAGTAAGCTCTCAATACATGTTAGTTATTGATATCACAGCAGCCAGTGGTTGAGCCAGGGCCAGAATTCACTGTTTTCAACTTCCTTACTGGGGCTTTTTCTATCACACTATGTCATAGATCTTTCATCTTTACCCAGACTAAAATCCTTTGCTTTCGTGAGTACTGGATAACAGAAAGCCTATTCCAGTAGTACTGAGGATACTGTGACTTTACATAACTCTTTTCTATCAGGTGACCAATAGCATACACTGCAGCCAGAACTACCTATTAAAATGATCGGAGATATCCTAAGGAAAGGGTACCTACTGAACTGAAAGCATGCCTTAAATAAGACAGAATTGGGCTCAACTTCTACAACAACGTATGTCCTGCTTGGCGTCTTATTCTGCACTTGTTTTTATGAGCCTCGGTTTTCTCGTTGGATAAATGAAAATAATTCTTCTTATACAGATGTAATATGAGTTGCCACATGTAAAATGCAATGCAATTCAAAGTAGTGATTTTTAAAAATTATTTTATTAAAAAAGTTATATTGTATGTTTTATGTGCTAGGCATTATTCCAAGGGATTTATAACAATTAATTCATTGACTGGACTCCTTATAGCAATTCTATGAGGCAGGTACTATCGTTATCGTTGCTTTACTCAGGGAGGCACACGAATGTTGAGTAACTTATCCAACATCACAGGAAGTGGTGAGTGGTGGAGCTGAGATTTGAACCTAGACATTCTGGCCACAGAATCCATGCACAGTCCTCATGCTGCCTTATTATCACTGAAACAGCTTTGGCCTAAAAGAAACCGAAGTCAAATATAAATTCTAGAATCTGTTCTTCTTTCTTACAAGGTCTCATTCAGTTTAGTTCAGTCCCATCCACTGCAATCTGATCCACTCCAATTCAATTCAGTTTAATTCATTTCAACTCAAGAAATATTTTTTGTATGTTTAGTTTGTGTCAATAACCACTGCATTTGGCATTGTGAGGAGGAGTAGGACCCAAGAAACTTGCAATTTGATGGGGAAGCGTAAGTCACATATAAAAATGATGGTGAAATATGCAGTGGAGAAGGCAGTTTCAAGAAAGATCTTCACATCTGGAAATGTGAGGATCAGGATAAGGATGCTTTATCAACTTTCTTCTCTCTACTGCTCCTTGAATGAAAACTGACCCATTCGTGCGGACAGACAGGGGTCTCCTGGAACCACAGAGTGCGGGTAGAGGAAAAGTTGAAACATAGGTACTCTGGACTCCTGAAAAGCAGAGGATCTTTGACTGGGCTTATGTCTTCAACAGTGAGACCATTGCCCTCTGTCTAGTTCCAGCTGGAGTGACTGACAGCCTTTGGCTGCCATTCTAAGCTAAGATGAAGTCATTTCAGTGGCCTGGCATATATGATTATTCATTCTTCCTGTCTTACTAAGCTTTGCGAGGAAAGCCTGCCTGTTGATGAGGGATTTTCTATTTTTTGATTATTAAAGGAGACAATTTATATACAACACCTTGCACAGGTCAGACCCACAGTTAGTGCATGTAAAGGGGAAAATGTTACCCTAAACCTTTATAATCTGACCACATCCCCAAATCAAACGGCTCACAAGCCTGACTCTGTATGACAGTCATTTTCCTCTTTTAGGGAGTTCTATATTCCTGTTCCAGGGCGAAAACTGGGAAAACCCAGGCAAAGCATCTAAGATCATGCTCTTGCTTGTCTGGTGACCACACTGCATGGAATTTGAGTATTCCCCATGGGTAAACTGCTCCCTTACACAACACCCTTTGACGTTACACTATTAAAAAGGCTTGCATATTAAAATTTAAGGCATGTGTAAATACCTCATAATTAACTGCTGTCTATTTAACCAGACAGCTCTAGCAAGTTAATTTGATGTCTGTTATGAGACTTAATAATTGTCAGTGATTTTTTTAAAACAATTTACTGGTATAATCATTAACTACTCCTAGATTATCTTGTCAAATTGATAATTAAATGGCTCAAAAATTCATTACAGAGTTAGTGTATTAATAGGAATGTAATTAAATAATGTTTGCTTATGTAATCTAGAGTTTATTACCTGTACACTTATTTATTTTTTCTATACGTTATTTAAATCATCCTAGAGGCCTTTTCAGAACTGATAGAAAACCAACAGTCAATAAATGTCTTATTAGATCCAAATAAGCCACTTAATTGAGATACTGAAATAAATATGGATTCTCCATATATGTGGAGAGGTAGGAGAAATCATTACTATTTCATATAGGATCATATTTGGGAAAATAAAGTTCCTTTCCTTCCTTGTTCTATTTCTTCCTGCTTCCCTTCCTCCTCCCTTCCTTCCATCCTTCATTCCTTCCTTTCTTTCTTCCCCTCTCCTTCCATTCTCTCCCTTCCACCTTCCATTTCTTTTCTCCCTCCCTTCTTCCTTTCCTCTTTTGGGGGAAAAAAAAGAAAAGCTCTTTTCTTTCTTTCATCAAGCATTTAAGTCCCTGCTATGTGCTAGCCATTGTGTAAGATACTGAGGCTATAGAAGGCTTGATTTCGGTCTAACGTAGTGAAGGAGAAAGACCTGTAAAAAATTGCAATGCAACATGCTTAATGCATCCCTGGGGGCCTGTACAAAGTGCTAAGGGAACATAGAGGTAGGAACAGCTATCTGTATCTGTAGTCAGGGAAGATTTCTCAGAGAGGTTAACTTTTGTGCTTGCCAGAGGATAGGAGGTAGGAGTTCGCCAGGGGAAAAAAGTTAGAGAGGGGCATTCTAGGTAGAGGGAATAGTGTATGCAATAGCCTAGAGACAGAGAACATGAAGCATTCATGAGTAGGATGGAAAGGAATGAATTTTAAACTACTGAATGTCAAGATCGGAGTTGTGCTTTCCAAAGGATAGCCTTGGATGATAGAGTAGGGATTTCAGTAGCTCTCATTTATACAGTTATGATGTTGCATGGCTTGCCCTGATATCCTTGAGTTTTCAAGATACGTGTACAAATTGCGGTCTGTCTGGCCCTGCCCTTTCCCACCCACCTTCCTTGTGGTGATCATCATGTGGTCAGGGTTTTGGTTTTATAGGTTGCAGCGAATTTCAGCTCTTTTGTCACCATAAAGTTATTCATACTTGTCAGATTACATATTCAAATTTTGAGTTTGATAAATAAGATCACAACATATTTCAACCTGGGTCACCTAAAAATACTAATACTTAGTTTAGCTATTCTCGGACATGCTGTGATAGACCCAGGAGGAACAGAAATCAAACTCAAGGATGTTTGGTTATATGAACAACTCTGGATAAAATTTAGAAGGGAATGGGCCTTAAATTAAAGACTTTGTAAGTTTTCAAGCCCCTAGATAGAATCCAGCCATTCATAACCTTCTTGTCCTTCATGACTACTGAGACATGCAAGAGTCAGTAGTAGTACTATTTGTCCCTTTCCAAGTGTCAATCACCATAAACGTCACTGCCTACCTGGCATTGGTCCTGTCTAGATAGCTGGATGCTTTGTGGTGAGGAAGGAAAAAAAGAGATAGAAAGTAGAAATAAAACTGCACTCTAGTATTTAAAATTATCTTGGCTATACTTAGCAAGTAGGAATGTGTTCAGAGTTTCTGGAGATGTTTTTTCATGATGCTTCGAAATCAATTTCATATCCTAATGCTATTCTCAAGTTCAGGCTCATGGAAGAATCTGCTTGGAGGGCTCTTCTTGTCCTGCAAATAAGAATGGTACATTTTCGAGAGCAATGTTCTCTGCCTGTGCCAGGCCTCCTTAAGTGATATGAACTGTGACCAGCAATGTTTTAAAATGACCAAAATGATCACATTAGATGATCACATTAGATAAGGTCAGGGGTGATCAAAGTCAATGGCTAAGTAATCCTGAGGGTACAAAATTCTCTAAACTTTGAGCCTGAAAGAACTTAGATGTAAGTGACAAAAGACACTACAAATACAAAGTAGATTTACTTAAAAAAAAAAAAAAGTATACATTTGTGGAAAGCAGAACTTCAAAACTCCACTCTGGGACCTCTTCTGAAATATTTACAGGTTTGACCAGAGAAGTAATTCCCATTGTCAAAGCTTTAAACTGAGATGATAAATGATATGCTCTTGAGGGCAAATATAGGAGTGAAGGCTGGACATGAATCTGACGACCAGCCACTTACTAAGTTAATAACAGGACAAGTGGCCTTGTTTCTCAGGACCTTACTTTCCTCATGTATAAAATGGGATAATAGCCCCAAGCCCACCCATCTGATATCACTGTTGGGAGGAGCAAATGAGACCATGGATGTAACATACCTTATAGATAGGTCATGACGTATTGCATACATGTAAGAAGTTGTATTATGGTTAGAACTAAAAGGGTGTGTATATTTCAGAGGCAAATATTCAGATTCAAGGCATACGGTTAGAGGGAGGTACTACCTTGTCTATCAGAGCCTAGTTTCCAAGTACTGATCAACAGACTGACATAATTCTTTGAGCGGTTGCTCCTCCAGGAACTCCCCCTTGGAGGCAGTATTGTAGTTGGCTGCTGACCTGTGTGTATCCTCTGGGATTTTGTGAGCTCCATGAGTGTAGGAACCATGACTATTGTGGGAGCACAGCACAATGGTGAAATGCGCAGGATTTGGGACCAGGCAACCTGGGCCAGTCCTAGTTCCTGGCTTTTCTGCTTATCCACCATGCGGATTTGGGTGAATTATTGAACTTTTTCAAGTCTTAGTTTTCTCATCTGTGATATGAAGAAAATAAATATGCCTACCTCATGGTGATGTAAAAAAGATTAAATAAGTTGGTATATGTCAAATCTGGAACATGGAAAGTGCTTAAGGAATGCTGGATATTTATTATTATTTTTATTTGTTACTGTTGTTCCCTTCATATTTCTAGTGCCTAGAACAATGTTATGATATGAATAACATAACAGTTATTCAACAAGCAGATAATGAAAAACTGCAAAAGAAAGTTTGTATCCCAGCAGATACTTACACTGGAATTCATGAAAACTAAGGGTCAGAGAAAAATGGCAGAGGACTGAAATACGTGGGTTGGATTTGCAAACTTTAAGGCCTCTTTTGACATTTTGCCTTTACCAATAACAAAAACACATCTACTATACCGATAATTAACAATATTGGTATAGGAAAGAATCGTAAACAATTTTTAAGGCCAGTATCTTACTAGATTCCCACCCCAACCTTGTGGGGGAAAGTATTATTATAGTATCCACTTTGTAGATAAGGAAATAGAGTTTCAGAGAGAAGAAATATCTTGTCCGAGCATCACATATCTGGTAAACAGAGGTGCTGAAATTAGAACTTGGTCTCCTGGCTCATTGTTTTTTCCTCTTCCTGGGAACAAACGCAAAGCTAATTCACCCTGGCACTGGGTCTCTGACAGAGGCAGTGGAGCGCATTTTGCAGAAGAGCCTGGTTTGTTTCCCTGACTGCAACAACTAAGTTAGGAGTGTAGCTCCTAGATATCTAGATTTCTTACGGTCATTCATTAAGAATCTCTCACCTATGAGTTTAGCTAAGGCTTTGTGAAGCTCATTTTCAGCTCAACCTGTACCTTGGTTTTGAATCCTATTTTCCTTGGCATATGAAATGTGCGTCACCTTCATTGTGCTGGGTTTTCCCTGGTGAAAGCTAAGCCGATACAACCAGTCCCTGCTCTGAGCGTGGAAACCGGAAGCCCTGAAGGTCTTTCAACCTAGGTTATTTAGGTAAACTAGACATTGCAGTTTAATTACACCATTGCTCAACTTCATAGATCCTTCAGATTGCCTTCAGAGAAAAACATTTCTCTCAATAATTCAAACCCCTGATAACTTCCTCTGATAAATTACCAGCAGATTGCAAAAACAGCGTAGTTATTCACTACGTGACCTTTTCTTCAGTCCCATTGTCTTGTACCGCTCTGCAGCACTGCATATTTTTGACAATTTTACCTCTAGTACCTCTTGAAATTTAATGTTACTCTGGTTCTCCTACACCTGCATCCTGGCCTTCTCTAAAAACGTCGTAGCTTTTTCCTTCTCTACCTTATAACTTTGGACATTTCCCTAAGTCTAAGCCTGTGGTCCTCTGTTTTTTCTTCTCTCTCTTTTTCTTTCTTCTCACCTGCTCTGCCAGTGTTGTGCTAGGCACTAGGAAACAAAGACATGTGAAACATCTTATCTAACCTCAAGGAACCCACAGTCTAGTAGAGGGCCAATGGATGTGTGAACAAAGACCTCTACATTTAACACACTTTTGTGCTTTGACAGGAGTAGTTGGGCCTTGAGTTGAGAGAGAAGTATAGTAAACTGGGAAGGACAGAGAAGTCGCTATGAAAGAGATCTTCAAAGATGTCTTAAAAGATGAGTAGGTGCTCCTCATTCAGACAAGGAAAGGAAGGAGAGTTGAAATCAGAGTACAGCTTGTACAAAAGAACCAAGGGAAGAAACTTTGAGTTTCATTTTCTATATCTGTGAAGTGGAGGTAAAAATACTTACGTTGCAATGTTGTTGAAAGCGTTGGCAATGATGTGTATAAACAGAGCCTGAAAGTTAGTAGATAATCAAGGAGCGACTGATAATAATGAAAACAAGCCCCCTTTTCTTATCAATCTTTTTTTTTTTTTTTTTTTTTTAAGATGAGATTGGAATAGAAAATTTTAAAGGCCTTTCCAAATCTCATATCCCAACATGTTGTAAAATCCTCTGGGGAAATTTATCAATGGTGCCATCCCTTCTCCCCTGTGTGTTCCCCTAATGCTGGCCACACCTCAGCATTGTCTCCCCTCTGAACACATTAAGGAACCATCAGTTTTACCGACCAACAAATGCTACCTCATTAACTGTATCTTACTGTTATATTAATTTTATATATGGGCTAAACTTGTCTCCTGTACTTAATTGTAAAATCCCTGAAACAATGATGGGTGCCACTGGATTCAGAACAGAAATAATATATTTGGACTCTGACTCAGGTACCTACTGGCTACCACAGCTTAGGTAAATTGATTAATGTCCATTTTTTCATGTATTAAATAGGGAGCATGCTAATGGCCACTTAAAAAATTATTATGATGTTTAAATGAAATAATTCATATGGTGGTACTTTGTAAACTGTACAAAATTATGAATATAGTAAATTTATATAGAATTTATTTCTGTATCTATATTAATAAGGACTCTTTTGGTTGCAACTAACAGAAACTCAACACAAATAAGGCTAAGCAAAAAACCATATTTGGGGAACACAACTGAATAATTTCAACAAATGCCAAGTAAGAAAATCAGAACTATGCTTGTCTTCTCTCAGCTTTGGTTCTTCTATGTAGATTTCTTTCTTTTATCTTTTTTTTTCCATCCCTTTACTTTGACTCTGTAAATGTCTTTACCAGTTAGGTGGGTTTCTTGTATGTAGCACATGGTTCGATTAAAATTTTTTTTTTTTAATTTATTTTTACTATACTTTAAGTTCTGGGATACATGTGCAGAATGTGCAGGTTTGTTACATAGGTATACATGTGCCATGATGGTTTGCTGCACCCATCAGCCCGTCATCTACATTAGTTATTTCTCCTAATGCTATCCTTCCTGTAGCCCCCTACCCTCTGACAGGCCCTGGTGTGTGATGTTCCCTTCCCTATGTCCACGTGTTCTCATTGTTCAGCTCCCACTTCTGATTGAGAACATGCAGTATTTGGTTTTCTGTTCCTGTGTTAGTTTGCTGAGAATGATAGTTTCCAGCTTCATCCATGTCCCTGCAAAGGACATGAACTCATTCTTTTTTATCACTACATGGTATTCCATGGTGTATATGTGCTACATTTTCTTTATTCAGTCTAACATTGATGGGCATTTGGGTTGATTCCAAGTCTTTGCTATTGTGAGTAGTGCTGCAATAAACATACATGTGCATGTGTCTTTATAGTAGAATGATTTATAATCCTTTGGGTACACACCCAGTAATGGGATTTTTGGGTCAAATGGTGTTTCTAGTTCTAGATACTTGATGAATCGTCATACTTTTTTCCACAATGGTTGAACTAATTTACATTCCCACAGTGTAAAAGCATTCCTATTTCTCCACATCCTCTCCTGCATCTGTTGTTTCCTGATTTTTTAATGATCACCATTCTAAGTGGCATGAGATGGTATCTCATTGTGGTTTTGATTTGCATTTCTCTAATGACCAGTGATGATGAGCTTTTCTTCATATGTTTGTTGGCCACATAAATGTCTTCTTTTGAGACGTGTCTGTTCATACTCTTTGCCTACTTTTTGATAGGGTTGTTTGTTTTTTTCTTGTAAATTTGTTTAAGTTCTTTGTAGATTCTGGATATTAGCCCTTTGTCAGACGGATAGATTGCAAAAATTTTCTCCCATTCTGTAGATGGCCTGGTCACTCTGACGATAGTTTCTTTTGCTGTGCAGAAGCTCTTTAATTAGATCCCATTTGTCAATTTTGGTTTTTGCTGCAATTGCTTTTGGTGATTTAGTCATGAAGTCTTTGCACATGCCTGTGTCCTCAATGGTATTGCCTAGGTTTTCTTCTAGGGTTTTTATAGTCTTAGGTCTTATGTTTAAATCTTTAATCCATCTTGAGTTGATTTTTGTGTAAGGTGTAAAGAAGGGGTCCAGGTTCTGTTTTCTGCATATGGCTAGCCAGTTTTCCCAACATCATTTATTAAATAGGGAATCTTTTTCCCATTGTTTGTTTTTGTCAGGTTTGTCAAAGATCAGATGGTTGTAGATGTGTGGTGTTATTTCTGAGGCCTCTGTTCTGTTCCGTTGTTCTATATATCTGTTTTGGTACCAGTATCATGCTGTTTTGGTTATTGTAGCCTTGTAGTGTAGTTTGAAGTCAGATAGTGTGATGCCTCCAGCTTTGTTCTTTTTGCTTTGGATTGTCTTGGCTATACGGGGTCTTTTTCAGTTCCATATGAAATTTAAAGTAGTTTTTTTCTAATTCTGTAAAGAAAGTCAATGGTAGCTTGATGGGAATAGCATTGAATCTATAAATTACTTTGGGCAGTATGAGCATTTTCACAATATTGATTCTTCCTATCCATGAGCATGGAATGTTTTTCCACTTGTTTGTATTCTCTCTTATTTCCTTGAGCAGTGGTTGGTAGTTCTTCTTGAAGAGGGCCTTCATATCCCTTGTAAGTTTTTGGGCATCTCTTCCTGGGTGCCTCTCAGCAGCTGCAGGTTTGTATCATATCCATTTAATAACCTTAATCAAAAGTCGTTTTTCCCCCAAGTAATTTTGGCAAAAATCCAAGAATCAATTCTCCATGTACTGAAATGGGCATGCACCTATCTATAATTCAGTCGCGGTGGCTATTGAAGTTAGATATGCTGACTAGTTAAGCCTGGATCTACTCCACTGCTGGAACTTACATGAAGAAGATAGTTTCTCACTACATGAATTGACAGTGGGAGGGGTGGTTCCCTAAAGGAAAAGTGTGATGCTGTTGCCAGAATATGAGAAAGTAGGAGCTTACAGGGTTATAAGTACAGCATCACTATAGTAGCCTTATAAATCAAGTCTCCAGGAGCTAAAAGGGCAGATACTCTTTGTGGATGTGCCATGAAGCACACATTGGGACAATGCTGTGACGAATCACAGTCCATGTCTTGTAAGGCAAATCAATGCATTCAACAAGAAATCTAAAAGAAGACAAATTGTGGAAAGTTCCAAAACAGGGATATTCACAGGACATATAGTGGGAGTCCAACCAACGTTTAATTGCTTTGATGTTGATTTCAAACTGGCCTAAAGTTTTCTTATACTGGCATTGGTGAGCATGAGAGTGAGAGGAACAGAGAAAGTTCTGAAACCATATTTTTAAACAAAGTCTTTTAGAATAAAACATTCATTCATTTGAATACCTGTCTAAAAGCGGGAGGGCCTCTGATGAGTTCAGCCCAGGACAAGCTCAGCGCTATGGAGCCAGGCTGCCAAGAGGCAGGAAAGGGCCGAGCCTGCAGCCACAGGAGTGTATTGTTTCCTGCCAACTGGGGCTGCTTCCTCCTCCCACCAGTCTCCGGGCAGCCAAGCCGCCACCCTTTGGTGTCTTTTGTGGTGGGCATGGTTGCCACCAGAGTTGGGCCGAGCATGGACACTGGGATGAGCCCACTTTTCTGATGAGCTTATCCCAGTGTCCATGCTCAGTCCCAGCTCTGGTGGCAGCTGGCTGCATTGTTGGCAGTCACTGGATAGCATCTAGCGAGAGACTTGGCAAATGCCAGAAATGGCCCCTGACTTTGTGCTGCTGCTACTTTGGGAAAATGGACTAGGTTGAGGAACTGAAAGGTCTTCCAGCTTTCTTTCTCCTCCTCTCTGACCTCACCTTCCTCCCTAACTCCTTTCCCCATCAACTTTTTCTCCTTTCTCCTTTTTCTGTTTGCCCCTTCTCATAGGATGACATTCTCTTCAGGATAGCATTAATGTCTTTATTAAAGACAAAGCCCCAGTTAGAGGGCCTGTATTGAGACGAAAAAATGTAAATCTTGTCTTTAAACTTTCATTATAATTGAAGGAGTGTCCCCAAGGCAATAAACCCGAGGAAGGCAGTGGTGACCCCAGAGACAGGCATAGCTGGTGGTTTTGGAAGTTCAGAGGCAGGAGAAGTAACTTCAGCTGGGCGTTCATGGAGTGCTTCCTGGGGTAGGTTTTATTTAAGTTAGATCTTTTCATTTAAGTTAGATCTTAAAACAAAACAAAACAACCCCCACCACACACACGCACGCACACACACACACACACGCACACACACAAATTAACCTGGCAAAATGAGCAAGGGATGCAGGCACAGCCCCAAGAAGTACTCAAGCTTCATGTGCTAATGTCTACATCGTTTGCTGATTACTATGGCTCCTCACTCAGAGCTTGAATAATTTTAGTTTACACAAACTGCTAATAAACTTGGCTACCTATAGATGTATACAAGACCCAAAACAGCACATTCGACATGGAAGAAGGGGTTACAAGAGGCAGGCCTACTAAAAAGGAAGACAAGTACAAGGTTGACGATTTGATAAGATGAGAGGAGATAGAAAACAAAATAAACAGAACCCCTGCCGCGAATCCTCAGTCACTTAAAAATCACAGCAATCCGATCAAGTGTGGAGTCAAGTGGTGCTTTACATTTAGAGGGTCCTCCAGAATGTCATCATATATTATATTTCAGTGAAGAAAGTGACAGCCTACAGAGTGCCCCCTTGTGAAAGGCTAAATTATTTCCTTTATGCTTTGTCTTAGAAGATAGACAAATGCATAATCGATTTTAGAAAGAGTTCCATCCCAATAGAGTTACAATGGAGTTTGTATTAAAACCATAAACCTTCAGCATTTGGAATGCTGCTCATCAGAGAAGAAATCATTTGGTTTGACTTTCAATAAATTCCAAAGTTCTGTGGATCACATTATGTCATACACTCTCATCCCAACTCCTTCTTATCATGTCTATGCCTCCTCCACTCCTGAGATTTCTTTTGCTGCTTCCTTGACTGAGGCTTTCTGAAGCTCCCCTCCGGAGTCTGGCACACGGAGCTCCTGCTGGTGCTGCTGCTTCTGCATTTCCAGTACGCCAGTGAGGGGGCAGCAGGGGAAGCTCGGAGGCAGGGGCTACTTGGCTTCCAATTGAAGACTTGGAAATGTTAGAAAAGTCCCTCCTCTCTCTGAGCCCCTGTTTTCCCATTCAGAAAATAGGAATAATAACCTTATTCGCGGAGCTGTTGTGAAAACAAAAGGCATTAATGCCTGTGAGCATGCTTGGTGAACTGGGCAGCGTTCCATTCTCAATTCATGCAGAGCAATTATAACTGCCCCCTCCCCTAGTTGTCATTTGCATATGGACCCGTCTCCCTCTCTTGCTTGTCAATTGACTTGACGCTGTGTTTTCCCTGTTTTTTGTTTTGTTTTGTTTTGGGTATCTCCCCGAGATAAGCCCATTTTGGGCTCTGCAGGTCATGTGCGTGTATAACCCTGGAGGAGGGACAGTATTCCCTCGAAGCTGATAATGTAAATAGGATCATCCACGGCTGTGTGATGCAGGGGCCCTGGCCACAGGGCCTAGAGTGCTGCTGTCTCTGTATGTATTAAACATTAGTGACTCTTTTTCTTATCCTTACTATTTTATTTTACTGTGTACTGACCCTCAGGCATAAAATATTACTGTGTACTGACCCTGAATTGAAAATTTTGCACTGTATTATTCAGCTTCAGGCCTACCTTTCAATTTCCCATTTCATTTTTGACTGGGCTACACCGGTCATCACCTTGAGGGAATTTTCCCAGCCACGGAAGTCTTCTGGTGAAGAGGGTCTTTAGACTGGCGTGATTTCAAAGTAAATATAAGTAACATAATGGGCAAGTCTGATATTTAGGCCTTGGTGTTTTCATTCCCAATTCTTTGAAAATGGGCCCATCTCAGCAGCCAGGCTTGAAAGTGGCGGGGGGCGGCGGGGGAAGGAAATCACAGCATGTTTCTGCTGCACTCTCCTCTTTCCACTCTCATCAGGATAAAGACTTTGTAGCATCTGTGAAATATCGTGGTCTAACTGCTCTTTGATTCTTGGTGGGCTTCTGTGTCTTTCTCTGTGGACTGGGACTAATCATACACACATCGGAGGGTTGCTAAAGAGTGACATGAGATGCTATGTGTGTGCCTCCAGGCACAGAGCCAGACCCTTCTTAGGTGCTCACAAAAACAACAGGTGAACCTGAAACCATGGTGACAAACAGCCTGCTTCTCCTCTTCTCTGACAATGCTTTTCTAAACTGGGGAGCTCTGACATAAAACTCTGTCTTACAATGAGAGAACGATCTATCTACGTGTAACTTCCACCTATGAGACCCCCGGGCGAGGATGGTGTGTCTTCCCATTTTCTTAGCATCCTCACTCTGTCCCCTGGTGAGGACAGACAACAGAGAACTGCTGTGGTCAGCGAGCCGAGGAGCCAGACAAGGCTCTGTGGTTACGTGCTTATTTAGTTTCTTATTTATTACTTTTGCAGCTAACATTTTTACAATCATGTTATTTTGTGGTTTATTTGCAAAATGCATTGTGAGCCAAGTTTGCTTGAAATGTGCTCTGAGTCAGAAAATGGTTGCAAAGGGGACCCAGAGAGATGGGAGGGGAGGCCAAAGAGCAGTTGCAAGAACATTATATAATTGATATATCTGTTATTGCTCCTTTCTTTGTAATTAGACTACTCAAGGCAGACGGAGAAATGGAAACTAAGAATGCATAATAGGCTCATGTGCGGCAGCTTGAACAGACTCTTCTGCCTCAGAAGTCAGATGCAAAGGGGCCAGCCTGGGACTTGGGGAAGAGAACCCTGGAGAAAGCTTCACTCCTGCTTAACCACCCACGAGCACCAAAGCAGCATCTTTGAAAATCTTTGGGAGACAACAGTAGAGCTTGGTTAGAGAGGCAAAAGTGACGGATAATGAATTAACTCATAAATACTATTAGAGAGTTTATTATAAATTGTTTTTGAAGATTTTAATAAAAGCGAAAACCTAGTTTTCAGAGATTAGCTAAAATAAGTCCCAAGAGAAGCTTTGCCAGAAACCGTTTTTCCTTTTAACTCTCTATTCTTCCTTTCTCACCCCCCAGGCAATGGTAGATTCCTAAGAGGACTCCTGTTGTTGGTGAAGCCCATTTTGACTGTGTTCAAGTTTGTTCTTGTATTATTCCATCTGGTGGCTCCCCAAACCGCTTTCTTTTTTTACTCTCCTTGTAAATATTTACATAAGAAGGTTCTTGCAACGGCAGGATCCTATATTGGTGGATTGGCGCAAAGCAGAGTTTTGACGTGTTTTATTCCTTTTACGAACAATTCAGTTAAGTAGATTCTCTCCCAGCTCATTAAAAAATAGCCTTTTATTTTAATAACACCATCAGAAAATAAATAGCATCAGAGGCGAAAATAAGTTTGCAATGTGCAGCCTCAAGTGGCAATCTCTGAGCCACAGTTAGTGGTTGATGCAAGAATTGGTGATTGTAGTTAATGGCTGGAAAGAAGTATGCATTGAAAGGGCTCATCTCCCTAGGCAGAACAAGGATCTGTGCTGTTTTCTGGGACAGCTGAATGCATAAGAGATCAGATAACTGGATCAGGAGATCAAAACTTGGTTCCCAAACTTCAGACTTCAGCTCATCTTGCCTTCCTCCCTGAGGCACTATCTTCGCTGTCCTCCCTCCTGGACAAGTCCATCCTTGCCCACAGCTTTAACTGATACTTCTTTAGAGGGAGCAGTCAAACCTCTCTTTTTAGCTTTACCCTCTCTTTTGAGCCCCAGTTCTGCATTCCCAGTTTTTCTGGACATTTTAAACAAGATTGCCATCACAGCCCAAACCTGACAGGACCAAAGCCAACCTCAACTCCTTCTGAACCTGGTCACACTCTTGATCTTGTGCAACCTTCCAGCATCACCCAAACCAGCTTGATCCCAAAATCTGTCACCTCTGCCCCACCCCCACATCCCCAAATCTAATCAGTTGCCAGATGATGTTGATTTTAATACTGCATGAAGACTCGCATTGGTACCTCTGTTTCTGTCCTCGCTGTCATTGTCCTAGGCTTCCTTAAACTCCATACATTTATTCATCCATGTGCTCATTCATTCAACATACGCATTGATTGGATACTTCCTGTATACTGGACATCTAGTAGGTGCTGGAAATATAGAAGTGAACAAGACAAAAGGAGTTTGCACCTGTTCTCATGGGGGAAGATGCGCATCAAAAAATTAATGATAAAACTTGTTAAATTTGACCTTATAGGAAAAATACGAGAAGTCACAGGCTTATCTGTCTTCTGATGCTTCCGAGACCTGCAGCATGACGTTGCTATGTTCATTTGTCTGACTATGTTGTTTTCCTTCTCAAATGCCGTCAGTGCCCCTCAATGTCACCTACTCATTTCGAACCATTTATTTACTCATTCATTCATCATTCATATGCTCTTTTGTTCTCTGTCACACCATCCTCTTCATTGTCTCCATGCTCTTGCTAAGGTGGTTCCTTCTGCCCACAGCACTCTCTTTACCTCACTGCACCCAGCCATTCGTCACTTGGTTAATTGAAGAGACACCTTGATTAATGCAGATGTCAACACTTCAAGGAAGACATCTCCACTCCTCACTGAAGCCTTTCATAACATGCTCACAAGCTTTTTCTCCATCCTTTCATCCCATCCATTAGGTAACTGTTCACTCTTCATACTTCCAGGACAGCATGATAGCATTTGATACCAATTAATCTGTTCTGTGACACTAGCCTTGACCTAAACTTGGTGTTTGTAGAAAGTCTTTGAGTTAAAGCCTCTGTTTTCCCTAACACACAGTTTGATTTGACTGACCCCGCTGGCCTTTGTCACTCTGGTGTGGGGGTAGAAACTGTCTCCTTTAAGATGCAGTCCACAGAAGCGTCTATTAACTGGGTTTCTTGGTTATTATTGGATTGCATTAGATTTAAAACATGCGGAAGAGATAGTTTGGATATGGCCATTTATTATGTGACCTGGGATAAAAGGGCAGTGCATTGTAAAGTTGGGCAGCAGCATCTTCATAAGAAGTATTCCTGTTTTTGCTAGGAACTTCTTCTTAAAAAAGAATAGAAGAGTTAGTATTATTCTGCGTTTCTTTTTTTCTTCATCCAATTTACAGGTGGGAAGAAGAGGTTTAGAGAACTGCAATTTGTATGTGTTACAGTCAATTAGAAGAGATGACGGGGTTATTAGAAACCAGGCATTAGGAAAATAAATTTTGATATTCGATCACTTGCCTTTGCATGGCTTCAATGAAAATTGATTAGTGGTGTTTTGTTCAGTTAGTCTACTGTGTTTTGATTTCTTCATATGTAATGCCCTCTCACCTGACCCTTTCAAAAAAATAGACCAGCATTCTGGAGAATGCGGAGTGCCAGCTAGGGAGGCACAGTGCAGCGTCAGAGAGCTGCTGAAAGCTGCTGAGCCACACCTGGTTGCAGCTGGGGTGAAGATGGGTCTGAGTTCTGAGAAAGACTGCACACTCTCCGTATTGGAAAGACAGACTTCATTTCGGGAAATATTCAATAAAAAGTTTTGAGACACAGAGTCCCATTCATGGTGAGAGAGATTGAAGGTAGCTGTTTTCCCTCTTAAGGTTTGGCGTAGTCTGTAAGGATATTATTTAATGTAATCCAGAACTGATTATTTTGTTGATCATGTTTCAAAATCCCTGCCCTTTAAACAAGTTCCCAGAGTAAATTGAAGGCAATTGTGGGAAGTTTAACTTTTTAAAGGAAGTCTTGTTGTATTTTGAGATTGAGGGAGAGGATGATGGGAGAGGGTGACTGGAAACCTGCCCAAGGACTGAAAAATCTAAGGGGATGGGAAGAAGGATGAACAGAGAAGAGAAAGATTAGAATTCTGGGTCAGAAACTCTTACTGAATGAGTCATCCCACAGGACAAATAAAACCTCACTCATCACCCTGTCTTCCCTCTCCGTAGCGAGAGAAGCAAACATTGGGGCCCGGGAAAAACATCAGCAACTTCTTGTAGCATCTGTAGGTGGGGAAGGTTTCCAAGCCACTGAGAGGGCTGTGAACGCAGTTACTGGGGCTCCAGTTTTTCTCAGCCAAGTAGGAAGAACCTCTAAATTGACCTTGGAAAAACATACTCAATGAAGGAAAAAAAATATGGTAAGCTCTCCCTGTGTATTTGTATTAGAGATTTTTTTTTTTTTTTAAAGAAACAAATACATTGCTTTCCAGTTTTCCATGAAAAGAGTTTGAATACTCTCATATTCACAGTGGTAAAATCCTTAGAGTGGGATTTGAAAGGCTGTAGACAGGACTTAAGCTTTGACCCTCTTTAATAAGCACAAGGTCATCCACATAGTACAACTGTATTCGTATTAAACAGCCTAAGGGGGAAAGCATTCTTGCCACTCCTCTCAGCAAAGATTGAAATTAGCATTTTTATGAAGAACATAAACTCTCTGCGTATCAAAGATGCACTTTTATTACTCTGAAACTGGCTCGAGTAAGCATCCTGCAAACATTTGGCTCTTTCTCTTCCAGGAGGAGGCCAATTAAAACACAGTCTGTCTAACTGCCAGTCCCTACCCACTCTTCAGTGGGGCAACAACAATACCGAGATGGCAGCGTTGGCGCCTGCAAAAGTGGCTTTTCAGTTATTGGGCACCTGGAGGGAAAATAATGATTTCTTGGCGCTCATCACAAAAACAAATTTTAAAAAAAAAAAAACAACAACAACCAAAAAACAAAAAACCCCGAAGACTTATTTTACTTGCCCCTCCTCCCTCCAATTATGAATTGCATGGTTCAGACAGACAATTTAACTTGCCACCAATTGTGTCAGCTGTTCTCCCTGTTCTCCCACCTCTGGAGCAATGAGGCTCAAGGGAGAGGGGCAGTTGACTGTGTCTCGGTGGCGCCAGCAGGCTTTACAAGCTGCGATTACCCTCTGGCAGGCAGCCCGTGCCGGTGGGCTGCTCTCTGGAGCAGAGATCCACAGCTGTGCAGTCCCCCTGTGGCTACCAACAGACATGCCATTTGATGTTGTTTCTTCAGGTATTGTCTCATCTGACTAGTGGTTTTTCTATTACAAGAGGCCTCTCTATCATGGCATGAAGCAGAAAGTGGAAAGGACAGTGTCTGGCTGCTTTTGGAGCCAGAGGCAACAGGCCAGGATTTACCTCACTCGTTTGGATTTACTCATCAGCCAAATGAGTCTTGCTAAAATATTTAGTCTCCATATACACAATAAACAATTTTGAACCGGATTCAGATTCAAGACTCAATTTCCCTTCCAATGGAAATGACACCAAGCACAGGTACATAAATGATGCTCAGTAAACATTTTTTAAGGTGCCAAGACCTAGTGGGGAAGTCTTTTCACAGCGTACCTCTGTCCATTTCCCTCTACTTTTCTGATGTGGTAAAATTCAATCTTGTGATTGCTCTACTAATATTACCTCTGACAATGAATCTTCCTGATTTCAAAGAGTAGACTGACTTCCTATGGAAACAGTTCATGCAGTATTTGGAGGTTTAACAGTTTTGATGCTTTTGGATACAAATAAAAGAGTACCTGTCAAAACTAACTCAGACAATGGAGATTTATTAATAAAACTTACAAATGAGATGTCCAGAGATTAGCAGTTCTTGGGGTAGATCAATAACACATCAATGTCAAGGGTTAAGATCAATGTCTCTTGCATTTTCTTTTTCTTTTCTTCATGGTTTCAAGATGGCTGCTGCAGTTCTGAACCACATCTTCATACAATAATGACTAAAACACAACAGAAGATACCTTCATTTTGAAGACCTAAAAGGTTTTCTCTTGTTTTGTATTTCTCATAGCCGGGTCACATGCAAAGTAAAAACAAATTGCCATGAGTGACTAGACCCCTAGACCCATTGTGTTAGTTTGGTGCGATAGTCATAACAGTATCACAGACTGGGTGGCTCAAACAACAGAATTTTTTTTTCTCATGATTCTGGATGCAAGAAGTGCAAGATCAAGATGTCAGTAAGACTGGCTTCTTCTGAGACCTCTCTTCTTTGCTTTTAGATGGCCGCCTTCTGCCTGTGTCTTCACATGGTCTTTCCTCTGTTTCTGTGTCCTAATTTCTTCTTACAAGGACACCAGTCATAATGGATGGTGGCCCATCCTAACAACTTCATTTTAACTTGATTACCTTTTTAAAGAGCTTATCTCCAATAATAGTCACATTCTGAGGTAATAGGACTCAGGACTTCAACAAGGGGGAGGGAGGGACATACAATTCACCCCCAGTCACCCATCATGATTGATCCTTTGAGATTCAGCATATTACTGCTCTGGTAACACGGGGGCCTGAGTAACAAAGAAAGAGGAGAGACTCTCACCTATGTCTTTACTTATTACCATTATTTTGTTCCTGTAATAATTGTTGAGATGCCTTCATTTCCCCAAATGTGATTAAAGAGCCCAATATAAGAAACACTTTAGAAAACTGAAGATTATAATGATGATAATCTGTTGCTAGATATGTCCCTGGACACATGGCCAGCAGTATCCAGTGAGAGCATATTATTTTGTAGCAAGTGTGTGTCCGAGAAAATAAATGGATTTTCTTAATAAATAACATAATAACTTCTCTTAAGGAAGAATAAATATTGGTTTAGAAAAATTCTTGACACCTGATTAGTGGGAAAGTGATTCTTAGAGATCATGGGCTACCAGCAGCCAAAATAACACAAGAAAAGATTAAACTTATTATTATTATTTTGAGATGCAGTCTCGCTCTGTCACCTAGGCTGGAGTGCAGTGGCACAAACTCTGCTCACTGCAACCTTTGCCTCAAGAGCTCAAGCTATTCTCCTGTCTCAGCCTTCTAAGTAGCTGGACCCACCACCCATGCCCAGCTAATTTTTTGTATTTTTAGTACAGATGGGGTTTCACCATATTGGCCAGGCTGGTCTTGAACTCCTGACCACAGGTGATCCAGCTGCCTCAGTTTCTCAAAGTGTAGGGATTATGGATATGAGCCACCACACCTGGCTTTAAACTTATTTGAATAAACCATGAGCTGAAATTTGGTAGGGGAAAACATGAGAAGTTAGAAGATAGCACAAGGCTTGAAGACCTTGAGTGAAAATTGGACAGGAACAATATCTGGTTGTGGGAGAATCAAGTCTTCCTAGAATGAAGAAATCTGATGTCTGGTTTGAACATATTTTTGCTGGTGTGATGTAGTACTCTCCTCAGCCACCTTCCTTTGATCATCAATAAAACATACTATGCACACAACTATCTCAAGAGGGTAGAGTTTTGGGGAAACCAAGTATGCAATGGCATTGGATATGCCATGAGCGGATCTGGCAGATGACCTATAAATGGAACTGATTAAACAAACCTGATTTCCAGAAACGCAGTTATCTGTGAGCTGTAAGCACTTTCTACTCCTACCTTTAAGTAAAAACAGAAATCTGGAGAAGACTGTTTCAATTTTCACAGGACACTGTCAGGGATATAAGAATGAAGATGTGTTTGACTCAATCTTATCTGCCTTTTATGGGGCAGGACGATCCCAGATTTTATCTAGGTTACATGTATACAGTAACATTTTAAATTGTAAGAAACAGTCCAACCTTACATTACATTATGAATGATTTTTTAAATGTTTATCTATGTATTAGTCTGTATTTTCCAAGCCTTCAACTTTTATTATATAGGATTACTATAATCTTGAGAAAATAGTGCAAACTTTTAAAACATTTTATTTGATAGAAATTTTTATTTTGAGATAATTTTATTTTACCTTATTTTATTTTTGTTTTTAAATTTTTGAGACGGAGTCTCACTCTGTCTCCCAGGCTGAAGTGCAGTGGTGCGATCTCGGCTCTCTGCTTCCTGGGTTCAAGCGATTCTCCTGCCTCAGCCTCCTGAGCAGTTGGGATTGCAGATGCCCACCACCACGCCCAGCTAATTTTTTTTTCTTTTTTTGGTATCTTTAGTAGAGACAGGGTTTCACCATGTTGGCCAGGCTGGTCTCAAACTCCTGACCTCACGTGATCCGTCTGCCTCGGCCTCCCAAAGTGCTGGGATTACAGGTGTGAGCCACCATGCCTGGCCCAATTTTGAGATAATTTTAAATAAACATGAAGGTGAAAGAAACAATACAGATACCTCATATGCCCTTTACTCAGTATCTACTCATGGTGGCATCTTGCAAAACTCTAGTACAATATTACATCCAGGGTATTAACTTTGGTGCAGTGAAGATACAGAACATTTCCCTACCATAGGGAGCCCTTGTGCTGCCCTTTTAGCCACATCCTCATCTTTCTCATGTCATCCCCTCCTTACCTCTGGCAACTACCAATCTGTTCTCTATTTTTATAATTTGGTCATTTCAAAAATGCTGTATAAATGGAATCATGCTGTATATAACCTTTTGGGATTGGTTTTTCCCACTCAGTGCAATTTCCTGGAAAGTTGTCCAGGTAGTAACCATAGATCAATATATTTTTGTTTTTATTGTTGAGTAATATTCTATGATATGGACATGCCAGAGTTTGTTTAAACATTCACCTATTGAAAGACTTCTGGGCTGTTTCCAGTTATGGGATATTACAAAGGTGTCTATTACAGACTGAATCTCGTTCTCCTAAAATGTTGAATTCTTAACCCCCAATACCTCAGAAAGTGACCCTATTTTGAGGTAGGCTCTTTGCAGAGGTACTCAAATTAAAATACAATCATTAATGTAGGCCATTATTCGATATGAGTGGTGTCCTTATGAAAAGGTCAAATTTAGAGACGGCTATGTACGCCGAGAGACTGCTGTGTGAAAATGAAGTCAGAGACTGGGGCAATGCTTCTTCAAGCCAAGGAACACCCATTTCCAGGAAACCTCCAGTAGTGAGGTGAGAGGCATGGAGCAGATTCTCTCTCACAACCCTCAGAAGAAAGCAACCCTGCTGATACTTTGGTTTTGGGCATCCAGTCTCCAAAAGTGTGAGACAATAAATATCTACTGTTTAAGCCACTCTGCAATACTTTGTTAATGGCAGCACTAGCAAACTAATATAGTGCCATAAACTAATGTGTATAGGTTTTTGTAAGACACAAATCCTCATTTCTTTGGAATAAATGGCCAGGAATGCAATTGCTGGGTCATAGGATAGCTGCATATTAAGTTAAAAGAAAATAGCCTGTTTTCCAGAATGGCTATACTTCTTTACATTCCCAAATCAATGTAAAGGATGACTCAAATTCTTGGCATTCTCACTGAAGTTTGATGTTGTCACTATGTTTTTATTTTAGCCGTTCCACTGGGTACATATTGGTATCTCATTATGATATTAATTTGCATTTCTCTAATGGCTAATGATGATGGACTTCTTTTCATGAGCTTGTTTGTTTCTACTGTTGAGTTGTGAGGGTTTTTATATATTCTGAATAGCAGTTCTTTGTTATGTATGTACTTTGCTTATATTTTCCCAGTTTATAGCTTGTTTTATCCTCCCCTTAATAGAGGTGTTTTGTGGATCACAAGTTTGTAATTTTGATGAAATCTGCTTTATCATTTGTATCTTTTTATGGATCATGCCTTTAGTGTCCATTCTAAGAATTCTTTGCCTAGCTCACAATATGCCAGAGTAATTTCTATATTTATCATAAAATGTTTTTAGCTTTATAATTTACATTTGAGTCCATGATTCACTTTGAGTTAATTTTTATATAAAGTGTGAGGATTATGTCACGGTTCACTGTTTGTCTATAGAAGTCCAATTACTCTAGCACCATTTATTGAAAAGGCTACCTTTTTTCCATTAGATTGTTTTTGCATCTTTGTCAAAAATCAGTTAGGCATATTTGTGTGAGTCTGGTTTTGGGTTCTCTAACGTGTTCCATTGATCTATATGTCTATTCCTCAACCAAATACCATACTGTATTGATTAAGCCTTGATATCAGGTAGAGTGGTTTCTCCCACTTTCTTCTTCTTTTTTCTCCTGTCAGTCTCTGTTTTTATTTTTAAATAAGAATTAATGTATTTAGTTCACTTATATTTAATGCAATTATTGATCTCTTAAGTTTTCCCTTTAATTTTATGGTTTGGGTTTATTCTATTTTTTGTGTTTCTTTGTTTTCTTTTTTTTTCTGTCATTCTCTGTGTTATGTGAACACTGTTTAGCATTTCATTTTGACTTTTTCCTATCTTTTGGAGTGTTATCTCTTTATACAGGATTTTTGGTGGTTGCTGCTAATTTTTCATAATATATACATAGCTTATCACTATTTACTTGTATCATCATTTTGCCAGTTTAAATGAAGTGTATAGACTTTACTTTCTTTTGCCTTTCTTATTTATAACATAATATTCTTATAAGATAATATTCTTAAATATTTCCTCTATATACATTTAACTCCACATTAGACAGTGTTGTAATTTTTTCTTCCATCACCACGGTTAGGAAAACTCAAGATGAAAAGGAAAGTCTATTTTATTTGTTTATATTTTTGCCTACTATTTACTTTCTTTTTTCTGATGTTCCAAGAGTCTTTAAAAAAATTTTTTTATTTTCTGTTTAGAGAACTTTCTTAGCCATTCTGCTATGATAAGTTTTCTGCTGACAAATTATCTTAGTTTTCTTGCCTCTGAAAGTGTCTTGATATCCCTTCATTCCTAAATAATATTTTCACTGCCTAATAGATTACTACTTGATAATTTTTTTTTTTTGTAAAGCACATGGAAAAATGTTATGCCACTTTCTTCTGGCCTCAATGATTTCTGATGAGAAATCCACTGTTATTTGATTTTTTTTTTTCTTATATAGGTATGGTTTTGCTGTTTCTTCATCACTTTCAATGTTTTTTCTTTTGAGATCTTCGACTATAATGTGTCTTGGTATGAATTTTTTTTTTCTTCTCTTTGTGATTCATCCAGCCTTTGGATCTACAGATTTACAGAATTTTTTGGGCCAAATTCGGGGAGTTTGAGTTCATTATTACATTAAGTACATTTTCAGCTCTCCAGTTTTCCTCCTTTAATTCTGGCATTTACATGACATAAATGTTATGTCTTTTGTTATATTTCCACAGGAAGTGAGACTTTGTTCATATTTTTCCTAGCCTATTTTTTTCTCTGTTGTTCAAATTGAGTAATTTCTACTGTTCTTAAAGTTCATTAGTTAGTATGTCTCCTCCATCTTGCTGTTGAACCCATCATTGAGTTTTTTATTTCAGTTATTACATTTTTAAGTTCTAATATTTCCATTTTGTCTTTTATAATATTTTATATTTCTTGCTGAGAAATATTTACTAGGATTTTCTGTTTTTTTTATCTGCTTCAACTATGTTAATAATTATTTATTGAAGCATTTTTATGATATCTGCTTTACAATATTTGTCAGATAATTCTAACGTCACTGTCATCTTAGCATTGGTTTCTATTGATTCTGCTTTATTCTCTTCCATTCAGTTCAAGACCTTCCTGGTACTTGGCATGAACGTTTTAAACTGAAATCTGGACATTTTGGGCGTTATGTTATGAAAAACTGGATCTTACTAATAACCTTGTGTTTTAGCTCGTTCTTTCTGATACCACTTCGGTAGGGAAAGAGTGGGCCACTGTCTTGTTACCAACTTGGCCTCCTCTGACACACAATAGAGTGGGTTCCTCCTTACTGCTGAGTTGAGAGTTCCAGCTTCCTAGTGGGAGCCTCTGCTGATACCCGCTTTCTGCTGATACCTGCTTAGCTGGAAGAGGCCAGTGCTATGTTACTGATGTCCCCGTGGCCTTCACTTCCCACACGGGACAGTGGTGATGGTGGTGGCAGTATCAGGACCATGGGAAGTGGTGAAAGTCCTAACTCTGAACTAGGCCCTTTTTGCTAGGACTCCAGAAGGGAATAAGAGAGTGTTTCATTTCTGCTTAGTGGGTGTGGAAGTTCAGGCTCTCCCTGTGGTTTTGACTGACACTGAGTAGGTGGGAGAAATTGTCCTTGCCCTCTAGCGATGAAAGATTCAGCTTCTAACTTGGCTGTCTCAGACACTCCTCCTGCAAGGGGCTCATTGCAGCTAGGTGACGGTGGAATTCTCGGATCCTCCTTGGCCTTTGCTGGTGTACGTGAAAAGAGGCATAAGTTTTTTTTCTGTGAAGTCTGGGTAGAATACGGTGGTTATTGTTCAAAGGATTTCTGTCTTGCTAGGCTCCCCCGTCCTGGCCCTTTGGCTATAGAGCTGACTTTGGTGGGACTTTATTTATTTGTCTGGGCCCATTCGGTGTTTCTGGGTTTCCATCTTCTGCACTGCAAAGTTTGAATTATGTGAGATGAAAAGAGAACTCACCACTGTGTTGTCTCTTGTATCCAGAGGTCCCTAGACTATCTACCTTCTTCCCTCTGCCTTTCAGACAAAGTGTTTATTTCATGTATGTGTTCAGGGGTTTTAGTTGTGATTAGCAGGAGAGATAAGAAAAAAAAAAAATTGACTCCATATTCTTGTAATAAACATTTCTAACATCTTATTTTGAAACACTATTAGACATTAAAAAGTTACAAAAATAGTACAAGAAATGTCTGAATATAATTTACCCATAGTGCCCCCAAATAACATTTTAGCATCTTTGCTTTATATTTATTCATTATTTATTTATTTATTTATTTCTATCTAATCTTATTGAACCCTCTCAGAGTAAGTTGCAAACTCTAAGAACTTCAGTATATATGTTCAAAAAACAAGAATAGGCCAGGTGCAGTGGCTCATGCCTGTTATCCCAGCACTTTGGGAGGCTGAGGCAGGGAGATCACCTGAGGTCAGGAGTTTGAGACCAGCCTGACCAACATGGTGAAACCCTGTCTCTACGAAAAATACAAAAATTAGCTGGGCATGGTGGTACGTGCCTGTAATCCAAACTACTCAGGAGGCCGAGGCAGAAGAATCGCTTGAATCCAGGAGGCAGAGGCTGCAGTAAGCCAAGATTGCACCTCTGCACTCCAGCCTGGGTGACAGAGCAAGACTCTGTCTCAAAAAAACAAAAACAAAAATGGAAAACAAGAATATTCTTTTTTTAAAGAATAAAATGCTTTTATTAATCACAACATGCAATTGACGTGGCATCCTATTAGAATTAAACCAAGATTAACACTGGTGTTATGAAATTTATATTTCTCACCTCCATTCCAAAGGAAAATATTACATATTAGGGCTTGTCTTAATCTTACGGACTGATTTCAGTAAAAACTATTTTAAATAGTAAATAACAATTAACATATATTCTCAAACTGTGCTCAGAAGCAGTTAAAAAGGCAACTATAAAATCTGTAATGATAACAACCAGCAGGATTAGGATCGTTCTGTTAAACATTAGGAGCCACCTCGCTATTTTAGCTGTTACATCAGTGCACCTTTATCACTAGTAAGGCAGTTGCTTGCTATGGGTGCCATGCTGATTAGCAAGTTTCTTCTTAAGTAAAAGACACTTGATTGATCAAGACTCAAGTGATTTTTCTTTTTCAATTTTGCTCTGTTTTGGAGCAGAAACAAAAATCTTTGTCTTTGATATGTAAGGAGTCAAATACGAAATACAGCTGTTATAATCTTATATATATACACATACATATATATGTTTGTGTATATATATACACATATATATGTATATATGCTCAAATTAACTTCCAGAGGCATATAAGTGAAAAAAGAGACTCAGTTCAGTGAAAACAAAACTTATTTAAAGATGCTTATATGTAGAAACTGTATGAAATAATAATCTAAACCTTATTGAGGGAAAACTGTAGTTAATAGAGGAAATTGCTAAAATACTTATCTAATGTGCAATGTTTATAAATTCATGTGCCAAAATGGAAAGCTACTTTGAGAAATTATTCAGAAGTTTTGTTATTTAAATAACAAAATATTTCAAAGACTTCTAATAATAATTCTGCGCCCCTGTTTAACTGTGATTTAGAAGATTATAACAGCTGTATTTCATATTTCACTCCTTACATATCAAAGACAAAGGTTTTTGTTTCTGCTCCTAAAGACGGCAAAATTGTATATGTATATATGTATATATACATAATTCTTTCTCAAAAGATACATAATAATTTCTCAAAGTAGCTTTCCATTTTGGTACATGACTTTTATAAACATCACACATTAGATAAGTATTTTAGCAATTTTCTCTGTACATATATACACACACATATATGTGTATATATACATATATGTGTGTGTATGTATATACATATATGTGTATATATACATATATGTGTGTATATGCATACATATGTGTGTGTGTATATATATACTGGCATACATATGTGTATACATGTGTGTTTTCTAAGTAAGTTACTTTTACCATTAGAATAAAACTGTACACAATAGGGGCGACTCTGTGAGCAACAGTGTGGTCTTCCTTGGAAACCCTTCTTTAGGTTGGGGAGGGCAGGTGCAGTTTGCTGGAGGATGTGATAAGGCTGTAGTAAGTCTTCTCATAATCTGTTAATTCTGTTTCCAGGTCTCACTGCCACCACTACGTGCACATCTGCTTCCTCACAGCACTGGCCTCTTGAGTAGCATCTGTCAGAAACAAAGTGTTGTTGGTTGAACCCCCAATGCTGTCTGCAATCCTTTTATAACTTTGACTCTCTACTTTGTGTCCAATCTTGGTATCAAAGGGGCCATCAACAAGCTCAAGAATCTTTCCCTTCACAGACTGCCCGAATAATAGTTTCTGTGCCTCTACACTCCCCGAGGAATAGATACACACCTTCGTCCCAGCCTCTCTCCACTTCCCAACTGCTGGAAACGCATCTGCAAAGAACTCTGCTTTCATGGGCCGAGCTGCGAATGCTGCCTTTCACGTGTGGCCCTGCAGCTGTTTGAACACGGTGGTCTTTCCGTCCAGGGACGTCTGCCAGCACACCTTCTCTACCACGGCCTGGATCATCTGTTGCAGATCATCCACTCCACTCCCATGCCGCATTTCTTCCTGCTGCAGGGATAGGAACAGTCCCATCCAGGTGAGCGTCCTCTTCAGCCTGTTTCCTCAAGAGATTGATATCCTGCGGGCATTCCTCTTCTTCCTAATGTGTGCGCAGATACTCTAACGTTTTCTTCAATATAAGGAAATAAAATGTCCTTCCATGTCTAACAGGATCGGGTTGACTTCGGTGGGCACCAAAAGCACGACCATTTCCCTACTGAATGCCACTATGGGAATCTGCCTGTAGGTAGGGAGGACGTAGGGCAGCGTGGGCTGCGGCCCTGTATAGTCCTGGAGCCAGTGACTGCGTGCAGCCTGGCCTGTGTTGGGAGAGGCCGCATCAGCACACCCGGAACTAGAGAAGGCTGCTGCCCAGAAGCCCTGAATTCATCCAAAAAATAAGAATATTCTTTTATATAACCAGGGTACAATCATAATCAAGAAATTAACTTGAGTGCAGTATTTAATCTTATAGATATTATTCACATTTCATCAATTGTATCACTTATATCTTTCACAGTAAAAGGAGAAAAACTCGAACATTTTATAGGGAAATATGTTCTCTAATGTAGGACCCTGGGGTTTGCTGTATTATTTCAAAGGGAACTCAATTACTTCTCTGATTCATTTTCATTTCTCTCTCTCTTTCTCTCATTCTCTCTCTAACAAACCCACCCTAATTTTTGACCATTGAAAGTACTTTATAGTCAACCACCCTAGAATCTCTCTACCTATATCTAACTAGATCTCTACTTGTTCCAGTCCTTGTTAGAACAGGAAAACAGTCATTTAAAGCGATGCAGAAATAATAAAGTTTAATATAGAAATTAGGGATTACCTGGGAGAGAAATCAGGAAGGGTATATCCAAAATGTTAGAAAAAAAAGCCTGAAACTCTGTAGTGAGTAGTTATAAAATGTATTAGGAAACAGATGCTATTCTTGATTTTCAGGGAGAGCCCCCAACTGACTATTTTGGTTAGCTGAATAACTTCCTTCTGGTTAGCTGTGTGCCTGCCTCGATCTCCCAAATCCTGCCTTTCAAAATCTCACGTGAGTTCTTCTTATCAGCAAAGTCAAATCTGGAATCATAGCGCAAAGGAGGTTCTGGAGAATCTAGATAGAAGGCGTCCAGTTAACGCTTCCAAGTTTTTCTGGTGAGTAAGTGGTGCCCTACAGTAGGAGAGAGAATGGACAGGAAAACATCCGGCTGGCCCAGGAAATCTCTTTCTGGAAAAGTATTCAAATACTTAGGAATACATTGCTAAATTCTGTCACCAGACCCATGATAGAGATAATTGGATCTCCCTTTCCCACCAGAATGTCAAATTTGTTTTTGTTATCGTCACTTTCCCCAGTGGATTTACCCTAATCTAAAGAGGGCTTCTTTTTATTATTGATACCTTTCGTTTCTATTAGAAATTCTTGATTTTTTTGTTACAATTAATTAGTGTTAGTTGAGCTACCATGACTTTTCATGACCTTGATGCTAACCTTGGTCGCAGTTTATTGTTCCATGGAGGACATACTATTCAAGTTGGCCCAATTACAGTGTTTTTCCCTGTTTTTTCATTTCTCATGTTTTTCTAATGTTTTTTTTATTTCTAAAAATAGCTGAATTGTATGATATATCTAGAGCAAACAAAGATTGCATCCGTCAGTAGAAATTAGGTTATGCTGTGGTAACAAATAAAACCAAAATCTCAGTTTTTTTTTTTTTTTTTTTTGAGACAGAGTTTGGTTGTCACCCAGGCTGGAGTCCAGTGGTGCAATCACTGCTCACTGCAGTCTTAAACTCCTTGGCTTGAGTGATTCTCCTACTTAAGCCTCTCAAGTAGCTGGGACTACAGGCACATGCCACCCCAGCCAGATAGTTTTTTATTCTTTTGTAAAGACTAGGTTTTGCTGTGTTGTCCAGGCTGGTCTTAAACTCTGGGCCTGAAGTGGTCCTACTGCGTTGACCTGCCAAAGTGTTGGGATTATAGGTGTGAGCCACTGCACCTGATCTACAGTATTTTTTTTTTTTGGTGACGCAATCTTATTTACTGCTCATTCAGTTTCTATTGAAGATCTAGGTGTTTCTACAGGACAACTGTATCCCATGTGCTGACTCCGTATTTTAAGTTGCTTAAATATTTTGGTCTCCCCAAATAGATGCAAGTTTCTACAATTATGGTAGGGGAAGAATCAAACTAGAGAATCATGTATCTGCAATGAAATGCTTCCACTTACAGTTCATGGTCAAACTAAGTCAAAGGGCCATGTCCAACTTGGAGAGGTAGATTAGTGGAATCCTTCATGTACTCATAAATAGAGAATATCTAGATATTGGTGAACAATTATAATACTTACCCTAAGGACCCCAAAGTTCTATGGACTTCTGACTGACTATTCAGTTGGAGTTAAATGATTAAGGAAGGTAAGTATGATGCCTCTATGATCTTAGAACACATAAGTCAGTACTAAGAAAAATATTTGCTCTCTCTTTCTGTTTTTGCTATTACTTTGATTACTAAGCTTGAGAAAGTCTAACAAAAATGATGCTATTCCTTTACATTTTGCTCAGCATTGTAGATGAACTATTAGTCTTTTATATAATGTCTCCTCTAAGTTAGAAATCTAGTGTTGAAGCTAATAGTAGGGTACTGTTTATGCAGCTTACCACCCAGGGTTGCTGTGAACCTCAAGGGAAATAATGGTTACAAAAGGGTTGGATATACTTTAATGTATTCAACAAATACTTTAAGGTGTTGTTATTGTTTATTTATTTATTTTTTTTCATTGAACTTTCATTAGGAGCATCTCAGGATGACTTTTCTGTTGAAATCATATTGGCTGATTCTTCAGTGGGCAAAACCCTCATTTCCAGACAACCTAAAGGCCTTTCTTATCAGTAGATTCTCATAAGCATTTATGAGTGTAACAGGATGGAATAGGCTTGGGGTAGAAGGTAAGGATGCTCAGGACTAGTCTGTGATAAAAACGGGGTTCCAATGGAAAAATGAGGCAGCCTATGGTATAAATGTGAGCCCGCTGAGGTCTGCTGTGTGATTCTCTTTAATAGCAGAGTTGAGAGGTGTTAATGAGCATGACACAGGGCACGCAGCCATCGAGTGAATTAGTCATAGCTTGATTCTTTTATGTGCCTCGTCTAATGGCAAACATTACCCAGCAATCACAGCAGTATCACTCAGATGGAGCAGAAGGTGTGGAAGGGAGTAATGAGGCTGCCTAAAAACTGTTTTACAGAGCCCTGCACCAATTCACCACAGATAACAGAACTCAGAGCCAGACAGATAATAGAAGCGACAGTCATTTATTGCTAAGAGACTGTCTGAATATTTGTGCATAAAACAGCCCACTCCAAGTTCTTTAATCACATTTCTTGAGAAAGAGTGGCAAAATGGAAAGCCACGTGTCAGGCTACTTCCATTAGTGTGTTCTAAATGAGTATAAAAAGGAATGAGCGGACACGAAGAAAAAGAGAATACTGAAAAAGACTGCAGATCAGAAACAGCTTCTGGCTGTTTGAATTCGGCAAATTGGGACATCTTCTCCATGTGACTAGGACAGAGTGTTGGAAAATAATCTTATCCTAAAGTAATTTGATATTTAGGATTGTTGAAAAATGTCTTGGTTTACAGTTCTTCTTTGATTCCTAAAAGAGAGAATGGCTCACCCAGACCCCAGTTTTTTTCTTACTTCATACCTAGACTTTGGCACATTTTTAGTATTGTGGATAGTGAATGGAAGCATGTTTGGTAAAGGTCTAGGAGATGGAATTCATAGTTTTCCATAAGTTTTTTTTAAAGACCAACAATCTTATCTTTTTCCAAAAGGATCCCAAAAAGATTTAAAAGGAAATTTAATCATATTACAAGGTACCTCCTAATAGAATATGAAATTTGGAAACGTGGTTTTTCATATTTTTTCCTTGGCAATCATATTCTGCTATGGTGCCACATTTTAAGAGGGACATTAACTAGATGACGGGCATTCCAGAAAACATGTCTAAAATGTCACTGGAATATAAAACCATATCATTTAAAAATGTTTGAAGGGCCCAAAGAATTTAACATAAAGAGGATAGAGAGTGCATCGCTTGACAATAGTATTCAAATAGCGGGTATCTATTCCTCCTGTGAAAGAAGAATTGTATCTTCTGCAGGACTTAAGGGAGTAAGAAAGAATGACTAAATCAAAGTTAGAGTAAGTGTCTTAACCTGATTACAGGGAATGATTGTGCAGTGTTTAGAGCTGTCCAGAAATTGAATGAGCTGTCTAGAAATTGAATGAACTGTCCAGAGCAGTGAGCTCCTTGTCAGTGGATGTGTTCAAGCAGAAGGCAAGTAACCACTTGCTAGACATATTTTAAAGAAGAGTTAAGATAGAGAGTTGTCTTAATTGATGTGATATCGACTTGAACCCAGGTGTCTGTGATATCAGTTAGTATTAGTCTCCTCAGGGAGGTTCTTGATGCATTGCAACCTGGGGCCCAGGAGATGGGCAAGGATGAATAAATTGTAACTTTAAAGGCTATATTTGAAATATTTTTTCTTATCTTCTGAATTCAGAAAGATTTCAATGTTTATATTATTATGACTGTAAAAGCAGGGTTTATTGTTAAGATAAATAATAAATTATGATTGCTTGAGTTTTATACAGTTCTTTGTTTTCCCTGAAGTCAATAGTTGCCTTGTTTATTAATTTTTCTTATTTTTAAGTACATATAACTAATCAGTTTCCAGATGTTCTGTTTTATAAAATACTTTGCATTATTATTTTATACACAGCCAAATGCACTAAGTCATCCATCAAGTGCATGTAGCAATTGGTACCCAACTCTTAGTTTTATATCCAACATCCATTGTCCCTTTTTCTTTTACTAATGGGAGGCTCATACAAACTTAAGGTAACAATATGTCTAGCTTTAGAAATTCATTTCCTAGCCTTTCTTGCAGCAAATATGTCCATAAGACACAGCCTTCCAAAGAAGATGTAAATAGCTGTCTACTGGGGATTTAGGGATATTTCCTTTCCTCTTAAAGGCATTGCCTATTTCTCCTTATTACCACCACCACCACATCCTCCTCTTCATCCTCCTTCTCTTTGTTTTTCCCCTCCTTTTCCACTCTGTCTTCTTCCTTCTTGTCTGATATACTGATTTTAGGTGAGGGGTTGTGCAGCGTTTATATCACATGAGGCAACTGTAAGAATAAAGATCTAAGTAGCAGGATTTTAGAGAGAGTAATGGCACTGCAAAACAGTCCAGCACTTTTAATCTATGGATCTCTGCATAAATGTGGGAAAATATCTTTTAATTTAATGACTTTGGTAAAGCTTGTAAGATATCCAGTGAAATGCAACCCTAACTGATACCAATGACGTTTCAAATCAGTGTATTTCTCAATAAATTATGTTGATACATGTGTCTAGCTGTGTGGGAAAAAAGGAAGTGGAATCTTTTTCTTTTTACACCAAAATTAATTCTGTGGGAACTAATAATATCAATGTAAAAAAATGAGAGAAACCATTAAAGTTATAGAAAAACCTACAACATTTTATAAAATACAATCTTCCATTGTGGAAGTTTTGTCTAAGTATTACTGAAACCACCAAGATAAAATGAAAATTAAATATAACCAAACAGCCATTAAAATTTTCTATGCAGATGCCTTAATAAGGCAAGTAGATAATTGGTAAGAAAATTATGAGCACACCAAAGTAGAGAGCTAATATCCTTAATATACAAAGAGCTGTTCAATAGCAACAAGAAAAATATATCACAGTTAAAGAAAAATTGTCAAAGGAAACAGACAATTCCAAGAAAAAAGAAAAGCATCTGTGGAAAACCTCTCACAAACAGACTAAATAAATAAAATACAATAACAAATAAAAATAATTAAAGTAGATATAATGAAAGAAGCCAATTAAAATTATAAACGATATCCTCAGAGAGATATAAAAATATGGAATATTCTGCAAATAAAAATATGATGTTTCATATATTTAAAAACCAAACAAACAAGAAACAAGAACAACTGGAGAATAAAAAAGAGCTTTGGGAGATTAAAAGTATGTAATAAGAAAGTCTGAAGAATAGCTGGAATATAGACTTAAGGAAATAACCAGGAAATTAAAATAAGAAAAGACAAAGAACATAGTTAATAGAATAAAGAAGAAAATTGAAAGACTAAACCATAAACTCAAAGAATCAACTATCAGGAACTCTGGAAATAAAGACCAGAGTAAACAGTGAAGAAGAAATTACCCAATCAACGATTGAAAAAAAAATCCCAGATCCAAAGGACTTGACTTTTCAGGTTGAAGATGTACATGTCATGGTTATCATAAGAAGCAAAAAAAGACCAAGATTACTGTGGACAGAGAGAAGTTTTCTAAAAGCTACTAGGAGAGAAGATGCCATATACAAAAAGATCAGAAATAAAAATGGCATCTCCATCTATCTGTATTTGACTTTAACATTGAATCTGGAAAATATGTTGAAATTAATTAAATATGTTTTCTACTGAAACTGAGTCTTAAACTATGAGATACGTCTTAGCTATGAGTAACGTGACTACAAGAGGGCCTTGGTGCTAGAGGTTGCGTACACTGGCATAAACTGTTTCCATTGCTGGAAAAACAACTCAAAGCAAGTGAGGTTCTTCAGTGCCAGTTCAAAGTGCTTTTTCTTTCTTTCTTTCTTTCTTTCTTTTTTTTTTTTTTCTTTTTGAGATGGAGTCTTACTCTGTCACCCAGGTTGGAGTGCAGTGGTGCAATCTTGGCTCACTGCAACCTCTACCTTCCAGGTTCAAGCGAGTATCCTCCCTCAACCTCCTTAGTAGCTGGAATTACAGGTGCGTGCCACCATGCCTGGCTAATTTTTTGTATTTTTAGTAGAGATGGCATTTCACCAGATTGGTCAGACTGCTCTCGAACTCCTGACCTCATGATCCACCAGCCTCAGCCTCCCAAAGTGGTGGGATTACAGGCATGAGCCACTGTGCCCGGCCAGAAGTGCTTTTTAAATTCGTATCATTTATGTTTTCCTCTCTCTCTCCCTCCTTTTATGTACTTTTTTCTTTGGCAAACATTTTCAAGATTTGACATAGGTAGAGGAATTTCTAAGCTGAGAAGCACCCATTCTATTGCCTTATGTGTCACTTTTCCCCTGGGGCTCTCACTGTAATCACTGGCTCCATTAGGTTTTCCACTTTAAATACTCTCTTACTTTCTGTACAGTTCAGAAAATCTTTCCTTGGATTTTTAAATACATCAAACTCTGAAGAAAGCTATAGGAAATGTTTTTCTTATGAGGTGCAGTGTAACGTTTTGATCTTCTAGAGTGACCAGTTGTTCCAGTTTGCCAGAGGCTGAGAGGGTTACTGGAACACGAGAATTTCAGCTTTAAAACCAGGATAGTTCTAGGTAAACTGAGATGAGTTGGTCACCCTCAATCTGACTCAAGTAGCTCACTGTCTAAGATAGCTACCTTTCAGCCTCAAAGAATGGCCACAACCTCTCAGGTTCCTGGAAAAAAAGGTATCATCTCTACAGTTCCTGGAAATAACGTTGTGATGGGACATCTGAACAATTACAATCCAGGAGCTGTCTCCTATATATCTTTATGACTATATCACCAAGTATAACAAGGGAAATTTTCTCCTCTGTACTTCCTACCCCTTGCTCTTCTCCCAAGACCCTGATTTCTGTTTCCAGTTTGAGACACGATTTTCCCCCATTGGCTTTACTTTAGAAAGATCCTTTTTCTACACATCAGAATTTAACTTTGCCCTTGCCAGAGAATAAAAAATTCACATTCATTCATTCATTCATTCACTCCCTCACTCATTTGTTCAATTAAAAAACATATGAAGTTCTTGCTAAGGGTCAGGCACGATTTTAGGTGCTGGGAATTTGGTGGTTAAAAAAAAGAAAGTGTTCTTGCTGCCATGAAACTTACGTTCTTATGGGAGCAGACCATTAACAAACAAAGAAACAGAAATATGAAACTAACATAATGTAGATGTGTATAAAATCAAGTGGTGTGATGGGATAAAAAATAATGGATGTGTTTTAAATTGGGCATTAAGGAAAGACCTTTGTAAGGAAATCAAATGTGAGCTGTAGCTTAGAAATACGAGAAGAAGTTAGCTCTGAGAAGGTTTAGGGAAAAGAAGAGTAAGAATTATAAAGTTCCCCAAATGGGAGACAACTGGACCTGTTTAAGACACATGTAGAAGGCCAGTATGGCTGGAACATAGGAAACACATATAGTATTATTTGATGTTGGAAAGGCAGAAAGGAACCAGAGCATGCTAGAGTTTTGTGGGTCATGGAAAGAATTTGTGTAAAGACACTAGATGGTTTTGAAAAAGAGAGTGATATAGTCTGAATTATATTAAAAATATTAATCTTTTTTAATCAGTGGCTAAATGGATAAAAAATGTGGTACACATACACAGTGGAATACTATTCGGTCATGAAAAGGAATGAAACCCTGTCATCTGCGGCAACACGGAGGGAACTGGAGTTCATTTTGTTAAGTGATAAGCCGGGCACATAAAGACTAATATCACACATTCTCACTCATGTGTGAGCTAAAGAAATTGATCTTATAGAAGTAGAGAGTAGAATGATGGTTACCAGAGGCTGCGGGGGTGTGGGAGGAAATGAAGAGAGGTTTGGTAATGGGCACTAAAATGTAATTGGACTGAAGGAACTAGCTATTGTTCAGTAGCACAATATAGGAACTAGCTATTGTTCAGGGTGCCAGTAGTTCACAGTAATTTATTGTATATTTCAAAGTAGCTAGAAGGGAATATTTGGAATGCTTCCAACACAAAGAAATGATAAATGTTTGAGGTGATGAGTATCCTAATTACCGGTATTTGGTCATTACAGTTATTATATATCAATGAAAAACATAAATCTCTTTGGCTACTGTGTGGAAAGGATCATAGGAGCTAAGGGTAAAGGTAGTGAGACCAATTAGGAAGGTGGTGTGTGGTTGTTCAGGGGAATTAAGAGCTGGCTTGTTCTAGGGTTGAATCAGTGGAGCAGGAAAGCGGTTGAAGTTGGGACATATTTTGAAGGTGAAGATAACAGGACTCCCTGTTGGATTAAATGGGGTTGTGGTGAGGGAAAGAGAAGCCTCCTTGACTTCTGGTGTGAGTCAAAGGCAGCTGTTGGTGTCTAAATACTATTCATTTGTCACAGCACTCATGGCATGCCTATAATAAGAGCTACAGAAAAGAGACCATTCTGAAGTAAGCAGAGCATTTTCCTATGACATTACAAATTTCTCCACCACAATATGGACAGTATGCATAGGCGTTAGGAGCAGTGGCTCTGGAGCCATAGTGCTTAATTGCGCAGTTTCATCCTGCCATATGGTGACTATGGATCTAGGTCAAAATAACTTATTTGCCCTTTTTTTCTTATGAGGAGAATAAGTAATACACACTTCATAGGATTCTGTGAAAATTAAATGAGGTAACGCGTGAAACGTACTTAGGAAAATGCCTGGCAAGAAATGATAGTTATTATATTTATTAATTTTTTTCATGGCTGCATAATATTTGATTATATAAATGCATTAATTTATATAATAGATCTCCCCACTTTCTTAGATATTTAGATGATTTCTAATGGGCTTTATTAGCTATAGTTCTACAATGAGCACTCATATATATATACATACATACATATTTTTCCATTATTATGATTATTTATTCACGATAAATTTCTATGGTTTGAATTTGGTGGCTTGAATAATCTAAAAGACACATGATTTAAGGGTTTTGATACATATTGCCAAATATTATACCCATTTATACTTCCACTAGCTGAGTACGTCCTTACACCATAGCCAAATTTGGATATTATGGTAAAAAAGAAAATAACACATTTACACGTTTGATAGAAAAAAATTACATTCTTATTACTTCAGTTGACTTTAAAAATTATGGAATAGACTGAATGTTTTATGCAATAGTTAGCTGTTGGCCAGTTTTCTTTTGGAGTATTTGGATTTTTGTTTTTAATTTGTAGCAGTGTTTACCTGCTATTTTTGCTTCAATTTAATTTAGTTTATCATTTGGTGGTGGTTGTTGGATTCAATGTGTACATCTTTTACTATATTGCATCTGCCTTCTTCATCCTGATATCATGTAAACATCAACCATATTTTTAAAGGGCTAATTTATTTCAGCATATGGTATAAATTTATACCATAGATTTTATGATGTAAACCTAATATCTAGGTTTTTATTTTTCAAATTAGTTAAGTAATTGTTCCATATCCTTTATTTAACTCTTGAATTTTTTGTTCTCCTTTAATTTAAAATGCTTACCCTAAAAAATTACTGAGCTATTTCTACAGGAGTTTGTATATAAGTATGCAGATGGATTCATTTTTAAAAATGGAACACACTTACCTCATTTTTTAAAAAAATTAATTAATTAATTATTATTATTATACTTTAAGTTCTAGGGTACATGTGCATAATGTGCAGGTTTGTTACATATGTATACTTGTGCCATGTTGGTGTGCTGCACCCATCAACTCATCAGCACCCATCAACTCATCATTTACATCAGGTATAACTCCCAGTGCAATCCTTCCCCCCTCCCCCCTCCCCATGATAGGCCCCGGTGTGTGATATTCCCCTTCCCGAGTCCACGTGATCTCATTGTCCAGTTCCCACCTATGAGTGAGAACATGTGGTGTTTGGTTTTCTATTCTTGTGATAGTTTGCTAAGAATGATGGTTTCCAGCTGCATCCATGTCCCTACAAAGGACACAAACTCATCCTTTTTTATGGCTGCATAGTATTCCATGGTGTATATGTGCCACATTTTCTTAATCCAGTCTGTCACTGATGGACATTTGGGTTGATTCCAAGTCTTTGCTATTGTGAATAGTGCCGCAATAAACATATGTGTGCATGTGTCTTTATAGCAGCATGATTTATAATCCTTTGGGTATATACCCAGTAATGGGATGGCTGGGTCATATGGTACATCTAGTTCTAGATCCTTGAGGAATCGCCATACTGTTTTCCATAATGGTTGAACTAGTTTACAATCCCACCAACAGTGTAAAAGTGTTCCTATTTCTCCACATCCTCTCCAGCACCTGTTGTTTCCTGACTTTTTAATGATCGCCATTCTAACTGGTGTGAGATGGTATCTCATTGTGGTTTTGATTTGCATTTCTCTGATGGCCAGTGATGATGAGCATTTTTTCATGTGTCTGTTGGCTGTATGAATGTCTTATTTTGAGAAATGTCTGTTCATATCCTTTGCCCACTTTTGGATGGGGTTGTTTGTTTTTTTCTTGTAAATTTGTTTGAGTTCTTTGTAGGTTCTGGATATTAGCCCTTTGTCAGATGAGTAGATTGCAAAATTTTTCTCCCATTCTGTAGGTTGCCTGTTCACTCTGATGGTAGTTTCTTTTGCTGTGCAGAAGCTCTTTAGTTTAATGAGATCCCATTTGTCAATTTTGGCTTTTGCTGCCGTTGCTTTTGGTGTTTTAGACATGAAGTCTTTGCCCATGCCTATGTCCTGAATGGTACTACCTAGGTTTTCCTCTAGGATTTTTGTGGTATTAGGTCTAACATTTAAGTCTCTAATCCATCTTGAATTAATTTTCGTATAAGGAGTAAGGAAAGGATCCAGTTTCAGCTTTCTACTTATGGCTAGCCAATTTTCCCAGCACCATTTATTAAATAAGGAATCCTTTCCCCATTTCTTGTTTCTCTCAGGTTTGTCAAAGATCAGATGGCTGTAGATGTGTGGTATTATTTCTGAGGACTCTGTTCTGTTCCATTGGTCTATATCTCTGTTTTGGTACCAGTACCATGCTGTTTTGGTTACTGTAGGCTTGTAGTATAGTTTGAAGTCAGGTAGCGTGATGCCTCCAGCTTTGTTCTTTTGACTTAGGATTGTCTTGGAGATGTGGGCTCTTTTTTGGTTCCATATGAACTTTAAAGCAGTTTTTTCCAATTCTGTGAAGAAACTCATTGGTAGTTTGATGGGGATGGCATTGAATCTATAAATAACCTTGGGCAGTATGGCCATTTTCACGATATTGATTCTTCCTATCCATGAGCGTGGTATGTTCTTCCATTTGTTTGTGTCCTCTTTTATTTCACTGAGCAGTGGTTTGTAGTTCTCCTTGAAGAGGTCCTTTACATCCCTCGTAAGTGGGAGTCCTAGGTATTTTATTCTCTTTGAAGCAATTGTGAATGGAAGTTCATTCATGATTTGGCTCTCTGTTTGTCTGTTACTGGTGTATAAGAATGCTTGTGATTTTTGCACATTAATTTTGTATCCTGAGACTTTGCTGAAGTTGCTGATCAGCTTAAGGAGATTTTGGGCTGAGACAATAGGGTTTTCTAAATATACAATCATGTCATCTGCAAGCAGGGACAATTTGACTTCTTCTTTTCCTAACTGAATACCCTTGATTTCTTTCCCTTGCCTGATTGCCCTAGCCAGAACTTCCAACACTATGTTGAATAGGAGTGGTGAGAGAGGGCATCCCTGTCTTGTGCCAGTTTTCAAAGGGAATTTTTCCAGTTTTTGCCCATTCAGTATGATATTGGCTGTGGGTTTGTCATAAATAGCTCTTATTATTTTGAGGTACGTTCCATCAATACCGAATTTATTGAGCGTTTTTAGCATGAAGGGCTGTTGAATTTTGTCAAAAGCCTTTTCTGCATCTATTGAGATAATCATGTGGTTCTTGTCTTTGGTTCTGTTTATATGCTGGATTATGTTTATTGATTTGCAAATGTTGAACCAGCCTTGCATCCCAGGGATGAAGCCCACTTGATCATGGTGGATAAGCTTTTTGATGTGCTGCTGAATCCGGTTTGCCAGTATTTTATTGAGGATTTTTGCATCGATGTTCGTCAGGGATATTGGTCTAAAATTCTCTTTTTTTTTGTTGTGTCTCTGCCAGGCTTTGGTATCGGGATGATGTTGGCCTCATAAAATGAGTTAGGGAGGATTCCCTCTTTTTCTATTGATTGGAATAGTTTCAGAAGGAATGGTACCAGCTCCTCCTTGTACCTCTGGTAGAATTCAGCTGTGAATCCATCTGGTCCTGGACTTTTTTTGGTTGGTAGGCTATTAATTATTGCCTCAATTTCAGAGCCTGCTATTGGTCTATTCAGGGATTCAACTTCTTCCTGGTTTAGTCTTTGGAGAGCGTACGTGTCCAGGAAATTATCCATTTCTTCTAGATTTTCTAGTTTATTTGCGTAGAGGTGTTTATAGTATTCTCTGATGGTAGTTTGTATTTCTGTGGTGTCGGTGGTGATATCCCCTTTATCATTTTTTATTGTGTCTATTTGATTCTTCTCTCTTTTCTTCTTTATTAGTCTTGCTAGCGGTCTGTCAATTTTGTTGATCTTTTCAAAAAACCAACTCCTGGATTCATTGATTTTTTGGAGGGTTTTTTGTGTCTCTATCTCCTTCAGTTCTGCTCTGATCTTAGTTACCTCATTTTTAATGTACAAAATTATTACATGTGCGTGGCTCTGTTTTTGAGTTTTCTTCTCTGTTTCATTTGCCCATCTCTGTATACCTATACCAGCATCCTATTAGTTAGGTAATTGTAGCTCTTTAATTCCATTATGTATGTTCATGTGCATATTTATATACATTATATATTATACGTATGTATTTTTGTGTTGTTTTTTGAAACAGGATCTCACTCTGTTGCCTAGGCTGGAGTGTGGAGGCATGATCACAGGTAACTGCAGCCACAAATTCCTGGGCACAAGCAATGCTCCTGCCTCAGTCTCTTAAGTAGCTGGGACTATAGGCAAGCACTACTGTGCTCAGGTAATTTTTGTATTTTTGTGGAGATGGGGCCTTGTTTTATTACCCAGGCTGGTTTCAAGTGATCCTGTCTCCTTGGTCTCTCAAATTGTTGGGATTACAGGCATGAAACACCACATCTGACCTCATTTAATATCTTATGTGTAAGTCCTCTAAATTATTCCTCACTTCAAAATGACATTAGAGTTTTAACTGGAATGATGTTAAATGTAAAAATGAATATTGGAGAATGTTAACAACATGAAATACCAAGTGTCCCCAACCAGAGACATGAATTTATTCACTCAGGTGTTCTTCAAGTTTCGCAATTTTTGAGTTGAAACATTTAAGCAAGAAAGATAAACAACTAAATCACAACAAAAAACAACAACAAAACCTTTTTGTCTTGAGGAAATTTTACCCTTTGTCCTAGTCTGTTCAAGCTGCTGTAACAAAATCCTGTAAACTGGGAGCTTACACATAGCAAACATTTATTTCTGAAGGCTGGGAATTCTAAGATCAAGGCGCTGGCAGATTCAGTGTCTGGTGAGGACCCTTTCTTCATAGCCTGAGCCTTTGCTCACTTCAGGACTGTGTGTTCACTTGGTAGAAGGGCAAACAAGCTCCCTAGGGTCTCTTTTATAAAGACATTAATCCCATTAATGAGGGCTCCATCTTCATGATCTGCTTACCTCCCCAAAGTCCTACCTCTTAATACCACCACTTTGGGAGTTAAGTTTCAACATATAGATTTTGCGGGACACAAACATTCAGACCATTGCAGCTTTGTGTTATTGCAAGATGCTGAAGATAAGATGAGCTCCATTGACTCACTTCCTTGACTCAAGATATGGAAGTCATGGAAGTGAGTTTCAAGTCATGGAAATGAGCTCCATGACTCACTTCTTTGACTTCCATGACTCAAGGTAAGATGAGCTCCAAGACTCTTTCTGAGTGTGAGGATTGGAAATACAGAAACAACAATAATGCGTTATATATGTGTATTGCTGTTTTACTTATCAAAGTGTTTTAAAATATAAACATTACTTAACCTTCCCAGCATCTGTTGGAGGAAGGCAGGCAAACTGCTTAAAGTTCCATTTTATAGAAGAATTTAGCGGGCAGAGCCCAAGTTGCCCAGGACAGCACAACTAGTTAACGCGGCCTTTGGCTTAAGATTAGGTCTTTTTAATTCTAGACCTGGCTACATAATATTCCTTAGTCTAGAGGGTTCTGGTTATGAAGAAAAGGATGGACATGAATTGAAGAGCCTTCAATATGCAGCACCCTGCCTCATGGGACCAGGCCACCCTGATGCAGATACTTGATTCAGGGATCCTTATTTTCTACATGTCCAACCTCCTGCTTTGTCTCCTCCACAGAGGCCAGTGTTCTCTCTCTTTTTTCCTTGTTACCTTCCTCCTTTACAGCTTGTTCTTGTGAAAATAATTGATATATCTGTAAATTTCACAGGGATTTTCTTATACTTTAGCTGTTGACAGATCTAAAGTCTAAATTGTGAGGCAAAAATATGATGCTATAGGCATCAGAGAGCTGAGTTAGAAAGGTGATGTTTTAATCGGGGTGAATTTTTCAGTTTCTAGAGTCACACTATGTAGGAAGGGCTTGCCTGGCCATTGGACAAATTCCATGTAACATATGAATTCACAGAGTTGGAAGAACCCTTTTATGCAGCATCCCAAATGCCTCTCTAAAGTCCTTAACTTTGAGGGAAACTTGCTCACTCCATTATACCTGGAGCTCCATGTTGATGAATGACCCCAAGGAATTTTATGAATCTACATCTTTTATGTCTGCAGACATGACCCTTCATCTGACGAATATTGAAACAGAGTTCTCCAGTACAACAGACGACTTGAGGACATTAGTAGGAGCTTGCTCTGAACCAACACTGGCTTGATCCAGGACTTGAACCTGGGCATTATTTTCTATCTGTCCAGTATATTGACCTGTCAGCGCCTTATTTACTTTTTAAGCACATGCTCAATGGCCGCCTCCTCCAAGAGGTTTGAATGCTTTAATACATGAAAAACATTTAACCACACCTAGCTTATATATAGTAAGAACTTAATAAATATTAGTTATTAATAATTTTAAAATGACTTCTGAGTCTTCTAAACAAAGACTGAAATATGAGCCCGGCTTATCCTGTCAGGTGTATTAAAGGCATAACAACATTATTTTTCACTTGCCATAGTCACCTGAAGCTGTGGTTTCAGAGACAATGATTGTGTTTGGGTACTACTTACTGCTTGGTGTAAACCATGCTCCATGCACTAGTGTTCAGGTAGTCGCACAGAGAGGGAGAGAATGAGAGAAAATGACAGTGACAGTGTCATCCACTAGGCACTGAGTCACAAGGCTTTGAGGTTAACATGGACTTGGAGACTACCTAGCCCCAAAGGCTCCTACAGCACTTCCAACCAGTAAGCCCCATAGCTCTGTGTCAGTGTCTCCTTAAAACGGCCAAGTAGTCTATCCTATCTCTGGACACCTGTGTTAAATCCTCTTACTTTGGGACAAAATGTGACTTTAGGACTTTTACCTAGGATTCCAGTTCTGTTCTCTGACACCACACGGGAAAAGTTTCATCTCTCTTCTTTGAGACTGTTCTTCAAAATTCTTGGAGACCTGCAGTAGCTAAGCACTCTAGAATCTACTTGTAGAGCTCTGGCTTGTATATTGATTGACTTCAAAGGTCAATTTGCATAATGTCTTTCCTGATTCATCTTTGGTGACAGAGTATGAATAGAGATTTAGTTTTATCCCTAGATGGATTGGCATTACAGTTCTCTCTTGTAGACTGGTATGAGAAGTCATTTCTTATTCTTCTACTTTCCCAAATGCTACCCTTTTAGAGACTCTTTGTGTATGCCAGAGGGTACCGTGGTTCAATATTTGTATTCTGTTCTTCCTCAAAGTTTTCCTTGCTGTAGTATTTTTTCTGATACTCACAGCTGTATACTTAGTTCTTGCAATTCCTTCTCTTGGGAGTAGTGGGGGATTTATACCATAGGGCTGAGAATCCAGGAATGGATCTTACCATATGGCCCTTGCCCCTGATTAAATCTGCTTGCAATTTTGTCCGAGTAAAACTTGGTGAAAATAAACATTATAAGTGAATCCAACAGAGGAAACTGAGCTGCTGAAGGGCCAAAGAAGGGCCAAAAAAGACAAAATGCTTGGATGAATGTGAGCACCAGGTTTTCTTTAATTTCATTTTAATAGTTGCTGTTTTTCAGGAAATGGTAATGCATTTATGCAGTTCAAAAATTTAATGTTTATCTGTATACCAAACCCCCATGACACAATTTATCTATATAGTAAACCTACACATGTACCTCTGAACCTAAAATTAAAGTTAAAAATAATTCAGTGTTAACAGACGTACACTGAAAATCTGTTTCCCACCCCTGTTCCTAGTCACTGTGTGTTCCCTTGCTCACTGTGATTAGGTTTCTAGTGTGTAGTTTTGAAATGACAGGAAATATAAATGTATATGCTTATTTCCCCCCTTTTACTCGATGGATAGTTATGGCAGAAGCCATTAGTGTTAACTAATATTCACACTCTTTTCTATCTAATAAAGACTGTGTGTGTGGATAAAACTCTTCCTTATGTGATCTTTCTTTTAGCTTTCACTCTCTGGCTGAATGTAGAGGACTGAAATGTATAAATGAGAAATTAGTTGCTATTCATGCTTTTTTTCCTTCTAAAGCAATATTTTGTACTGTCTTTCTTGGGCTGACAAGAAGCCTGGGAGGCTCTAGAGTAATGGGATTATTAATTTGGGTTTTCTTTATGCTGTAAAAGATTGTACATGCTCCATGCACAATAGCTTTCAAAGTTTATGGACACTGGAAGGCATCAAAATCGTATGGAAAAGGAAACAGCCATTGGGCTAGTCCTTTGGGATTTAAGATGTGCTAAGGAAAACACAACAGAACACAATAAAACATCATCTCTGTTTGAATAGAGTTTTTAAGCATTATTCTGTAGTGCCTAATGGCAGAGAATGGGCAACTCAGTACTTTATCTTATCTCTCCAAGACCTCTTTACTCTTCCTGGATTGAGAATGAATGGGTCGGCAAAGTTGCAGCAAAAGTGATTAAGAAGGGTGTGCGAGTAAACTGGGGCTTTGCTATTTGCCTTTGTGCTGTGTCTTTTCATTTGATACCATAGAACTAATTGTTTACCCCAGCACAGAGGGGCTACTAAATCAATGAATGCATTCTGGTTATCTTCAATCAGTAACCAGAATGCATTCACTGATTCCACCACTGTTTCATGGCCCATCAGCTGGCTATGAGAGCTGGAGGGTCCAAATTTGGGGTGTGTTTTCTGAAGGCATGATCAAAATCCAAGCATGTTCATTAGGGTTGTGGAGGGATTGTGGAACACTTAACCCTATTAACTCATTAGCTCCCATTAATATTGATTATTTATTTGACTGGTCTGAGGGAAAGTACATTAGTCTAGTGAATGTCAATAATGCTTAAGAGAAGTGGGTATACTAGACCAAGGAGCAGGATAAGAATGATGCTAGTTGGGGAAGGCAGATGTATTGAGACCCTTTAAGGAGGGCCTGTGAAATTGGATAAGTAAGAATTCTACTCAGTGAAAATGTCTCTTTTCCCCTCCAGTTGTAAAAGTAACACCTGACTTTATATGTATATATACAGCATCTGCAGAAATGCAAAGATACATTTTTTAAAAAGCAAGAAAAAAAAAACTAAAATCATCTCATAACCTTCTCTCCTATTAATGCTTTCTGATCATTTTTTCCATTTATTAATGCAAAGTTCTTTCCCAATGGAAATAAATAAAATATTTATTTCTAATATTTACCAGTAGTGTTATCTTATGACTCTCAGGTGGTCAACACCCAGGTGCAACAATTCTCTCTTTTTTTTATGTCCTACTTTTATTTTAAGTCCAGGGGTACATGTGCAGGTGTGTTATATACGTAAGTGTGTGCCATGTGTGCCATGGTGGTTTGCTGCACAGATCATCCCATCACCCAGGTATCAAGCATCCACTAGCTATTTTTCCTGATCCTTTCCCACCCCTTGCCCTCCGACGGGCCCCAGTGTATGTTGTTCCCCACCATGTGTCCATGTGTTCTCATCATTTAGCTCTCACTTATGAGTGAGAACATACGTATTTCATTTCCTGTTCCTGCATTAGTTTGCTAAGGATAATGGCCTCCAGCTCCACCCATGTCCCTGTAAAGGACATGATCTTGTTCCTTTTTATGGCTCCATAGTATACCATGGTGTATATGTACCACATTTTCTTTATCCAGTCTATCATTGATGGGCATTTAGGTTGATTCCGTGTCTTTGCTGTTGTGAATAGTGCTCCCGTGAACATGTGTCTTCATAATAGAAAAATCTATATTCCTTTGGGTATGTACCCAGCAATGGAATCACTGGGTTGAATGGTATTTCTGTCTTCAGCTATTTGAAGAATCACCACACAATTTTCTGCAATGGCTGAACTAATTTACACTCCTACCAACAGTGTATAAGCATTACTTTTTCTCCACAATCTCATCAGCACCTGTTATTTTTTAGCTTTTTAATAATAGCCATCCTGACTGGTGTGAGATGGTATCTCATTGTGGTTTTGATTTGCATTTCGCTAATAATCTGCGATGTTGAGCTTTTTTTTCATGTTCGTTGGCTGCATGTATGTCTTCTTTTGAAAAGTGTCTTTTCATGTCTTTTGCCCACTTTTTAATGTGGTTGTTTTTCTCTTGTAAGTATGTTTAAGTACCTTGTAGAGTCTGGATAATAGACCTTTGTCAGATGGGTAGATTTCAAAGATTTGTCCTTTTCTGTAGGTTGTCTGTTTACTCTGTTGACAATTTCTTTTGCTGTGCAGAAGCTCTTTAGTTAATTAGATCCCATTTGTCAATTTTTGCTTTTGTTGTATTGCTTTTGGCATCTTCCTCATGAAATCTTTACCCATGCCTATGTCTTGAATGGTATTGCTTAGGTTTTCTTCTAGGGTTTTTATAGTTTTGGGTTTTACATTTAAAATCTTTAATCCAGCTTGAGTTGATTTTTTTGTATATGGTGTAAGGAAGGGGTCCAGTTTCTGTTTTCTGCATATGGCTAGCCAGTTCTCCCTACACCATTTATTGAGTAGGGAATGCTTTCCGTATTGCTTGTTTCTGTCAGCTTTGTTGAAGATCAGATGGTTATAGGTGTGTGGCCTTATTTCTGGGTTTTCTATTCTGTTAGATTGATCTGTATGTCTATTGTTGTCCAGTACCATGTTGTTTTGATTACTGTAGCCTTATAATATAGTTTGAAGTCAGGTAGCCTGATGCCTCCAGCTTTGTTCTTTTTGCTTAGGATTGCCTTGTCTATTCAGCTCTTTTTTTGTTCCATATGAATTTTAAAATAGTTTTTCCTAATTCCGTGAAGAATGTCAATGGTAGTTTAATGGGAATAGCATTGAATCTATAAATTACTTTGGGCAGGATACCCATTTTTACAATATTGATTTCTCCTCTCTGTATTAGTTTGTTTTCGTGCTGCTGATAAAGACATACTCGAGAATGGGCAGTTTACAAAGGAAAGAAATTTAATGGAGAACTCATAGTACCATGTGACTAGGGAAGCCTCACAATCATGGCAGAAGGCAAGGAGGAGCAAGTCAAATCTTACTTAGATGGTGGCAGGCAAAAAGAGCTTGTGCAGGGCAACTCCCATTTTTAAAACTATCAGATCTTGTGAGACCCATTCACTATCATGAGAAGAGAATGGGAAAGACCTGCCCCCATGATTCAATCATCTCCCACTGGGTCCCTCCCACAACATGTGGGAATTATGAGAACTACAAGATGAGATTTGGGTGGGGACAAACAGCCAAACCATATCACTATCCATGAGCATGGGATGTTTTTCCATCTGTTTGTGTCCTCTATGATTTCTTTGAACAGTTACTTGTAGTTCTCCTTGAAGAGGTCCTTCACTTTCCTTGCTAACTGTATTCCTAGTTATTTTATTCTTTTTGTAGCAATTGTGAATGGGAGTTCATTTGTGATTTGGCTCTCAGCTTGCCTATTGTTTGTGTATAGGAATACTAGTGATTTTTGCACAGTGACTTTGTATCCTGAGACTCTGCTGAAGTTATTTATCAGCTTAAAAACCCTTTGGGCTGAGATGATGGGGTTTTCTAGAGGTAGGGATCATGTCATCTGCAAACAAGGTTAATTTAGCTTCCTCTTTTCCTATTTAAATATGCTTTACTTCTTTGTCTTGCCTGATTGCGCTGGCCAGAACTTCCAATACTATGTTGAATAGGGATGGTGAGACAGGGCGAACTTCTCTTGTGCTGGTTTTCAAGGAGAATACTTCTAGCATTTGCCCATTCAGTATGATATTGGTTGTGGGTTTGCCATATATGACTTTTATTATTTTGAGGTATGTTCCTCTAAAATCTAGTTTATTGAGAGTTTTTAAATGAAGGAATGTTGAATTTTATCTAAAGCCTTTTCCGCTTTTATTGAGACAATCATGTGGTTTTTGTCTTTAGTTCTGTTTATGTGTTGAATTATGTTTATTAATTTGTGTATGCTGAACCAGTCTTGCATCCCAGGGATGAAACCTCCTTGATCATGGTGGATAAGCTTTTTGATATGCTGCTGGATTTGGTTTTGCCAGTATTTTGTTTTCAGTTTTTCAGAATAGTTTCAGTAGGAATGATACCAGCTCTTCTTTGTACATCTGGTATAATTCAGCTGTGAATCTGCCTGGTCCCGGACTTTTTTGGTTGGTAGGCTATTTATTACTGTCTCAATTTCAGAACTCATTATTGGTCTATTCAGGGATTCAATTTCTTTCTGGTTCATTCTTGGGAGGGTGTATGTGTCCAGGAATTTATTCATTTCTTCTAAATTTTCTATTTTATGTGCATAGAGGTGTTTATAATATCCTCTGATAGTTGTTTTTATTTCTGTAGGGTCAGTGGTAATATCCCCCTTATCATTTCTGATTGTGTTTTTTGAATCTTCTCTCTTTTCTTCTTTGTTAGTCTAGCTAGTGGTCTATCTATTTTATTAATTTTTCAAAAAATCAGCTCCTGGATTTGTTGATCTCTTGAAGGGTTTTTGGTATCTCTGTGAAAGAGATAGAAATATCTTTTGTATTTCTATCTCCTTCAGTTCAGCTCTAATCTTGGTTATTTCTTCTCTTCTGCTAGCTTTGGGGTTTGTTTGCTCTTGGTTCGCTAGTCCTTTTAGTGATGTTAGGTTGTTAACTTGAGATCTTTCTAGCTTTTTGATGTGGGCATTTGGTGATATAAACTTCCCTCTTTTCACTGCTTTAGTTAAGTCTCAGAGATTCTGGTACTTTGTATCTTTGTTCTCATTGGTTTCAAAGAAACCTTCTTGATTTCTACCTTAATTTCATTATTTACCCCAAATTCATTCAGGAGCAGGTTGTTCAATTTCCATGTAGTTGTATGGTTTTAAGTAAATTTCTTAATCTTGAGTTCTAATATGATTGTGCTGTGATCCAGGAGACTGCTTGTTATGATTTCAGTTCTTTTACATTTGCTGAGGAGTGTTTTACTTTCAGTTATGTGATCAATTTTTGAGTAAGTGCTATGTGGCAATGAGAAGAATGTATATTCTTTTGTTTTGGTGTGAAGAGTTCTGTAGCTATCTATCAGGTCCACCTGATCCAGAGCTGAGTTCAGGTCCTGAAAATCCTTGTTATTTTCTGTCTTGATGATCTGTTTAATATTGTCAGTAGGGTGTTAAAGTATCCCACTACTACTGTGTGGGATCTGAAGTCTCTTTGAAGTTTTCTAAGAACTTGTTTTATGAATCTGGGTGCTCCGGTATTTGGTGCATATATATTTAGGGTAGTTAGCTCTATGCTCAATATATATGAACCCTCTACCCTTATGTAGTGCCCTTCTTTGTCTTTTTTAAAATTTTTGTTGGTTTAAATCCTGTTTTGTCAGAAACTAAGATTACAACCCCAGCTTTTTTATATTTTCCTCCATCCTTTAATTTTGAGCCTGTGGTGTTCTTACATGTGAAATGGATTCCTTGAAGATAGCATCACAGTGGGTGTTGGTTCTTTATCCAGCTTGCCACTCTGTCTTTTCATTGGGGCCCATGTCATCTTCTTACATTTAAGATTAGTATTGTTATGTGTGAATTTGATCCTGCCACCTGATGCTAGCTGGTTACTTTGTAGACTTGTTTATATGGTTGTTTCATAGTGTCACTAGTCTGTGTACTTCAGTGGCTGCTAATAGTTTTTCCTTTCCATATTTAGTGTTTCCTTCAGGAGCTGTTGTAAGGCAGATGTAGTGGCAACAAATTCCCTCAGCATTTGCTTGTCTGAACAGGGTCTTATTTATTTCTCTTTCACTTAAGAAGTTTAGTTTGGCTGGATATGAAATCCTGGGTTGGTATTTCCTTCCTTTAAGATAGCTGAATACTGGCCTCCTATCTCTTCTGGCTTGTAGGGTTTCCACTGAAAGGCCTACTGTTAGTCTGCTGGGTGCCCATTGTAGGTGACTTGGCCTTTCTCTTTCACTGCCCTTAACATTTTTTCTTTCATTTCCACCTTGGAGACTCTGATGATGATGTGTCTTGTGGTGATCTTCTCATGCAGTATTATAATGTGTGATATGGTTTGGCTCTGTGTCCCCACCTAAATCTCATTTTGAATTAGAATTCCCACATTTCATGGGAGGGGCCTGGTGCAAGGTGATTGAATCATGGGGGAAAACTTCTCCCTTGCTGTTCTCATGATAGTCAGAGAGTTCACACAAGATATGGTCATTTGAAAGTGTGTGGCACTTCCCCCTTTGCTTTCTCTTTCTCCTGCTCCACCATGGGAAGATGTTCCTTGTTTCCCCTTTGCCTTCCACTATGATTGTAGGTTTCCTGAGGACTCCCAGTCAGGCTTCCTGTTAAGCCTGGATAACTGAGTCAACTAAATATCTTTTCTTCATAAATTACTCAGTCTCAGGTAGTACTTTATAGCTGTGAGAAAATAGAATACTACAGAAAATTGGTACCAGGATAGTGGGGCACTGTTATAAAGATAACTGAAAATGTAAAAGGAACTTTGGAACTGGTTAGCAAGCAGAGGTTGGAACAGTTTGGAAGGGTCAGAAGAAGACAAGAAGATGTAGGAAAGTTTATAACTCTGTAGAGAGTTTTTGAATAATATTGACCAACATGGTAATAGTGATATGGACAAGAAAGTCCAGGACGAGATGTTCTCAGGTGTAGATGAATAACTTACTGGGAACTGGAGTAAATGGTACTCTTGCTATGCTTTAGGAAAAGACTGGTGGCATTGTGCCCCCACTCTAGGGATCTGTGGAACTTTGAACTAGAGAGAGATGATTTAGTGTATCTGGCAGAAGAAATTTCTAAGCAGTAAAACATTCAAGATGTGGCCTGGATGCTTATAACTGTGTACAGTTATATGCGCTCACAAAGAGATGCTCTGAAATTGGAAGTTATGTTTAAAAGGTAAGCAGAGCATAAAAGTTTGGAAAATTTGCAGCCTGATTATATGGCAGAGAAGAAAAAAACATTTTCTGGGAGAAATTAAAGCTGCTTGCAGAAATTTACATAAGTAAAGAGGAGCCAAATGTTAATAGCCAAGACAATGGGGAAAATGCCCCCAGTCCATGTCACAGACCTTCGTGACAGCCCCTCCCATCCCAGTCCTGGAGGCTTAAGAGGAAAAAATGATTTCATAGGCCAGGCTTAGGGCCCTGCTGCTCTTTGCAGCCTTGGGACATGGCGCCCTGTGTCCTAGCTGCTCCAGCTCAAGCCATGGCTAAAAAGGGCCAGGATACAGCTTGGGCCATTGCTTCAGAGGGTGCAAGCCCCCCAAGCCTTGGTGGTTTCTATGTGGTGTTGGGTCTGCAGGCACACAGAAGGTAAGAGTTGAGATTTGGGAACCTCCACTTAGATTTCAGAGGATTTATGGAAACAAATGGATGTCCAGGCAGAAGTCTGCTGTAGGTGCAGAGCCCTCATGGAGAGCTTGTACAAAGGCAGTACAGAGAGGAAATGTGGGGTTGGAACCCCCACGCAGAGTCTCCACTAAGACACTGCCTAGTGGAGCTGTGAGAAGGCGGCTACCATCCTCCAAACCCCAGAATGACAGATCCAACAATAGTTTGCACCGTCTGCACCTGGAAAAGCTGCAGACACACAATGACAGCCTGTGAAAGCAGCCAAGAAGCCTGTACCCTGTAGAGTCACAGGGGTTGAGATGCCCAAGGCCTTGGGAGCCCATCCCTGGCATCAATGTGGCCTTGATGTGAGGCATGGAGTCAAAGGAGATTATTTTGTAACTATAAGATTTAAAGACTACCCTGCTGGGTTTCAGAATTGCATGGAGTCAGCAGCACCTTTATTTTGGCCAATTCCTCCCATTTGGAATGGGAGTATTTACCCAATGACTGTGCTCCCATTGTATTTTGGAAGTAACTAAGTATGTTCCTCCTGTCTATGAGCCTCTTTTTGATTTTACAGGCTCATAAACAGAAGGGACATACTTTGTTTCAGATGAGACTTCAGAATGTGGACTTTTGAGTTAATGTTGGAATGAGTTAAGACATTGGGGGACTGTTGGAAAGGCATGACTGGTTTTGAAATGTGAGAAGGACATGAGGTTTGGGAGGGGCTGGGATGGAATGAAATGACTGTGCTCTGTGACCCCACCCAAATCTCATTTCAAATTGTAATCCTCATGTGTTTGGGGAGGGATCTGGTGGGAGGTAATTCAGTTATGGGGGTGGACTCCCACCTTGCTATTCTTGTGATAGTGAGTGAGTTCTCATGAGAGCTGGTTGTGTGAAAGTGTGTGGCACTTCCCCCTTCACTCTGTCTTTCTCCTGCTCTGCCATGGGAAGATATGCCTTGCTTCCCCTTCACCTTCTGCCATGATAGTAAGCTTCCTGAGGCCTCCCAGTCATGCTCTCTATTAAGCCTGCAGAACTGTGAGTCAATTAAACCTCTTTTCTTCATAAATTACTCAGTCTCAGGTAGTTCTCTATAGCAGTGTGAAAACGAATTAATATACTGGGGTTCTCCGTATTTCCTGAATTTGAATGTTGGCCTGTCTAACTGGATTGGGGAAGTGCTCCTGGATGATATCCTGAAATATGTTTTCTAAATTGGTTCCATTCTCCCTGTCTCTTTCAGGTACCCCAATCAGTTGTAGATTTGGTATCTTTTCATAATCCTATATTTCATGGAGATTTTGTTCATGCCTTTTCGTTCTTTTTTCCTATTACTGTCTGCCTGTCTTATTTCAGAAAGACAGTCTTTGAGCTCTGAGATTCTTTACTCCACTTGCCTGTTCTGCTTTAATACTTATGATTGCATTGTGAAGTTCTTGTATGGTGTTTTTCACCTCTATTGGGTCAGTTACTTTCCTCTCTATACTAGCTGTTTTTGCTGTCAGCTTCTGCATTGTTTTATTATGATTATTAGCTTCTTTGTATGGAGTTACAACATGCTCCTTTAACTCAGCGAAGTTTGTTTTTATCCATTTTCTGAAGCCTACTTCTGTCATTTTAGCCATCTCAGCCTCAGCCCAGTTCTGAACCCTTGCTGGAGAGGTGTTGCAGTCATTTGGAGGAAAGGTGGCACTCTGCCTCATTGAGTTTTCAGCATTTTTGCACTGATTCTTTCTCATCTTTATGAGCTTATCTACCTTTGATCTATGAGGTTTCTGCCCTTTGGATGGGGTTATTGTGTTTCTTTTTTGTTGTTATTTTTGTTTCTTTGTTTGTTTTTCTTTTAACAGTCTGGCCACTCTTCTCCAGGGCTACCGCAGTTTGCTTGGAGTCTGCTCCAGACCATAGACACTTCAGTTTTTGCAGTACCTGGAGGTATCACCAGTGAAGACTGTGAAACAGCAAAGATGGCAGTCTGCCCTTTCCTCTGGGAGCTCCATCCTAGGGGGGTATAGAACTGTTGCTGGCCTGAATACACCTGCATGAGGTGGCTGAAGACTCCAGTTGGTAGGTCTCACCAGTCAGGAGGAATGGGATCAGGGACCCCCTTAAAAAAGTAGCCTGGCTGTGTTTCTGTAGAGCAGCTTTGCTGTGTTGGGGGATCCTTTTAGTTCCCAATTGGTTTGGACTCTCCAAGGACTACAGGCTAGACCAGCTGAGACATCTAAACAGCAAAGGTGGTGGCCCAGCTTGCCCTCCAGGCACTCCATCCCAGGGATAAATTAGAACTCTGTAGCCAGTAGAACAGCGGGAGAGATGGCTGGAGGCCCTGGCTGGGAGGGCCTTACCTGTGATAAGGAATGGGTCAGGGTCCCCTTTAAAGAAACAGTCTGGCCACACCTTAACAGAACAGCCTAGCCCTGCTGGGGAACCGCCTCTGTCCTGATTTGCTTGGACTCTCCAAAGCCTGTAGGCTGGAACAGCCAAGTCACCCAAACAGCAAAGGTAGTGGCCTGCCCCTCTCCCAGGGCACTCCATCCCAGGGGGAAATCAAAACTCTGTCTATATAATATAGGTTAAGGGTGGCTGGAAGCCCTGGCTGGGAGCTCTTGCCCAGTAAGGAGGAATGGACTGGGGTCTTGTTTAAAGAAGCAGTGTGGCCATGTTTTGGTGAAGCAGCTGTGCTCTGATGGGGGGTTTCTTCCTTGTTCAGACTGTTTGAACTCTCTAAAGCCTGCAGGCTGGAATGGATGAGCTGTCCAAACAACAAAGATGGCGGCCCACCCCTCCCTGTTGGGCACTCCTTTCTAGGGAGAGATCAGAGTTCTGCCTATGAAATACAGGCAGAGGTGACTGGAGGCCCTGGATGGGAAGCCCTGCCCAGTAATGAGGAATGGATAAAGATTTCTCTTAAGGAAGCAGTCTGGCCACATTTTGGTAAAGCATCTGTGCTGTGTTTGGGGATCCCTTTCTTGTCCGGATCTTTGGACTCTCCAAAGGCTGACTGAGTTGTCCAAATGGCAAAGCCCCCGGCGGCTTCGTCGCATCTCAGGCAGGCATTACGCCGTTGCCAGTGGCTGGCTGGAATTCCAAGCCAGTGGGTTTTATCTTGGGAGGTGCCATGGAAGTGGGGCCTGCAGACTGACGCTGCTTAGTCCCCTGGATTCAGCTCCCTTCCTAGGGGTATGTCCCAACCTCCTGCCTTGCCTGAGATGCCCTCACCTTTCTTGGGGATCCTAGGGCTGGAGTATGTAAAGCTCCTGGGTCTCTGTATGTGCCTGAGCACCAGTTCTGCCTAGACTCCACACAGCTCTGTGTGTTGGACCCAAGGCCCTAGTGGAGTGGGCTCATGAGGGGATATCCTGATGTGAGGGTTGCAAAGATCCATAAGAGAAGTGTGGTTTCCGGGGGTCACACATTCACTCACCACCTCCCTTGGCTTGGGGTCGGGGTTCCCTTGGCTCTGTGTTGCTCCTGGGTGGGCCATCGCCCTGCCCTGCTTTTCTCCATTCTCTATGGGTTGAATTGTTTCCCTGATCAGTCCCTATGGCAGTCCCTGGATATTTCAGTTGAAGGTGCTGTATTTACTTGCTCCCTTTGTTCCTCTCCCTGGGTGCCACACATGGTAGCTGCTTCTAATTGGCCATCTTGGCACCCTCCTTAATAATTCTCAACTGGTTTGTGGATGTATCTTCTCGAGGGTGCTGATAAAATGTGAGCAATATATCGAAGTGAATTGGGTGTGGTATGATAGTGTATTCACTCTAATGGTTGACATGTCCCCTGAAATAAGGGGAAAAGCAAGGAGTAACTTGCTGACACTGAGAGGAAAGAGACGTGGAATAATCAAGTGTGTGCCTGCTTTCTGGAATGTTCTCTAGGGTATAAGAGAATGTTGTCTTTTGAGTATCTAAGAAAGCATTAACAAATCAGTTGACATATCTACAGTGAAAAAAATAATAACTTCATACTGAACAGTGACCCAGAAAAAGTGCAAAATGGTGAATGGTTTTTAAACATTCAGAGATACAGTTCTTCCTCAAAAGAGATGTGTTGTTATTAATAGTGATTTTTTTCAGAGTTTTTTTTTTTTAAGTTTTAGTCCCTTATCAGTGCATCACCAAAACTTACAGGGTTCACAGTCATTGAATACAACATTGGGAATCTCTATTCTAAGGAGTCAGGGAGACTGTATTAGTCAGCTCCAGCTGCCACAACAAAATGCCACAGATTGGGTGTCTTAAACAACAGATTTTTTTTTTTTCTCACCATTTTAGAGACTGAAATTATGATGCCAACAGGGTTGGTTTCTGATGGGGCCTCTCTTCCTGGCTTGACAACTGCCTCCTCCTCACTTTGTCCTCATGTGGTCTCTTCTCTGTGGAAAAAGTGAGAGAAGGAGAGAGAGAGTGAGAAAACGAGAGAGCGAGCGAGCTCTGGTGTCTCTTCTTCTTCTTATAAGGATGTCAGTTCTATCAGATTAGGGAGCTAGCCTTGAGACCTTATTTAATGTTAGACCTCTTTAAAGATCTAAATCCAAATACTGTCTCACTGGGGGTTGGATTTTGACATGTGAACTTTGGGGCCACACAGTTCAGTCTATAACAGAGAGCAAGTGATTTTTGCACATTGCTGAGTAGGTGAGGTTTATACTAGCCCTAGTATTGGGGAAGTTTTTTCTTTCCACATGGACAAGAACCTTGAGATGGAAAAATCAAAACCATGTTTTGGGAATGGCAAGTAGGGTTTATGTTTAGCTGGAACACAAGATTTATGGAGGGAGAGATTTAGAATATTAGTTAGAAAAGACACATTGAGGTGAAGTTGTAGAGTCTTGGAAAAGCAGGATGGGGATGTATCACTTGCTTTGGGAGGACAGCTAAGAGACGCTAATGAGTTTTGAGCTGAGGAATAACATGAAACGAAGCTGTGCTATAGACAGGTCACATTGGTGAAGGATGGATTGAAAGACGAAGGAGTAAGATGGAGGCAAGGAGCCCAGGTAGGAGGCAACATGGTATGGTTGTTGAGAGCATTGACACCACACCCAGGCTGTCTGGGCTTAAACATGAGTTGTGCCACTTATATAAATCAATAACTTTAGAAAAATGTCTTTATTTTTCTGAGCTTTTGGTTCTTTGTAAGTAATATGTGCTGATGAATGTGTTAAGAGTGTTAGATGAGTCAATATCTGTAGGGTGCTTAGAAAAATACCTTGCATGCAATGCTATGTGATTGTTTTCTTGTGCAGTGAAGGTGGGAAAGCACTAGAGAAAAATTCAAAATCAACACTTTCTTCTTTCCTTGACTAACCTTAAAATAACAGTTTATCACTTATTAACTTCTGTGGTTTCTACTACATTTATATCTCATGCCTACTTTTGTAAACAATTAGATTTTCACTCAGCCTGCCTCACTCTGCCTTTTCTGACCCTGCCAAAAGAAACCAAAATACCCCACCAGTATTCAGAATGCCTACAAGCAATCAATAAATCCTTTGCTTCTAAAAGATGCAGCTGTTCTAAAAGTTTACATCTGGACTAAGTAAGGTATGTAAATAGAAAGTCAGAACTATGCTGAAAATCTCATTTTTCTGCATTCAACTTGAACAACCAGACTGTAATGAACCAAAACACCATAAAGTCTGTGTAGAAATATAAATACACGCATGGTGTATGCAAGACAAGCCCACAGGGGCAATATTATTGTGATTAAAATATGGCTAGGTTGAATTTCTTCACTAGGTTTTCAAAGGCATACAAAATTATGTTTTTATGTATCTAATGCTGTATTCCATGCTGCTTGGTGGATGGTATTTGGACTCAGTTTGAGTTAGTCTATGTTTTGGATGAATTATGCAAAATCCCCAAATCATATGTTTTGTAAACATAAGAAAGGAAGTGATTCCAATGGATAGGAAAAGTTGTTCCAAATTGGAAAAATGGAAAATCAGGGCCAGATGGAAATGTGTTGGAAGGCTTAAAAGCAATAGCATTGTGAACAGTAAGCGTGCATCCCCTCTTATGCCTTGAAGTGAAGGAAAACCTTATTACCGATTCCTGGGAACTGACGTAGTGGCCATTTTTGTTGTTGTTCCCTCATTATTCATTATTTCATTAAGTATTTACTATTGAGAACTTACTGTGTGCCATGTGCTGGGATTTCTCGGGAAATCCATATACTGGTGATTATTCATTATTTCATCAAATATTTATTATTGAGAACTTACTGTGTGCCATGTGCTGGGATTTTTCAGGAAACCCATATTCTGGTGAATCACAGGAAGATATAGCTAGAAGGAGCCTTTGGTTATATAATTGTACTCCATGACTTCACGAATGGGGAAATTGAGGCCTAACTCCAGTCAATCATGTTGTCAGAAATACGCTTCAAGTTCCCTGACTGCATTCCAGTGCCCTATTTGCCACCCAACATTGCCACTTAAGGGAGACCCTTGGGCATTCCTTAAATTGCTCATTGTGCAAAGGTGGAGAGAACAAATGAAAGGCCAGATAAGCCATTGGAGATGACCAATGGTGTCACAACTATTTCTTCTTTGGGGGACAGGATCACTTTCGCTGTCCTTCATATAGCATGTACTGCTCATGTGTTCCTTGGTAGTAAGTGGGAGACAAAGAGGAATTAGGATCCTTGTTCTGTTACATCTGAAATCTTCACCCATTATAGCTAACAGATAAGAAAACAAAGAACTTTGTGTGTAAAGAGATCTAGATTCCAATCCCCCTTTTAGCAGTTTTCAGTGTTTGTAATTACCTGCCCTTTCCCTTGCAAGTATCAGGTTTTTAATTGTGTGTGCTAATATTTATTAGTACAATATCATTGCTGTGATGTAGTAGGGGTAAGGTGTTGAGCACACTGCACACTGTATATGGTAAGGCCAATAAATGGTAGTTAGCATGGTCATTTGTCTCTGTAAACAGTGACATGTTAAACAAATGATAGTAATGTACTACTACTGTACATTAGTTAGAGTACATCATAGTCCCTGCCTTCCAGCAGGTGAGATTGACAAATGTATGACTAAAGAGCAGATTATAATGGCATTTTAATAAAAGTACCCAGTGTCTTGAAATAAAGGAGCAAGAGAGGCTAATTTAACTTTCTCCTAGTCCCCAGTCATGGTCTATTTCCTATTGAAGATGGAATTGAGTAAGTGTTTTCAATTTAAAAAAAAAAAAAAAAAAGGTAATTTAGTGGGTTGAATGTGAGAATTTATTTTAGGCAAAGTGAACAGTTTGGAAAGAGGTTCAATAAATATTGAGTCTTTTTTCCTACTCTAAAATTGTTAATATGATAATGTCTGCTGTCCTGAGCTAAGGAAGCCAGAGAAAATAATACCTTTTTATTGAAATTTAAATTGGTTGAAGGGGGAGAAAGAAATCAGTGTGTGAGATGTGACTTCCACAGCTGAAAACAGGCACCTGGAAATGTAGTTCTTTTAGAGGTGCAATGTTTTATGATGTTGCTGCTTCTGATAAAAAGAGCAGGGAATAAACAGTATAGAATGTCGATGTTATAAAACATTCCATGTAAACTAACATCAATAGAGATGAATAGGGCTTTAACATAATTAACACCAACCTGTCTCTGTGCTGTCATTTATTATAGAACAGACAAAAGCAATTCAACAGGCTTTTCCCAAGCAGGCCCACACAATCTTAATTAATGGGTTAATGATTTTAGCAACAACAACAAAAAGGCAAGGTAGTATAAAGTTTTATAAATGGCTTAGAAGCTGGATTCTAAATTTGAGAAAGATATTTTTATGTAACTGGCTGATATGGTTTGGATGTTTGTCCACCCAAATCTCATGTTGAAATGTAATCTCCTGTGTTGGAGTTGGAGCCTGGTAGGAGGTGTTTGGATCCTGGGGGCAGATCCCTTGTGAATGGTTTGGCGCCATCCCCTGGATGATGAGAGAGTTCTCACTCTAGTCATTGCAGGAGAGTTGGTTGTTTATTAGTGTGGCACCTCCCACAGCTCTCTCTCTTGCTCTTGCTCTGATCATGTGATATGCTGGCTCCCTATTGCCTTCTGCCATGTTTGGAAGCTTCCTGAGGCCTCACTGTCAGCAGGTATCAGCATCAGCATCATGCTTCCTGTACAGCCTGCAGAACTGTGAGGCAGTTAAACCTCTTTTCTTTAGAAATTACTCAGCCTCAGGTATTTCTTTATAGCACCACAAGGACAAACTGGGTCAGGGAGTAGAAACCAGAGGTGTTTCTTCCCCTTTCTCGTGCTCTTTTGCCTGAACATTTCTGATGTTTTTTGTGCTTCTTATGACTTGAAAAGGAGTCAGAAGATCTGGGTTTGAGTCCTGCGTTTCATTCTCTAGATGTGGGCGACTTTATTTCATTATCTATTTCAATTTTCCCATCACAAAATAAGGAAATTGTGTGAGACGAATATTGGCTTTTCAGAGTAGGTTTGCCAGAATTAGCCAAAGATATAATAAACAAAAGCAGAAAACAACACCCAGTTAAATTTAAATTCAAGTTTACCTGGGCATCTTGGATTTTTTCTGGCAATACTATACTCCTTTCTCCAATAAGTTTTAAATAGCCTCTGGAATCAAGAATCAAAATGTCAGCTGCTTTCTTTTCTCTAATTAATCTGCATTAGATAATTCACTTTCCAATTCCTCCAACCATTGTTCCCAGTTAAATTTACTAAAAGTAAAATCCAGGCAATGATCCTATGGAGGAAGAAGTGAACGGAGTTGCTAAAAGTGTTACTCCAAGTTCCCTACCCTGGGGAATGTCCATACTTCTAGGACATGAGGACAATATGCCCTAGAAGTATGAAGAAGAATTGCTGCAAGTGTTACTCCAGTCACCTACCCTGAGGAGTGGAGTGTACAAACTGTTCTGTAAGTATGAGGAAGGGGTCATGGCAGATCACCATATGTCATGCTTCTTAACTCATTTTAACCCACCCTTCAATTCTATGAATTGGCTTTCATTATTGTCACTATCCCATTTTACAGATCAGGAAACTGGGACACAGAAATGAGGTGTCATTTGTCCAAGATCACATAGCCAGTAAAAGACAAAGCCAGCACCTTTACCCAGACTATCGTCTTCAGTGTCTGTGCCCTATTACTTATTACTGGAGAAAATATTCAATAAAAAATTAAAAGAGGCCGGACGTGGCTCACGCCTGTAATCCCAGCACTTTGGAAGGCTGAGGTGGGTGGATTGCTTGAGGTCAGGAGCTCTCAAGCTGTTAGAGACCAGCCTGGTCAACATGGAGAAATCCCGTCTCCATTAAAAATGTAAAAAAAAAAAAAAAAATTATCCAGATGTGGTGGCAGGTGCCTGTAATCCCAGCTGCTCGGGAGGCTGAGGCAGGAGAATCACTTGAACCTGGGAGGTGGAGGTTGCAGTGAGCCGAGTTTGTGCCATTGCACTCTGGCCTGGGTGAGACTTTGTCTCTTAAAAAAAAAAAAAAAAAAAGTAAAGAGGACACTGAAAACTGTGTAAGGTTGAAAAGTGAACAAGGCGATTCTATCTACCTTACAGGATATGTGGTACCAATACCCATGGCATATGTATGCATGGTGTTCCATATATATTAAGCCTATTTTATATAGATATTAATATCTCTGGAAGTCAAGACAAGCAGCATTGGGTGGTAGGTTAGTATTTTCTTTAGTATCTTCCTCTTTGTATTCCTTCCATTGTTGGCTTTTCTCTTTTTGTTGTGGCTGTCACATAAAGACCAATTCAATACATCATTTAGCAAACTGTTGCTGAGTGAATCTCACATTCCAAGCACTGTTTTAGGTCCACAAAATACAAACATGTATAGGACAGGGTTCTTTAATAACATGGTTGATGATTCACTCTGTGGGGGAGTGGTTGAGAGGAAGAGCGGAAATATCAGGCAACCTTTTTTGGGAAGTGGGGAGGCAAAGAGTGCATGTAACATATTAAAAAGTGTTTTCTAAACAAAGATCTTGTTTTAAAGCACTCTTGGAAAAAGTGTCTCAACAAGGAAAGTAGCGATTAGAATAATAAAAATAAACAACAAGAAGAAGAAACTAATATAGTTTGGGAAATAGGGTATATTAGTTGGAATTTAGGTCCAGTTAGGTATAAAATTGACCCAAAGTAACAGTTGTTTATAAAAGATGTGGTAGGTAGAATAAAGTCCCCTTACCCCAAATATGTCCACATCCTAATGTCTGGAACCCATAACCATGTTACCTTACATAGCAAAAGAGGCTTTGCAGATATGATTGAGTTAAATATTATAAGACAAAAAAATTACCATGAACTATTTGAGTGGACGAAATGTAATCACAAGAGTCTTTACATGAGAGAGGGAGGAGGTGCAGAGTCAGAAAAACAAGATGTGATGTCTGAAGCAGAGGTTGCTGTAATGCAAGGAAGAGGCCGTGACCTAAAGAATGTAGGTGACTTCTACACACTGGAAAAAGCAGGGAAACAGATTCTTCCCTAGGGCCTCCAGAAAGAATGCAGTCCTGCACCTTGAATTTTGGACTTCTGACCTCTAAAACTGTTTGAAAATAAATTCAAGTTGTTTTAAGCTGCTAATATTGTGGTAATTTGTTACAGGAGCAATAGAAAAAATAGAAAATAGAATACACTAGATAAAGTATTTCTCCCTCACATACGAATCTAGCGGTAGGTGGTCCTGGGCTGGTGTGAGAGTTTCGCTCCACCAGTTGCCAAGAATGTTGGCTGTTTATGTCTTATTAATCTCTCCTCCTAAAGGTGTTGCTCTCATCTGTGGTCCAAATGTCCCACAACCACACACATGATTCAGACAGCTGTATGGAAGAAAAATGAAAAATGAAAGAAAGATAATGTCTCTTTAGGAAATCTCTTTAGGAAATGCGTTTCAAAAATCACGCACATCACTTCTCACACATTTTTGACCAGAACTTTATCACATGACATGCCGTAAGTGAGGCTGGGAAATTTAGTCTTTAGGTACCTTTGTACCAAACTAAAAGCCAGGTTCTCTATTACTACAGAAAAAAAGGAGAATGGCTATTGAAAACAACTAAGCAGAGTCATTATTCATTTTTTTTTTTTTTTAATTTCTTGAGACAGGGTCTCACACTTTCACTCAGGCGGGAGGCTCACTGCAACTTCTGCCTCTCAGGCTCAAGCAATCCTCCCACTTCAGCCTCCTGAGTAGCTGGGACAGCAGGTATGTGCCACCATGCCCAGCTAATTTTTGTATTTTTTGTAAAGATGGGATTTTGTCATGTTGCCTGGGTAGGTCTTAAACACCTGAGCTCAAGCAATCTGCCCTTCTCAAAGTGCTGGGATTATAGATATGAGCCACTGCACCCAGTATACTCCTATTTTTTTTTTTTTCTTTTTGAGACAGAGTCTCACTCTGTCGCCCAGGCTGGAGTGCAGTGGCGCAATATCGGCTCTCTGCAAGCTCTGCCTCCTGGTTTCGTGCCATTCTCCTGCCTCAACCTCCCAAGTAACTGGGACTATAGGCACTCACCACCACACCTGGCTAATTTTTTGTGTTTTTAGTAGGGACGGGGTTTCACCGTGTTAGCCAGGATGGTCTTGATCTCCTGACCTTGTGATCTGCTCGTCTTGGCCTGCCGAAGTGCTGGGATTACAGACGTGAGCCACCGCACCTGGCCTACTCCTCTTAATAAAAGAAAAAAGTATAAAGTAATTTATGCCATAGATTATTAATGATACCAACAAAGCTTGTAGAGGACTAAGAGAGATAAAAGATACATGGAAGCATTGTCTGCTAGAGGAAAAGAAATAGATATTAACTTTTACAATATTGATGGTTTAAGTGTAGCTATGTGTCTTAATAACTTAAGATAACCCCAAGATATTAAAAGTAGAATGCATAACTTCTAAGCAACGAGAAGGAAATTTGATCTATCTAATGAAAGTTGAGAGGAAAAAAGGGGACAAATAAAAGTTTTGTAAATGGAAACACAAAATGCGGTAGAAATAATTTCTAACAAAGGAGGAACTACAAAAAATATAAATGAATTATTTCACAAATCAAAATCAAAAGCAGATCCTTTCAGACTGGATTAAAAACAAGATCCACACTGTTATCTGCATAAGCTGCATTTAAACAAAAGCTTACAGAAAGATTAAAAATAAGGATATAAAATGACATCAGATGAATATGATCAGATAGCAAATTAAAATAGCAGTTTCAAAATTGGCTCCATTAGAAATGGAGATAAGTTATTACTGTCAAAAATCGTAGATTGAATATGTTGGCAACATAAGCAATATATCAATGTACGTTATGTTTTAAATACATAAAGCAAGAATGACAGAACTGTGGTGAAATAAAGGCAAATGAATAGCTGAGTTAGAGAGTCTTTAAAAACTGTTAGTGTAAACAGATAAAAAAGAAAAAGCAAGGACATAAAAGATATAAACAAGAACATTTAGAAGGAAATCTGGTGCTTTAAATAAATCTTTAAGAATAACAATTAAATACATTTTCCACTGAAGAAGCTAAGGTGAAAGCTCTCTACAACAATTACACAACACTGATGAAAGAAATCAGAGATGACACAAACAAATGGAAAAACATTCCATGCTCATGTATAAGAAGAATCAATATTGTTAAAATAGCTTTACTTCCCAAAGCAATTTACAGAATCGATGCTTTTTCTATCAAACTACGAATGTCATTTTTCACCGAATTAGAAAAGAAACTATTCTAAAATTTGTGTGGAACCAAAAAAGAGTCTGAATAGACAAAGCAATCCTAAGCAAAAAGAACAAAGCTGGAGGCATCACACTATCAAACTTCAAACTATATTACAAGGCTATGGTAACCAAACAGCATGGTACTGGTATAAAAACAGACACACAGACCAATGGAACAGGGTTGAGAACCCAGAAATAAAGCCATACACCTACAACCATATGATATTTGACAAAGATCAACAATAACAATTAATAAGGAAAGGACTTCTTACTTAATAAATGGTACTGGGATAACTGGCTAGTCATATGCAGAAGATTAAAACTGAACCCCTACCTTTCACCATACGCAAAAATTAACTCAAGATGGATTAAAGACTTAAATGTAAGACCTCAAACTGTAAAAACCTAGAAGCAAAGCTAGAAAATATCATTCTGTACATCACCTTGGAAAATAATCTATGACTAAGTCCCCAAAAACAATTGCAACAAAAACAAAAATTGACAAATGTGACCTGATTAAGCTAAAGAGCTTCTGCACAGCAAAAGAAACTGTTAATAAACAGACATCATACAGAATGGGAGAAAATATTGGCAAACTATGCATCTGATGTATATCTACTATCTAGAATCTATAAGGAACTTAATCCAGCAAGCAAAAACCAAGTAATCCCATTAAAATGGGCAAATGACATGAATAGACACTTCTCAAAATAAGACATACATGTGACCAACAAATATATTAAAAAGTACAACATCACTATTCGTTAGAGTGAATCAAAAACTACAATGAGATACCAACTCATACCAGTCAGAATGATCATTATTTTAAAAAGTCAAAAAATAACAGATGTTAGAGAAGTTGCAGAGAAAAGGAAACACTTATACACTATTAGTGGGAATGTAAATTAGTGCATCTAGTGTAGAAAGTGGTTTTGAGGTTTCTCAAAGAACTTAAAACAGAACTACCATTCTACCCAGCAATCCCCTTACTGGGTCTATACCCAGAGGAAAGTAAATTGTTCTACCAAAAAGAAAAATGCACTTGTATGTTCATTGAAGCACTATTCACAATAGTGAAGACATGGAATCAATCTAGATGCCCATTACTAGTGGATTGGATAAAGAAAATGTGGTCTATATACACCATGGAATATTATGCACCTATGAAAAAGAACAAAATCATGTCCTTTGCAGCAACATGGATGGTCATTATCTTAAGTGAATTAATGAAGGAACAGAAAAACACATACTGCATGTTCTCATTTATAAGTGGGAGCTAAACATTGAGTACACACAGATACAAAGATGGGAACAATAAACACTGAGGACCATGAAAGAGAGGAGGGTAGAATGGGGCGAGGGTTGAGAAACTACTATTGTAAAACTAGTACCGTTGGGTACTATGCTCACTACTTGGGTGACAGGATCATTTGTACACCAAATCTCAGTGTCATGCAATTTACACATGCAAGAAAACTGCACATGTACCCCATGAACCTAAAATAAAAATTACAAAAACCCCACAAATATATGTAAAAAGTTAAGGGAATGGACCCCCATGAAGTTGAGATAAGTTATAGGAGATAAGGATGTTATAATTGCTTGTATATGTAAAAATATAAAAAGAGCAACAACATAATAGTATCCCAGACAGGAGGAATAATAAAATAATAAAGATAACATAAAATTCAAGAAATAAGAAATACTAACACTATATGCATGAAAACAAACAAATAAGTTTGAATTCTTTGGAAAGATGAGTAACATATACAGGTATCTGGTAATACTGATAACAAAAAGTTGAAAATTAGCAAAATATAGAATAAAAAAGGTGACGTAAATTTAGATGCAATGTACAGATGGATAATTATAGATGTAATGAAGATTATAAAGACAATAAATACTACTAATGAGATCTATAAACTGATAAAACTAAACAAAACCAAATAATTTTTTTTAAATTCCAGAATCAGCAGAAGAAGAAATAAAAAATTTGAAAGTCTAAAAATCATAAGATAAACTGAAATAGTTATCAAAAAAGTCCCCATTCTTAGTCCTACTCCTCCCCCACCAAAATCCCAGGCCCAAATGGTTTATAAGTGACTTCTAAAAAACAAAACAAAACAAACATTTTTAAAAACAAATCACCCTTTCCTCATACAAGTTGTCCTAGATAATAGAATAATAGAAAAGGCCAAAGTGCCTTAACCATTCTTTGATACTCATGAAACTAATTATTTTTACTTGATAAAAATATTGTCTCTAAAAATTACAGAACAAATTTGTTTATAAATTTATATGTAAAAATTCTAAGAAAATCATGAGATCACACACTAAAATATTATTTGAGAAAAGAAAAACATCATGATGAACATGTATGATTTACCTCAGTAACATAAGGAGGATTTCATATCAGAAACTCTATCAATGTAGCAGTATTAATTTACTAGGAAAACAAATCATATGTTTAGCTCAATATAAATAGAAAAATTATTAAATAAAATTTAATTTCTGCTTATAATACAACTTTTCACAAAATCAGGCATAAATGAGAGCCTCATTAACTAGTTAAAGGCTATATATGAAAAACTTTCAGCAACTATTTTTTAAAGAAGAAACATGGTATATTTAATATTAGACAAGAAAGCATTTTGTCACCACTACTAGTTAACCTAGTACTAGAAGGACATAACCAATATAATAAAACAAGAAATACAATGAGATATCACTATTGGAAGATGAAAGAGTTTCAGATGATTTAATCATTTATGGAAACTAACAGTCTTCTACACTATTTTGTGTAGAACTAGTAAGAGCATTTCTGGATAAAATATATGAAAACAATCAACAATATTTCTACCGTGTAGTAAATTAGTAAAATATATCCATCAAGTATAATATGCCAGCAAAACTTTAAGATATAAATATATTAACCTAATAAGAAGTCTAAAGATTGTTTTGGAGAAATTACCATGTCTATCAAAAGGTACACAAGATCTGAATGAATACAGAGATAAACCATGTTCATGGATGGGGCAACTTAACATTTTAAAGATGTCAAATTTCCCCAAATTTGGGACACATTTAAAGCAGTGTGTAGAGGGAAATTTATAGCACTAAATGCCTACAAGAGAAAGCAGGAAAGATCTAAAATTGACATCCTAACATCACAATTAAAAGAACTAGAGAAGCAAGAGCAAACACATTCAAAAGCTAGCAGAAGGCAAGAAATAACTAAGATCAGAACGGAACTGAAGGAGATAGAGACACAAAAAACCCTTCAAAAAAATCAATGAATCCAGGAGCTGGTTTTTTGAAAAGATCAACAAAATTGATAGACTGCTAGCAAGACTAATAGAGAAAAAAAGAGAGAAGAATCAAATAGATGCAATAAAAAATGATAAAGGGGATATCACCACTGACCCCATAGAAATACAAACTACCATCAGAGAATACTGTAAACACCTCTACACAAATAAACTAGAAAACCTAGAAGAAGTGGATAGATTCCTGGACACGTACACTCTCCAAAGACTAAACCAGGAAGAAGTTGAATCCCTGAATAGACCAGTAGTAGGCTCTGAAATTGAGTCAATAATTAATAGCCTATCAACCAAAAAAAGTCCAGGACCAGATGGATTCACAGCTAAATTCTACCAGAGGTACAAGGAGGAGCTGGTACCATTCCTTCTGAAACTATTCCAATCAATAGAAAAAGAGAGAATCCTCCCTAACTCATTTTATGAGGCCAACATCATCCTGATACCAAAGCCTGGCAGAGACACAAGAAAAAAGAGAATTTTAGACCAATATCCCTGATGAACATCAATGCAAAAATCCTCAATAAAATACTGGCAAACCGAATACAGCAGCATATCAAAAAGCTTATCCACCATGATCAAGTGGGCTTCACCCCTGGGATGCAAGGCTGGTTCAACATATGCAAATCAATAAAAGTAATCCAGAATATAAACACAACCACAGACAAAAACCACATGATTATCTCAATAGATGCAGAAAAGGCCTCTGACAAAATTCAACAGCCCTTCATGCTAAAAACTCTCAATAAATTCAGTATTGATGGAACATATCTCAAAATAATAAAAGTTATTTATGATAAACCCACAGCCAATATCATACTGAAAGGGCAAAAACTGGAAGCATTCCCCTTAAAAACTGGCACAAAACAGGGATGCCCTCTCTCACCACTCCTATTCAACATAGTGTTGGAAGTTCTGGCTAGGGCAATCAGGCAAGAGGAAGAAATCAAGGGGATTCAGTTAGGAAAAGAAGAAGTCAAATTGTCCCGGTTTACAGATGATATGATTGTCGATTTAGAAAACCCCATTGTCTCAGCCCAAAATCTCCTCAAGCTGATAAGCAACTTCAGCAAAGTCTCAGGATACAAAATGTGCGAAAATCACAAGCATTCTTATACACCAGTAACAGACAAACAGAGAGCCAAATCATGAATGAACTCCCATTCACAATTGCTTCAAAGAGAATAAAATACCTAGGAATCCAACTTACAAGGGATGTTAAGGACCTCTTCAAGGAGAACTACAAACCACTGCTCAACGAAATACAAGAGGATACAAACAAATGGAAGAACATTCCATGCTCATGGATAGGAAGAATCAATATCGTAAAAATGGCCATACTGCTCAAGGTTATTTATAGATTCAATGCCATCCCCATTAAGCTACCAATGACTTTCTTCACAGAATTGGAAAAAACTACTTTAAAGTTCATATGGAACCAAAAAAGAGCCTGCATTGCCAAGACAATCCTAAGTCAAAAGAACAAAGCTGGAGGCATCACGCTACCTGACTTCAAACTATACCACAAGGCTACAGTAACCAAAACAGCATGGTACTGGTACTAAAACAGAGATATAGACCAATGGAACAGAACAGAGTCCTCAGAAATAATACCACACATCTACAGCCATCTGATCTTTGACAAACCTGACAAAAACAAGAAATGGGGAAAGGATTCCCTATTTAATAAATGATGCTGGGAAAACTGGCTAGCCATAAGTAGAAAGCTGAAACTGGATCCCTTCCTTACTCCTTATACAAAAATGAATTCAAGATGGATTAGAGACTTAAATGTTAGACTTAAAACCATAAAAACCCTAGAAGAAAACCTAGGCAGTACCATGCAGGACATAGGCATGGGCAAGGACTTCATGTCTAAAACACCAAAAGCAATGACAACAAAAGCCAAAATTGACAAATGGGATCTAATTAAACTAAAGAGCTCTGCACAGCAAAAGAAACTACCATCAGAGTGGACAAGCAGCCTACAGAATGGGAGAAAATTTTTGCAATCTACTCATCTGACAAAGGGCTAATATCCAGAACCTACAAAGAACTCAAACAAATTTACAAGAAAAAAACAAACAACCCCATCAAAAAGTGGGCAAAGCATATGAACAGACACTTCTCACAAGAAGACATTCATGCAGCCAACAGACACATGAAAACATGCTCATCATCACCAGTCATCAGAGAAATGCAAATCGAAACCACAATGAGATACCATCTCACACTGGTTAGAATGGTAATCATTAAAAAGTCAGGAAACAACAGGTGCTGGAGAGGATGTGGAGAAATAGGAATACTTTTACACTGTTGGTGGGACTGTAAACTAGTTCAACCATTGTGGAAGTCAGTGTGGTGATTCCTCAAGGATCTAGAACTAGAAATACCATTTGACCCAGTCATCCCATTACTGGGTATATACCCAAAGGATTATAAGTCATGCGACATATGCACACGTATGTTTACTGTGGCACTATTCACAATAGCAAAGACTTGGAATCAACCCAAATGTCCATCAGTGACAGAGTAGATTAAGAAAATGTGGCACATATACACCATGGAATACTATGCAGCCATAAAAAAGGATGAGTTTGTGTGCTTTGTAGGGACATGGATGCAGCTGGAAATCATCATTCTCAGCAAACTATCGCAAGAACAGAAAACCAAACACCGCATGTTCTCACTCATAGGTGGGAATTGAACAATGAGAACACTTGGACACAGGAAGGGGAACATCACACACCGGGGCCTGTTGTGGGGTGGGGGGAGGGGGGAGGGATAGCATTAGGAGATATACCTAATGTAAATGAGGAGTTAATGTTGCAGCACACCAACATGGCACATGTATACATATGTAACAAACCTGCACATTGTGCACATGTACCCTAGAACATAAAGTATAATAAAGAAAAAAGATGTCAAATTTTCCCAAATTAAATAAAAAATTCATAAAATTCCAATCAAAACGTATACAGAGAAACTTAAAAATATTAGGTCTAAAATATATTTTGAAAAACAAAAGTCCATAAGTAAGTGATAATTTTGGAAGAGCAAAAAGGAATACCTTCCCTACCCTATATTATTATATAACCATAAAAGAAAAAAAAAATAGCCTGCCACATGAACAGACAAGTAAAACAATGGGATAAAGAGCCATAAACAGTTCCATATGGAATATGGTATAAAATTAAGGTGATTATCTTAATTTGCCTGTGAAAATTTTACTGCATTTATGCCTGTTGGCCTAGCAAAACTAAAAATAATGTCTTCTTTTACTTTTCAGTTTGGAATATATTGTGTGATGTCTTCATATATAACCAATTGATATAATAAATCAATGGAGGAAAGATAGGCTTTTTAAAAGCATATAGTATCGGCAAGACTGGCTTGTTAAATGGAGAAAAGTAAAATTTGATAAAATTTTGAATTAAACATTAATATGTGAAATGTAAAGATAATGTAAAGACAAACTGGTGAGAAAATATTGGAAAGCACTTTGGCAACTTTGGGGTGGGGAATGATTTCTGGAACAATACTTCCAAAGTTAAAAGTATAATGGGTAAAAAAAGAATGGAGATCTATTACGTAATAATTAGGAATTTCTGTTCATTGAAGGACACTGTAGATAAAAGTAACAGATGGGAGACAGACTGGGGGAAGACAATTACAACATTTAAAACTGACAAGGGATTAATATCTAGAATAATTAAGCAATTCCTGCAAATCAACAAAGAAAAGAGAGTAATTGGCCAAAAAAAAAAAAAAAAAAAAAAAATGAATAGACAATTCACAGAAGGGTAAACCCAAATTACTTACATGCTCATGAAGAGATCCCCAACATCATAAGTAATGAGAGACCTATAAATTAAAACCACAATGAGACTCATTTCACACCCATCAGATTGGTAACAACAAGAAAGTCAGATGGTATCATTGTTGGCATAGATGTGAAAAAATGAGAATATTCATGCACTGCTGGTAGGAGTGGAAACCAGTGAGCCATTCTGGAGGGCTATATATACATATATATATATATATATGTATACCCCTTGACCCAGAGATTCTCCGAGGGAAAGCTAAGTGGAGTCACATGTGACATATACAAGGATATAGCTATCTAGATGTAATAGCATTGCCGTTTCGGTAGGGAGGTGTTGCTCTATGGAAATGTTCAGAAACAAGTGGAGCACAGTGAACCCAGAGCTGGCTCTCTGTAGGCTTATATTCTCTGCTGAATCTTCAGTAAGAAGAAAGCAAAGGTTACTCCCTCTCCACCCCAGTCCCAGGGCATTGTCAAGGCCCAGATACACCCTTGTTCCTGGCACTGTCCAAACTTTCAGGGCCCTGTTGTGAAATTCTCTGGGAAGTTAAATACATGAATGGTGTTAGAAATTCAACGGAGCATTTTAAAAAATGAGGGTTACCACAAGATGAGGGCAATGTTTAACTGAAACGGGAAAATGATACAATATAGGTTTCAGTGACAGCTAAATAACAGAAATCCATGACATCACTGAGTGCAGACACTTAGAGGCCCCAAGAGAAACTTGGAGACCCCTTTAGATCTTTCCTTCTGTGTAGTGAAAAGAAAGCAATTTCGTCAGGGAACATGACAGTGAACGTTTCTATTGAAAACCACAAAGTTTTTACAAGTTTAGCAGAAGTCTAGTTTTGAAGATCAAATCATGAAGAGAGAATGTACCCTTGTTTTCCTGTCATTTTCTGAAAGCCAGAAAAATAGGTGAAGCTTGTCTTGATTCAGATTGTACCTTGGAAAGGAGATCATTCTGATATGTTCTTCTCACTCTTAAGTTTTTTGTTTTTTTTGGTTTTTTTGACTTTTCAAAGAACAACAGAACATTAGAGCTAGAAGTAACCTCTAAAGTTAAGTAACACAGCTCCAGTCTGCTATGGAATTCTTCCTACAAACATGCATTTGCTAATATGTAAACCTCAAGAATCTACTGGAACCAGACCATTGATCTATTACTTTAAGATACATTAGTCCATCCTCCAGCGAGTTATGTAAGCTTTTTCTATCGAGGCTATGCCTGGAAAGCTGCTTCCCTGACACTCTAGGGCCAGGTTATAACTCTTGGACCTCGCCTGCCTCCACTAAACTCCAAAGTTTGGGGTTACATTTTTTATAAGTCTTGTTTTCTCTTGAATGGCCTCATTGTGGTAGATGAAAGAAATGAATTTTAATGAAAGTGACTTAATTTTAATGAAAATTAAATAGATTTTTATGACCCCTTAGACATTGAAGAAAACAGCGAAATACTGAACTTCTATCCCCTCTCTAACCACTCTCCTGGTTATTTTCAGGTACTCCCAGAGGTATACATGATGGACAAATAAGCCTCCTCAGTTTGGGTTGCCAAAGTGTTTGTTTCCCTGGTAGTCTCATCACTGTTGCTGCTGGTGGTATTCCCCATGGATGGTGCCAAGAGAGTTATAGCAAGGGTTCTGTCTTCTCTTGCTCTCAAAATACCACTTCAGGCCATTCCTTGGCTTCCTGCTGTGGCTTATTGGCATCTCTCAGTGGGAGCACAGTGCTATTCTGTCCACCATTAAGAGCACTGCTGTGCTTGCCTGCTAAGCTGGTATCAACCCCTGATACTGGTGCTACTTCTGGTCATATCTTCTGCAATGGAAAGAATCTCTTTCTCCCAATCTTGTACCATTGTCTGTTACACTGGTCCCACAGTGGTATGACCCTTACTCTCAAAGTCTTAAAGAAACAACGGGTAAAACATTCCATCCAGGTTGTTTTCTTTTCCCACAATTTGGGCACAAGTCCTTAGGGACTGAGCCACGTGATGAGTCAAAGGGTGGTCCTCAGTGTCATTCTTCCTCTCTTGCTCAGAGGTACTTTTCAGGCATCTCTGCCTGGGCTTTGGCTGCTATTCCTTAGATTGACTTACTTCCCAGGAGGCTCCTCAAGCCTGTTCAGCTCTGGTCGCCCCTCCACAGTCTTCTGGTCTTTCCCTGACTTGTTTCCAGTTTAGGCTGAGAGCAGCTGCAGCTTGAACCAGGGCGCCTTTGCACTTTATCCTGGATGACATCACAGCTCTAGATTTGGTGGAAGAAAACAGAATCAGGGAACTCTTGAGCCACAGTCATTTCAGGACGTCGCCAGGCTCCTCTACTTCCTCTTTCCTTATTCCTCCCAAGTCTTTGCTTCCTTCTTGCTGCGTTGGAAGAACCCACCTTCCCCTAGAAATAGGATCATTTTATAAGCTGGATTCTCACGTAGCATGGTCATTGCATTCCTTAAACTCACCTCTAGGCCCCAAATGAGAAACTAAAAGCTGCTTGCGTTATTCAAGTAACAGGAAAAATATAGTATTGCAATTAAGAATTTGAACTTTGAAATCAGAGAGTCTCGGGTTCAAATCCTGGCTCTTCCCTTTCTGGCTGTATGCTTTGGGCAGATTATTTAACAACTCTGAGCCTCAGTTTTCTTATTTGTAAAATGAGAGTAACAATAGCACTTACTTCACAGGACTATTGTGATTAAGTAAGCACTCAATGTGTGGGAGATATTATTGTTTCTAATTAGGGAGCAAAGCAAAACTGCACACGGGGCATGGGCAAGGCACTCATGGCGTCCCTTCTCATCCCCTGTGGGGAGGTGGAAACAAGCTTCCTAGTCTCAGCCCTTTACTCAGATGCCAGCAATTTTCTGCCATGTTACCTGGTGATGGGGCCCTCTGGTGGCAGGAGAGAATGTAATTTCGCTTTGAGAGACCAGCTTGCCCTTAGATCTGCTTTCAAGTGGAGGTGAAGGGTTGGGGAAAACCCCAGCAGATTCTGAAACTACCATGCACAAAGGCCTCAGACTCACATGCTGAGCTGTCCCCGTTGCTGCAGAACTGTTTATTTCCTTAGGATGTTGAATGTAAAGTATACAACTAGACACTATCTTCTCTTGCTCTCAAAATACCACCTCAGGCCATTGCTTGAGCCTCACCTAATAATTTGGATTCTGATATGAAAATCAACTTCCCTATCTCCAGCCTTAGGATGCTTCTGCATTGTTAATGCCAATGTTAGAGGCTTGTTTCTGAATCACTGGGGAGCTCTGTAAACACATGTTGATGGAACTGACCTATCTTCTTAAGGGTAAGTCCTTAAGAAGCCCTAAGCACTGAACAATAAAAAATCTTCCTTTTTAGAAATTAAAAAAAATCTGAAATTATAAAATAAGTATTAAAAAGTCAAAGAAAGATAAACTTTTACCCATAATGACAACCTCATGTCTTTTTTTGAACTATCAAGAATAAATTTCTTTTCCAATTTTACCCTTTTTGTTTAATTTTATTTTTCTAGTATCTTACCTTGTGTTTTATCCCTCTTTGGGTCATCCAGATCTGCTAGGTGTATAATAAGCTTTACGTCAGAGGTGAGTAAAATACTGATAACATTTTCTATCTATAAGATGTTTAACAATTTATAGATTACTTAGGTATCTGTTATGTTTCAAAAATCTCATACCAATCCTGGTTAATTATGGATTTTCAAGAAATACCTTTTGAATGAAGAGGAAGGAGGAAGACGTTGTCTCTTCAGATGAACACATAGAGTCCCAGAGAGGTTGTGTGCATCACTGGGCTAGCAGGGGTCAGAGTTGACTTAGCAACCCAGCTCTTTTCACTGCTTCTCTATATTGTATCTCAGCTGCTTGAGGCATACTTGATGATCTCCTCATGAAAATGAACTCAATCATGCTTGAAGAAAAGCATGCTACACAATGGAAAGCTAAATAGTTTCTTTGGGCATTGAGATCAATCATCATATAACAACACGTAATCTGCTAAGGCTGGGAGGAACCTTATTTTATGGATGAGGAAACTGAGGTCCATAGGAAGGAAGAGCTACAAGCAGGAGGCTGCATGGTGGCTCACCAGAAGAGCTGGCAAGGAAACCCTGGTCTTAACTGAAAGACCTGCATAAAGGAGACAGCTGAAACAAGCTAGAGTAAGCCCAGTGCCTGTTACCGTTTGTAACCAGAGACAATGACCACACTGTTCACCCATTGTTTATTCTCCAAATATTTTGTAAAGCAAAAGAGACCACTATGGGATCTGCTAACTATAAGGCCTTTCTACTTTCACCTGGTTTCACAAGGTCACAATTAAATGGGCCCTGTTTAAAAAATAGAAGGAAAACTATATATAGATTGAATCCAAACTGAAAGATAAATCTAAAGCACAAAATATTGGCTTGAACTTAGGGCCTCATGGTGCCTGAATTTTAATAAACATAAAATTCTTTCTTTGGGGAAGCAACATGATGGGGATACAGATTAAAGAGTACAGTTTAAAGGGTATTGCGAAGACCCTGAGACTTGGAATGAGGAGTGTCAGATTGTGGAGATGCTTTCAACACTTCCACTGACTTTCTCTGTGACCTTGTGCAAGAAGTTTCTTTCTTAGCCTCAGTTTTTCCATTCACAAAAATGACAAGGTTGGACTGCGTATCATGCAGGCCCTTTATGGGATTTGACCTCCTGTGACATTAAGTGCTCTCTTTATTTTTCATATTTTCACCCCTGATGGAAGAACAATTTGTTGACTTACTAAGAAGCAGACTGTCATAAAAGCCAATCGTCTGCTTAACTCCGTTACAATTTTTTGGGCGACAACTGCCTTCAGAGACTGGCTTGTATATATTGACAGCATGCCATTCACCACCTCAATTTAGGCACTGCAATGGCACTGGAATTCTATGACACCCACTCTTGAATTGAAGGAGGGCACGGTGACATTGGCATTTCTGCTTGGGGCTAGTGGTTGAATCACTGTTTAAAACTAGTAGTTGGGTTGTGATCCAAAGCTTATTGGAGCCAAAAGTTTCCACAAGGATGTCATTAAGAGAAGTGACTTTTATTCCCAGAGAAGAAAGCTGGGTCTCTCGAGACGATGAAGTCTGTGAATAACGAGTGCCATCTACAGCATTTGAGCAATACCCAGTAGTGAGACTAAGACAAAATAACTTCATTTTTTTTCATGTCTTATTTTTCCATCTAATGATCCAGTATCAATGTTTTGCTGGTGTCTGTGTCTCCTACAATAGTAGGCACAAGGTAGATATTTAGTAAATTCTTAATAAATAAATGAATATATAAACATTACTCTCCCAAGTTAGTTCATCTCCTCAAAGAATAGTAGAGAGAGAGAGAGAAGACCTGCAAGTAAATACATAAATACAAGGCAGATTGTCAGAAAGAGACAAGTCACAGGGACTCCAGGGCTGGAGAGGTTAGATGGAGCATCATGAAAAACAAAAAAAAATGTGGTCGGGTACATTCGCTCACGCCTATAATCCCAGCACTTTGGGAGGCTGAGGTGAGTGGATCTCCTGAGGTCAGGACTTTGAGACCAACCTGGCCAATATGGTGAAACCCTGTCTCTACTAAAAATACAAAAGTTAGCAGGGCGTGGTGGTAGGCGCCTGTAATCCCAGCTACTCGGGAGGCTGAGGCAGGAGAATCACTTGAACCTGGGAGGTGGAGGTTGCAGTGAGCTGAGATCACGCCATTGCACTCCAGCCTGGGTGACAAGAGCAAAAAACTCCATCTCAAAAAAAAAAAAAAAAAAAAAAAAAATTGTGAGCTGAGCTTTGAAGGACAGTTCTGTTTTTAATACATAAGGATGGCAAAGAATAGAAAGAGGATACTAAGGTTAAGAAGAGCATGAGCAAGGGCAAAGGCGAGCTATGTAGTACAGTGAAGAGCAATGGCCTAGGTTGCATGAGGCAGGGAAGAAGTTTGAAAAGGTAGTTGGTGGTCTTCTTGAGGAGAAACTTGAATGACAGAATTTTTGGACTTTTATATAAAATGGATGGCCACTGAATGTTTTTGAGGAAGGGAATGATATGACCAGATCAAAGGATTAGAATTAATTCATTTAAACCTATAGCAGTATAATATGAAAGGACCATAACATTAGATTTTATGTCAAAGTGTGGTTTGTTTTTTGACAGTGTAATACTTATCCTGGGTGAAGAAAATGAACTCTTTCAGCCATCAGAGTATTCATTAATATTCTTGGCAAGTCACCAAATAAAACTGCTACCCTAGAAGATCTAATGTGTCCAGCATAAGCTGAGCTGTACCTTTAGAAAGTTTATTGAACTGTGCCCTTCATAGGTTAAGGTCTATTTTTAATCAATGCTTATATATATTTTTAAAAACATTGCACTCAGATAAACATCTGGAATGGCAAATGTGATATTTCAGTCTTAAGAACACCAAAGGACTACCCCAAAATTATGACAGTCTAATTGCTAACTGCGTAACACTCTATTGCAAAAATTGCAGTGTCTTCATCAATGTCCACGTCCAATTTTCTACTTCATCTATATAACTGAACAACTTCTTTAATTGCTATTCAACAATCATAGAAAAGAAGGTCAAGTCTCAAATTATATATTTCTAAATAATAAGATCAGGATTTATACATCTTGTGGACAAATGTAAGTGGAAAAGATGGCTGCTCTTGGAATTAGATGTTCAGACTTCATTTTGATGCTGTCAATTATCAGCAGTTAATCGGAACAGGTTACTTGATCTGTCTAAACTTCAGCTTCTTAATCTGTAAAGTGGGAAAGTGTCTGTACAGTGCAAAATATCTGTACAGTGCATGGCGTAGAAGCTGGTACAGAATAATTATCTGCTAAATGGTAGCTATTTTAATCATTATAATTGTTACTAATATTATATATTTTTCCTTGATTGTATATTTACACAGTAAGAAATTATTTATATTGTAACTGGAGCAGTGTTGGCCTCTTGGCTATATTTAGATCACAGAAACAAGATCCACCTGCAGTGGAGAGGACAGGCCGGGGACTGACTGGGTTGGAGGCCAAGGAAGTCGGCCTGCTGCAGCGGCTTGGCATTTGGGCAGCTATGGTCTACATCCAAAGGTTCAATATACACACCAAAGTCAGGTAGGGGCTGCGGCCATAAAGGGAAGGATAAGTAAGAGGGTGCAAAAGAATAAGGGAAAATCCAGCAGCAGGAAGATGTTACTCCAAGTCAGGAAAGAGGCAGGATCCTGAGTGCAGGGCCTCAATAAGGGGCAACAGCTCCTGGAAATGAGTCTGCAAAAGCTCAGCTGACTTCCAAGGTTTTAGCTATGGGACAGGATACTGGGACCAGGAAGTTGGGGAAAACCAAGGAAAAACCCAACTGAATCTCGGTTTGGGCCAATGGTTCTTCCTGTGCACACTGAATTTGTAGGTCAATGACAGCAGAATTTAATTTCAGGGTCCAGAAATCTGGACACCATCTCTGTTGGTGGACAGAGATTGTTGGTAAACCCTCTGCTCCACTTAGGCACTGAGGTAAGCACAGTCAGTGTGAACTCAGAAATCACAGAGACAGTTCAGTAAGGCAGCTAATCAGATCTGCTTCTCAGGACAGTTGCAAAGATCCGATTAAATATGTGGGACAGAGCTAAGGGCTATTTTTTTGGGCAGCATCTAAGAAAATTTTTCTGGCTTGAGATATAGGGAATAATTATGCAGAGAATTCTTTAAGTTAAAACCCAGCAGGGAAATACAGTGAAAGAGGAATGATTCATCTGACAAACTAGGGAAAATTAAAAGATTGTATAACAGGAACATCACAACAGGGTTTATAAGGCTTCTCTAAAAGATTTCCTGGATTCTTTTTAAAAAGTTTTAAGATTAAAGATATTTGCATTATACTTTTCCTGTAGTATACTTTTCCTTCTCTAAAAGATTTGCTGGATTCTTTTTAAAAAGTTTTAAGATTAAACATATTTGCATTATACTTTTCCTGTAGTGGAAGTTGCCCAGGGAAGACAATTTTTATTTAATGGCTATTAGTCAGTTCTTTGAACTGTCTTCCCCCATCACCAACTCAGACTACCACCACTAAAAACTGCTTTAAAGAACAAAAACAACAACAACAACAACAATGACACCCACGAGTTCCCACTGAACACAGAGGGGAAGAGCAAGAACTTTGGAACCAGAAAAGCTTTGTTGAAGGCAATGAAGTATCCTGGAATTGAAGCAGCTTTACTTTTTTCTGAAAATACAGGTATAGCTCTTTCCGTCAAGGCCAAGTAGATGGAGATAAGGATGCTATAAAACTGATGCCAAAGTAAGAGATATATCATATATATTACCAAGACTTATACAATAATTTTATTATAATCTTAAATATATACACGTATAGCTTGGAGATACTGTTGATTTGCTTCCACACTACTGTCTAAAGCAATATCACAATAAAGTGAATCACATAAGTTTTTGGTTTTCCAGTGTATATAAAAGTTATTTTTTCACTATACTATAGTCTATTAAGTGTACAATAACATTATATCAAAAACCCCACTGTACATACCTTAATTAAAAATACTTTATTGCTAAAATAATGTTAACAATCATCTGAGCCTTAAGTGAATTGTAATCTTTTTACTGGTGGAGGGTCTTGTCTCTATGTTGATGGCTGATGACTGAATAGGGTGATGATTGCTGAAGGCTGAGAAGGCTGTAGCAATTCGTTAAAATAAGACAGCAATAAAGTTTGCCACATCAATTGACTCTTCTTTTCATGAAAGATTTCTCTTTAGCATGTGATGCTGTTTGACAGCATTTTACCCACAGCAGAATTTTCAAAATTGGAGTCAACTATTTGAAACCCTGCTGCTGCTTTATCTCCTAAGTTTGTGTAATATTTTAATCCTTTGTTGTCATTTCAACAATGTTCACATCATTTTACCACGAGTAGATTCCATTTCAAGAAACAACTTTCTTTGCTCATCTGTAAGAAGTAACTCCTCATCTGTTAAAGTTTGATCATGAGATTATGCAATTCAGTGACATCTTCAGGCTCCACTTCTTATTCTAGTTATTTGCCATTTCCAGCATATTTGCAGGCACTTTCTCCAATGAAGTCTGGAACCCCTCAGTTATCCATGAGTGTTGAAATTAATTTATTCCAAACTCCTGTTAATGTTGGTATTTTTACTTTTTTCCATAATCACGAATGTTCTTAATGACATCTAGAATAATGAATTCCTTCCAGAAGGTTTTCAATTTACTTTAGCCAGATCCAGCAGAAGAACCACTGTTTATGGCAGCTATAGCCTTACAAAATGTATTCCTTAAATAATAAGACTAGAAAGTCAATATTATTCCTTGATCCATGGGCTGCAAAATGAATGCATGTTAACAGGCATGAAAACAACATTAACTTCTTGTGCAACTCCATCAGAGCTCTTGGATGCCTAGGTGCATTGTCAATGAGCAGTAATATTTCAAAAAAAATATTTCTTTTCTGAGCAGTAGGTCTTAAGAGTAGGTTTAAAATATTTACTCCATCATGCTATAAAAAGATGTGTTATTCAGGCTTTTTGTTCTATTTAAAGAGCACAATCTGAGTAGATTTAGCATAATTCTTAAGGTCCCTGAAATTCTCAGAAAGATAAATGGGTATTGACTTAACACTAAAGTCACCAGATCCATTAACCCCTAGAAAAAAGAGTCAACTCATCCTTTGATGCTTTGAAGCCAGTCATTGACTTCTCCTCTTAGAAAGTCCTAGTTGTCATCTTTTTCCAATATCGGGCTGTTTTTTTCTACCTTGAAAATCTGGGCTGCATGAGGGGGATCATGGTGGATGGGACTCAAGACTAGATTCAGCTCCAGACAGAGCAGCATGCAAAGGCTTGCTCCAGGTCGACTGCAAGAACAAACCAGCAATCTCAAGAAGATCCTCAGACCCTCTGAAGGAAGCGACTCCTCCTGCAGGACCTGGGAGACACCCCAAATACTGTGAGTGCCCCAAATGCAGAAGAGCAAAAGGGAGACCCTCCTCTCCGAAACACACACTCCTACTGGAGAAGCTGAAGATCTGTCTGCAAGAGATGTTTCCAACTTTACCTGGAGCTGAGTCAAGTTAGAGAGCTGAGCAAAATACAGGGGTAGAAGAAACAGCAGAAAGGCCTTGAGAGCTCGCTTGGTCCCCAAGCAGCCCGTTCCTGCCTGGCGCCACAGGGATCCACTGGGAGGGTGGCCAGAGGAGCAGGGAGTAAAACTCCACATGGAAAAGGAATTCTCTAGCTGAACTTTGTAACAATTTGAACGGGGTGAAAAGCCTCCTGGCCACAACTAGGGCAAGGGTGGGAATAGGGTGGGCGGACTTCACAGGCACAGGTGGGGAAGAACTAAAGCCTTTTTCTCTTGCTGCTGGGAGGCGGATAGCCTCAGGTAAGTTTTCAAGGCCTTCTCGCCCGCCTTTCCTTTCCACCTTTCCACCTGGAAACAGACTCGGGGCTGTTGGTAGTAGGGGCATGGTGAGAGTGAGACTGGCTCTTCAGTTTGCCTGGGATCTGGATGAGGCCTATGACTGCTGACTTTCCCCCACTTTCCTGATGACCTTCATGACTCAGCAGAGGCAGCCGTAGTCCTCCTAGGTACACAACTCCAGTGACCTGGGAATCTCATCCCCATACCCCACAGCAGCCACAGCAAGACCCGTCCAAGGAGAGTCTGAGCTCAGACACACCTAGCCTTGCCCCCACCTGATGGTCCTTCCCTCTCCATCCAGGTAGCTGAAGACAAAAAGCATAAAATCTTGGGAGTTCTAGGGCCCTGCCCACCACCAGTCCCTCTCCACACTACTACAGCTGATGCTTTCTGGAAAGCACCACCTCCTGGCCCGAGGCCAACCAGCACAAATATAGAGCATTAAATCACCAATGCTAAGGATCCTTACAGAGTCCACTGCACCTTCTGCCACCTCCACCAGAAAAGGGGCTGGTATCCACAACTGAGAGACCCATAAACGGTTCACATCATAGGACACTAGACCCAGCAGACAACCCCCAGTACCAGCCTAGAGCCCAGTAGATTCCCTGGGTGCTAGACCCAGGCGAGAGACAACAATCACTGCAGTTCGGCTCACAGAAAGCCACATCCATAGGAAAAGGGGAAGAATATGCATCAAGGGAGCACCCCGTGGAACATAAGAATCTGAACAATAGCCTTCAGCCCTAGACCTCCTCTCTTACAGAGCCTATCCAAATGAGAAGGAACCAGAAAACCAACTTTGGTAATATGACAAAACAAGGCTCTTCAACACCCCCAACAAATCACACTAGTTCACCAGCAATGGATCCAAACCAAGAAGAAATCTCTGATTTATTTGACAAAAGAATTCAGGAGGTTAGTTATTAAGCTAATCAGGGAGGGACCAGAGAAAGGCAAAGCCTGGTGCAAGGATACCCAAAAAATGATACAAGAAGTGAAAGGGGAAATATTAATGGAAATAGATAGCTAAAGAAAACACAATAAAAAATTCATGAAACTTTGGACACACTTTTAGAAATGAGAAATGCTCTGGAAAATCTCAGCAATAGAGTTGAACAGGCAGAAGATAGAAATCCAGAGCCCGAAGACAAGGTCTTCAGATTAACCCAATCCAACAAAGACAACAAAAATAAAGAATAAGAGAATGTGAACAAAGCCTTCAAAAAGTCTAGGATTATGTTAAATGATGAAACCTAAGAATAATCAGTGTACCTGGCGAAGAAGATCATTCTAGAAGCCTGGAAAACATATTTGGGGTAATAATTGAGGAAAACTTCCCTGGCCTTATGAGAGACCTAGACATCCAAATACAAGAAGCACAAAGAACACCTGGGAAATTCATCACAGAAAGGTCTTTGCCTAGGCACATTTTCATCAGATTATCCAAAGTTAAGACAAAGGAAAGAATCTTAAGAGCTCTGAGACAGAAGCACCAGGTAACCTGTAAAGGAAAAACTATTAGATTAACAGCAGATTTCTCAGCAGAAACTCTACAAGCTAGAAGGGCTTGGGGACCTATCTTCAGCCTCCACAAACATAACAATTATCAGCTAAGAATTTTGTATCCAGCGAAACTAAGTGTCATATATGAAGGAAAGATACAGTCATTTTCAGATAAACAAATGCTGTGAGAATTTGCCATTACCAAACTAGTCCTTTAGCAAGGACTGCTAAAACGAGCCCTAAATCTTGAAACAAATCCTGGAAACACATCAAAACACAACCTCTTTAAAACATAAATCACACAGGGCCTATCAAACAAAAATACAAGTTAAAAAGCAGAAACAAAAACGAAACCAAAGTATACAGGCAACAAAGAGCACAATCAAGGCAAGGGTACCTCACATCTCAGTACTAACATTGAATGTAAATGACCTAAATGCTCCACTTAAAATGTACAGAACTGCAGAATGGATAAGAATTCAGCAGCCAACTATCTGCTGCCTTTAGGAGACTCACCTAACACTTAAGGACTCACATAAACTTAAAGTAAAGGTGCAGAAAAAGGCATTTCATGCAAATGGACACCAAAAGCAAGCAGGTGTAGCTATTCTTATATCAGATAAAACAAACTTCAAAACAATAGCAGTTAAAAGAGACAAAGAGGGACAGCATATAGTGGTAAAGGACTTGTCCAACAGGAAAATATCACAATCCTAAACATATATGCACCTAACACTGGAGCTCCCAAATTTATAAAACAATTACTAATAGACCTAAGAAATGTGTTGGTAGCACAATAATAGTGGGGGACTTCAATACGCCACTGACAGCACTAGACAGGTCATCAAGACAGAAGGTCAACAAAGAAACAATGGATTCAAACTATACCTTGGAACAAATGGACTTAATCGATATATACAGAACATTTTATCCAACAACCACAGAATATTCATTCTATTCAACAGCGCATGGAACTTTCTCCAAGATCGACCATATGATAGGCCATAAAACTAGCCTCAATAAATTTAAGAAAATTGAAATGGTATTAAGCACTCTCTCAGATCACAGTGGAATAAAACTGGAAATAACTCCAAAAGGAACTTTCAAAACCATGCAAATACATGGAAATTAAATAACCTGCTCCTGAATGAGCATTGGGTCAAAAACAAAATCAAGATGGAAATTAAAAAATTCTTTGAGCTGAATGACAATAGTGACACAACCTATCAAAACCTCTGGGATACAGCAAATTTGGTGCTAAAAGGAAAGTTTATAGCCCTGAACGCCTACATCAGAAAGCCTAAAAGAGCACAGACAATCTAAGGTCACACCTCAAGGAACTAGATCAACAAGAACAAACTGAACCCAAACTCAGCAGAAGAAAGGAAATAACCAAGGTCAGAGAAGAATTAAATGAAACTGAAACAAACAAACAAACAAATACAAAAGATAAATGAAACAAAAAGCTGGTTCTTTGAAAAGAGAAATAAAATTGATAGACCATTGGCAAGATTAACTGAGAAAAGAAGAGAGAAAATCCAAATAACCTCACTAAGAAGCAAAACAGGAGATATTACAGCTGACACCACTGAAATACAAAAGATCATTCAAGGCTACTATGAACACCTTTATGAACATAAACTAGAAAACCTAGAAGAGGTGGATAAATTTCTGGGAAAATACAACCCTCCTAGCTTAAATCAGGAAGAATTAGATACCCAGAACAAACCAATAACAAGCAGTGAGATTGAAATGGTAATTTAAAAATTACCAACAAAAAAAGTCCAGGACAAGACAAATTTACAGCAGAATTGTACCAGACAGTCACAAAATTGGTACCAATCCTTCTGACACTATTCCACAAGATAGAGAAAAAAGGAACCCTTCCTAATGCATTCTATGAAGCCAGCCTCACCCTAATACCAAAACCAGGAAAGGACATAACCAAAAAAGAAAATTACAGACCAATATCCTTAATGAATATAGATGCTAAAACCCTTAACAAAATACTAGCTAACCGAATCCAACAAAATATCAAAAAGATAATCCACCATTATCAAGTGGGTTACATAACAGGGATTCAGGGATGGTTTAACATACGCAAGTCAATAAATGTGAAACACTACATAAACAGAATTGAAAGCAAAAATCACATGATCCTCTCAATAGATGCAGAAAAAAGCATTCAACAAAATCCAGCATCCCTTTATGATTTGAACTGTCAGCAAAATTGGCATACAAGGGACATACCTTAACGTAATAAAAGCCATCTGTGACAAACCCATAACCAACATAGTATTGAATGGGGGAAAAGTTGAAAGCATTCCCTCTGAGAACTGGAGCAAGAAAAGGATGCCCACTCTCACCACTCCTCTTCAACATAGTACTGGAAGTCCTACTCAGAGCAATCAGACAAGAGAAAGAAATAAAGGACATCCAAATTGGTAAAGAGGAAGTCAAACTGTCACTGTTTGCTGATGATATTTATGATTTACCTTGAAAACACTAAGGACTCCTCTACAGAGCTCCTAGAACTGATAAAAGAATTCAGCAAAGTTTCCAGATACGAGATTAATGTACACAAATCAGTAGCTCTTCTATACACCAACAGCAACCAAGCAGAGAATCAAATCAAGAACTCAACCCCTTTTACAAGCTGCAAAACAAACAAACAAACAAAGAAACAAACTACCTTAGGGATATACATAAGAAAGGAGTCAGAAGAGCTCTGCAAGAAAAACTATGGAAACACTGCTGAAAGAAATCATAGATGACACAAACAAATGGAAACACATTCCATGCTCATGGATGGATATAATCAATATTGTGAAAATGACCATACTACCAAAAGCAATCTACAAATTCAATACAATCCTCATCAGAATACCACGATCTTTCTTCACAGAATTAGAAAAAAAAATTCTAAAATCTATATGGAACCAAAAAAGAGCTCACATAGCCGAAGCAAGACTAAGCAAAAAATAACAAATCTGGAGGCATCACACTACCTGATTTCAAATGATACTGTAAGGCCATAGTCACCAAAACAGCATGGTACTAGTATAAAAATAGGCACATAGACCAATGGAACAGAATAGAGAACCCAGAAATAAACCCAATTACTTACAGCCAACTGATCTTCAACAAAGCAAACAAAGACATAAAGTGGGGAAAGGACACCCTTTTCAACAAATGGTGCTGGAATGATTGGTTAGTCACATAGGAGAATGAAACTGGATCCTCATCTCTCACCTTATACAAAAATCAACTCAAGATGTATTAAGGACTTAAACCTAAGACCTGAAACTATAAAAATTCTAGATGACATTGGAAAAACTCTTCTAGACATTGGTTTAGGCAAGGATTTCATGACCAAGAACCCAAAAGCAAATGCAATAAAAACAAAGATAAATAGCTGGGACCTAATTAAACAGCCTTTGCATGGCAAAAGGAACAGTCAGCAGAGTAAACAGACAACCCACAGAGTGGGAGAAAATCTTCACAATCTATACATCTGACAAAGGACTACTATCCAGAACTACAATGAACTCAAACAAATCAGTGAGATAAAAACAAACAATGCCATCAATAGTGGGCTAAGGACATGAATAGACAGTTCGCAATACAAATAGCCAACAAACATATGAAAAAATGCTCAACATCATTGATGATCAGGGAAATGCAAATCAAAACCACAATGAGATATCACCTTACTTCTTCAAGAATGGCCATAATCAAGAAATCAAAAAACAGTAAACGTTGGCATGGATACGGTTAACAGGGAGGACTTCTACACTGCTGGTAGGAATGTAAAGTAGCACAGGTGCTGTGGAAAACAGTGTGGAGATTCCTTAAAGAACTAAAAGTAGAACTACCATTTGATCCAGCAATCCCACTACGGGGTATCTGCCAGAGGAAAAGAAGTCATTATTCGAAAAAGATATTCGCACATGCATGTTTGTAGCAGCACAATTCACAATTGCAAAATTGTGGAACCAACCCAAATGCCCATCAATCAATGAGTGATAAAGAAACTATGGTGTGTATATATATAATAGATATATTATGCAGCCATAAAAAGGGATGAATTAATAGCATTTGCGGTGACCTAGATGAGATTGGAGACTACTATTCTTAGTGAAGTAACTCAGGAATGGAAAACCAAACATTGTATGTTCTCACTGATATGTGGGAGCTAAGCTATGAGGATGCAAAGGCATAAGAATGATACATTGGATTTTGGGAACTTGCAGGGAAGAGTGGAAGAGGACTGAGGGATAAAAAACTACAAATATGGTGCGGTGTATACCGCTTGGGTGATAGGTGCACCAGAATCTCACAAATCACCACTAAATAACTTACTAAAACAAATACCACCTGTACCCCAATAACTTATGGAAAAAAAAGAAAGTGATGTTTAGCCAGCTTCATCAATTTTCTTAGCTAAATCTTCTGGATAACTTGCAGCTTCTGCATCAACACTTGCTGCACTTTTATGTTAGGAAGACAGTTTTTTTCTTTAAACCTCATGAACCAACCTATACTAGCTTCTAACTTTTCTTCTGCAGCTTCCTTACCTGTCTTAGCCTTCATAGAATTGAAGATAAAACCAGCCCAGTTTTCTCACAGAACTGATGTTTATGGTTTCTTTTGAGGAAACATAGAAATCGATCCTCCCAGTCTTGAAACTTGAGAAAATTATTTTTGTCTTATCTGAGTTTCTTTCTCAGGAAACCAAACATTTGGGCTCCCGCATAGTATCAAGGAATTGAAACTTACCAGATCACTGCATCTGGACAATGAGATGCCAGACCCCGCACCCACCATGATTGTCTAAGTGACAATCCACTTCCTGTTGACCAACTCCTGCTCCTTGCTCCTCCCTAATTTCTGTTTTCTCATACGTGGTTACGTTGGTTCTCTGCTATATAAACCCCTAATTTTAGTCTGCCAGGGGGATGGATTTGAGACTGATCTCCCATCTTGGCTGCAGTACCCAATTAAAGCCGATACTCATTGTCTCAGTGATTGGTTTTCTGTGTGGTGAGCAGCAGGACCTAGACTGAACCCTGGTGTTGTGGTAACAAAGAGTTAGGTCGTTGCCCTGGATTAGGCTTTGGATTAAGGGAATGTTGTAGCTTGTTTGATCTTCTATACAGATCACTACAACTTTGTATCTGCAATAAGGCTGTTTTGCTTTCTTAACATTTGTGTATTCACTGAAGTAGCACTTTCAATTTCCATCAAGAATTTTTCGGCCGGGCGCGGTGGCTCAAGCCTGTAATCCCAGCACTTTGGGAGGCCGAGACGGGCGGATCACGAGGTCAGGAGATCGAGACCATCCTGGTTCACACGGTGAAACCCCGTCTCTACTAAAAAATACAAAAAAACTAGCCGGGCGAGGTGGCGGGCGCCTGTAGTCCCAGCTACTCGGGAGGCTGAGGCCGGAGAATGGCGTGAACCCGGGAGGCGGAGCTTGCAGTGAGCTGAGATCCGGCCACTGCACTCCAGCCTGGGCGACAGAGCTACACTCCGCCTCAAAAAAAAAAAAAAAAAAAAAAAAAGAATTTTTCCTCTACATTCACAATTTGGCTGTTTGGGGTAAGACGCCCAGCTTTCACCTTGTTTTGTTTTGTTTTGTTTTGTTTTGTCTTCAACATTCTTTTCTCACTAAGCTTAATCATTTCTAGCTTTTGATTTAAAATGAGAGACATGCAAATCTTCCTTTTACTTTAACACTTACAAGTCATTGTAAGATTATTTATCGGACTAATTTCAAAATTGTTACGTTTCAAAGAGGAGAGAGTCCTAAGGAGACAGACAGAGACAGGAGGATGACCAGTTGGTAGGACAGTCAGAGTATACATATTTGTCAATTAAATTTGCCATTTTGTAAGACCATGGTTTGTGGCACCCCAAAACAATTACAATATTAACATCAAAGATCCCTGATTATAAGCTAGGTGCAGTGGCTTATGTTTATAATCCCAGCACTGTGGAAGGCCGAGGTGGGATTGCAAACATAAGCCACTGCATCTAGCCTGTAATCAATGATCTTTGATATTAATATTGTAATTGTTTTGGGGTGCCACAAACCATGGTCTTATAAAATTGCAAATTTAAATGGCAAACTCCTCAAGGCTAGGAGTTTGAGACCAGCCTGGGCAACATAGTAAGACAATAATGTCTGCTTCTACACACACGCACACACACACACATGCACACATACAAAAGCCAGGTGTGGTGGTACTCATCTGTAGTCCTAGCTACTTGGGAGGCTGAGGTGAGAGGATCACTTGAGCCCAGGGTAGAGGTTATGGTGAGCTATGATTGCATGACTGCACTCCAGCCTGGGTGACAGAGTGAAACCCTGTCTCAAAAAAGAAAAAAAAAATACTTATTTTATATTACCATAACAGATAGGATAATAATGACATAATAATAAAAAAAAGTTTAAAATAGTTAGAGAATTACAAAAATGTGACACAGAGAAACGAAGAAAGCATGTGCTGGAAAGATGGTCCAACAGACTTGCTTGATGCAGAGTTGCCACAAACCTTCAGATTGTAAAAAATGCACCATCTGCAAAGTGCAATAAAGTGAAGTGCAGTAAAATGAGGTATGTGTGTACAGTTTCTCTGACTAAACTATCTGTTTGAATAAAATGCTACCTAGTATTTAGTTATAGAGTTTCTCCTGGCTCAATTAAAAGTTTTGTATATGAACACTTAGGCTAGGAATATGAGATCCTTTTCTAAAGTCCCCAGGGAGTTAGAAGAGATCTCTTAATGCCCAGTCTAAAAGTACCACTGTCTTTCTTCTAGTGTTATCTCTTATTCCCTCTTCTTTCCAAAGACCTTCTACTGTTCCTTGCTTAGGTTTTGATCCTCAGAAGCAGACCCTGAGGCAAAAATCCATGTGAAATTGAATTTTGAGAAGATGTTCCCAAGAATAACTGGTAGAGCAATAGGGAAGTGGAACCAATAGAAAAGGAGGCCAAGTCAGAGTATGCTATCAACCAGAGGTCCGCAAGGGCCCACTCAGGCTCTGATTCACAGCGAAGTTTTGGGAAGAGTGTAGGTAGTCCCAGAAAGTTGTCCCAACCAAGGTGCAGGGGAGCTAGAGTAGTTACATTCCTCATTCATCAGTCGTTTGTTAAAGGAAACTCTCCATCTCCCGACCAGAGGGCAGGGGTGTGGATGGGAATATGTAACATGTCAGACACTTCTTATCCTCTGACTGTGTAGGCAAACAGGTTCTGGCCATTTGAGAAGAGTCCTCCCAACAAAGAGATGACAGGTGCTAGTCGTCAGGAGTAAAATTCCACCCAAAGCTAGTGTTAGTGAAATTGGTAACGAGATCCAAGGGTTTATGTGTGGAGCCCTGATACTGTCCCATACAGTTCTTTTCCAGGCATAGAGGGTGAAGTACCTCACCCATTATGATCCGGTTCCAAAACCTCTCTCACTGCTCTGCTTTGACCTTACCTTCCAGCCTCCTATCTTTGTATATGCTGTTTCTTGTGCCTGCAGTGGCCCTCTCCTCCCTTTCCATTTGCTCTTTCTTACTCTGCTTCAAGGTCACCTCTCGTATGAGGACTTCTCTCTCTCTCTCCCTTCCTTCCTTCTTTCCTTCCTTCCTTCTTTCCTTCCTTCCTTCTTTGCTTCCTTCCTTCCTTCTTTCCTTCCTTCCTTCCTTTTCCTTCCTTCCTTCCTCCCTCCCTCCCTTTCTTCCCCCTTTCTTTTCTGAGAGAGAGTCTCACTCCATTGCCCAGGCTGCAGCTCACAGCAAGATCTTGGCTCACTGCAACCTCTGCCTCCTGGGTTCAAGCGAGTTTCGTGCCTCAGTCTCCCAATTAGCTGGGATTACAGGCACGTGCCATCATGCCCAGCTAATTTTTGTATTTTCAGTAGAGACGGGGTTTTGCCATGTTGGCCAGACTGGTCTTGAACTCATGACCTCAAATGATCCACTCACCTCTGCCTCCCAAAGTGTTAGGATTACAGGCGTGAGCCACCATGCCTAGCCTATCAGAGGTATTTTTGCTGTTTGTTTTCTCTCCCCCTTATTTGTGTGTGATTCCTTCCAGGCAGAGTATAGGACCCAATAAATAGGCCTCAATAAATGTTGAGTAAATGAATGAAAAGAACTTCAAGGCTCCCTGCCAGTCAAAGTAATCTCTCTCTCCATGATTACACCATTTTCCTCTTAATCATAATTATTCATACTCATGTACTAATTCCACTGCTGGTTTACAAGTTCCTTGAGATCAAGAATCATGTTAGATTCCCCCATGAAAGTGCCTAGTATAGGTTTTTGAACATGGTAGGGGTTCAGATAATGCTAACTGGAGTGGTTAAAAGAATCTCTCAGTTCAGACAGATGAACAGATTGAATCCATGACACTGCAGCAGGGTGGGGTTTTCAGTTTTTACCCTTATTCACACCTACTCCTTTGGGACTGCAATGTCTTAGGCTACTAATCAAAATGATGGCCGGTGCTTTGGAAAGCCTCAATACTATGTCACGATTGAAGATGATATACATCCCCAAGTTCATATTTTTTTCCCACTGCCCATCCAGTACTCTTCCGACTGTATTTTGAACCCGCTTCCCCCTGAGGATAATTTTTGAAGTGTAAAAATTAATCACTCTTGCTTCCCCCTTGAAGCATTGCTAAATTAATGACTTGACATCACATCTATCATGCTTTCTGTAAGCTCTCTAGGGCCCATTAGGATTGGGGAGTTCCTGGGAACACAGCACAGGCTGAGTGAGAAAATCCTCCTTGGGAATCAGTGAGTGAATCCAAAATTGTTTCATACACAGTGGCATTTGAAGCTCTGGGCTTATGACTGTGTGTTGCCAGCACATGATGTATGCTTCAGCCATGAGGTGCTTGCTCGTGTTTGCATTGGTACACTATTTCTTCAGGTCTAAATCACTAAAGTAGAAAATATTCCCTCTGGGCTGCAACATGAAAGAGAAGAGTTTTAGATTGAAAATCATTTTGTAAACCTCCTGCAATTTTATTTTGTCTAGACACAAGGCAATAAAAGGAAGAAAAATCATCAGAGATGGTAATAAGAAGACACGTGCAAGAGGATTTGCTTCTTACAGAGCTCTGATTGCTTTTTTTTTTTTTTTTTTTTTTTTACACTTTCTGTGGGCTCTTTTCTACAACCCCATCACTTTCTAAAAATTCTTCAGACACTCTTCTGTGTTTGACTGCTCTCCCAGGAGAGAAGTGTTAATAGATGTGGACAAACTTCACATTGAAACAAAAACATTGAATAAGACACCAGAAGTAAATGACTCACTAATAGGAGATAAGAGGGCATTATTCTCATTTTGGAACCATGGTTCATATTTCTATTAGTATATACATATATACACATATACACATATATACACACATATGTATCTTGCATATATGTATATATAAGTATATATATTGTGTGTATATATATGTTGTATGTACATATACTGTAGGTTGTGTATATATTATGTTGAATATTAACATGATAGTATGTATATGTCAGGATTTTTTCTGGACCTCCACCATCTTCCTCTGCATAGTGAGTTAATTGAAGCCAATTTGGGCTGGGATATCCACTACCTGTAGAGTGAGTTTTGTACTCATAGACTGTCAGCCAGAAAGGGGCCTTGGAGATCATCAATTATGTCCCCAGTCACATATCCCACTTAGGAAGAGTGAGGTCCCAGCGATGACAAGTAATGTAAACATGCGTTAGAGATGAAGCGTCAACATAGCACTCTGGGATCTTTTCATCATCCAAAGTTTTGCTCTCCTTAAAGCTATCTCTGACATGTTTATCAATAGGTTATTTTCTTTGTACTCAGGAGTGAAACGCTGGGACACAGAAAGTCTCCACAATTGTAGTTTGGCCTCAATTGACACAGTAATAGGCGGAAAGGGAAAATGTTAGTTGGTTTCTATAAAATGGCACCAAACACGCAACCTACTTAAATCTCCATTATCCTTTATATTTATAACCGTGTATGTACCTCTTTGTGGGGTCCACAAAACAAGCCATTGGATCAATGGATTCAGAAAAGTCAAGGCGCTGTTAGGATTAATATAGTCTCCACAAAGGAGGTTGCTAACAAATTCATGAAATTGCTTTAAGAAAAATAATCGTTAATGCTGGTTTCCTAAAGCTGAAGCTTCCTTAGGAAAGCAGTGGGTTGTCTGTGGGGGTGATTTACCCAGTATGTGACTAACTTACAACAGCTGTATTTAGAATACACACTCAGCCTTTATCCCTGGGGCTGAAGGAGAGTTGAAGGATTTATGCTTTTGCTGCTCAGGCTGAATTGATGGAATGGACCTCAAAATATATTCATTATAAAGCATACTTAGAAGCATTAAAAAAGTCCTACATGCACAGATACCAGCAAGCAAGATCCAGCAAACTCTGAGGAATTCTCATTTAGGTCCTTTCTGTAAGCATATCTAGTTCTGCCCCTCTTAGCACTAGCACCGAGGCTCCAAGTCATTAGGGTGTCCCAGGGTAGAGTTGTGGCAGTTCTGGCTCCATTGCTTGCTAGTTCTATGATCTTGGGAAAGTTATTTACCCTTTTCAAGCCTCAACTTCCTGATGTCTAAAATTTAAATAATAATATCTAATTCATAGGATTGTTTTGAGGATTACATGAAGTAGCCCCAAGTTTCCAAGTAAGATAGTAAGAATAACTAATATTTTCCAAGCACTTTCTGTGCCAGGCACAGTTCTTAAGTACTTCCCAAATATTAACTCAATTAAATCTTAGAAAAAGTCTGTGAGAAGACCAGGCGCAGTGGCCCATGCCTATAATCCCAGCACTTTGGGAGGCTGAGACTGGTGGATCATGAGGTCAGGAGATCAAGACCATCCTGGCTAACACAGTGAAACCCCATCTCTACTAAAAATACAAAAAAAAAAAAAAAAAATAGCTGGGTGTGGTGGCACATGCCTGTAGTACCAGCTACTTGGGAGGCTGAGGCAGAAGAATCGCTTGAACCCAGGAGGCGGAGGTTGCAATGAGCTGAGAATGCGACACTGCACTCCAGCCTGGGTGACAGAGCAAGACTCCATCTCAAAAACAAAAACAAAAACAAAAACAAAACAAAACAAAACAAAAAAACAAAAGGTCTGTGAGATAGTCATTATTTTTGTTTCAGTTTTACACATGAAAAAACTGAGGCATAGTGAGGTTAAGCAATTTTCTTAACATCACGTAAATAGTAGTTATATAGCTGGGATTCAAACCTTGATAGTCTGGAACCAAAGGTAATATAGATCAAGTATGCTTCATCTCCAGGATGCAAGGTTGATTCAACACATACAAATCAGTAAATGTGATTCACCACATAATAAAGACAAAAACCACATGATTGTCTCAATAGATGCAGAAAAAGCTTTAAATAAAATTCAATATTCCTTCACGTTAAAAACTCTTGGCCAGGTGTGGTGGCTCATGCCTGTAAACCCAGCACTTTGGGAGACCGAAGTGGGTGGATCACCTGAGGTCTGGAGTTTGAGACCAGCCTGACCAACCTGGAGCAATTCAATCTCTACTAAAAATACAAAATTAGCCAGGTGTGGTGGCACATGACTGTAATCCCAGCTTTTCAGGAGGCTGAGGCAGGAAAATCGCTTGAACCTGGCGGCGGAGGTTGCGGTGAGTTGAGATCGCACCATTGCACTCCAGCCTGGGCAACAAGAGTGAAACTCCGTCTCAAAAACAAACAAACAAACAAAAAACTCTCAATAAACTAGATTTTGAAGGAACAGACCTCAAAATAATAAGAGTCATCTATGACAAAGCCACAGCCAACATCATACTGAATGGAGAAAAGCTGGAAGCATTCCTCTTGAAAACTGACACAAGACAAGGATGCCCTGTCTCACCACTCCTTTTCAACATAGTATTGGAAATCTTGGCCAGAGCAATCAGGCAAGAGAAAGAAATAAAGGGCATCCAAATTGGAAGAGAGGAAGTAAAACTATCCCTGTTTGTGGAGGACATCATTCTATATCTAGAAAACCCCATAGTGTTGGTTCAAAAGCCCCTTAATCTGATAAATAACTTCAGTAAAGTTTCAGTATATAAAATCAATGTGCAAAAATTGCAAACATTCCTATATACCAACTACAGTCAAGCTGAGAGCCAAATCAGGAAGGCAATCCCATTCACAGTTGCCACAAAAAAGAATAAAATACCTAGGAATACAGCTAACAGGAAGGTAAAATATCTCTACAATGAGAATTATGAAACTCTGCTCAAAGAAATTAGAGATAACACAAACAGATGGAAAAACATCCCATGGTCATGGAGAGGAAGAATCAATACCATGAAAATGGCCATACTATCCAAAGCAATGTATGGATTCAACACTACTCCTCTCAAAGTACTCATGACATTCTTCACAGAACTAGAAAAAGTATTTAAAAATTCATATGAAACCAAAAAAGAGCCTGAATAGCCAAGGCAATCTTAAGCCAAAAGAACAAAGCTGAAAGCATCATATTACCCAACTTCAAATTATACTATAGGGCGACAGTAACCTGAAGAGCATGATACTGGTATGAAAATAGGCACATAGACCAGTGAAACAGAATAGAAAGCCCAGAAATAATGCCACACATTCACAGCCATTTGATCTTTGACAATGCTGACAAAAACAAGCAATGAGGAAAAGACTCCCTATTCCATAAACGGTGTTTGGAGAACTGGATAGCCATATGCAGAAGACTGAAGCTGGACCCCTTCCACGATATACAAAAATTAACTCAAGATGGATTAAAGACTTAAATGTAAAACCCCAAACTATAAAAGTCTACTTCTAGACAACCTAGGTAATATCATTCTGGACATAGGAATAGGCAAATATTCCATGACAAAAATGCCAAAAGTAATTTCAACAAAAGCAAAAATTGACAAATGAGATCTAAGTAAGCTAAAGAGCTTTTGCACAGCAAAAGAAGCTATTAATAAACAGACAATGTACAGAATGTGAGACAATGTTTGCAAACATTACATCTGACAAAGATCTAATATCCAGCAGCTATAAGGAACTTAAATTTACAAGAAAAAAAAATCCCATTAAAAAGTGGGCAAAATACATGAATGGACACTTTTCAAGAGAAGACATACATGTGGCCAACAAGCTTATTTAAAAAGCACATTACTGATCATTAGATAAATGCAAATCAAAACCACAATGAGATGCCATCTCATACCAGTCAGAATGGCTATTTATAAAAAGTCAAAAAGTAACAGATGCTAGTGAGGTTGTGGAGATACAGGAACATTTACACACTGGTGATGGGAGTGTAAATTAGTTCAATCATTATGGAAAGCAGTGTGGCAACTTCACAAAGAACTAAAAACAGAACTGCCACTAGACCTAGTAATCCAATTACTGGGTATACACCTAGAAGAATATAAATCATTCTACCATAAAGACACATGCCTGTGAATGTTCATTGCAGCATTACTCACAATTAACAAAGACATGGAATCAACCTAAATGCCCATCAATGACAGATTAGATAAAGAAAATGTGGTACCTATACACCATCTTATACTGTGCAGCCATATAAAAGAACAAGATCATGTCTTTTGCGGGAACATGGATGGAGCTGGAGGCTATTATCCTTAGCAAACTAATGCAGGAAGAGAAAGTCAAATATCACGTGTTTTCTCTTGTAAGTAGGAGCTAAACGATGAGGACATGTGAACACAAAGAAGGGAACAACAGATACTGTGGACTACTTGAGGGTAGAGGACTGAGGAGGAAGAGGAGCAGACAAAATAACTATTGGATACTAGGCTTAATACCTGGGTGATGAAATAATCCGCACAACAAACCCTGGTGACATGAGTTTACCTATAGGTCAAACCTGAATATGTATCCCTGAACCTAAAATAAAAGTTTAAAAAAAGAAAATGATAATTTTTTTGGAGTATTAGGAAGAAACACAGAATAAAAAATAGCAGAAGTATGAGTACATACAATGGGCTATCCTTCCCCTCATGAGTTTTATAAATCATAATTGATAATTGAAATAAAAATTCTCTTACCATCTGACACTCAATGATATTTAAAAGTGGAGAAGGAAAATGGACCTAAATTAAAGGGAGGTTTCCACATCTGAAATGTTGATACCAGTAGAATGTGATAAGCCATTTGATAAGCCATATGTATATGTTATAATATCCCCACCCCATAAAAAACAACAAAAGCTGTACAAAGAAGTACTCCCAAAAACATTACAAATAAATCAAAATGGAATAATAAGAAATGTTCATATAACCCACAGGAAGGCAAGAAAAGAGTAACAGAGTAACAAGAACCAGAGGAAATAGAAAACAAATAATAAAATGGTAGGCTTCAGTACCAACATATCAAAAATTATCTTAAATATAAATGATCTGAATACATCAATCAAAGAAAGAGATTGGTAGAGTGAACAAAAAAAGACCCAGTGACATACTGATTAAAAGAAATTCACTTTAAATTCAATAATATGGGTGGATTGAAAATAAAGGAATAGAAAACATTTACTATGTCAACTTAATGCAGGTGTGGTGTATTAATATCTAATAAAGTGGACTTCAGTGCAAAGAAAATCACTAGAGAAAAAGTTACATTACATATAAATAAAAGGATCAACTTACTAGGAAGATGTAGTAATTCTAAATGTACACACCAAACAACAGAGCCTCAAAATGCATAAAGCAAAACTGATAGAATTGCAAGAAGAAATAGATAAATCTACAGTTATAATTCAGTACTTCAACACTTCCTTTCAGCAACTGATAGAACTCCTAGAACTCCTAGACAGTAAATCAGAAAATACTTAAAAGATATGAACCACACAATTATCCACCAATAGTATCTAAATGACATATGTAAAAACTCCATACAATAGCAGAATAAACTTTTTTTTTCAGTTGCCCACTTAACATTCAGTTATATATTCCATATTCTGGGCCATAAAATAGATCTCAACAAATGTATAAGAACTGAAGTCATACAGTGTGTTTTCTCTGACTAAAATGGAATCAAACGAGAAATAAATAAAGTCTACAGGAAATTCTCAAAATATGTGGGAATTAAGCAACATACTTATAAATACTTTATTGGTCAAAAAGGAAATCTCAAAGGACATTTAATACATATACAACACCAAATGAAATTGAGACAATAATGTGTCAAAATATATGGGATGCATCTAAAGCAGTCCTGAAAGGGAAATTTATAGCAGTAAAATCTTACTCTAGAAACAAAGTGTTTTGGAGGTCCCCAAGACCTCTCCTGTTTTGGTGATTTTATGAGAAGAACTTTTAGGACTTAGAAGTTATTATACTCATGATTGTGGTTTATTACAGCAAAGGGTCCCAAGAAAAATCATTGAAGGGAAAATGTGTATGGGTAAAGTTTGGAGAAAATCAGGCACAAGCTTCTAAGAATATTCTTCTAGTGGATTCACTAGAAGATACACTTAATATACATAAGATGCACTTAATTCTTCCAAGAATAAATTGTGAAGGTGCATGTAAAATTTTATCTATTACAGAGACTTGCCTAAGCCTGTAAGTTCACAATTTTCATTGTGGGTTGGTTACATAGGAGTATAGTATCTGTAGGACTGACTACAGTTACTGAAGATCCAGGTCCCCAAAGGAAATGGGGTTGTTCATAAATCACATTCCTCATACAAACTATTTAGAAAGCCTGGCATAATATGACTCAAGGTCCCAAGTGTTTAAAGCATCCCAAGTAGTTAGAACATTCCAAGATCTCAATTCCCAAGAATTGTTTAAGGCCTCACCACAGAACAGGCCTTTCTTGAGAATTGCAAAGTTGGAGCAACTCAGGCTGACTGGGTTAACTCTTTCCTGTACACAGGAAAAATAATTCAAATCAATAATCTAAATTTCTATCCCACGTGATTAGAAAAAAAGCAAAATATATCCAAAGCAAGCAGAAGAAAGATAATAAAGATTATAGCAGAAATTAATAAAATTTAAAATGAGAAATGATAGACAAAGTTAATGAAAGCAAAAGCTGATTCTTCAAAAAAGTCAGTAAAATCAATAACCTCTAACAATACTAGTAAAAATAAAAAGTGAGATGACATCCTTAATATCAGGAATGAAATAGAGGATATTATGACAGATGCTGCAACCATTATATTGCTAATTAGAGAATACTGTGAAAGCTTTATGTGCTATAAATCCAACAACTAAAAAAAATACACAAATTCCTAAAAAATTAGACACTGCAAAAACTCAAACAAGTTGAAAAAGATAATCTAAGTTGTCTTAGAATCCTTACAAAATTGGATTAATAATTTAAAAACTAATAATTAAGAAATCTCAAAGTTGGGCACAGGGGCTCACACCTGTAATTCCAGTACTTTGAGAGGCTAAGGTGGGAGGATTACTTGAGACTAGGAGTTTGAGACCCACTTAGACAATAAGGTGAGACTCCATTTCTGCAAAAAGTTTGAAAATTAGCTGTGTGTGGTGGCGTACAGCTACTCAGGGGGTTGAGACTGGAGGCTTGCTGAAGCCCAGGAACTCAAGGCTGCAGTGACCTATAATTATGCCAGTATACTTGATTCTGGGTAACAGAGCTAGACTGTCTCTTAAAAAAAAAAAAAAAAAAGTAAAAAAAAAAAAATTTTTGAGACCAAAATGATTTTACTAAAGAATAATACCAAACATTTAAAGGAGCATTAGCACAAATTTTACACAATCTCTTCCAGAGAATAGAGAGGAAACACTTATTACCTTATTATATTAGACCAGTAGTACTCTGATACCAATACCAAACAAAGACAGTACAAAGAAAGAAGCCACAGGCTTGTATCTCTCATGAGTTTAGATGTAAACATTTTAAACAAAATATTAACAATCCCTATCTAACAATATTTAAAAAGAATTATAGATAATGACCAACAGATGTATTTCAGGTGTAGAAAAGTGATTTAGCGTTCAAAAATCAATCAATGTAATATACCATGTCCAAAAGCTAAAAAAAGCAATGATGATATCAATTGAGGCAGAAAAAAATATTTCATAATATCAAACATTTACCAGGATAAAAACATTTAGCAAGTTATAAATAGAAATTACTATGACTTGATATGAGCATCTACAAAAAAACTATAGTTAATATCATACTTAATGGTCCAAGACTAAATGCTTTCCTCCTAAGACTGAGAACAAGGCAAGGATGTCTTTAATACTACTCTTATTCAGTAGAGTACTGGCGCTCTAGCTACTGCAATAACCTAAGAAAAAAGAAAAGGCACACAGATTGGAAAAGAAGAAATAAAAGTATAATTTTTTGAAGATGACATGATTATCTTAATAAAAAATCCCAAGCAATCTAAAGAAAAAGAATCCTAGAACTAATAAATGAATTCATCAACTTTGCAGGATATAAGATTAAAACACAAAAATTGGACATTACAGCTGATACTGCAGAAATTCAAAGGATCATTATAGACTACTATGAACAACTATATGCTCAATAAATTGGAAAACCTAGAAGAAATGGGTAAATTCTTAGACATGTACAACTTACCAAAATTAAGCCACGAAGAAATACAAAACCTCAATAGACCAATAATAAGTAACAGATCAATACCATAGTAAAAATCTCCCAGCAAAGAAAAGCCTGGGACCCAATTGCTTCACTGCTGAATTCTACCAAATATTTAAAGAAGAACTAATATCAATCCAACTCGAACTATTTCAAAAAATAGAGGATGAGGGAATATTTCCAAACTCATTCAACAAGGCCAGTATCACCCTGATACCCAAACCAGACAAAAAACATAAAAAAGAAAACTACAGGCCAATATCCCTAATAAACATTGGGCAGAAATTCTTAACATAATATTAGCAAACTGATTTCAAGAATACATTAAAAAGATATTTCATCATGACCAAGTGGGATTCAACCCAGGGATGCAAGGTTGCTCCAAAAAATGCAAAAATACATCGATATGATACATTGTTCCAACAGAATGAAGGACAAAACCATATGACCATTTCAACTGATGCTGAGAAAGCATTTGATACAATTTAACATCCTTTCATGATAAAAACCTTTTTAAAAACTGGGTATAGAAGAAACACACCTCAATACAATAAAAGCTATATACATCAGACCCACAGCTAGTATTATACTAAATGGGGAAAAACTGAAAGCCTTTCCTATAAGATCTGGAACAAGACAAGAATGCCCCTTTCCCCATTTATGCAACATAGCCCTGGAAGTCCTAGCTAGAGCAACCAAATGAGAGAGAAAAAAAAAAAAAAAAAACAGAAAAGGCATCCAAATTTGAAAGGAAGATTATCCTTCTTTGCAGATGATACAATCTGTCATTTGGAAAAACCTAAAGACTCCACCAAAAAACTATTAGAACTGATAAACAGATTCAGTAAAGTTGCGGAATACAAAAATCCACCTACAAAATTCAGTAGTTTTCTATATGTCAAGAGTGATCAATCTGAAAAAGAAATCAGGAAAGTAATCCTATCTACGATAATTACAAATAAAACAAAATACCTAGGAATAAGCTAAACCAAAGAAGTGAAACATCTCTACAATAAAAGCTATAAAACATTGATGCAAGAAATCGAAAAGAATACAAAAAGTGGAAAAATATTCCATATTCATGGATTGGAGGCATCAATATTGTTATAATGTTCATACTATCCAAAGCAATCTACAGATTCAGAATAATTCCTATCAAAATACCAATGATACTCTTCAGAAATAGACAAAATAATCCTAAAATTTATATGGAACCACAAAAGGCCCAGAAAAACCAAATCTATCCTGAGCAAAAAGAACAATAATCACATTACCTGACTTCAAATTATACTACAGAGCTATAGTAACCAAAACAGCATGGTACTGGCATAAAAATAGAAACATAGATCAATGGAACAGGACAGAGAACCCAGAAACAAATTCACACATCTACAGTGAACTCTTTCTCAACAAAGGTGTTAAGAATATACACTGGGGAAAGGACAGTCTCTTAAGTAAGTGGTGGTGGGAAAACTGGATATCCATATGCAGAAGGATGAAGCTAGACCCATGTCTCTTCACATATGCAAAAAATCAAATCAAAATGGATTGAAGGCTTAAATGTAAGACCTCAAACTATGAAGCTACTAAAGGAAAACTTTGGGGAAACTCTCTAGGACATTGGTCTGGGCAAAGAGTTCTTGAGTAACAACCCATAAGCACAGGCAGCCAAAGCAAAAATGAATATGTGGAATCATGAAGTTAAAAAGCTTCTGCACAACAAAGGAAACAACAGACAAAAAGACAAGCCACAGAATGGGAGAAAATATTTGCAATCTATCTGTCTGATAAGGGATTAATATCCAGAATATAAAAGGAGCTCAAACAACTCAATAGGGAAAAGTCTAATAATCTGATTAGAAAATGGGCAAAAGATCTGAAAATGAAGACATACAAATGACCAACAGGTATATGAAAATGTGCTCAATATCATTGATCATTAGAAAAATGTAATTTAAAACCACTGTGAGATATCATCTCACTCCAGTTAAAATGACTTTCATCTAAGAGAGGCAATTGCTGGCAAGAATGTGGGGAAAAAGGAACTGTCATACACATTTGATAGAAGTGTAAATTAGGAGAGCCACTATAGAGAACAGTATGGAGGTTCCTCAGAAAACCAAAAATAAAACTACCAGATGATTCAGCAATTGCACTGCTGGATAGATATCTAAAGGAAATGAAATCAGTATGTTGAAGAGATAATTGCACTCCCAACATGCACTATTCACAGTAGCCAGGATTTGAAATTAACCTAAGTGTCCATTGACAGATGAATGGATAAAAAAAATGTGGTACATATACACAACAGAGTCAGCCATAAAAAAGAAAAAGGTTCTTGGCTGGACATGGTAGCTCATGCCTGTAATCCCATCACTTTGGGAGGCTGAGGAGGGTGGATCACTAGGTCAAGTGTTCAAGATCAGCCTGGCCAACATAGTGAAACCCTGTCTCTACCAAAAATACAAAAAATTAGCCGGGCATGGTAGTGGGCGCCTGCAATCCCAGCTACTCAGGAGGCTGAGGTAGGAGAATCGCTCTAACCTGGGAGGTGGAGGTTGCAGTGAGCCAAGAGTGTGCCACTGTACTCCAGCCAGGACGATAGTGTGAGACTCTGTTTGAATATATAAATAAAGAAAGAAAGAACAAGTTTCCATCATTTGCAACAACATGGAGAGAACTGGAGAACATTATGTTAAGTAAAATAAGCAAGGCACAGAAAGACAAACTTTGCATTTTCCACTCATTTGTGGAAGCTAAACGTTAAAACAATTGGACTCATGAAGATAGAGAGTAGAATGATGGTTACCAGATGGGCATTTATTCAGAGAAATGAAGACCTATGTTTACACAAAAACCTGTACATGAATATTTATAGATGCTTTATTCATAATAGCCAAAACTGGAAACAATTCAGATGTCAATCAATGAGTAAATGGCTAAACAAATTGTTAAATCTATATCATGAATTACTGCTCAGCAATGAAAAAATCTCTACTTTCCATGTGTATAACAACCTGGATAAATCTCAAGAGAATTATGATGATTGAAGGAAAAAAAGCCAATTCCAGAAGTTGTATAATTCCATTTAAATAACTTTCTTTAAAATACATACTTTTAGAAATGGAGAACAGATTAGTGGTTACCAGGGGTAAAGGTAGGAGTGGGCCAGAGGACAGTGAGTACAGCAAAAAGGGAAACATGAGAGATTCTTTTGGTAATAGAACTGTTCTGTATCTTGACTGCATCAATGTCAAGATCGTGGTTGTGATATTGTACGATAGATATTTTAAGATCTTACCATTGGGGGAAACTGGATAAAGGGTACATGGTATTTATCTATATTAGTTTTACAGTTGCATCTAAAGGTACAGTTATCTAAAATGAAAATGTTTAATAAAAAAAAAAAACCCTTGCAAATACCATGTGACCCAGAAATTTCAGTCTTGGGCATTTAGTCCAGAGAAATGAAAACTTACATTCCCACAAAATGTATACACATGTTCATAGCAACTTTCTTCATAATAGCCCCAATCTAGAAATAGCCTAGATGTGCTTCAACAGGTAAGTAGTTAAACAAACTGAGGAACATACATACCATGGAATACTACTCCACAATAAAAAAGGAAAAACAGGCCAGGCGTAGTGGCTTATGCCTGTAATCCCAGCACTTTGGGAGGCTGAGGCAGGCGGATCACGAGGTCAAGAGATCGAGACCATCTTGGCCAACATGGTGAAACCCTGTCTCTACTAAAAACACAATAATTAGCTGAGCACGGTGGTGCATGCCTGTAGTCTCAGCTACTTAGGAGGCTGAGGCAAGATAATTGGTTGAACCTGGGAGGTGGAGGTTGCAGTGATCAGAGATTGAGCCACTGCACTCCAGCCTGGTGACAGAGTGAACTCTGTTTAAAAAAAAAAAAAAAAAAAAAAAGGAAAAACAATAAGAAATACACACAGCTTGGAAGAATGTCCAGTAAATTTGATTGATAGCAAAAATTTTAAGTTATATACTGTATGATTTAATTTATATAACACTTATGAAATGACAAAATGTTAGAAATGTAGGACAAATAAGTGGTTGCCAGGGAGTCATGATGAAAGAGGTATAGGCAGGACAGGAGTGAGTATCATTATGAAAGGTCAACACAAGGAACCGTTGGATGAGGGAACTGTTCCATACCTTGTCCATGGTGATGGCTATTTGAACCTACACATGTAATAAAATTGAATAGAACTAAACACACACACACACGAATGCACATAAAAATAAGGATAAGTCCCCTTCTCTGGGGATATTTGATTAAGATTGCCAGTTTGTATCAATGTCAATATCCGGATTGTGCTATGATACTATAGTTTTGCAAAATGTTACCACTGGAGAAACTGAGTAAGGTTTCTTAAGGATATCTGTGTATTTCTCACAATTGCATTTGAATCCAAATGATTTCAATAAAAATTTAAATCAAAATAACGCATAGTAAGAAAGAGAGAGAAAGAGAACAATAAGACAGTTTTATTAAAAAAATTCTTCCTGGCTACAGCTTGAAATCTAAGATAGGTGAGCATCTAACTATTCCAGAATCTTACACTATTGAAAAGCAGATATTCCAACCAATCTAAAGTTAGTAGGAGCAAAGGCAATTACCTGAAAAACATGGCAGGAGATTGAGTTAGGGCTGGTGATAAGTGCGAATCTCTGGGTGCCCATTGTTTAAACAGGCCTTTGATGGTCCAAAACAGAGGCCACAAAGCTGAGGGTTAAGGGGATGAAGAATGGTCTGTTGATTGAAAACAGAAATTCTCAGATTTGTTTCCGGGTTTAAATATGGTGACTTGATGAAACTTCTGGCTTTGTTACTTGCCCCAGGAATTTCCTGGAAGCAAAGAGAATAAAAGTCAAAAAAAAAAAAAAAAAAAAAAAAAGAATGACTTAGAAAAACTCAGCGAAGGTCCCCAGACCAGGTGCCCAAAGCCGACTCCAGTCACCAGGCAGAGAATCCTGTTATTCCTGCTCAGCAGAATTGATATATGCGGGAGACCAGCCACCACTATGTGTGGTTCCAGTTTTTCCTTTTCCATGTGGGAATTTAAAGTTGACCATCAATATTTCTGTTAAATAAGCCAATAAATTTCCTTTTTTCTAAACAACTTTTAGTTTGGTTTAATGTCACTTACAATTAAAGAGATTCTTATAAATACATTGTTCATACATTTTATACTTAGCAGTGTATGCATTTTACACACACACACACACACAAAGTAGCACAGCAATGCAGAAGTATTTACACAGACACACACTTGCACAGAGGCATGAACTTATACCTATAAGCATCAGTATGCATCTGTACACACACAGACACACACACGCAACTGAAAGAGGCAAGCACACGGGTACAGAAAAAGTCATTCACAGTGGTCTATGTGTGTGCATACACAATAATAGCTCCAGCAAAAACTACCAGTATGAGTCATCCTCTGCCTGACACTTTTGGGCATATCATTAGCCTGAGGGTATTCAAAGGCAGAGATGATGCACTTCTTGCAAACAATTAATGAGCAGAGTTACATTTTGTTTGAGCTTCAAAAGATGACGTAGGATTATAATATAATGAAGGTTTCTAAGGTTCAAAATCGGCTAATTAGCTTGTGTGTTCACTTCAATGCAGCGTTGGTTCCCACAAATAAAATCAGCACCTTATCTCTTTAAAGTAGTCTCTGCAGAGCTGGGTTTGGGCAGACTGTAGACTTACAGCATGGTATCCTCTCTCTCCTTCTTGGTATATGCATGGACAATAAAGCTAAGCTTCAGTTGAGAAGTAGTGATCAGAGAATGTGAAATGTTGGCCATACTGGGCCTTTGTCAGGCTGACTGGATGGTGATGATAGAGAAAAAAGGAAACATTTTATGTTCTCACTGAACTTTATTTTAAAATATATGGAGGAGGAGGCATAATAAATGGGCCCATCACTTAAGGATTTCCCTTCTTTCATCAATGTCTTGAAGCAATTTAACATTCATACAATATTTGATCTACAGATCATATTCCAGAACTGTCAGTTTTCCCACAGTATCCTTTATGACTGTCATCTCCTGCCCCAGTTTACGAATCCAATCTAGAGTCATGAATTGTATTTAGGTGTCATGTTTCTTTACTGTCCTTTAATTAGGAACCATATTCAGCTGTTCTTTGTTTTTTGTATTATTGATAATTTGAAAAATAAAGGTCAGCTACTTTGAATATTGTTCCTCAATGTAGATTTTTTTTCATATTTTTCAGGACAAAATGGAAATTATTCCTTTATGGTTAGTGTACTCCACAGGTGATATTTTGGTTTTCATGGGGCATGCATCCAGAGGCACAAGATGTCTGGGTGCCCTTCACTGGTAATGCTAATTTAGATCACTTGGTTGCAAGTGTTCAGTTTCTCCACTTTTTTCTTTTTTATTTATAACTCATTTGTGGTGATATGCTTTTAGATTTCGCAAGTATTTTTTATAAAACTACGTTCCTCTACCCAAGATCCATTGGTGGTTTCTTGCCTATCTTTCTCTTTATATCTCTCTATCAATCAATTTGTCCATTCATCCATCCATCCACCCATCCATCATTTATCTGTCTATGTAATTTTCATTAGTAGGGACTCATGGGTTTTTATTATGTTTAACTGTTTATAATCTACAATAGTTCTTAATAATTTCCATACTCACATTGTCCCAGATATTAAAGTGGGAGCCCCTTCAAGCATGCTTCTGTGTACTGTAACATGCTCCTCCCCCAGTTTTTAAGACACTTTCTTACTCTTTGGCACAACAAGATGATGATCTTATCTTGTGCTTTCCCTGCCCCAGTTATTGAATTAGCTGTTTCCACAATGAGTACTGGTTTGTTTAGGGGGAATGGCGTTTAGAAACTGAGATCTGGGTACTAGATGTGTTCATTTCTATGTGAGTGCACTGTTTTAAGATCTTTCATAGACAGACCTAGGAAATAGATATCTATATGGGATCATAAGTTTATATTTGTTTCTCTGAATCTGAATCCTTCCCAACCTTACAGGATTTTCCCTGGCCTTCTCCCATTCTGTATGTGTTTTTTTTGTTGTTGTTTGTTTGTTTGTTGTTGTTGTTGTTTTTGAGACGGAGTCTTGGTCTGTCGCCCAGGCTGGGGTGCAGTGGCACAATCTCGGCTCACTGCAACCTCCACCTCCTGGGTTCACGCCATTCTCCTGCCTCAGCCTCCTGAGTAGCTGGGACTATAGGCGCTCGCCACTACACCCGGCTAATTTTTTGTATTCTTTAGTAGAGACGGGGTTTCACTGTGTTAGCCAGGATGGTCTCGATCTCCTGACCTCGTGATCCGCCCGCCTCGGCCTCCCAACCATTCTGTATGTGTATTTCTTCCTTCAAAGAACTCTGGCTTCCAAGGATATCTGTATATTTGCTCTTTTGTTCATCCTGTTAACACACACACACATAAAGTTATTTCAGTATTATTACTCTCATGACACTATAAACACAAATCAATTAAGAAATATTCAAGATTTGTTCGTAGTTCTTTCTTTTGCCCCTTTGGATGAAAGTTATATACATAAAGTAGAGAACTAAGTTATTTGAATAGTTATCTTTTTATCCCATTTAGTGTGGTTAAATTTATTTAAAACACTCTTATGTTCATTTTTTTTCTGTTTGTACTTGGTTTTAATGTTTCCTTTCTCATGCTTGCTGATTTAATTTTGTTTTGAATATGTAGATCATTACTATAATTCTATACGTCAAAACATTACAGAAACGATGTGCTCATAAAAGTGTCACATTCTCCCTCATTCTTTACACACCCCTGTGGGTGAGCAATTTTATTATTTTTTTGTTTATCCTTTCAATGTTTCTTTTAGGAAAAATGACATTTTGTTTTCTTCTTTCTTGTGCACAATTTATACAGAATACGTTGTTTCTATTTTTGTTCAAATAGTAGCATGTATGCTACCAATATTCTCTTGTATTTTTACTTTTTATAGTTAACATATTTTGGAAATTATATTATTTCATGTATTCTTACCCTCACTTTGGAATGATAGTTTAATTAAAACTGTTGATTCAAGTTGTGAACTACCTTATTAGTTTTTGGAAGCTATTGGTGCTGATGAGAAGTCTGCCATCAAACAACAGTCATTATTTGTAGAATTTGGCCTTTCTCTTTGTCCTTGAAGTTTTTCAGATTCATCAAGCAGGGATGCTGTACAGATTTGGTGTAGATTTTTCTTTATTAATTCATGTTGGCATTTGGACTGTTTTTAAAACTGAGGAATTATTTTCTTTTTTAAGTTTGGAAACTCTTTCTGGAACTCATATTAGATGTAGGTTTATTCTCCACGGTTCTTAATAATTCTTTCACGTCTTTATTTCTTTTTCCCTGTGCTGTTCTTTCTTTAACTATGTTCTTTTATTGATCAACTATGCTTATTTATTGATCTTATTATTATTGTTATTATTATTTTTTTTTTTTTTTGAGACAGAGTCTTGCTGTGTCTCCCAGGCTGGAGTGTAGTGGCGCGATCTCAGCTCATTGCAAGTTCTGCCTCCTGGGTTCACACCATTCTCCTGCCTCAGCCTCTCGAGTAGCTGGGACCACGCCCGGCGCCGCCACCACGCCTGGCGACTTTTTCATATTTTTAGTGGAGACGGGGTTTCACCATGTTAGCCAGGATGGTCTCGGTCTCCTGCCTCGTGATCCTCCCACCTCGGCCTCCCCAGCCTACCCTATAATATCAGTTTTATAGAGAGTGAATTCATGCTCTGATGTATTTATTTATTTATTATTTTTTGAGACGAAGTCTCGGTCTGTCACCCAGGCTGGAGTACAATGGCATGATCTCGGCCCACTGCAATCTCTGCCTCTCAGGTTCAAGTGATTCTCCTGTCTCTGCCTTCCAAGCAGCTGGGATTCTAGGCATGCACCACCATGCCCAGCTAATTTTTTGTATTTTGAGTAGAGACAAGGTTTCACCATGTTGGTCAGGCTGGTCTTGAACTCCTGACCTCAGGTGATCCACCTGCCTCAGCCTCCCAAAGTGCTAGGATTACAGGCGTGAGCCACTGTGCCCGGCCCATGCTCTGACTTTTTGCTTCATTGGTTGTCTTTCTTCACTCTAGACTTCTTTATGAGGTTTAGAATTTGGGTTGATGGGCCCATTTTCAGTCAGCCAAATTATTTTTGTATCTTTTTTCTCCCTGGTTGGTATTTTGCATTTCTGTAGGCACTTGAAACTATCTCCCACAATTCCCAGTTCTGAGTCTGATTTTCTAATGGCATTCTGGGGCTTTAGATTTATGGTGATTTTAGAGAATGTGGGTTGCCTTTGTCCATTCCACACCAGGGTGTATTTTTGTAGTCCTACTTCCTTAGTCCACAGTTCCCATAAACTGTATCTTCAGAGATAAAAGTGGCAACCTTCTAATTTTCTGCTCCCTTTTATGCACGGGGATAACCCCATACGTAGCAAATCCCTATCTTCAAGCAGACAGCCTAGTTCTGTTCACCTTTCTTGTATGGAACACTTTTCTTCCATTTTTCTGTACCTGCCACTTCTGGTTTCTCTTTCTGAAGGCACACTGGTTCTTTAACTTTCCTTCCCAATATATACTTTTTTTCACTTTGTGAATATAACAACATATTTATTTTCTTCAACCCCAATTTTCAGGTGAGGATATTAAAATATTAAGATGAAATGACTTGTTTCAAGTCACATAGGTTAATGTGTGGAAGGGCTGGGACTCATATCCAGGTATTCTTGGCCTCAAATTTCATATTTTTTAGTAGCTCCAAGCAGCCTTCCTGTTGGCTTTTGTTTGTCCATTAAGCATTTTTTTCTAGACATCTAATAGGTTTGGACTTTCTTTTCTAATTTAGACTGTAAAAAAGAGCGCTGTTCCTCTCAAATGCATAATGATATGGTGAACGGAACACTGGGCTGTAGGTAAAATTACCAGAGTTCGGTTCCTGGCTTGGAAATTAGTTGTCTCTGGCCCTCAGTTTTAGCTTCTAAAACATTAAGTGGCTTGACTTAGGTGAGCTCCAAGTTCCCTTGAAGTTCTAATGATCTGTGAGTGCACCTTTAGTATGCTCCATTCTCAGCAAGTTGTATGTTGCTGATTGAATATCATATTTTAAAAATATGTGTATTATCTGTCACTGAGACTGTTTTTTTTTAAACAAAAAAAAAATACTCTGTATAAAAACAGAATGGGCTCATCGCCATGAGCAGATGGTTAGTAAGTAGTTTAATGGTTCCATATGGAACACTGTTGTTAAGCCCTGGGCTTAATGGTCTCTCCTTCCCCTTTTTAAATTCATAGATCATTACAGGGAGTGATAAGATAATGTAACTAAAAAAAACATGCCCAGTAATTTCCAGGAAGATACTAATGGGCCACCTAGGCAAATGTATCACTGTTTATACTGGAAATGACAGATGAATACCCAAACTCTCAAATAAATAGTTAAATATTGTAATTTACTGAGTGAGTTTTGAAAAGAAGTTATACCATTATATGCAGAAAAGTAGGCAAACACTTCATATATATATATGGCCAATAAGCACATGAGGAAGTGCTTATTGAAAATAAAAACCACAATAAGATAAATTATAAATGGCGAAAATCAAGAAGACTGACAACATTAAATGCCAGTGATGATATGGAGCAACCGGAACTTTCATATATTGCTGTTCTGAGCGTAAAATGGTGCATAACTATGGCAGAGCGTTCTGCAGTTTTTATAAAGTTCAACAATGATTTACTCCACGGCTGTTCCACTTCTAGGAATTTACTCAAGACGTATGAAAATATAAATCCACAAAAGATTTAAACAGCAATGTTTATCATATATTATTAATTCAATGGAATATTACTTAGCCATTATAAATAATGAAGTACTTTTACATATAACAACATGGATCTCAAAAACATCATGTTAACTGAATGAAGTCAGATTCAACAAAAATACACACTTTCTGATCCTATTCATTCAAGTCCAAGAATAGGCAAAACTAACTGGGGATAGAAATCAGAAATTTGTTGCCTCTTTAGAAAAGATTGAGTGGAAAAAGACAAAAGGAACTTTTTGGGGTGATAAAGATATTCAATATTTTGTTGGGGAAATGATTATACAGGTGTACAAAATTGTCAAAACTCATTGAACTCAATGCTTAACAATTTGTGCATTTTACTGTATGTTAATTATACCTCAACTAAAAAGTAACTATAGAGAAATTGATATATTCTAGCCTTTTAATCCAGTCATAGATTGTATTTATTGATTGGAAATATTCACACTTTTTAAGCACTCAGTATAGATTAGATTTTTATAAATCTGCTTTGAAATGCAAGGAGTTCCTTTCTTACCAGGTATTTTCTTTTAGTTGGAGAATTGAGAAATTGCACTGTTAGCTTTGCACTTGTACAGAACCCAGTGTATGGTGGCTTAAACTTAACATAGTTTACCTGAAGTATAAAGCCAATGCTTCTTCCAAACTAAGACGATCATGTAGCCATTTACCAATTATTGTGCTTTGAAGAGCTCTCTTGGTCTCATTAATGTTTCTCCTAAAAACCTTTTTCTTTCTTCCTTCCTCCCTCCCTCCCTCCCTTCCTTCCTCTCTCTTTCTTTTCTTTTCTTTTCTTTTTTCTTTGTTTCTTTCTTCTTTCTTTCTTTTCTTTCTTTCTTTCTTTCTTTCTTTCTTTCTTTCTTTCTTTCTTTCTTTCTCTCTGTCTCTCTCCTTCCTTCCTTCCTTCCTTCTTTCTTTCTTTCTTTCTTTCTTTCTTTTCTTTCTTTCTTTCTTTCTTTCTTTCTCTTTCTTTCTTTCTTTCTTTCTTTCTTTCTTTCTTTCTTTCTTTCTTTCTTTCCTTCCTTCCTTCCTTCCTTCCTTCCTTCCTTCCTTCCTTCCTTCCTTCCTTCCTTCCTTCCTTCCTTCTTTTTCTTTTTAGACGAAGTTTTCTTCTTGTCATCTCGGCTGGAGTGCAATGGCACTATCTTGGCTCACTGCAACTTCTGCCTCTTGGGTTCAAGTGATTCTCCTGCCTCAGCCTCCTGAATAGCTGGGACTACAGGCATGTGCCACCATGCATGGCTAAATTTTGTGTTTTTAGTAGAGATGGGGTTTCATCATGTTGTTCAGTCTTGAACTCCCGACCTCAGCTGGTCTGCTCGCCTCAGCCTCCCAAAGTGCTGGGATTACAGGCATGAGCTACTGTGCCTGGTCAAAATCCATTTTCTTAAAAATGTGTTTCTCTAGTTAAAATGTCCTGAAGATGCATTCTGTATCTCCTACTCAATGAGCGAAGGAAGGTAGACCTGGAATTGCCAATGAAATTTCTTACCCATAGCTAGACTGCAGTCTAAACTCTTTTGTCTTATTAAGTACTGTAAACTCTTTACTCTTGTCATTAATTCAGGGTTATGAAGAAAAATGATCTTTTGATAATAGATATATTATGCTTTATTATGTAATTAGGAACCCATGGCTCTGAATTCAGGCAGATTTAGGTTTAAATACCTTGGCTCCACTACACACTAGCTGTGCTACCTTAAACAAGTTTTCAGTGTTTCTGAGTCTATGTCTTTATTTAACTTTGTACAATAATAATGTAATAATAATGTCTACCAAAAAGGTTTTTTGTTATGACTTAAGTAAAGCAATAGTGTGGTGTTTGGCATGGGCAGGTCATCATAATTATCATCGTGTCTTAGTCTGTTTACATTGATATTGAGGGAATACTTTAGGCAGGATAATTTATAAAGAAAAGAGGTTTATTTGGTTCATGGTTCTGCAGATGGTATCAGAAGCATAATGCTCGCATCGCATCTGCTTCTGGTGAGGGCCTCAGGAAGCTTCCAATTATGGCAGAAAAGGAAAGGGAGCAGGAATGTCACATAGCAAGGGAGGGAGCAAGAGAAAGAGAGAAGGAAGGTGCCAGGCTCTTTTAAATAGCTAGATCTCATGGGAACTAATGCAGTGAGAACTCATTCTTTATGGCAAGGAAGGAGGAAAGCTATTTTTTTTTTTTTTTTTTTTTTTTTGAGACGGAGTCTTGCTCTGTAGCCCGGGCTGGACTGCAGTGGCCGGATCTCAGCTCACTGCAAGCTCCGCCTCCCGGGTTTACGCCATTCTCCTGCCTCAGCCTCCGGAGTAGCTGGGACTACAGGCGCCCGCCACCTCGCCCGGCTAGTTTTTTGTATTTTTAGTAGAGACGGGGTTTCACCGTGTTAGCCAGGATGGTCTCGATCTCCTGACCTCGTGATCCGCCCGTCTCGGCCTCCCAAAGTGCTGGGATTACAGGCTTGAGCCACGGCGCCCGGCCGAGGAAAGCTATTTGTGAGGGATCTGCCCACATGACCCCAATACCTCCCACCAGGTGTTCCCCACCTCCAACATTGGGGAACAAATTTCAACATGAAATTTAGAAGGGACAAATATCCAAACCATGTCACATCATTAAGCTTCACTGTTATTACTTGCTTACTTGATTGTATCACCTGCTAAATTGGAAGCCCCTCAAGAATAGAGACCATGGCTTCTATATCCATATTTTAATCTGCACCCAGAAGAGTTTCACAATCAATGCTGAATAAATGATTTTATTTTTTCATTTTTGTGGTGTTTTCTCGTTGTTTATGCAATATCAACATATACTACTAATAATTAAAAACAGAAGTATTTTAAACACACACACACAAATATGCACAGTCATAATTATTTAAACAAGATTCCTGGTATTGAAAGTATTTTTGTTTCTCTTGACTTTGATTGACACTCTACACTCCCCATATCCCAATAACACAACATGCAATTACTACAGTGAAAAACTAAATCATTCAATCTTTATTGGCTTTCTGGGCATAAACTCAGTCTTCTAAGCACATACTTAAGATCTCATCTATGAGGCGAAAAGATTTTAAATATGGAACAGTAAGCATTTTCTGAGGCATTCATCTGACTCGTAACCAAGTACTAACTTGTGTTAATGCTTCACTTGTTTGTGGATGCCTTTTGCTACCATCAAGAAAATAAATGCTTTGTACCTGATACTTTTTTGTGCCCTCCCTCCAAATTCCAACACCTGATGTGGTTGGATGCACATTGTATAGCTAAATATATATCCATTGAATGAATGAATAAATGAGAAAATGTATTGCACAATTCCAGTCAGTATATAATGAAGGGCTACATTATATGGTAATGGACAAGACTGTAAGAGCTAGAAAAGATGTTGAAAGTTATCAGTCCAAACTTCTTCAAGTTTGGACAGGGAAACAGAAATCATGCTGGATCTTTAAATAGAGGGAGTTTTAATATAGGGAATTTGTCATATCTGTGACAGAAGTGCTGAAAAACCAAATAGAGGATAGTAAGGCAACCCAGAGAACAAAGACCACTCCTCAACTGGAGAGACTGGAGGGAGGTGGTATTGCTTCCAGAGTTCAGAAGCTGGGACTGTCCACAGTAGCTGAAGCCATAGAAGAGACATAGCCATTACTGCAGACACTGCAAACATACACAAAAATAGGAAAAGTAAAACACTGGCTTGTCTTTCTCTTCTTGAACCTTTTTTCATGCTTTCCTGGAGCCAAACCTACCCAAAAGCTAGAGGGCAAGGGAACCTCATTCCCTTGTAGTGATACAGAGAGGAAAAGGGAAGGGAGAGGATGGATCTGAGAGCAAACTGGCAGTTGACCAGCATAGGTTCCTAAAGAAAAGGAGGTATGGGCTTAGTCTGGAAGGATAAGTTGAATTCTGAAACTTGGAGGGGCAAGAATGAGGCATTTGGGAAAATGGGACCTAAAAGATCAAAACCAGGGAGGTATGAGGTATATTGATGCAGTGTGGGGAGGCCATCCTGGGTTGATTAGGAAGTGCATGTTGAACAGTACTGGGATTAATTAGGTAAACTGGGTTAGATCCTGACCTGGTATGCTGGTGGAGCAGTGTCATGAGAAAATGGTATTGAAGGAAGAATGTTTGACAGGGGCATGCAGGGTAGTTTTGAGTGAGAAGAGACCAGAGGCAGGAAAGCCACAAAGGAAGCTACTGAGATAATTTACACGTGGGCCAGCCAGAGTCTTGTCAAGGTATTGGCAGCAGGGGTAGAGATGAATATTTCTCACTATAGAAGATGAAGATAAAGAAATGGTTAAAAATGATGCCATTTATTTTCAGTCCGGATAATTAGAATAACTGTGATTGAAATGGGCTGGTGACTGAAGATGACAGCAAAATATGTATGGACAAATCAAGGAAAATGAAGATATACCACTGAAACCTGTTTGAAAAGATAGATGTGGTGATGTAGCTTTAAAGGTCATCAGCAGGCCATGAGAATGAATGAGGAAAAATTGCATGGGGAGAGGGATTGTTGAGAGAGTCAAGGACTAACCTTGGGTAATGTCTTAGAAGAGCCAAGAGGCAGAAGGAGAAAGAGGCACAAGAGAAAGGGACCGAGGAGCAGTCAAAAAGGCAGAAAGACGGGTAGAGTTTCAAGACAGAAAGTGAAAAGGCAAGTCAGGGCAGGATGAGGAGTCAGTACTATGCAGGTAGAGGAAATACGGTTCAATTGGCAAGGTATAGTCACATGATGAACAATCCAAAACTCATGCTTGAATGAAAAGAATAGAAGAAAAAAAGTATAGTCACAAGTTTTAAATGATACAGAAAAGTTGATAAAAATACAGACCAAGAAAACACCTTACAAAGTTCACTTTGAATCATTAAGTAACAAAGATTACCTCTCTATTCTGAATTTTCCTTAGAATGTAATGATGTATTTCTTTCTGTTAAAAAAATAAACCAAACATGTTCACATACGCTTACTATATCTTCTCTTCCGTGATTTCTTTCCTTGTTAAAACTATGTGTCACAATTTATAGCATGTTGTAGTACCTCTACGGTGTTGCATATTTTTTAGGTTCCTTTGGTTATAATTCTGTATTGATGAAACTTTATTTTTTTTTTTGCAGTATTATTTAACTGTCTTTGGAGGTTGGAATTTGCCTGGGATTCATCCAGATGTAGCTCAGCTCTGTTTTGCCATCAAAAGAGATTCTAGACAAGGTTAAACTCACTAAGAGAGAGTTGGGGATTATTTGATAATAAGCCATCTACCTGGCTTCAGCATAGTGGACAACATTGGACTTGTCTGAGGTGAAACAAGGTATGTCTGAGGTCTGTCTTGCTGAGGTGGAAACTATCAGTGGCTAATGATAAGAGAAGGACACACAAGGTGAAAACATAAAAGGGGTGTATGTCTTCAATGTATAGAGATGACTTGGAGGTAAGCATGTGCACTGGAAAGGCAGCTATTTGAAATGAGAAGACCTGGGTCCTTGCCTGGCTTTGCCATCTCTTGGCTGCATGATTTTGAACAGATCATTCAGTTAACCTCTCTGGGCCTTACATGGCCCTTGGAAAGATTAACCAAGAGGAAAAGATGGAAGTGTGGAGCATGCTGCTTGGCTCTATATAGGTGTTCTTGACTGTTTTTCTTTACTATGCTTTATCTAGGAAGACAAAAACTTAAAAGAATGGTTAGGCATCTTGTCAGAAGCAAGACAACAGTTGGTAAGTCCTGTCTCCTGACTCGTGAAGGCTACCGGCAGTCTTCTGGGCTTTATCTGTATACATGCCTGTTAATGGAGTCCCTCACAACTGATGCTAAGTCCAAGTCAAGATTTGTGACATCTTACACTTGAGCCACAGAGACAGGTACTCTCAGGTGTCCTGCCACTCACTCTAATTTGGTTTGACTGATTCTGTTTCAAACTTTACAATTTACCTTGAATTTCTCGAGCGCAGAAGGTAAATTCCAGTGGTTAGAACATTTATAAATGCAGCTGTAGCAGCCATAATCTGTGACTGACACTTTAAAAGGCCAGCAATTGATTCCAAGCATAGCAGAATATTTGACTGCTCATAATATCCCTGCTACATTTATGCATGCACACTCACAAACGTACACACACACACAGAGCAGATATTTACCTGTGTTTGTGCTAAGTCACATGCACAGGAGATTTTGTTTTTTACCTGAAGGAAGAGAAATGGTGTTCAGGTGGGGTCAGAGTCTAGAAAAAGTAGGACAAGAAAAAGTGAGAAGATGGCACGGCTCATTTCTCATATTTTTCCATTGACTGGGTTTGAGTGCTATAATTAGTGGGGGCTGTGGGCAGGGGCTGGGTGTGGAAGCTGGCAGGCCTGTTTAAAAAATATTTTGTGAGATTCTTGGCACAAGCATAACCACTGGGGCCCAGGTGACCAAGGGTGACACTGAGCTGGGGAGGAGGGGCTTCTCACTGATGCTGCACGGAAGCCAGCACAGCCTTGGGACCAGAGGCCTGGAAACTTTGACCACTCTGGCATAGGCATTGGGCTGCTAATGGTGGGTGGAGCAGTTGTGGTGAGGCTTCTCCTGGGGGCTTTGTGGGCAACAGAGAAGACCTAGCAGAACCCAGAGAAGGAAAGGGAGGGGAGGGAAGGTGCCTTATGCATTCTCTATCTGATCCACTGGTCCTTGGGCCTGTCACACAGTCTACCCAAGGGATCCCAGGAACAACTGGAGCAAGGGTTAGGTGACTTTAATTTTAATACCAGCTTTGTCATGGACTTACTTTGTTGCCTTGGGCAGGTCATCCTTCCCTCTCTAGATCTGTTTTCATATCTAGAAAATGAGGATTTGGGATTGGGTCTCAAAGATTCCTTCTAGGTCTAACAATTAATCTCCGAATTGTATTAATCTGCTGTCAGTTAATCAAACAAAATATTTTCCTAGTGCCTATATCAAGTTTCTACTGCCAAATTCTAGAGATGGAATTATAAGTATATTACATGTTGCCTGTGATGCTTGTCAGGTCCAGGTTCAAAACCCATTTTTGTCATTCACTGGCTGTTAATTGTCTTTACCTCTATGATCTTCAGCTTCTTCATAGAAACACTGAGGATAGTAACACCTCCTGTTAGGGTTATTAGAAACAAAACGGGCCAGGCATGGTGACTCATGCCTGTAATCCCAGCACTTTGGGAGGCCGAGGCGAGTGGATCACCAGAGGTCGGGAGTTCAAGATCAGCCTGGCTAATGTGGTGAAACCCCGTCTCTACTAAATATACAAAATTAGCTGGGCGTGGTGGTGCACACCTGTAATTCCAGCTACTCGGGAGGCTGAGGCAGAAGAATCACTTGAACCTGGGAGGCGGAGGTTGCAGTGAGCCAGGATTGTACCATTGCACTCCAGCCTGGGTGACAGAGTGAGAGACTCCGTCTCCAAAAAAAAAAAAAAAAAAAAAAAAAAAGTACAATACATTGAAGACATAGTAGGTACTCAGTGAATGTTGCCAACCATTATTTGATGATAACTTAGATATTCTAATAATAGACACTATTAACCTATAAATAAAAATGTGACTTTATAAAGTGCCAATAGAAATATCAATACATATGAGCTTGTCAAGGAGTCTTACAGAATTAAGACACTTTCTGCTCAATACATATTCTCTCATAAAATGAAGGAACCGTCCTTTGAGAATGCCCTGATCTTTAGCTGTTTCATTACTCAGGCTTGCCTCAGAATTCCACTCAGCTTGTCATTCCTCATGTTTTTTTTCCTCTGACAAGAAACTGAGAAAGTCCAAGGATCTTTTAAACCTATGCAACTTAAAGATTTCAACCTAATTAAAGTAACTTTGCTTAATTAGACTAAACATAACTTATTTTATTCTGAATCAGTCTCTAGAGAAAGCTATTCATTAACTAAGCTTTCTGTTTCTCACTACGCATTTCTCTCAGAACTGCCACCTCTCCTCCACTCTCCACTTGGAACACTGTGATGTGGCCTAAACTGATACTGGTCTTGTAAACCTATGTTTTCTGTGTATTACCTAAATTCAGCACATTATCTGATGTCATGCAGAAAAGGAAACTTCCTAAGTCCACACAGTTGCTACAAATAGTTACACAACACTTGACCTTACCCAAATGTTTCAGGAGAGACTTTGCACCCCTAGAGGAAGCCAACCATATTTTTGTCATTTCTTTTGCCCCAGAAACAGTAGACGCTTGATAAAACATGTTAAATTACAGTAACAGACAATATGTGCACATAATTTACCAAGAATAGTTGCAAACATTTTCTCATATGATCCTTGCAGCAGTCCTCTAAGAAAAATATGATTGTGCTGTTTAACAAATGAGGACCCATAGATTGAGTGATTTTATCCAAGTTACATGAATCATAAAGTAGTAAAGCCTGGCCTTGACTCTAAAAACAAAACAAAAGCAAAAAGCAAGTACCGGGCTCTGTTACCAAGTGGGTCATAGGTACATTACGGTCCTATAGGTGGGGTGAGGTGAAGGATGCTCAATGCCTGAAGGCGTATAAGTCTGTCAATGAGCTATTCTGCTGTAAGCTATCCCCACAATTCATAGACATGCAGTTCACATCTCACTGTATTTGCAAGACATGCAATTGATATCTCATAGTATTTGAAAACAAAAGGGAAAGATGGCTGGTGGTGGGCACATATTTTCATTAATGTTTAGATTCCTCGTGTGTGTGTGTGTGTGAGAGTGTGTGTGTGTGAGTGTGTGTGTGTGTGTGAGTGTGTGAGTGTTGTGTGTGTGTGTATGTGTATGTGTGTGTGAGAGAGTGTGTGTGTGTGTGTGAGAGTGTGTGTGTGTGTATTATAGAGTTCCAGTAGCTGAATGTTGCAGCTAGACCAGTGTTTGCTTCCCTAACAGGAGACGGCTGTTGCTGGTCTGGTTCATTCTTTCCTGGGAGAGTCCTAATTAATATATGGTCCTCTCTCAACATGGGCTAATAACTAACTCCTCAGCCTAATCAAGAAGTATTTGAAGCAAACATACTGTGATTACAACTTTCCTTCTAGTTTAAGGATGACATCAGCAGCTTCATAGTGGAATCACTTTCACTTCTCAGGAATAAGTGACCTCATCCGTAATGAAAAGTTCAAAGGTACAAATATTGTTACCATTAGGAAATTAATTGAATATTAAAATCCATTTACACTTGAGGATATGGATGTATTTCATTCATTGTGCTTTCAATAAAATAGAAGTCATAAAATCATGAAATTAAGTGTTCAATCACTGTATTAGGGTTCTCTAGAGGGACAGACTAACAGGATAGATGTATATATGAAAGGGAATTTATTAAGGAGTGTTGACTCACACGATCACAGGTGAAGTCCCACAACAGGCTGTATGAAAGCTGAGGAGCAGGGAAGCCAGTCTGAGTCCCAAAACCTCAAAAGTAGGGAAGCTGACAGTGCAGCCTTCAGTCTGTGGCCGAAGGCCTTAGAGCCTCTGGCAAACCACTAGTGTAGGTCCAAGAGTCCAAAAGCTGAAGAAATAGGAGTCTGATGTGCAGGGGCAAGAAGCATCCAGCACGAGAGAAAGATGGAGGCCAGAAGGCTCAGCCAGTCTAGTCCTTCCACAGTCCTCTGCCTGCTTTTATCCTAGCTGTTGCTGGCAGTTGATTAGATGGTGCCTGCCTAGATTGAGGTGGGTCTGCTTTTCCCTGTCCACTGACTCAAATGTTTCCTTTTTTTTTTTTTTTTTTTTGAGACAGGGTCTCACTCTCTTTCCCAGGCTGCACTGCAGTGGTGCAATCACCGCTCACTGCAGCCTGGAACTTCTGGGTTCAAGTGATCCTCCGCTTTCAGCCTCCCCAAAATGCTGGTACTGCAGGCATGTGCCACCACACCCAGCGAATTTTTTTGTTTGTTTTTTTTTGAGATGGAAGTTTGCTCTTATTGCCCAGCTAGAGTGCAATGGTGTGATCTTGGCTCACCACAACCTCCGCTTCCCGGGTTCAAGTGATTCTCCTGCCTCAGCCTCCCGAGTAGCTGGGATTACAGGCATGCGCCACCACGCCTGGCTAATTTTTTGTATTTTTAGTAGACACGGGGTTTCTTCATGTTGGTCAGGCTGGTCTCGAACTCCTGACCTCAGGTGATCCACCCACCTCAGCCTCCCAAAGTGCTGGGATTACAGTCATGAGCCACCGTGCCTGGCAATATATTTTCTTTCTTTTTTTTTTTTTTTTTTGAGATGGAGTCTTGCTCTCTTGCCTAGGCTGGAGTGCAGTGTCACAATCTCGGCTCACGGCAACCTCCGCCTCCCAGGTTCAAGTGATTCTCCTGCCTCAGCCTCCTGAGTAGCTAGGATTACAGGCAAGCGCCACCACACCCGGCTAATTTTTTTTTGTATTTTTAGTATAGACGGGGTTTCACCGTGTTAGTCAGGCTGGTCTTGAACTCCTGACCTTGTGATCTGCCCGCCTCAGCCTCCCAGAGTGCTGAGATTACAGGTGTGAGTCACCACACCCGCCCTGACTCAAATGTTAATCTCCTTGGCAACACCCTGACAGACACACCCAGGAACAATACTTTGCATCCTTCAATCAAATCAAGTTGACATAGTATTAACCATCACAATCACTTAATAAGTGATTTGTCTCTTGGCTGGTGTTGAAGTAAAGGTGAGTTTAGACGTTAGCATTTTTACCTTCATCTTGGCATTCAAGGTCCTCTATGATCTGATTCCAAATTATATTTGGTATATCATCTTTTTATATAACTTTCAAACGGAGAAAATGGTCTTTCACAGGTATGCCTTGTGCTTTTCCATCTCTATCATAAAAAAACAAACAAACAAATTATTGTTTCATCAGTTTGAAACACCTTTCTTCATCTCGACATACACAAATTCTACTCATTCTTTGAGATCAGCTCTAATCACTTGAAGTGGGTTTTTTATCCCTCTAGCCAAAAGCCATCTTCCCTCCTCTTCTGAACACTCCTGTCTTGCCCATTACTTATACTAATCTCTTTCTTTCTTCTGATATTATTTGTATCTTTTCTGCTCATTAAATAGTAGACTCTGGAGAAGGGGCTATATCCGATTCACATTCACTTCAGCTTTTGCTTTAGTAAGACCAAATTCTGCCGCAGGAAAACTAGGTGCCAAGCACATCTTCCCTTGGTTTATAGGAAACCCTGCTTACTAAAAATTTTGTATTTTATTCCTGGTATTTTACCTAGTAGAGAGTAGATTTTAAAGTATGTAACCACTTGTAAATGTTACATTATATGCATTTGCCATAGCTCCTAGCACATAGCACAAACTAAATGTTTGCTGAATAAATTAATGAATGAAACAGCAGTGGTGTTAAACCATACATCTTTCATCTTAATACTCAAGAACTATTACTATCTGCTTGTATAAAATTTGTGGGGCAGGTGCAGTGGTTCACACTTGTAATCCTAGCATTTTGGGAGGCTGAGGCAGGCGGATCACTAGGTCAGGAGTTTGAGACCAGTCTAACCAACATGGTGAATCCTCATCTCTACTAAAAATACAAAAAAGTTAGCCGGGAGTGGTGGCGCATGCCTGTAAACCCAGCTACTCGGGAGGTTGAGGCAGGAGAATTGCTTGAACCTGGGAGGCGGAGCTTGCAATGAGCTGAGATCGTGCCATTGCACTCCAGCCTGGGCGACAGAGCAAGACTCCGTCTCAAAACAAAACAAAACAAAACAAAAAATATATATGACATATATATATATGACACACACACATATATACGTTATATATGTTATATATATGATATATATATTATATATATATTTGCATCCTGACTTCTTTATTTTCCACCTCTCTCTGCTATTCAGACACCAGAAGGTCAAAATTAAGCTGCCCAAAGACATCAGAATGAATCTATGTATTTTATAGTTTTTCAGCATATCATGTCTGAAGTTCTCTTGCTACAGAAAATTTACTTCTCCAACAGTTAAGAAAATAAGTTTTTAAAAAATCAGGACAGGTAATACACACTGAAAAAAACAGTGGACTTCTTTAGATACTCATAGGAACACTTTAGTGCTTACAATAAATCAGAGCCAAGGTTAAGGACCCCAGTGCTTATTTTGGCACTAACAGAGAAAGGTCATAGTCATTCTTGACCTTGACCTCAAATGTCAGGGTTACTTCCAAAAATACTAAGTTTATTTCAGTTACTTACAAATGTAATTAAACTTATAATAAATCATCTATATCTATGTATTTTCACCCCATTTCCTATATCCAATCTACATTCAGAGAGTATTTGTGATCCATGTGTGAGAGGAGGGGAAGAGAGAAATAAAAGATTTTCAAAATTGTCTCAAGTAGTGAAAAAAGGCTTGCACTTGAATTAGGAGGTCAAATTAACATCACTTGCTGTGACAATTGAGTAAATACTGTATCTTTGTCGGACATCAAACTTTTTTAAAAAGCAAGTTATTAGATTAAATTACCAATGAAGTCACTCCAAGCCCTAACACTCTAACGCTCTTTCTCTCCCTCTCTCTCAGATATATGTGTATCTATTGATATCTATCTATTATCTGTCTAGCTATCTATCGTCTATCTATTTAATACTTTTTACGAAAGATACAACTAAGGCATTTGATTTAGGATATTTTTTCATCTGTGTTAAGTCCAATTGAGTGATTATAGGACTAACAGTCTATAGTTTGATATTAGGATTTGCTGCTGTTACAGAATCAAACGGGAAACTGTCCATCAAAAAATACTATGGAATGTTTTCTTAAAAATTCAACAGAATTCATCTGTAGAATCACATGGGATTCATTTAACAGAAAGATCTCTGATTTTTTTTCAGTCTTTTGACTACTGGCTATTCTGGTTTTTCAAGACTCTTCTGGAGTCTATTTTGTAACTTGTACTATACTAAGACTAAGACATATCCAATTTGTCTAGATTTTCAAATTTACTGGCATAACTTATAAATAATATTCTCTCTTAACATTTTCAAAATCTGTTCCATGTTGGTATTTTAGTCTATTTTCCATTGCTTATCATGGAATATCTGGACCTGGGTTATTTATAAAGAAAAGAAATTTATTTCTTACAGCTATGGAGGCTAAGAAGCCCAGCGTTAATGAACCACATCTGGTGAGGCCCTCCTTGCTGGTGGGGGCTCCGCAGAGTCCCAAGGCTATACAGAGCTTCACATGGTGAGAAGACTGAGCAAGCTAGTTCATGTCTCTCTTCCTCTTCTTATAAAGCCACCAGTTCCATTATCATGATAATGCATTAACCCGTTAACCTATTATTTCATTAATTCATGAATGGATTAATCCTTCATGACCAAATCACCTTTTAAAGATTTCACCGTTCAATACTGCCACATTGGGAATTAAGTTTCAACATGAGTTTTGGAGGGGACAAACATTTAAACCATAGCAATTGATAATAACATTTTTTATTTTGTTTGTCTTCTTTCTTTTTCTTTACGAGTTTTTTCCAGGAGTTTACCTATATAATTAGTCTTTTCAAGGAAGCAGCTATTGGGGTTATTGATTAATCCTAAAATTCTATGTATTACTTTTCAACAGCCATTGGATTTATTTCATTGTTGTTTTATATAGTATTTTAAATTGAATTCATATTTAATTTATTTTCAGTATTTCCTGTTTGATAGTAAACGCATTTAAGAACATACAGATTCTTCTGAATATTACTTTAATACAAAGCTACCTCCCACAAATTTTGACGTGTAGTATTCTTATTGTCATTTATTTCTAAATGGATTTTGACCACCATTATTGTTTAAAATGTTTCAATATTTTCAGGTGGATTGTCATTTTTTGGAGAGGATGGGTAATGTTTGTTGTTAATTTCTAACTGTACTGCTTTAAGATCAGAATCTCTGATCTATATGTAATTTTTGCTTCATAGTAGGCTGATAATAGGTCAGTGTTTACAGATATGCAAAGTGTTTGGAAAAAATATAGGCTGTTAATTAAATTATTCAGATCTGTATTTGCTTTTGATCTACTTAAGATGACAATTATTGAGAAAGGTATATTAAAATATTTCATTGTTTTTGCTTTATCACAGTTTTTTATTTAGATATTTTGAATCCATTTTAATTAGATATATAGAAGGTTAATGACAGCTTTATTCTCTTAGTCATATCTTTTATCAATTTAAACAATTCTTTGATATTTAAAAAACGTTTCCCCTTGAGTTCTGCTTCTTATATTAACCTCAATATATCTGCTATTTTCAACATTTACCCTATGTATCTCTCTAATGTTTTCATTTTTATCTTTTCTGGATCTTTTTGTTTTAGGTATATCTTTTATAAATAACTTACTGCTAAGCTTTATTCTTTTCTTTAGCAAATCTTTGTCTCTGACTTATAATAGGGAAATTTGTTCCAAAGTCTTTTGCTTTGATTAATGACATTTTGCAATTGTTTCATGCATTTTATGTTTTTAACTTATGACAAGAACCAGTGTAAAAGAATGTTATTTGCTCTGACTGGGAAACCCATTTCTACCATAGTAGATATTTGACCTTGCTTAAATTACATACATTTTCTGTGCCTCAGTTTCTTCATAAATTAAATGACAATGATTATAATTATGCTCAATTCATTGACTTATTGTAAGGATTAAGGAAATTATTACATGTAAAATATGTAAAACTTTGCCTGAGAAAGAGTGTATATGAAATAAATGTTAGCTATAACTATCATTATGTGGTTTTTTTCTTTCCACTGTATTTGTTCTCTCCACCCCCTTTCTTCTTCCGTGGTTTGTAAACAGTGCATTTAAGTTTTATTGTTCTAGCAGTTACTTTGTATATATGACAGATGCATTTTTGAAATCAACTTTCTTGAAATATCATTTGTGTATAATGTCATGTACCCATTTTAAGTATATATTTTGATATATACAACCACTTAATTACCACCACAATTGAGATAAAGGACATTTCCATCACAGATTAATAGCCTGCGTCATTTCCTATACAATGCCCTCCCCACCCTCCACCTCTTTCCAACATCCCATTAGTCATTGATATGCTTTCTGCCACTATGGATTAGATTTATCTTTTCTAGAGTTTCATATAAATAGAAACACATAGCAGACAGTCTTTTGTAACACATACTAAAAATTATTTTCCAGTATTATCTGGAGTTATTTAATAGCTCTGTCCTCCCCTAAATAAAAACTTCAGTAGTTTTTCTCTTTCCTCCTCCTCTCTGTTACCTTCTATTTTCAGATGACCTAAGATCCTAGTTACAAATATTTAGAGATTATGCATTGAGTTATTTATTAATCTGTTTTCTACTTCATTTATTCATCACTGCATCTTTTATCTTCTGTGTTATTTATTTTATCTATTTATTTTTGCTTCCCACATTTTTTTCAGATATTTTCAAATACATAGATATGTACTTTTTCCTAGAGGGCATGAAAGGTGGTAACTTTTCTGAATCTTTGCAATACTCAGTGTGTCCTTATTTTTCTCTCCTATTTGAATGGCATTTTAGATGCTAAATGTAGGATTCTAAGAAACATTTTCCGCCTTTATTTTCTCCTGATATGTAGTTTTGTCAACAGGAGCTCAGATTTAGCACTAAAGAAGACTAACACAACTGAGTCTTTTCACTCACTATTTTTCAGTTTGGCGGTACCTCTTTCTACTTTGCAGTTTATCTGTGACTTTTTTCAATAATCAAAAATTCAAACGTCAATCCTGCTAGTTCTCTAATAGTCATATGCATACAAATCACCTGTGGGTCTTGTGAAAATGCAGATTCAGTTTTAGTCATTTTAGGACGAGGCCTGAGAGTCTGTGGTTCTAACAAGCTCCCAGGTGATGGTGATGCTGCTGTCTGCGGACCACTTTAAGGATCAAGGCCCTGGATACTGCATCTTCACGGATTTGATATCCTTTTAAACCATTCTGAAGATATACGTTATTTATCTTAAATTTCTTCTTTTTTTTTTAATCTGCTATTAACTCTGTTTTCTTGAGATAGCGATACTTGTATTTCTTCGGTCTGTGGCTTCTCACTTCTGGTATTGATTTTCCTCAATTTTTTTTCCTTCTTTTAAAAATGCTTGGTTGTCAGAGTTACCTGTCGCTTGTCTATTGCTGTGACTGTGGGTGAGGGGAGGCGTGCTGCTCAGAGTGCACTGGGAGCAGTGCGAGGATTCTACCTCTGCCCGTCTAACTTCAGAACTGGCCCTGCTTTTGTCTATGGACAATACCACTGCCGCCAAATGTTTATCACAAGCTAGGGGAGAGCACTGACCAGCACGGCTGATAATGATGATGATCAGAATAACCAAATTCACATTTTTGAGTGCCTACTGCATGCAAGGCCCTGTTCTAAGTGCTACACACGTATTAACTTGTTTAACAAATGCATCTTGTCAAAGACATGTTTAAAAATCTAAACCATATTAACAGTTCCTCTCTGTTTTTAGTGCTCTCTAATTTGCTGAAATTGATAAGCACTATTTATCTTTATGCTAATTATTTCTCCTTTTTCTTCTTCACTTCTGTGATTAAACAGAAAAATGCTAAATATACAGATATTTGCCTAGATGAAATAGCCCAAATATTCCAGCATAACTAGATAGTATCCCTAAACTGAACCCTGTATAGTGGACAGTGAATGGAGACAAAGAGCATGAGAGAAGAAGAAAAGAGAGAAGAAATAAAAGAAAGTAAAGTCAAGGAGAGAGGGTGAATAAAGAGACAATATAAAAGAAGAAGGAGAAGATGAATGGAGGTAAAACTTGCACGATAGAGAATTCAGCTGCATTTTGTTTGAGTTTATGTTTAGACCTTCCTTAAACTCTTTCACATCTCTGCAAGCAGGAAGATTAATTGAGTAGCCTTCAACATTCAGACACAGCCCTGGCTGTGGTGACCTTACAGATCTGACCCAGGAGAACAGGAGGAATATTAATTTTGGCTTCTAAAGAGGCAGATTTTCATAAATTTATTGGAGAGACATCTTGTTCAGTGTTGTATGGATTGTTTCTGTGAGCTGAATAAAATGGTCTCTTATTTTGTGGGCTCGCAGGGATTTTATTAGCAATATTTATTTAGACACCAAAGAAGAAGTCATTTGAATCTTGGAGCCTGGTTTGAATTTGCAGCTAAATGTGGTCTTTCCTCTCGGGGCTGTTTTCTTTCATTTTCAGGATGTGGATAGACAATGGAAAGACAGGTGAAGCCATTGGTATTCTGGGCTCGTGCCACTAAATTCCAATATTTCGGGTTCTGGGAAATTTGAAGCTCACACTCTTAAAAATGTTTTCCACTGTTTGTAAAGGCATTTGTTTTGCAAAGGAAACACGATCCTGATGTTCTGTACTTATAAAATCTGTGTCTTTAGAGTTGACCGCGCCTCTAACAGGCCTTTCTACTTGTCTTTAATTAGGATTAGATAGTATTATTCTGGATAAAGAAAGCAGCCCAACAGAAAAGGGATGGTCAAAGCAGCCATCAGGACATCAGTCTGGTTTGAATCTATCTTTATTTTTAATGAATTGTTCATTTTTCAGTTTGTAACTTGAATCTCACTGAAAATACAGCCCCCAAACACACGGAGTTTCTACCGTGGGCCTCGCCCTAAGCTCGAACCCTGGGACACAAAGATAATTCCATGAAATTTGTGGGTTCAGGGACCCTCAGACGATTCCTATACAGAGACGCTCTTGGAAACAGTGCTACAACACATTATATGTACGGTAACAGGGTAGCATATGAAGTAAATGGAAAGGGGCCCTCAGCCTGAGTAAGTGGAGTACTGAACAGACTTTGTGAAGGACGCAACATTGCCCCTGGATCTCACAAAATGAAGAGATGTTCTCCAGTACAATTTTTCTTTCTTCTTCCAACACTCCATAACTGCCCCCTCCTTCTCTTCCTCATTCCACTATGCCTCTGCATGCCTACTTTTAAAGCTTTGTTTCTGAAGAAAAAGGATCTATTCAAAATGCTAAGAGTCCCTGTTAAATGGCTCTTTAAGAGGTCTCAGGTTGTCAGAACTGCTCCACGTCCTTGAGCTTGGAGATCAACCTGCTATTTATCCTGCTGAAATCCCTCCACCTCCTCACAGACTCCGGCTTGCATCTTAAATTTGCATCATTTGTTCTGACTAACGCAGCTCTTTAAATTATAGCACGCAACTTCACCCAGGTGTAATTGATTTTCTCTTGCTTGCCACTTGTATATTGGCAGCCAATCCCAAAAAGAGGAAGTGTCTTAAATTTGGGCGATTTGAGACATGATAGGTAGTGCTGAGTATCTGTGTGGGTCAGTGCTGATGGGGGAGGTGACAGAACTACATAACTCCCCTTCTTTAGGGTGACAGTCCCCTTGCTGTTATCCATCACTGAAACCTTCCTCCTTGCTCTGGTCGAGGCAGGGAGCAGGCCCATCCATCCTGGAGAAACAGGATGCACGACCTTAGAAAATGATTGGCATCAGTTTTACAGAGGCGTTCTCAGTTCTGGGGCATCATATCAGTCTTGTGTCATGTGTATTGATTGCAGACTTCCTTACAGAGAGTCTGGCTCACGACTAGGGTACCAATGCAATTCTTCTGGCCCCTGCCTGCTGAGAGAGGGAGATGACAGAGAGGTTGTGTGAAGGTGAAACAAAGACCTGATCTTCAGTGGCTGTTGTTTCATTTGTTCTGAGTACCTGCAAAGCTCTGCAATGGAACAGGACATCTTTTACCTTCTAATTGCCAGTCTAGGAGAGGCTGCCTGCTAGGGGCAGACTTGGGTAATGAAAACTGGCAAGATTTCTAATGATGAACAAAGGGAGAGTGGGGAGTCGTAGACCAGAGTATAGATAATTCATGGCATACTCAAAATCGTGTCTCAGTGGCTTGTCTCTTCCTTGCCCTTGCATTCGGAGTAGCTCATCTGATATTTATGGAATGTCTTTGTGGTGACATGCATGTATGTGGGACCCATAGGCAAACAAGACAGAGTCCCTGTCCTTCAAGAGCCTTAGGAGTGCTGTATTAGTGTTGTTTCATCAGTCTCTGTTCTTTAAAAATCTCTTGAATTACTCCTGTTTTCCCATCCTCTCTGGAAAACTTCACCAACTTCGGGCAAAGCTCTTCTCTATGCTTTGTACTTATGGTAGCACTGAACTCTCTAAGTCATGGTCAGATGGGTTTCTCTCCCCTGAATGTCTTGTTCATGAGTCTCTGAGGGCAAAAACAGCATATTTTCATCTCAGAATCCCCATTGCTTTTGTCAGGAAGTACATTGAGTGATGAATCTCACAGCTTATGTCTGTCTTTCTCTTATTCATTCTTCAGTACACTTCTCGGGTTGGGATAGAAGCAGCTCAGCCAGGGCCTAACATTATAAAATGTTGTCTGGTGAATGAGACCTTGGAGCAGGAGAGGGGAGTTTGGTCAGGGCCCAGCTCTGTCTCTGATTTGCAGTTGGCATGAATCATCTCCCTTCTCTTGACCTCTATCAGCCGTATCCATAACATTTTCTCATGTATACTGTGGGAAGTGGAAGCGATAAGACACTGCTAACTGCATTCATAGTCAATCATTGTTTTCATGTGCACATTCATATGGCAAAAAGTTATTAAACACCAGTTGTATTGGAGGCTTCTCCCAGCAGGCTTTGCATACCACACCTCAGTTGCATCAAATGGAATACTTGCTCTCCAGTCAGTATACCTTCCTCCTCCTGTCCTGGGGCTCTTCCCCCTGCTTGGAAGTCCCCAGCACCACCCATCGCCACTGTCTCTTCTTTGGTTTTGTTTCCTGAATCCTCAGTTTCTATTCTGGCTTCTCGAGTGTTACCTTCTCTGTGAAGACTTCTCTCACCTCTCTTCTCTCCACTTGAGTGGAGCACTGCATCTCTCCTCTGCTGTGGCAGGCCTGTGTTTGTAGAGCAGCTATAGATCTGCATGTTTACCTTCCTATTAAATTATGAGCTCCGTGAGAGCTGGATTCCTCACAGTGTCTGATACCAAGGGATTGATCTTTTCTTCCTTCTGACCTGTTCTTCCACAGCAGTGGTGCTCAAACATTGTGTCTTCAGGACTCCTTTGTGTGCTTTAAAATGATTAAGGACTCCAAAGAACTTTTGCTTATGTTAGTTAGATCTATTCATATTTACTCTATTAGAAATTAAAAGTGTGAAATGTAAAAAATTCATTAGTTCACATATTTTCCAAAACAAGTGGTGTTGTTTTACATTCTTGCAAATCTCCTAAGTTTGGTTTAATTGAAAACATAAGTATATTCAGTTTGTAATAATATGGTGTTTAGTTGACGTAGATGAAGAAAATTCTGCCTTATACAGAAATATAATGGAAAAAGAGTGAAATATTTTAATAGTGTTTTCAGATAATTGTAGACAGTTCTCTCTCTCTCTTTTTTGCTACTACATCAAAACTTAACAATTGGGAGTTTCTTTAAGATTAACTGCATTGTGAGATCTGGAACTATATGAATGAACATTTTGTACTCAGTTATATTAAAATTTACTAGTACATCTCGCATTTTAAATGTGTATTTTCTCCATGCATGGCTTTGTAACACTATGCATTTGGTCATCTGGGAAATATTGGTTCACTGAGTTCTGCCAATCTTTCAAATGTTGGCACATTTCATTCCAAAACTCAAATTAGCACGTATTTTAACATCAATACTAATCAAATCAAAAAGTTTTAATTATTGGGGAGCTGTTAAGTTCGTGGTGGTGGATACACCTTTTCCAACATTCTAATTTTTTATTGAAAGCTTAAATTTTATGATTGGCGAAAGGTATTATTGATTGTGCTCTTGAAGTGGCAGCTTCACTTTGTTCATTACTGAAAAAATGTCTGTGAAATACCCAGGTTTAAATACCTATACTTTGTCTGTCAGTCATTTTTCCAAATAAATATGTGTTTCATGTAAAAAGCAATTGGCTTAGTTTATATCTCAATTGCACAACTACTTTTTCTTAATACAACTATTATACTTCAGGAAACAGCAGAAGCACTTCATGCACATTGGAAAAAGATGTGTACTCATCATTATGAATTTCATAAAACAAATAATAATTTTAACTGCATATTTTAAGCAAGTTAAAGAGAAACTTTTTCTTTTAACTGTTGTTCATGGCCATGAAGAATATGGCCTGGTTTGGGTTCATTGTCTTAAACATGCTAAGGCCCCAGCAATTTTACCTGCTGTTGTTTTTGCACATCAGTCCAAATGGCAACACAGGAAAAGTGGCAAATAATAGCTTCATATTATTTTGAAAATAATTGGACCTTGTGTCTTCTCTGAAAGGATCTCAGAAACCCCTAGGGATTGTTGGACCACAATTTGAGAACTACTGACAGAAATAATTGGTTTCTGTGTTTTTCCCCCTTTATGTAGTCATCTTTTCTTTGCTAAGGGTAAAAAAGGCCTATTTGTACTAGATCTATACTGAAGATTTAAGAAGAGAGACAGGATTTTCTATTTGACTTCACCTCATTCTGCAATCTCATTCTGCCTTCGGTCTAGACATCATCTCCTTTGATTCAGCAGGGGCCAGTGACCTAGTCAGAGGGTCGCAGAGCTAAGACTGACCAATGGATCAAGTGCTGGAGGACAGGGTATAAAGAAAGAAGAAAAGAGAGCCGGGTAAGGAAAGTACTAGAGGAAACAAGGTTTGAAGATAAAAAATATGAGAATTAACGAAAGAGGAACTAAGGAGGAGTGAACAGGAAGGGAAATACATGAAGAAAAACAGGGACAACAAGAATAAAGAAATAAGATGAAAGGAAGGGGGATCCTGTGGTAGGAGCGCATGATGTCGCCTGCTAGAAAGGCTGCGAAGCAGGAGATCTTGAATTCAGCAGGGCCACATCCAGCTTCCACCCTTGCAAGACTCTATATCCTCCATGGGCCTCACATTTTTCCTTCTGCAAAATGAGATGGTTGAGAGGGGAAGAGAGGGTACTGGGGGCAGACAAGGACGTCCAGGGGATGGGCTTCCAGGAAAGCCCCTGCACTCCCGAAATTGTGAGTAAAATCTTGGGTGTTCATGGGTTTCTTTTCCCTAGGGCAGGGAGTGAGTTGTTCTCATAAATTACTCAAAGATCTCTTTACCAAGCTGGATGAAGAACCACTGGTTTGGGTGGTTTATGATCTTTTGTGGCCCTAAAACTTTATGATTCTTGCATAGAAGTAGAATCTGCAAGCTGACTCTAAAATAATTTCCAAGCCTTGTAGTTTCACCATCATTGCCTTTGACCCTGAGCAAAATTCAACATGAAGTCTTTGGCCTTATAACAATTCGTTTTTCCCTATGTAGGGAAAAAAAAAAAAAAATGAAACAACAATCCCTGAGAGTCCTGAACCCTTGTCACACTGCAGTGTCTGGCAGGTAGAACAGGTGGAAAATCAGAATCTTTGGGAGCCACCCAGCCCAATTGCTGCCCCCGGTGTGCAAGCAAACAGAGACGGCTTTACCCTGCATGCTGCAGCCGCAGCTCCTCTGGTCCCAGCTTGTTGACTTGGTCCCAGAGAAGGAACAAAGCTGTCCAAGTCCAATGAATGGCCGGCAGTGGAAAACCAGTGTTGCTGTCTGTTGGCAGGCAGGGCGGCCGACACCACACTTGGTCAACTCCCCACAAGCGGCGCTCCCCTACCCCCACCATGGCTAGCTTTGGCAGGCGTTGCCAAGCCTGAGAACGCAGGAAGTTTTGGGTCACGGTGACCTCTAGTTGTTGATGCCAGATGAAATATGCCCTGGAGGTTCTCCAGTGTCACATGGTGTGTGGAGCAAGAAAAGGCAGGGTTGCTCTTGCGCTGACGAAGTGGATTTTGGTTCCCAAATGGCACCCCTTGGGGAATAGGAGGGGTTGTGGGTGGGAAGGGGGACAGGCAGGCCGAGCAGTGGTGTGAGAGTGGGCAAGGGAGAATTAGTCTTGCATTTTTCATCTCCTTCAGCCTTCCAGGAAGCCGCTTCCTCCTGGAGGTGGAGGCATACCCCCAGATTTGTGGCGTGGGAATTGGGGGAAAAGTTTCTGCGGTGTTTTAGTTGTTTATGTGGTGGTAGGGGTGGATTTCTAGCTGTATACATGCTGGATCTCATAGCCGGATAAAAGCTATGTAACATGTGGGGCCCGACCTAGAGCCCCCAGGGTAGCTCAATTGCTTAAAATGGAAAGGACGTCAACCATGGAGGCTCAGGGGAGGGGCTGCCACCTCTAGACCCAGATTGCTTTCAGCTACTACCCAGGAAAATGATACTGTCTCTTACCATTCTGCTGAAATCTCTCTTCATCTTGTTTATACATGTTGGTTTATCTAGTCCTGTTTTTCTGAATTCCAAACACTTAGAGGAGGCTCAGTGGTTCCCAAAGGAGACCTCTACCGGAAGTCCAGTGATGGACACCTGTTTTTTTGTCCCACACAGGTCCATCATGCCTAAATACAATCTCTATGCCTTGTCCTGGGCAGGAGGATGAGGCTTGGCTATGTTCACTTTCAAGAATCAAGAAGAGAGGACTGAAAGAGAAACAGCTGAAAAGAAGGAGCCAAATAAAAAACAAGATCCAGCTGGAGGAGTTCAGGCCCGATAAGCAGGCTTAAAAAAGAGGTCAGGCCCCAGGAGCTGGGCTGGAGCAGTGAGGAGCATTTTTTCCAAGGAAAGATGACTGCCTGAGAGGTAGGTGGGCTCTAGACCGCTGCCCCACACCCAGCTTCAGTTGCCACAAGGAGGCCTTTCCAGTTTTCCTTCATTCTCTCCTGAAGGCCAAATTGCCTCAGCTGCATTGAAATGCAGACAGACAGGGTATGTCTGAGATCTAGAGGGAAGGTATCTTTGGGGAAAATGAAAAATAACTGAAGGGTCATCTCCAATCTCACCTCCTCCAAGAATCCGTGCCAAATCTCTCTCATGGGTCTTGGCTCTCTCTCCACCCTCCTCCATAGCACTTCATGTCTTAGATCTAGTGTATATCTCTAACTGTCACATAATGAATTATTTGGTAAGGGTAGTGACATAATATTTGCACAGTGTGTCTTCCATTGCAAAATGTATTACTTTTGCAAAGAGTAATGCATTTGCTCTCTGTAATGACCCTGAAAAGTAGCTGGTAGTTATTGATAGTTTGCTTTATTTAGAAGTAGGGTGGTACAGAAAGCACAGACCTTGGCTCTGTCAGATTAAGGCTTGAATTATAAACCTTGTGATTGGCTGACCATAAGAGCTTGGATAGACTTCTTGACCAGTTCAGACAGCGGTTGGCCCCACCAAGAGAAATCTGTGCCCTCTCATCTGCCAGTGGGGCCACTGCGGCTTCCACCGCAAGCTAAGTTTCTGGTAAAAGAAAATCCTGCCTTGTCCATCCAGAAAAATATTAGCTTAGAGGCATCATATTTTCACAACATACTATTTGGAACTCTGAGCAAATGCCATGGTTTTCTAGCATCAAAACAACTTTATTCCAAAGTTTCTTTTGGAAATTTGAAGGCCATGCACTCTGCCAGGCCTCACATTCCAGCTCTCCTTGGCAGCCATGCCCTTTGGTCATTACAGCTCCTCTGTCACATACCTGCATCTGTGTCCTGCTTTGATTTCTCTTCTCTTTCCCTCCTGCGTCCTCTCCCTTCCAACTCTTTGCACATAACCCTTGAAGTTCGCGTGTTCGTGCCAGTGAACCCTCATATTTTTAGTCTCTTTATAGAGTTCCTTCCCTATCTTCTGCCCTAATTGAAACCTGCTCTCCCCTACTTGTTGGAAGTCCTCTTAATGGACTTCTAATACATGTGAAGTCTTACCCTAAATCTGGGGCTATGTGACTTTTTCTTATATCCCACATTACTGTCCCAAAATATTATTCTTCCTGCAATTCAACATTTCTCTTGAAAAAAAAAAAAAAAAAAAAAAGGTGTTTGGCGAAACTATCCAAGTCCTCCACATTTCACACTCACCCCCCACTGTCAACCATGGACCTCTGTCAACCATGGACCTCCTAATTTCTCTCCACAGTCATCGAATATTTAAAAACACAATTTGCAATTCTCTTTTCCTTAAGCCCTACCATTGTTCTGGATAGTCAATATTCAGGACCATTCAATTCCTTGACTTTCAGAAACTTCAGGATCTCATTTTCTAACCACAAGCCTTGATCATTGCATATCTCACCCCCTTCATCTGTTCTCTGATATCTTTTAGAGCCCTTGGGCTGTCTGCACCAAACTTCTTCAATGTAACATTTTTGTTTGTTCATTTTCTTTTCAAATTAATAATAAAAATAATAGCAAATACTTCTTGAGTACTCAGCACTTGCTGTGCTGCATGATCAGATTTTTATATACATCTTTTTAGTTGCTATATATAACCCTATGAGTTAGGTACTGCTAATATTTTATTGTTATTATTTTTGCAGATGAGAAAACTAAGAAATAGAGGTATCTAAAAGTCTTGTTTAAATCAAGCAGCTACTAATAAGCACCTGAGTTGGGATATGAGCTCAAATATTCTGGCTCTAGAGGGGATATTACTACCGTGTCTCTCCTCTCTCTCTTAAAAGTCTTTGGGTTGGGGGTTTTAACCTTGGTCATCCTTTTCATTCCACACACTCTTTCCAAATATCCTGCTCATGCACTCCTATGTTCAGTTAACACCCAATTCTGTAATTTTAGTGTTATTGTAGAAAACACTCCCGCTGGCCTCTCTTTGGCCTCAGTTTCCTCATCTGTGAAATGAGAGTAATGATAGCACCTACCTCCTAGGGCTGTACATAGTAAGCATATGTATATAAAAAGCTGATTTTTTTATCTACCTCCAGAGCCAGCTTCTTATTCACTATCTACATTTCCACTCGAATGGCCCACAGGCGTCGCACACACAACATGTACCAAGCTGCATTCACCATGCCTCACATGTTCCAATATTGGTGGCTTTTCCCTCTTATCCATCCACTTTCCCTATGAATAGTTTTTTTTCTTCTTTCTTAGCCCTATGTGTTACCTGTCTCTAAGTTGTGTTCTGTCAGTTCTAGTATATAGATTGACTCTATTGCCTAAATTCAGGCCCTCATCCCTTCACATCTGAATACCTGCCATGATTTCCTACCTGGAATCGCTGCTCCTACTTTTTATAGCTTTGAGAGATAATTTTTTTTTTTTTTTAAAGGAATCAGACGATGTTCATTCCGTTTGCTTTAAATTCTTCCATGGCTCCCCAAAACTGTTAGGATAAAGTTCAAATTTCTTTATTAATTTTTAAAAAACTTTATCTTGCTTTGTGCTTCATCGTATTAATATTTCTTGCCATTTTTCCTAACACTTATTTTGCCCAATCATGGGGAGCTTCTGGTAGATCCTCAAACACCAGGGTCTCCCAAAGTTCACTGCACTTGTAAATGCTGATTTTTCTGTTCATCTCTCCTTGCTCTGGCTAACTTCCTCTTAAGCTTGTCTCAGTTCAGGTGTCATCTTTTGTAGAAATATATTTTTTCTGATGCCTGTGGTTTATTTTGGTGCTTTGTCTGTAATTCCAGAGCACCTGGTACACATTTCTGCCAATCAGTTAACTCTCCACATCATGGTTCTCAACTTTACTTTGCCTCCAAATACCTAAAGCCAGGGTGGCAAACAGCAGCCCAGTGACCAAAGTCATCCTGCCACTTGTTTTTGTAAATAAAGTTTTATTGGAACACAAGCATGTCCATTCAGTGTTCTCTGTGGCTGATTTTGGATAAAAAGAGCAAAGTTTAACTGTTGTCGACAGAGTCACTGTTGTGACAGAGTCGAGGGCACCAAATATTTATTTGGGTAAAAAAATATTTTACCCAAAGCTAAAATATTTACTATTTGACCTTTTGCAGAAAATGTTTGCATCCCCTTTCATCAATTACTGTGCATCACTATTACAAAATTCTTAGCCAGAGATGCCAGGGCCCTGAGGGAGAAAGTGGATCAAGATCTTGCAGAGGAGGAGTGTCAAGTGAAAAGGAGAGCTGGATGATTCAGATACATACGCTAGGGGATCATGTTCCTTCCCTGCACCACTGACAATCATTCCATGTGTCCTTATGAAGCATTTCTTACATATCATGAGACAGAGACTGTGTGTTTTTTAATCTTTTGGCTTATGTGCCTCACATGGTGACAGGCTATTAGAAGTAAAAACAAGCCAAAAAACAACCCCCAAAAGCCAAGCTCACACAGGAAGAATTTTTTGAAGGATACTGGGATATAATCAGGGGGTCTAAGAAAGAGATGAACACCCAGTTCTTGAAAAGACATAGCAGTGATGCGGAGTAATGATTGTTATCAGGATCCAGCCACCGTCTCATTTTTCTGCTGTTTCTCATCATGTCAGCTTCATTCTTCCCTTTCACCATGGACTTCCTCTAGCTGGCAAAAATCATGGCCCATCACAGTTCCTGAGTTTTTCATTTTACAGTTTTTAGTCATTGATGAGCCTTTCTCCTGACTTTCTGTTAGTCCCATATTCCAAAATACTACGTCAGTTTACCATTGATATAGTCAAGGAAGAGGGGTTGGGTGAGAAAATAGAAATGTTAGTGATACTTATGGATAGACTAAAGATAGAGGATGAGCCAAGAAGGAAAGAGGTACTGTTCCCAGAATAAGGGAGAGCTACATAGACAAGGCAGTAGGTGCCCCCCACAGTAGCACTTAGGAGGTGCTTAACTGATACATGTTTACTCAATAAATGAATGAAGAAATTAACCTCTTTGAGCCTCTCTTTCTGTGAGATGAGAATAGCACCTACCTCACAGGTTTGTCCTGATGATAATGCACTAACTACAGTGCTTGACAGGTAGTAGATATTCAGTAAATGCCATCTAAATATCCTAGCACTCATCTGGGTTGGAATTGCAAAGGGAAATTAAGGGAGAATTTATTATAGCAGATTATCTGTTAAAATTTGATCAGCATGATTATCCAATAATATTTTAATCAAACTCGATGTCATCTTGTCTTCAAATCATACTTAAGTCAACATAAATATTAGCCCAGGACTCTCACTTGGCTCAGTCTGAGTTGGTACATTCCCTAAGGGAAACTGTAGGGCATCAGAACAAAGCCCCAGTTTGCACCTACAAGAGACTGTATTTATTTATTCAGAAGATGAGCAGAAACTGGAGATTAAGAACCCCTGGCCTACTAGATTAATATCTGCTGTTTCATGAGTTAAGCTCTAGCTTCTCTGTTAACCAGACTAGCTCACACAACATATACCCACCTGAACTATTAATTTCATGCATTTTCTTGGATGTGCCTCCTTCCATTGGACACTCTTGCTCTTTGTTCCATATTTAAAATGCTTTCCTCTGCCCTGTTGCCTTCATCTGCATAACTCCTCAACCTTCAGTGTCTACTCTGGCTCTGTAACTTTACTGACCTATCCACATCACTTTGAAAAATCGTAATTCAAGTTTTTCCAAGACCTGATACAGAACACTTTGGCACTAGCCAGGTACCTGGGTACTTCTACCCTAATTCCCTAACCAAACTCTTTCTTCTAAATTCATACTGAGAAATGCTAAGGATTTCCAATAAAATTTCTCCACATGACTCAGTGGTTTGTAGAAACCATTTATAGTTTACAAAACTCTCTACAACTCTCCGGATGTTGGTATTATTAAGGACATCCCACTCCTGATCAGAATTTCTAATTGATCAATAATTTAGGGAGATGAAACTTGACTTTTACTGAGAATAGTGTCCTAAATCTTTCTGTTAAGGAGGCTTTTTTCAATGGTATATCTCAGTGCTAGGAGAAACTTTAAAGCTTACTCATTATGTTGGTCCTGAAAAGCACCTGAGTCTTCTCTATATGGCCCTCAGACGGAATGTAATCTGTACTGAAATTTATGACTTCATATTGACTTCCAGAGGAATATCCATTTCTTCACCCTGCCATATTAGACATCTCCCACTATTAGTTCTTTCTCATGCATTGAGGCACATTTTGCCCCCCTGCTAACTTACCAAAATGAGCCTCTCTGATATCTGCTAGAAAGAATCCAAGTTCCTTTTCTACATGAGTTTGAGTAGGTTTGTGGTGGGTATGTGGAGTCAAGAGAGCATCTCCCTCATCTTCCCTTTTCTATCCCCAACAACCTTAGGAACTTCAACTGCTGATTTTGAGTCTACTTTGCTTTTTCTCAGGACATATTTTGGTCTACCAGTTTTACTTTTAAATTCTTAAATTTAGCAAGCCGATTTTCTCTTTGAAGCCTACGGAATAGAGGATGTCAAAAATGTCCTTCTGACATAATAATTATTAAGTACATAGAGATTAGAAGCTTACTTTGGATATAGAGACTTTCTAAATTGGAAACATTTTTTTGGAGACAGGATATTTAGCCTAAGTAAAACCTAGTGTGTCCACTGGGGCATGTTGGAGTTGGGGAGGGAAAGAATCAGGAAAAGTAGCTAATGCATGCTGGGGTTAATACCTAGGCGATGGGTTTATAGGTGCAGCAAACCACCACGGCACATGTTTACCTGTGTAACAAACCTGCACATCCTGCACATGTACCCAGAAACCGAAAATTGAACAACAACAACAACAACAACATTGAAAAACAAAGATACCGTGCTACCAGAAACAAAACAAAACAAGACAAAAAACTAGTGTGTCAATATTCACAATTGTTTTGGTCTATTCTTAAAAGCAGTATGAGATCATCGTGATGATCACACGAATGAAAAACAGCAACAGTCATCCTGGCCTTCTAGTACCTTGAAGATGTCAAATTTTTTCACTTCAAGGCCTTTGAATGTGCTTTCCCCCTTCCCCCACCCTGGAAGTACTGTCTGCAACCCCATCCCTCCAAATTTTGGTCTGCCAACTTTTCATACTTCAAATCTCTGAAAAGCGTTTTCTTAATTTTCTTGCTGCCCCCAACCCCCGTCCTAATCTAAATTGGGTCACCCATCATAATTTTGTAACCCACCCTTAAATTTTTCTCATGGCAAATATAGTATTTTAATGGTGTATTTAGTGATATGGTTATTTAGTGCTTGTCTTTTCCATTAGAGTATTAATTTCGGGAAGCAGTTCTGTCTGCTTTGTTCACTGTGGAATCCCTAGTGCCTGGCAGAGAGGCTGGTTTGTGTTGGTTGTTCACATAATGTTTCCTGGATGATTGGATGAATGAATAAATGGCTATTACATTTGTCATGAATGTAATAAATGATTATCACATACTGTTTTTCTTCTTCTTTGCTTACATTTGTATATAACCTTGTGTTTTTCAAAGAATTTTCATGTTTCTGTAGTTTTAGGTAGATAAGACTAATTATTATTGTCCCAATTTCCATCTGATGTACTCAGGCCCAGAGAAATGAAAAGACTAACACAAATTCACATACCTGGTGATGTGTGACGCTGCAGTCAGAGCTGAGACTACATGTTTACTCTTAGACTAGTGCTCTTTCCATTAGTAATTTAAACAATAAAATTAGAGTCTCTTAAAAGATAATTTAAGTGCACATAATGTGATTTCTTTTTAATCTTGGAAAAAATAGCATTTGTTTTTTTTTTTTGGAAGGTTCTGGTTAAAATACAATACCCTGACTTTTTAAACAGAATTTTACTTTTTAGAGCTGTTTTAGGTTCACAGCAAAATTGAGCTGAAGGTACAGAGATTTCCCATTTACCTCCTACACTCCCCTGACTTTTATGATTTGTTTTCTTTAGGTGAACTATTATACAGGGGAATGTGAAGGGGAGATCTCATTTAATCCCATTTTTGGGGGTGCCTTCAGGACCTCAGGCAGCCTCTATGGATACATATCTTGCTTAAAGGCAGAAAACAATTTGTTTGCATCTGAACACATTTATATATTTTCTTGTGAGATAAATGAATCAAAATTAAAATATTAGTTTTTGTCAAAAGAGTGGCTTAAAGTAAAAATTCTTTCTAAAATACCTTTTGCTTCATACATGTCTCACACAAATTGTCTTTTTTCCTATTTATTTACCTCATTTTACTAGTTATCAAACCTTTACAATAACATATAGACAAAAAAGCAATGCAGCATTATTCCCTTACAGAAATTTCACCTCTTAGCCTTTTTGTTTTCCTATTGAATCATTTCAGTCTTTTTATATTATTTCAAATTGTGTCTGTTGTTCATTCACCTGCATTCAGAAAATCATAAGATGCTGTTACAGTCACATTAGCACAAGCCTACTTTGAATGAAAAAAAAATGTGTATATCCCTGTAAGTTTTTTAATACATTGATACATAATTTTAAAAGCGTGATTTACCTTGTAGCCTATCTCTCTGATTTGTCTCTCAGAGTATAGAATTCTTAAATATGGTATCATTTATTTTTATCTCTTTATGGAATCATCCAGGCTTTGATTCATTATGGAAGAGAAATTTCTTATAGTGTAGTATTTTTTTCTCACTTCCTTAAAAGAAAAAGTTGCATAGAATCATCAGGTCATATGGTAACAAGAGATTTTATAGGCCATTTAAACCAACTCTCTTTGAATTCCCTGTGCATATGCCATCCAAGGTCATCTGTTTGCTACTTGGATACTTTGTATAATGGGGAGGTTACCGCTTCACTTGAACTATTTGCCATCAGGGATAAACCAGGTTGCTTGCCTGTCCAATTATGCATGGTTCCTTCAGCCCACCAACAAATATGGGCTTTATTTATATCTGAACAATATGCCCAAGCTTCCTTGAATCCTGGACATCTGGAGAGTGTGCCCTGCAATTGGAGCCAATCTGCGATTGTTTAGACTGTCTGGAAGCAAGGCAGGCTGACTTCATTTGGAGCTGGAAGCAGGGGCAAGCTGACAGCAACTTATAGAACATGGAGATTCCTGGCTAGCTGCTTGCTAGAAAGAAAATCTTTTAAGTGAACTTAGGTTTCCAGATGTCCCACTAAAAAGTACATAATTGCCATGATGGAGGATGAAAAAAGGAAAATGTGTAGTATGTGAATTAATTACTCTTTTTCCCTGATTATTTTTTACTTAACATTTGGCAGCACAGTTTCCATAAATTTTATTTTTTAGAATGTAGTGGGTTTTTTTTCACATCAGAACAACTGTACAGAATGCTGATAGACCCACAACTTTTCTTAGTAAGATTTTTATGTGCATTCTTTTTCACTTAGTTCACACATTATTCCATACTAAAAATTCTTTCTGTTTTTGCTTTCTGAAGAATAGCATAATTTTATAACATAAAATAATTTCAACAATATCAACTCAATAACCAACATTTATAGTACCTTATGAAATAGGATAGTTTGCTCAAGTATTTCTATCTTCCTATAAAAGACAGTGCAGTAAAGGTAGTGCCTTTAAAAACTTTTAATCAGGTGAGGTGGAGCTGCTTTGAAGACACCAATCTGTTTTTCCCAGCAGTGTTTCCATCTTACTTTGCTCTCCCTGCACCCCTGTAGTTAACTCTGTGCTTGATTGCCTGAGGGGAGGCAGGAAAAGGGCTGAACTCAGAAATAGCCTGCTTGTCTTTCTGACATTTGTCACGAAGAAGCCTAAGCCCTTAGGGGAACTTAGAGAGTTTTGCAGAGAAGTTGGTATTTGAGGGTATAGACAAAGTATTTTGGTCAGAAACAAGCAGAGGAGAAAGCAGAGTATTCCTCTGGGCCGTGTGGGAGACAGAACAGAGAGAGAGGGAAGGAGAAGAGGTGGAAAGGATGAATGAAACGGATCAACGAAAGATTTCTGTGGTCCGGAGGAAGGATTCTGCCTCTGCATTACAGCAGTGCTGATGGAACATCAGCAAGATGCTAAAGAGGAAATGACTGTCTAGTGCATGTAGTGCAGTGTTAATTGATAAACAGTAGCCTAGTAAGAGTGACATGGAAACAATGGGAGTCACCTGGAGTTACCAGATGTAATGGCTCATATGTCCTGGGACAATGGATGCAGCAACATGTGTGAATCTGAGTACTGACTCCTGGCAACCTCTGCTCCTTCCTTGCTACTGCATAGTTAATGGTATAAATTTTGGAGAAGCAGAGATAAAAGATAATTCTCAGGAAGAACTGAAGATAAGTTCATCCACCAGTCCAGAAGAGTAGAAACTCAGGAAAAAATATTACAATGAATTTTAGAAAATGAATGTATAATATATTTCAGTGTGTTTACTGAGAGGCACATTTGCTTACAATCAAGAACTATTTTTCTTTTTTTCCCCACTTAAAAAAATTAAGATAAAATTTACATACATTCCCTTTCAGTACACAATTCTATGAGTTTCTGCAAACATCCAGTCTTGTAACAACTACCACAATCAACATGTAGAACATTTCTCTCCCATAAATTCTCCAGTGCTCCTTGGTAGTTAACCCCCCTCTCCTGGCAGCAATTGATTTGTTTTTGCCCTTTTTGCAAGAATGTCAGAAATTGAATCATAAACTATTAAGCCCTTTGAATCTTATTTTTCTTTGAATAATGCATTTGTAATTCATTCATGTTGCATGTATCAGCAGTTTGCTCTTTTTTGTTCCTGAGTAGTATTTAACTGTATGTATGTACCACGGTTGTTTCCAGCTTTTGGTGGTTGCAAATAAAGCTGCTATAAATATTAGCAAACAGGGTTTTGTGTGAATACAGGTTTTCATTTAACTTGGGTAGAAACTACAAGTGGGATTGTTGCATTGTGTAGTATATGTTCAACTTGATAAGATTCTGCCACATAGATTTCCAAGGGGGCTATAAGTTTGCATTCTCGTCAACAATGTATGAAGAATTCTAGTTACTCCACTTTGCATTGCCAGTTTAAATAAATTTATTATGTTAAGTGTATAATAGTATCTCATTGTGGCTTTAACTTTCATGGCTTATTTGCTATTTTTATATTTATGATATGTTATCTGTTCAAATGTTTTGTCCACTTTTAAATTGCTTTGTAAATGTTGGGTTTTTAGACTTCTTTTTCTATTCTGGTTACAAGTCCATATCAGACATATCATTTGGGAAAACTTTCTCCCAGTGTGTGCTTTGTATTATCTTCTTACCAGTATCTTTTGAAGAGCAAAAGTTTTTATATTTGCTTAGGTAAAATATGTAAAAAAAAAATTTGGCTTAGACTTTTGATGTCCTATCTAAGAACTCTTTGCTTATTCCACAGTTACAAAGTTTTTTGGTAATTTTTTTATTCTGCTTTTTCTTCTGAAAGTTTTCTAGTTTTTACACAGAAGTTGGATAATTCTAGGTTTGTGATCCATTTCAGTTAAGTTTTTATAAGGTAAAAAGTCTGTATCTAGATATTTTGTTTTGCTTTGTTCAAATGGACATTCATTGTTACAGAAATATTTGTTGAAAAGACTACCCATTCTATATTGAATTGCTTTTGTACCTTTATTGAAACTTGGTTTCCCATGTGTGGATCTGCTTTTGGAGTCTCCACTGTGTTTATATATATTATATAAAACCTTTCTCTAATACCAACTGATTTGACTATTATATCTTTAAGTAAGCCTGGAAATTAAGTAGTGTGAGTCTTCCAACTTTGTTTTTGCTTTCAAAAACGTTCAACTATTCTTTTTTCTTTGCCTTTCCTTGGAAATTTTAGAATCAGCGTGGCAATTTCTAAAAAAAAAAAAAAAAAAAAAAAAAAAAAATCCTACTGGAATTGCATTGAATCTGTAGGTTAATTTGGGGGAAATTAACATATTAATAATGTTGAGTCATCTGATCCATGAACATAGTATATATCTCCTATTATTTAGGTCTTCTTTGATTTCTTTTATCGGTATTTTGTAGTTCTCAGTATAAAGGTCTTAGAGATATTTTGGAAGATTTGTACATAACTATTTCAGGCTTTTTATTGCTATCGTAAATAATGCTTTTAAAATTTTAATTTTCAAGTGTTCATTGCTAGTATAGGTGGTCCCCTACTTATAACGGTCCAACTTACAATTTTGCAACTTAATGATGGGTTTATCAGGATTTAGCCTCATCATAAATTGAGGAGCTTCTTATTTATGATAAGGTTATAGTTTCCACTGAATGTGCATTGCTTTCACACCATCATAATGTAAAAAAATATTGTCTAATAATTGTTAGCCAGGGACCATCTGCTGTGTTGCCAGCATTAAATGAATTTTCAACTTATGATTTTTTTTTTTACTTAAAATAGACATTTCAGAATGTAACTTCATCATAAGTTGAGAAACATTTGTATACAGTAATATGATTGCCCATGTATCCTCTACCTTTGCTAGAATCACTTATTAGTCCTAGTAGCTTTCTAAAGTATGTTTTTGAGATTTTCTCTTTTGGAAATCATGTTACCTATGAATCAAGACTATTTTATTTCTCCTTTTCCTATCTGTATTCTTTTTTTTGCTTGCCTTGTTGCACTGGCTTGGACTTTCAGTATGTTGTTGAATAGAAATAGTGTGAACATCTTTGCCTTGATTCTGGTCTTGGCAAAAAGCGTTCAGTTTTTCATCATTTGATATTATCATAACTCTTCTGATGGTGCCGTTTATATGGTTGTGGAAATGTTCTTTTATTCCTAGTTTTCTGGGAGTTTTTGATCATAAATGAATGTCAGATTGTATCAAAGGCTTTCTCTGTGTCTATTGAGATGATCATTTGTTCTTTTCCTTGGTGTTCTGTTGATCTGATGAATTACACTAACTGATATTTGAATATTGAACCTGCTTAGCATTTTTGAGACCAACTCTGCCTGGTCATGATGTGCTATACTTTTTATATGCTATTGGATTTTATTTGCTAGTACTTTGTAAAAATGTTTGCGTCTATGTTTGTGAGAGATATTCGTCTATAATTTTCTCTCTTTCTTGGCATGGTTTTGGCATGGAGGTAATGCTAGCTTCATAAAATTCGTTGAAAAGTGTTCCCATCTATATTATTGGAGAATTTGTATAGAATTGATATTATTTCTTGGTCAAGAATTGTTTTATGATGAAAAGAAAAGCCAAATATTTAATCATATTAAGATTTTTACTTTACTATTCAGTCAGCTGAAATACCAGAACCCCTTAATACATGAGGGAGCTTCTGTGAAGATAATTTTACTGCGGAGTGTTTTGAGGATTAGTGAATGCAGCTCCAGTGTCTCTAGCTCTGGAGCAATCTCTGTTGATGTTAGATGGAAGGAAACCAACATGTTGGGCACAGATGTTGCGCCAGGCACCTAGATGTTGTTTGTGTGTTTGTTTGTTTTGAGATGGAGTCTCCCTTTTGTCACCCAGGCTGGAGTGCAGTGATGCGATCTCAGCTCACTGCAACCTCTGCTCCTGGGTTCAAGCCATTCTCCTGCCTCAGCCTCCCAAGTAGCTGGGATTAACAGGCACACGCCACTATGCCTGGCTAATTTTTGTATGTTTGGTAGAGACAGGGTTTCACCATGTTGCCCAGGCTGGTCTGGAATTCCTGACCTCAGGTTATCTGCCCTCCTCGGTCTCCCAAAGTGCTGGGATTATAGGGTATTATTGGTTTTATTTCATGAATAACATATAGGGTGAGAGTCCACCCCCCATGCCCCCAAATTCCTCCCAAATAAGAATTTGCCCAGCCACAGGGAAGAAGAGGACTAGTGATGCTAATGCTAGATGCAGGTTTGGCCTGTGTCATTGAGATGGAGCCCAGTATCCCATTTCTACATTGCCTAATATTTGATTCCTGTCACTTGGTCCAGAAACATGGGTAATAGAAATGCTACATAAAGTAGTGGTATTTAAGGGTTAAATAGATTGATAAAACTGGCTTAGTCAGTTATAGCCCTGAGGGATGGCAAGACTCAGAAAATCTCAACTACAATAGGACTGTAAGCTATAGGTGTGGCTGTAAGAAGACAGCAAGAACTCTACTCCTACTGTATCTATTTTAGAATATAAAGTAGGAATTTCTGTTTTTACAGAGGTAAAGGGAAGAGGGCACTTATCCTTGTTTTATTTCACCCCCTGTTGAGGAGACTTGATCACAGGACACACAAGTACTCTGACAGGTAGCTGCTTGTGGTTGTATTGTGCGACTTTGCTTAAGGCAGAGTGTATGTGTTCAATCCAGGGAGTGGAGCACAAAAACTGAGAAGGAAGAAGAAGGCATTTTCTATGTAGTAAAACAGCTTTTTAAATTTTTGTCGATTCTGGAATTATTTCTCAAATGGATCAGAATTTGAGAGAAGAAAGAGTGTCATTTATTGCCTTCCACTATAAACATATTGGCGCATGGACTGGGAACCTTAAGAAATAGTCCCAAGTGCTGATGTTTGCAGGCTGAAATCTAGGAGAAGTTGAGCCTTCCACAGTAGCTAGGGCAATAGGTATACGCTTTGATAATTTTGTAGGCCAAGATATCTTGGGTATTTGACCTTAGTGATTGGGAAGGGTTTACGTTTTGCTTTTGTAACTGGATTTTCACTGGTCCAAAGAAGGCATAGATTTGTCTTGTGGACTTGTGCTTTATTATGCAGACTTTTAAAGTGTTAGTGGTTGTCTAATGGCTCTCTTACACAATGTCTCCTGCCAGGATTATAGGCCTGGGCTTTAAACTACAAAAACTAAGACTGTGTTCCACATTACAGTGAATGAGACATGGTCTCTAAATTGTATTAGGTATTAGCAGTTAGCATAAGGTCCACCTGCCAAAATTCTGTTACTCTTTATCTTGTTTGGAATTGCATTCAGTGTGGAGGAGGTCAAGGAGAGAAATATGAAGGTCTAAACCTTACCATCTCTCTTTTTATCTGTGAGACTTCTTGGGTGGGTTACCTCTTTTAATCTACTAATAATTTAAAAAAATTCCTTTTACAAATGTTTGTTAGGGAAATGCAAATCAAAACCACAATGAGATACCACACCACACCCAATAGAATGGCTACTATGAAAAAAAAAAAAACAGAACATAACCACTGTTGGCAAGGATGTGGAGAAACTGGAACCGTTGCACGCTGTTGGTGGAAATGTAAAATGGTATAGCCAGTATGGGCAACAGTATGGTGGTTTCTCAAAAAATTCAAAATAGTATTACCATATGATCCAGCAATTCTACTTCTGGATATATGCTCCAAAGTATTGAAAGCAAGGTCGTGAAGATATCGATATCTATATCTATAGATATATATGTATATTTTTTAGATGGAGTCTCATTCTGTTGCCCAGGCTGGAGTGCAGTGGCATGATCTTGGTTCACTGCAACCTCTGCCTCTTGGGTTCAAGCAATTCTCGGCCTCGGCCTCCTGAATAGCTGGGATTGCAGGTGCCCACCACCATGCCCGACTAATTTTTTTGTATTTTTAGTAGAGACTGGGTTTCACCATCTTGGCCGGGTTGGTATTGAACTCCTGACATCGTGATCCACCTGCCTTGGCCTCCCAAAGTACTGGGATTACAGACGTGAACCACCATGCCCAGTTTGAAGAGATATTTTTACACCCACGTTCATAGCAGCGTTATTCACAATAGCCAAAAGGTAGAAGCAATCTAGTGTTCACTGACAGATAAACAATATATAGTATGCATGTACAACAGAATAGTATTCAGCCTTAAAAAGGAAAGAAATTCTGACATTTGCTATGACTTGCATGAACATTGGTGACATGCTAAGTGAAATAAGTCAGTCACAAAAAGACAAATACTATATGATTCTACTTATATAAGGTACATGAGGTAGTCATATTCATAGAGGTAGAAAGTAGAATGGTGGTGGACAGGGCCTCAGGAAAGGGATGAATGAGGAGTTGTTTAATGGGTGTAGAGTTTTAGTTTTCAAGATAAAAAGAGTTTTGGAGACTGGTTGTAGAATAATGTGAATGTACTTAACAGTACTGAAGTGTACACTTAAAAGTGGTAAAGATGGTACATTTTATGTTACGTATATGTTACCACAACTAAAATACAAATAATAAAAAATACTAAAAAAATCTTTCTCAAAGAGAAGTTAGACTTGGCTATATCCCCTCTACTTTTCATACCAGTTTGCCTGTCCTCCAAAATCTTTGCTTTAAGGAAGACTCTTTTCTCCAGTTTAAGCAGTCTTACTTCTTTTACCTGAGGCAAACTGTCATGCAAATACTTTATTGGGACATATAATCTTAGGGCAGGCAGAGTGAGGAAACAGTGGGCAATGAGGAAAAGAGGGTGAAGAGGAAAAGAAGGTAAGCGTATATAAGGTGGCACGTTACTGAGTTGGCCATGTGTTCATAACAAATCATGAGTGGTTGCTCAACCATGTGGGACATAATTGGAAGGACGTGGGAAGACAGATTTCTTTGCCAGCACCTTTCCACCACCTGTTACTCAGTAGTTAAAATTCTTATTGTAGGGAGTTTATTCCCTCACACTTCCAGTTTATATCACCTAGTCCCTCAAAAGAGACAGTCCCTGGGGAAGCTGGACTCCATGCCCTGTGGTTTAGCACTTCAACCGAATATAAAAGTGATAGAGGAAACCAGCACTTTTGTGGGTTCAAGTAGTGACATGGTTTGGCTGTGTCCTCACCAAATCTCATCTTGAGTTGTAATCATCACAATCCTGTGTCATGGGAGGGACCCCATGGGAGGTAATTGGATCGTGGGAGTGCTGTTCTTGTGATAATGAGTGAGTCTCACAAGATCTGATGATTTTTTTGAGCATCTGGCATTTACCCTGCTTGTACTCACTCCATCCTGCCACCATGCGAAGAAGGTGCTTGCTTCTCCTTTGCCTTCTGCCATGTTTGTAGGTTTCCTGAGGCCTCCCCAGCCATGCGAACTGTGAGTCAATTAAACCTTTTTATAAATTACCCAGTCTCAGGTATTTCTTCATAGCAGTGTGAGAACGGACTATTACAGTAAATTGGTACTGGCTAGTGGGGTGCTACTCTAAAGATACCCAAAAATGTGGAAGTGACTTTGGAACTGGGTAACAGGCAGAGATTAGAACAGTTTGGAGGGCTCAGAAGAAGACAGGAAGATGTGGGAAAGTTTGGGACTTCCTAGAGACTTGGAGAGCTCAGAAGACAGGGAGATGTGGGAAAGCTTCGAACTTCCTAGAGACTTGTTGAATGGTTTAGACCAACATGCTGATAGTGATGTGGACAATGAAGTCTAGTCTGAGGTGACCTCAGATGGAGATGAGGAACTTGTTGGGAACTGGATTACAGGTCACTTTTGCTATGCAAAGAGACTGGCCGCATTCTGCCCCTGCCCTAGAGATCGGTGGAACTTTGAACTTGAGAGAGATGATTTAGGGAATCTGGCAGAAGAAATTTCTAAGCACCAGAGCATTCAATAGGAAGGAGAGCATAAAAGTTTGGAAATTTTGCAGCCTGACAATGTGATGGAAAAGAAAACCCCATTTTCTGGGGAGAATTTCAAGCCACCTGCAGAAAGTTGTGTAAGTATCAAGGAGTCAAATGTCCATCACCAAGACAATGGGGGAAAATGTCTTTAGGGTTGTCAGAGACCTTCACAGCAGCCCCACCCATCACAGTCCTGGAGCCCTAAGAAGGAAAAATGGTTGTTTAGCCTGGGCCCAGGGCCCCCCTGCAGCCTTGAAACACGGTGCTCTGTATCCCAGCTGCTTCAGCTCCAACTGTGGCTAAAAGGGGCCAACATACAGCTCAGGATATTGCTTCAGAGAGTGCAAGCCCCAAGCCCCAAGCCTTAGCAGCTTCCCTGTGGTGTTGGTCCTTTGGGTACACAGAAGTCAAGAACTGAGGTTTGGAAACCTCTGTCTAGATTTCAGAGGATGTATGGAAATGCCTGGATGTCCAGGCAGAAGTTTGCACAGAGGCAAGGTTCTCATGGAGAACTTCTGCTACAGTAGTATGGAAGGAAAATGTGGGGTCAGAGCCCCCACACAGAGTTCTCACTAGGGCACTGCCTAGCGGAGCTGTGAGAAGAGGGCCACCATCCCGCAGACCCCAGAATGGGAGGTCCATATACAGCTTGCACTGTGTGCCTGGAAAAGCCACAGGCACTCAATGGCAGCCCATGAAAGCAGCTGTTAATGGGGTTGTACTTTGCAAAGCCACAGGGTAGAACTACCCAAGGCCATGTTGTGGGAGATCGCCTTTTGCATCAGTGTGACCTGGATGTGAGTCATGAAGTCAAAAGAGATCATTTGGGAACTTTAAGGTTTAATGACTGCCCTGTGGGATTTCAGACTTGCATGGAGCCTCTAGCCCCCTTGTTTTGGCCGATTTCTCCCATGTAGAATGGGTGTATTTACCCAATGCCTGTACCCCCATTGTATCTAGGAAGTAACTAACCTACATTTGATTTTACAGATTCATAGGTAGAAGGGATTTACCTTGTCTCAGAAGAGACTTTGGACTTGGACTTTTGGATTAATGCTGGAATGACCTAAGACTTTGGGGGACTGTTGGAGGGGCATGATTGTGTTCTGAAATGTGAGGACATGAGATTTGGCAGGGGTCAGGGGCAAATTGATATGGTTTGGCTCTGTGTCCCCACCCAAATCTCACCTTGGATTGTAATAATCTCCACATGTCATGGGAGGTACTCAGTGGGAGGTAATTAAATCACAGAGCAGTTACCCCTATGCTGTTCTTGTGATAGTAAATGAGTTCTCATGAGATCTGATGGTTTATAAGGAGAGTTTCCCCCTTTGCTCAGCACTTCTCTCTCCTGCCGCCATGTGAAGAAGGACATGTTTGCTTCCCCTTCTGCCATGACTGGAAGTTTCCTGAGGCCTCTCCAGCCATGCTGAACTATGAGTCAATTAAACCACTTTCCTTTATAAATTACCCAGTCTTTGTTATGTCTTTAATAGCAGTGTGAGAACAGACTAATACATGCAGGTTCCGATAATGGAGTCTGTCCACTGGAGTGCCTCTGGCTCCAGCCACGGCAGACACATTGGAGGCCATGCTAGCAGGTAAGGAGGTTTTGGGGATGGCAGTGGCATCTAGAGCACTCCATGAGCAAGTTGTCAAGTGTTTGGGAGACAAGTGGTAACCTATTAGACCTGAGGAGGGCGTTATTAACTGTGCCCCACACTAAAACATACTAAACAAACAAACTCCAAATATCAATATCTGTCAGAGGCAGTGGCAATGACCATTATGCTAGGAATGCATTTTAAAATTAGGGTGGGAAGGCTGTGTTGTTTGCAATCCAGTGCTCAACTGGATCATAATAGAGTTGGGAATTTTTAGAGCTGTAATATGCTAGATGAAAGAAAACAAGTGACATGATGACTGGAACTGCCACCGCTGAGTTTTCTAAACTTTAAGAAAAGGCAAGAAAATTGCTTTTAGAAGAAGAGAAGTTGAGAATATGCCCAAGTGAATCCTCCCCACCTGCAATTATGGTAAATGTCTTTGTTTCAATTAATCTAATGATAATATATTTCATTCTCACTAAGTTCCAAGATGTAGATTCTGGACAAAGAGGCTGGCATACTGGAAAGTAAAAAAAAGATGTGAATCTTTGGGTCAGTGGTTCATTGAAGAATACTGACATTAAAAAAATGCTTATAGTGTGTGTTAAGTGCTATGAGAAAGGTATGTGATACAGTGTATTTTGAATTCACATAAAAGGAACATCCAACCAGACTTTGAAGGCCAGGAAAGTTGTCCAGAGAAAAGTAATGTCTAGGATTAATCCTAAAAGATGAGTGAGGGTTAGTTGACTAAATAAGGCTGAACAGCCAAACTATTAAGAGGGCTCAGGAAATTTCATCTAAATTATAGCTGAAAGGCAAACCTGGTAAACCTCGATATGGGTCAGTAAGTTTGGTGTTTTGAAAATCTTCTAAATTCTCCTCGTGGTCACACACCCCATCTGAGACCTGGTCTTGTTAGTATCTCTGCAGTTTCAGAGGAATGCGCAGGAAGTGGGAAAATTTAGATAAATAATAAAGCACATTTTATTCAATTAAAATTAAGGACATGTGTGGGAAAGCTAAAGGTAAATTATTAGATGACACAGAACTACATTAAACAAAAATCTTGGCCGGGCTCGGTGGCTCAAGCCTGTAATCCCAGCACTTTGGGAGGCCGAGACGGGCGGATCACGAGGTCAGAAGATGGAGACCATCCTGGCTAACACGGTGAAACCCCGTCTCTACTAAAAAATACAAAAAAACTAGCCGGGCGAGGTGGCGGGCGCCTGTAGTCCCAGCTACTTGGGAGGCTGAGGCAGAAGAATGGCATAAACCCGGGAGGCGGAGCTTGCAGTGAGCTGAGATCCGGCCACTGCACTCCAGCCTGGGCGACAGAGCCAGACTCTGTCTCAAAAAAAAAAAAAAAAAAAAAAAAAAAAAAATCTTTTGTCTCAGAATGTGGTAGGTAACAATAAAGATACAGATCTATAAATTTTTATTTTCTTAGAGGATAAAACCAAAACAATTATAGAAAGAGTTTAATTATGAAAGGATTTTGTCAATTAGGTAGATAAATCTGAGAGTTTGTCAATTTTAGAGCCTGAAAAATCTCTTTAAGTAGGGTAAATAATCTAATTTAGGTAACAGTCCTTGTGGCAGAGACAAGGCCCTGTTTTACCACATCATTTCCTCTTCCTGGATACTCCAGAAGACAAGATTTCTCAGCCTCCTTGAGGTTAGGTTAGGACTGAGTTTTATGTGATGGAATGTTGGCCAATGGAATGTGAGTAAAAAGACGTGTGTAAACTGCTTCTAAGCTTGAGCTCTAAAAAACTTCTCACATATTCTCTACCCCTCCTTCTCTTTTTATGTTGAATTTGGAAGACAAGATTGTCTATTATGTAGCTAAAAAGCAGAAGCAACTTGAATCTTTGACTCATAGCCCAGAAGAACCGCTGAGTAGATCCAATCTATATCAGACTGTAATTGAACAAGAAGTAGATGCTTGTTGTGCTAAGCTACTGGTATTTCTGGAATTATTTGTTCTTGAAGCAGAGCCTGATCTGTCCTGACAAATGCACTCTTCCTTCTAGAGGTCTTCCCATGCCCTCTTTTGGACTTGATGGGGGTCATTTGGGACAATAAGGCCTGATAAGTCCTTGGACATAGGAAGTGAGAGAGCAGGAGTCAAGAAAAGCTTTTGTGTTTTTTGGTTTGTGTAGAAAATATGATGGATTGAGATAACATTTTTCAAGATAGGTCCAATGAAGAAGAGCAGATTCAAGGAGTAAAGGTATGATTTTAAATTGGACATGTTATGTTGAAAAGATATTTGGGCTTATATCATGCAGGATCTTATAAATGCCTTTGAGAGAAAGCAGTGTTTTCATATGTCTAATTTTCTTTAGTATCTTATATTTATATACAATTTATATTTGTTGATGGATTGGTTCCCTTAGCTGTGTGTGTGTGTGTGTTTGTGTGTGTGTGTGTGTGTGTGTATGCACATATGCCTAGAATTGCTTTAAGTTGTCTATACACTCACATGAAGTACAAGTTGCTTGTTTAAATCACAATAGTATATTTATATTCCTTCTTTCCCTCACTTTCTCTCCGACATCTTTTCTGAATCTTTTTAGTCAGCATGTTCTTACTCTTTTAAAAGATATTTCTCATTAGGTAGATTGTAAAAGCCAACACCAATGTTAAATCCAAGTTTGTTACACAAGCAGTTTGGAAGGTCAGAATGATCTCCACAAGATGCATACCAGAAGCTAACTCAATTTTTGATTTTCCCAAATGACTTTTCTTGTGAAATCTGGTTTTCACATCTCCCTATGCTTTTCCCCAATGGCCTGCTTTTCAATTTCAAAATATAACCGGGACAAGTATTTTCGAAAAGTGATTGGTTTTCATTTATCTTTGAAATCTCTTGGATTGTTCCTGGGCATTTTTTTTCTAGAAGAGTGTTTTGCATAGCATGGGTATTAAAGGAGTCTTTGTTGACTGGTTTAAAGATCTTAGTTAATTTGAACTAGAAGGAAACTTACAGATCATCTAGTCCAACCCTCTCCTTTTATCGTTGTGAAACAAAAGCCCAGAGAATTGAAATGTCTTGGCCAAGTTCACAAGGTTAGGCTTAGACCTGCTGCTATTACCAATGATGCTGCTCCCTTATTTATGTGCAAAAGTTGTCCGTTTCACAAAGCCATCATTTATCTCATTTGTTCCTACCATAACTATGTGAGATAAGAAACACAGAGATTATCAATCCTTTTGGTTTCTTAACAAATGAAAAAATTGAGGCCCAGAGGAACTAAGTCAAATAGTTAGATTATCTTACTCATTTATACACACATATTGATTGAGCTCTTCTGTGCCAGGCGCTATTCTAGTTTTGTCCTAAAAGCAGGCAAATGCTTTGTACTCCTTGTATCAGGGAGAATGAGAGAGAAAACGCTCTAATAAATAATAGCTGAAATGAGTGAGCTTGCCTTCTGAATTCAGTCCAGTGGTGTTTTTCTCTACATCTCTGCTAATTAATTAAAACAAATAACATTTCTGGTGGATCGATTAATTCTTCTTTACTGAAGAGAAATAGCCCCTTTAAAGAATTTATCCTGTAAAGAATGCAAAGCATTTTAGATGCAGCAATAAAAAGAGGGCTTTAGAGAGTTATATAATTTTATGTGCTCAAGAGAATATGGAGAAACATCAGTACATGTTCCCTTTCTCTCCAGCTTTGAGATTTATGATTGGTCTGTTACAATAATAATAACTGAATATTGGCGCAAGAAATATATTTGATTCAGTGAGTAACATTTGACAGCCTTAACTTGTGAAATGTAGAAAAGTTCTTGCAGGAAGCTCCGGCAGAATATGTAACATACAAGAAGGTATTCAGGGAACAGAAAAATAAAATCAAAGGAACCTGCTACCCAATCTGTTTCATTAAATATGAAAATTAAAATGCCTTAACAAAATGCTTTCTCTTCCTCTCTCCTCCCAACAAACAAAAGCCTTGGTAGGCAGCCTGAAATTGCTCATCAAGGAAAAAGACCAGACTCGGATTTTAAATGGCTTCTTCTGAATGAAGCAATTAATGCTAAAAGGAACATGTTGTCTCCTCAGCATTTATAAGGTAAAACATTCATTGTTCTTGCTGGCACTCTATCAAGTTTCTCCTTGGACTAAGCGAGTAGAGAAATGCTTTGCTGCATGTGCTCTTGACCTCTGGTAATCAGGAGGATTTGGCTGATAAACCTGACAGGAATGGTTCTCCCTGGGACTGGAAATGTGCCCGGGAAATGTGCTCTTGAGTCTCTTTCACTCAGACCCTGGCCAGCCAGCCGTGGCGGGCCCATCAAGGCTGGCATCTCACCTATTTGCCAATTAGAGATGGTACTGCTCTATGATTGTGTAGGATTTGAAATGCATTAGTGTAATGCAACAGAGTATTGTCTTTACTTCATTGTATTTGTTCTGATTATTCAGCTTTTTCAGGTAATATTTTAAGAATATTACCTTCTTAAAGTTACTTATTATTCATTGACTCACTAATTCACATGTTTATTCAGAGCACATTAATTAATGAGCTCCAGTGTGCCAGAGACGGCTTTGGGAAGGCTCTGGAGTCGGTACACAGAATAATACATGGTGCTTGTCTTTGAGGGGCCTCAGTCTAGTGGGGGAAGCAGGCAGAGAAATTCCTTGTGACAATAAAACATAGTGGCTTAGAAAAGAAGCATATGTAAAGTGCAAGGGGAGCTCAGAAGGGGCGACAAAAGCTCCCTTCTGTATGATGATTTAAACCAATGGCTTTCAAACTGCACTGTGACAACCCTGGGAGATGGGGAAGGTGAAAGACACAGATTAACAAGAGAGTTTAGATTATTCTTCTGCCAGATCCCCTCAGGAGAATGGCTTTCTCTTTTGTTTCATGTATACATATTATGACATTTTTTTGAGAACAAAGTATGTGTGTGTGTGTATACACACACACACACACGTTTATGTATATTAATATAGATTTTCTTCATTAACTCATTTAATACTCTAATAATCTTGGCAGCAGGAGGCAATGTTCTCTCCATTTTATGTACGAGGAAACTATCTTACGTGAACATTTGTTATTTCATGGTCAGTGCTAAAAATAGCAATCTTTATTTTTTCCTCCATAAAACCAACCTACTGAAATATTTTCACATTCAATTTGGGAAGGTCTGCTACTGGCATGGAGCAAGATAAGAAATTGTTCAATGGGTAAGTGATGGCAGAGTCTAGACCTATCTTTGTATACAATAACCCACGTTAAATAAATCCTAACTTTTAATTTATTAGCTGGAAAGTTAAATGAACTTTTGACCAAAGTAATATTAGATCTTGCAATGAGATCCTAAGTGATTTACTTGAATCTCTTCTACCTTCCATTCAGTAGGTAATCTTGTAGGTCTCTGTCCACTCTGAATGTTTGCTTTTACTTCTTGTTTTCCAATATTGGATGATTTATTTAATTAATTTCTAGGCAACTACATAAAAAAAGTCTGCTTATACTCAGACAAAAAGTTTTCTTACTGTTTTTGATGTTAACTTTAAGATAATAATGTAGCATTGGAAGGAAACTCTGTATTACAGAGTCAGAACAAGTCAAATCCTTGTTCTACAAACAAGATCTATAACCTTGGGCGAGTTTCTTTTCTTCTCTTAGCTTCAGTATTCTCAGGTATAAAATGGGGATACTAATCCCAGCTAACCTCCCTTATTGTTTTTGAGGATCAAAAGAAATGATATACTAGAAATTATACGGTGAACTATAAATTGCTACATAAATGAAGGTGCTTATTATTCACTGAGCCCTGGGCCTGTTAGACCGTATGATCTTCTTCCAGGGTTGTTTGTTTATAGTTGATTAATTCCTCTCTCTCTCCACCCCACCCCTTTTGAGGTCCAAAAAGATAAGAGATTGGCAAAGAAATAAAAAGCCACAGCTTTCATGTAAACAACTCCTCCCCCAATTAATCCTTCTTTGGTCTCTCTATTCATGTGTCTTCTTAATCATAAGGCACAAATGAAGCATCACCTTCAAGCCCCATGTTAGGATTCTGCCAGCTCGGGGGCCCCAGATCTCAGAAAAGACCATCCTCCTCCTTTGCAGAATTTTTTACATCAGATTTATTTTTCTCATTGAGAGATTCCATTGCCTATTCAGAAAACAGAGCTGCAGGGTGGTTTTTTGTTTTTGGTATATTTTGTTTTATTTTTAAAATGTCTTTAATGATCAGGAAAAAATGCTTCTGTAAGAATATCACCCTGATGGCACTCCTTCTTTATTGTCTCACATCAGATTAACTTTCCTGACAAAGTACAAAGTGGATTTCTCCCTGCCAGCACTATAAGCACTGCCGATGCCTGGAAGAGAGCTGGGCTCTTTTCCTGAGTTCACAGCATCTTTATAGATAATAAAAATTCTGGAAGCAGGACTTTACTGACAATTTTGGTTTGGGGGATGATGCAGGAGACAGAGAAAAGTCCATTTGGGGCAATCAGGTGCTGACACCAGGAAAACTCTTTGTTCCACATAAAATAAGTCAATTTGACTCAGAAGATACATAGAGGGTAGAGTTATATTCTCATAAGGTGGCATGACCTTCTTCTAGTATTAAAAAAAAAAAATACCACTCTGCTTTCAGACAGAACTTGAAGGTTATTCTTCTTTCCTTAGTTGAGGAATCTGGTCAGAGAACAAGATAATAAATAGGCTTAACTCCTAGTTTTGTCACTTATTAGCTCGATGTCACTAAGACTGGCCACTGGTTATTTATAAATTGGGAAACAATACCTGCCTTAGTATCCCCTGGTATGTTGTGAGGGTTAAATGAGAATTTCTTCATATGTACGATGCTTTCTGATTTTAGAGCATTTTTATATGGGAAATGGGTGTATGTGATTAAAAGTGTGGTTTTTTTTTGGGCAGCAAAATGTGTCTGAATTCCATTTCCATTATTTCCTACCTCTATGACCTTGTATAATTCGCTTAAGCTTGCTGAGCTTAGATCTACTCATCATTCAAATGGAAATTAGACCTCCAAATTTATGGGGACATCAGAAGGATTAAATGATACAAGTGAAGTGTTTACCTTGGTACCTGGTGTTCGCTATGCATTCTATAAATTATTGCTAGCTGTATCTTCTTTGATTCCTATCAAACCCTGTAGGGAAGGAAAGACAGCTCTTATTCACATGATTTCATTGTGAAATAATTGCTAACCAGAAATGCAGAAAGATGAGTGTGATAATGATCTAGGGTTTGAATCCAGTTTCTAGACTTAAATCCAGGAGGAATATCCTGTAAAACAACATATAAACTTAGAGCTTCTGACCTCTAAGCTGTCAGTAATTACAAATCTGCATCTTTCCTTTGAAACAGGATGGTTTATGAAGATGACCTGGGTAAAAAGACACCCAGAGATTTCATGCTGTTGATTCACAGAAAGCCTGTTACTGTTCACTCCGTTGAGTCAGGCCTCAAAGTCTGGATCATCCCTTACAGAAGATCCTTGATAATATTTCTGATACACCTCCAAGGTGAGTAGAAGGAACTATGGGAGTGGCAACCAAAAAGGAAAATTATGATACCCGTAGGAATTTGATTTCAGTAGCCAGAATAGCATTGGGACCACAAAATCATTACTTAGGTGTCTGCTCCTTCAAAAATTGGGATCCTAAGAGGCAGGATGTCAGAACTGGAAGGATTTTAGAGATCATATAAGTGCTGGCATATGTTAACAAATGGCAACTATTGACACAAGTTAAAATTTTACCTGCCACAATGCATACTGTAACCAATGTGGCAAGTTAGTGGTCAACCTGAACCAGTACTTGGGCCTCTCACCTTTCAATTTTGAAAGTCACCTTTGCTTTGGAGATACTGTAGGTTATCTTGACATGAACATGACACGATCTTTGTCCTTAAGGCCAAAATAAGAGATATTAATACAATGTGAATACATGTGGCTATACTCCCAGGTAAAGGTCTTAGGTCTTTTTAAAGCAATGTGAAGATTCAGAGAAAAACAAACCATACTTGATTTGGAGAATAAAGGAGGAAAACTCACAAAAGAGGTGTCCTGTGGGTGGAACCTGTAGGTCCAGATGTTATGGAAGAGAAAGAAGTATGAAATTAATGGCCTTCATGAGGTAGAGTCTAAGTTGTCTTCCCTCAGACTCAGTTTCTCACCAGGAAAGTGAAGTTAAGCATAATTCCCTATACGCCTAGCTGGTATATGTAAAAATGTTGTGCTCAAATCCTTCCTCTTCTTCTCTTTACTTCTTTCCCCAAAACCACACTACACGTTCCAAGAGGTGGGCTCGTACTTCAGTCTACCAGGACCACTTTATACGTTGTTGCTAATTTTGATCTTTCCTCATAGCTTAAAAAAATCTTCACAGTATTTTTTATCATTGGGCTTTTGTGGGGAGTAAGAAGTAAAAATAACTTAAAATTTTTTTTTTTTTTTTTTTTTTTTTTTGAGACGGAGTCTCGCTCTGTCGCCCAGGTTGGAGTGCTGTGGCCGGATCTCAGCTCACTGCAAGCTCCGCCTCCCGGGTTCACGCCATTCTCCTGCCTCAGCCTCCCGAGTAGCTGGGACTACAGGCGCCCGCCACGGCGCCTGGCTAGTTTTTTGTATTTTTTTAGTAGAGACGGGGTTTCACCATGCTAGCCAGGATGGTCTCGATCTCCTGACCTTGTGATCCACCCGTCTCGGCCTCCCAAAGTGCTGGGATTACAGGCTTGAGCCACCGCGCCCGGCCAACTTAAAATTTTTAAGATAAATTTTGCACAATTGCAAGATGAGTCAGAAAGGGAAAATTCCTATTTGTCATGTACTCTCAATTCATTTTGCTAGACTCTTGTGATAGACGAACCTTTGTGCAACTCTCTCCTAGAACATGGGCCACCATGGCATTTGCGTGGAATCATTGTACCGGAGCTGCAGTATTGTGCAAAGATGGCCTGGAGGAGGGGAAAATGACATCTTAAAGAAAGGGACAGAGTATTGGAAGTCAGGTCGAAGTAGGTTTATTAGACTTAGGAAATAAAAATATAGGACATCTAAAGAAAAAAATTGTTTTAAGTATGTCTCAACCATAACATGGAACATATTTATACTAAAGAAGTTGTTTATCCAAAATTCAAATTTAACTGGAGTCCTGTATTTTATCTGGCAACTGTAGTTGAATGAGACACAAAGGTCAAAGAGTTAAGAAGTAATAATGATATTTTTGTAAGAGTTTATAGTTTTCGAAGTGCCCTCATGTTCCTTATCTCATTTTGACCTCATATCAACAAAAGGTTGGTACTATTTCTCTAATTTTAGAGATAATGAAAGATTAGGCTGAGAGAGCTCAGGTGACTTTCCTAAGGACATGCCACTGGTAGGTGGCAGTGTTGGCACTTCAACTCAGCTATTTTATTATTAGTATTATTTTCGAGGCAGAGTTTTACTCTTGTTGGCCAGGCTGGAGTGCAATGGGGCGATCTTGGCTTACTGCAACCTCCACTTCCTGGGTTCAAGCGATTCTCCCGCCTCGGCCTCCCGAGTAGCTGGGATTACAGGTGCCTGCCACCATGCCCGGCTCATTTTTTGTATTTTTAGTAGAGACAGGGTTTCATCATGTTGGTCAGGCTGGTCTCAAACTCCTGACCTCAGGTGATCTGAGGTGATCTGCCCACCTCAGCCTCCCAAAGTGCTGAGATTACAGATGTGAGCCGCCGCACCTGGCCCAACTCAGTTATCTTTGAAACTTATTATTTTGAGATAATTTTAGACTTAGGAAAATAACAACAACAACAGCAACAACAACTTCTCCTAATATTAACATCTTATCTACCCATGGAACAATGACAAAAACTAAGAAATTAACTTTAGTACTATTCACTAAAGTATAGACTTTATACATATTTCATCAATTTTTTCACAAGTGTCCTTTCTTATTCCTAGGATCCAATTCAGAGTTCCACGTTGCTTTTAGTTGTCAGGTCTCCTGCCATCTGTGACAATTTCTCACAGTTTTTCCTTTTCTTTCATGATTGTGACACTTTTGAAGAGTACGGATGAGTTATTTTGTAGAATGTCCTTCAATTTTGGTTTTTCTGATTTTTTCTCAGGACCATACTGAAGGTATTGGGAAAGACGCCACAGCAGGGATACGTTCTTCTCAGGCTGTGGTATATTATGTTGATACGTATTATTGGTGACTTTAGCCCTGATCACTTGGTTAGGATGGCATCTGCTGAATTTTCCTCCAGAAATTTGCTGTTTCCCCCTTTGTTATTACTAAATATTTTGAGAAGTGACACTTGAGACTATAAAAATATGCTGTTTATACTTAAACTTTCCCTCATTAACTAATTTTAGCCTCTTGTGGTGGATCTTGCTTGTTGCCATTGTTATTATGATGTTGTAATGGTCATTTTCTATTTTCCTCATTTTCTCTACATTTATTAAGTGAAACTAGTCTGTTGGAAAGAGTTGTCGCTTCACTCCTTATTTAAGCTCAGTTATTTTAAGTCCAAGTCTATTGCTTTTTTCACTAATGCACAGATGAAGAAAAAAGTGTAGGATTTTGAACTATGGTAAAGGTATGATTGTTTCACGTGCACCGTGGAAGGAGCATGAAAATAATTTTACTTATTTTACTAACATTGATCAAACATTTACTTCTATACAGGGCCTTGTGTTAGGCATTGTGAAGGAAAGAGAAATGCACAAAAAAATCTCATGGAGGCTGATAAACCAAAGATAATACTTAAGGCATTCTTCATAAGAGGGATAATAAAACTTCTCAGCTGAATGTTGAACTGATAAATGATTATGTTGATGACTATGGCAATGATAAGTGAATTGTAATGCAGTTATCAAGCACTCACGGCAAGCTCAGCTCTGAGTAATACAGAATATCCTCAACCAGATGATCATGTTGTATGTACAGGTCTTGGCACATGCATCATGTGCCATGGGTTGTAGGCACATGCATAGTACCGAGTATGTAGGGTTATAAGCACCATGAGATCTTTCTCATAATTTATAGAAAGAAGAACTCAACCAGAAGATAACCATTTTGACTGTCTTTAAGATCCATGATTCCTTTCTGCCTGGGAGAGATTATGAGGCTTCAGAGAATTCAAATATTGCTCCTCATTAAGGAAATGGTAAATTAACTTACATGTAGTACCTGAAAAAATTAAACTTCTATTCTTGGTGCTTTCTTAACTGGCCTAAAATGGACCTTACAGGTATAATCTCAGTAACTCAAATATTATCAGAGGAAAATGGCCTGGCATGGTCAAAATGTAGCAGATTATTTTAACTAGTAGTTAATAAAACTGAACAACAGCTTGAAAGAGAATGCCAATAGTCCCTTGACATGGAGTGTAATGGGATGAAACTAGAGGCAAATGTAGATTCTCCTCTGTGAGTGTGAGGGGTCTACTATCAAGCAATTCTTTTTATATTCTGGTAGAATGTGAACTGCTTAGGACACACCCATGACGTGATATGAAAAGTACCAATGTACGTTTTTAAAAATCCATTCAAAAGTACTATTTTAAAAATCCAACAGTAGAGCTATATATTCCAGCTATAACAGGCTTTCATTTACATTCTTCCTCAAATGCAGGTGATAACCTGAGTTTGAGATGTAAGGAATGACCTGCATTTTAGAGAAGAGGAAAGTGAGGTTCAGGGCCATATGTGAGTTTTGCTAACATTGTCGGATCTTGAGCTTGGATCCAAAACTTCTGATTATGAGATAGGTGCTTTTTACCCCATGCCATGTTACCTCTGGCAGGTAAAATACCTAAAATTCTGCACAAGTCTAAGTAACGTGATCGTATGTCGCCCTTTACCCAGAGCAGTTCAGATTTATCCTTTTTGGCAGCATAATTAGTAATAATCTTACCTTTTACTCTCAAAAATGTTTTAAATTAGAGCAGAGATTATGTAGTAATTTCATTGATGGGAGGACTCAGGGAGACTCCAACTTGGGCTTCAGTGTTTAAATTGGTGCTAAAGAAATCCCTAATGAATTACTTCTATACATTACAAAAAAGTAATATCGTTTAAGATATTACTATGTAAATATGTTATGATACATTCTAATGTTGGAATTATAGATATTCTTGTGTGTATATGTATATGTGTATATAGGTGTATATGTATATGTGTTTATGTGTATATATATATAGTTGACTAGAAAAAAGCTCACAAAAAGGCAAAATTATAGTAATTTGAGAATGTAAAATCTCTGTCTTGAAGGAAACAAGACCATATATAGGAGCTGATAACATAATAATAATTCCTCTAACAAATGCAGTAGAACTTTATATTACCGAGCATTTTCTGATCATATTTTCTCATTTCAACTTCCTAACAATGCTCAGTTGGTAAACTAATCCCCCATTTTGCAGGTGAAGCCAAAACGCAAATACACAGTAAATAAGGCAGATCTGGGATCTCTGAGATTGTCTTCGTTAAGACCCTTCAGCACTGACCTTTTTCCTTGTCCTATATTGGCTTTCAAAGGTAACAGTGAGACATTGAACTTATAGCCAGAGGCATATTATTATGCTTGTGCTACTCGTCTCTCATCTCCTTGAGTAGGAAAAGGAGAGCATAATAGTGCCACAATATAACACAGGAGAAACTAAGGAAAGCTTCTCTTTTATTTAAAGCCAACATTTAGCCCATGGTTAATTTCTGTCTCAAGCTATTCAGAGGAATACTAAGATTTGTTGTGACTGTGCTATGTATTTTATGGCAACTTGCTTTTCTTCTCTAGTCCTCAGTTTCTCCATGTGAAAAATGAAACTTTTAACTAGATCATCTCCGTGGTTCTTTCCGGCTCTGATAGTGCATGACTCCGTGATTCTGAGTTTCTGGGAAAAGGACACATTCCAAAGCTGTATTCCAGAACCACCCTGTCTAACTTGGGCTCTTCTTTTCTTTGCATTTGGAGTGAGCCCAAAAGAAAGGTCATTTTTGCAGACATCTTGATGTTGTGCTCCAATGTCCTCATTAAATAACAGGAGCCTGGACTGGCAGGCCCAAGGGAATATTCAATCAAGGGGAAAAAGGCCAAGTCATTACTGGAACCCTATCATCAGAGTTGTAAACACAAGCATCTATTTCTGGGCGTTAGCTGAAAGCGTGTTTAATCGCGTGCTCTCTCTCTCTCCTTATACAGGTTCCGTTTGTTAAATGTGTGTGACCCTTCCGATAAGTCACCAGAGGTGATGAGGGAGAGAGAGAAAGAAAGCAAATTACAACTATAAAGAGTCTCTGAACAGTGAAACATCAAAACAGACAGTCTCTGGCTTTACTGGATGAGTCACCATTGCAGCCCGACCGCAAAAACAAGCGTGGCTTCTGTACTTAGCAGCAATCTTCCTGTCTGGAAAGGAAACGTTGCTCAGATTGGAGATACTGACCATTTTATAGACTTCAAAGCAACTTAGGCAACTGAACTGTCAGGCGGGAAAACAGGTAAAACAATTTTCCTAGAGTTTGTCTGGAGAATCAGCTACTCAAATCTGATTTGAAGCTGCATGGAAATACTTTCATCTTTAGCCGAAGCTGTTTATTTTAAAAAGTTTTAGTATGATGGTCTTCAGTTCTAGTGTAGTATGTCTATTTTTCCTCAAATAATGTAAGCCAGTTTTTTTCTGGAAGAGACTTGTTTCCAGGCACTGAGCTAAGTTCTATGGGGGATGGAGATAAAATCAACATGAGGACCATCTCATGAGGAAGCGGGACCAGCACACATATCATGACACTATGAAAGGAAATATGTACTGAAAACAGGAAAAACATGATACTGTGATGGTGCAAGGAAAACAGAGGTGGGTCTTGATGAATGGTCTACCAGATGAGAGACTAGTGTAAAGAAAGGCCTATGTGTATTCAGGATTTAGCAATGAGTCTAATTTAGGTTGAAATGCAACATACAAATAAGGAAGTAGAAGAAATAAAACTGGAGAGACTAGGATCAGATCTGGAAAGAGTCTGAATGCCAGGATGAAGATTTGAGGTCTTATGCTGTGTGCTGTGGAGACAGGGAGAGAAGAAGTAGTAACCTTATGGGAAGATAATAATGCCAACTCTAGAAAGGAAAAGGCAAAGGAACAAGATCAAGATCAGTTAGAAGACTCTTGCCACAGTTCAGGAAAGAAATTAATTTTGGCCTGATATGGTTGGCTCTGTGCCCCTACTCAAATGTCATCTTGAATTGTAATCCCGTCATGTTGAGGGAGGGAAGTGATTGGATTATGAGAGTGGTTTCCCCTTTGCTCTTCTTGTGACAGTCCTCACAAGATCTGATGGTTTTATAAGCCCTGCTTGCACTTCTCTCTCCTGCCGCCATGTGCAGAAGGTCCTTGCTTTCCCCTCTGCCATGATTGTAAGTTTCCTGAGGCCTCTTCAGCCCTTTGGAACTGTGAGTCAATTAAGCCTTTTTCCTTTATAAATTACCCAGTCTCGGACAGTATTGTTGTAGCAGTGTGAGAACAAACTAATACATGGCTCCTCACCTAGAGCATTCCATCTAGAGTTAGAGAGGAGAAGATCTACAGGAGTGGGCTGTGTTAATGCATCTGAATTTCTAACCTAGTCTATGAGGATATCAATATAAATGAAAGTATTCACCATCACAGAATGGATTAGTGTATGTTAAAGTCGTTGAGTGGAGGTGTGTGAAACTCTGAAGACTGTGGCCAACTCGAGTTGACACAACAAAGGAAAGTTACTCACTTCTTAGAAGTATGGAGGCAAATAGTGTTACCTGGACTACTCATACTACAGGCTTTATTTGCTGCTTGGAATTTTGAATACACATGTTAGCTATTCAACCCATAATTTATTTCCAGTGTATGATTTGTTTTCAAACAAGTTTCCAGTCCTTGGTCTTTAGAAAGCAGTGACACCAGGAAGGAAGAGCTTCCACCTTATCTGGTGGCTCTGTCCCTCCTGTGTGTCTGACCTTGGGTAAATCACCTGCCATCTCTGGGGCCTAGTTTCCTCATCTGCAAAATGAATATGTTATGTTCCTCAGTATTCAGGGCTCTTCAAAGTTTCAACAGTTTAGGTTGTATATTCAGTACAAGTAGTATCCATTATTAACGTTGTCTTTCACAAAATGAACCAATCTCATTGAACCTTCCTGACAGCCCTAGGAATAAGCAGTGTGGGTGGTTTTTTGTTTTGTTTTGTTTTTGTTTTTGTTTTGAGACAGAGCCTCTCTTTGTTGTCCAGGATGGAACACAGTGGCATGATCATAGCTCACTGCAGCCTTGACTTCCCTGGCTCAAGTGATCCTCCCACCTCAGCCTCCTTAAGTAGGTGGGACTGTATATAAGGGCATGCCACCATACCTGACTAATTTTTAAATTTTTTTGTAGAGTTGAGGTCTCCCAATGTGGTATAGGCTGGTCTCAAACTTCTGGCCTCAAGCAATCGTCTTTCCTCAGCCTCTCAAAGCACTGGAATTACAGACATGAGCCACTGCACCTGGATGGTATAATTATTTTAAATACGTTTTATTCATATGTTAATAGAGTCACATAGAAAGTAGATAATTTGCACTAGGACTTACAATGATTTGCTGACCTAGTCATGACTAGAACCTTGACCACCTGACTTCTAGCCCAGTGCTCTCTCCACTCTACTGGGCTGTATTGATCAGTAAAGTACATGACAAGGAATGTAGGCAGTTTCCTATGATTGTACTTGAATATGCTGCGTTTTTATTGTTTCTTCTGAGTTAGGACAGCCCAACAGAAAAATAATGGTTTCATGGGGCCCCTGAAAAGTTTTACTGGTTAAATGCTTATCTTTTAATCTACTTCCTTTCAGTGGGATGTGTGCAGATGTTGAGCTCTTCTTTGTGGTCAGTACTTCTATGATCAGCTGCAGGTGGTTATGAACTTGGAGGCAATCAGTAGCCAGAGACTTGACCACCAACACTCTTCAGTGTGGGTCCCTCTGACTCTAAAAATAGTAGAGTCCCTGGGCCAAAATGGCCTCATCCAATCCAATGCCCTGTCTGGGGCTTGATCTCTTCTATTGCAGTTCTAATGGTTGCCCAGCATCTTCTTGAGCTACAACTCACTTGTGGATCCTGGACATGTACTGTCAATTGTCTCAACATCTTCACAGGCTTGCTTCATGGTCAGCTCACATTCAACATGACAAGTTTCAAAACCCGTGTTACCTTTTCTAAATACTTTTCTTCTCAGATGGCGTTGCTATCTATTTAGTTCAACAAGCTAAAACCTAGTCCTCTTACACCCAATCTTCTTCAACATTTAGCAACTTCTAATTATGCTCCTTCTGAAATCTGTCTACATCTATCCTCTATTGCATTCACTTCCACTGTCCCCCTTCATGTCCCCCTTCATGTCCCCTACTATATTTCTCTGGACTATCTGTGTAGCTGCCCAAATGATTGCTCAGAGTCTTTAATAAGCAAGTCTGCATTTTACATTTCTAAATGAGAATACAGGATACATTTCTCCAATTTATTGGCTATGGAACATCTTTTTATCCTCAGAGCTTCTTCTGGAAAATGCTAGTCTAGCCTTTCCAGATGCAATGTAGTCCCTGTCATTGTCACATCTGTCCACCCCTCTTTGTGGCTGAACTTGTTATTTCCTCTGCTTAGAATGCCCTTCTTCCTGACTCTTGCCATCTGGAGAAGTCCTACGCATATTTCACAGTCCAATACAAACGTCTCCTACTCTCTGAAGCCTTCTTTGATCTCAAGTCCCAGCACATTGGCATAACCTCTGAGCTCTCAGAGGGCTGTGTACTTGAATGTATTATAATACTTAAATTATTTTATAGCTGTGTGTGTTTGTGTCTATCTCCCAACAATTCTAAGCTCTATATGTTACTCACCTGTCACCAAGTCTAGAAATTTGACTGCCTTCTTTCACTTCTTCGAACATTCACCAACTTATAGTTGATGCCAAATAAACCTCATGCAATAAGTGAGCTTACAATTCTAGTACAGTGTTTAGCCTCTTCACTTCCACCACGACTCCCTGTGTCCCGGTGGAAGGTATGCTGGGGCATGAGAACATTGGTTCAGAAGGTAAGATGGAACAAGTATATCGGTAGTAATTACTGATCCTTAGGGAAGGGGACTTCTGGGGGAGGAGAAGTCATTCAAGATCCTTATGGAAGGGGACTTTCAGGGAGGAGAGCCATTTCTGGAGAGGAACATCCCTGAAGTTCAGTATCAGTGTCTTACATTTACTGAGCACTTTCTCTTTGCAAGGTATTGTGCTAGGAACTGTGAATACATGTGAACTCTCAAGCAGCTTGTAGTTAATAGTTAGACTTGCTAAAGGCTCCTGGTTTCTATTAACAAAAATAACTCTGCTAACTGGACAACGAAGAGAAGTTTACTTTAAGAATGCAGACATTTCAGAATTCAAGGGCAGGAAAGCAGCTAGGTCTCTGCCCTGCCTCTCACTTGCGTTATAGTGCTGAGCCTCATCCAGGTTATTATGCACATTTGAAATACATTTGCCAAAGTATCTTCCACTATCCTAAAATAGCTAAATAACTCTTTAGTTTGGGGAAAATCCATACATTCCCAGTCTAGGCAATAATTACACTTCCCTGTGTAGACCACTACGGGATTTATAGAGCATTTTAATGTCTGTTACCTTATTTGGTCTCCACAATCATCATTCAGTCACTCCCTGATCTTTTCTGCGGGCTACAAAATACCAGGTGCTAGGATAGGTGTATGGAGACAATTTTAAACAAAATGGACATGACCCCTGTCCCTATGGAATTGAAAGTCTGGAAGGACAGAGTTCATATTTCTCTTATTTTAGAGACAAACTAAGGTGGAATGATTTGTCCCAGTTAGGTGGTAGAGCTAGGACCCAAACCTGGGCTTCCCATTCTGAATCCAAGACTGTGATTTTGCCACCGTCTGCTTTGCAATCATTGGGAAACCCCTGTGTATCTTCCAGGAGTTAACGGAAAAAAAAATGTCAATGAAAATGTCAAAGTGGCAAATAAAAAAGCCCAAAATATCAACATTAAGAAAGCAACAAAATAAACAGCTTCTGAAAACCCCAAAATATGTGTGTGTGTATTTGGGTGAAGTGAGCTCTCAAACCGAAACAAGTAACAGTAGCAATAGCCACTTGAAAACAAAAAAACAAAAACAAGAAAAAGACTTTTTTCCCCTCAAATCTGGAACGCAGCAGGGTGTTCTTAAGTTGTACAGAGCAGTGTTTGATGTGAGCATCCAGGTCCTGCTGTGAACAGAGCTCTACATTCCTGTCTTCCACGCAGCCCTTATTGACTGGCTTTGCTGGACTCAAATGTGAGCAGGCTACAGCTTTGCCTCTGGCCATTAGAAGGATCATCTTTCTTGGGGGTCCCAGTCGGTTGCCAAGTGGGAATGCAGTGAGCAGGGAGAGAGAGGCAGGGGCCTAGTTTGATAGGAAAGTCGCCTATGCCTACAGCACTTTATGCCTGCTCCTCTCAAGTGAACACCTTTCCGCCTTCTCATGTCTGTCTATGTAGCGAGTATAGGCCTTGGTTGTTGGATGGGTAGAAAGAAAAATGTGATCTTTCTTTCCTTGCACTATGATGAGATCTTCTAAAGGTGAATCAAATGGACAATTCCATTTGTCTCTGTGCCTCTCTATTTTAAAGCTGGAAGATGTAGCCTTAGGGTACCTAATTCCATAGATAGTAGACAAAAATAGAAAGGAAAAAAGAGAGCTGTCTTAGACTTTCATTAAAGCCTTGAATAAGACATAGTCTCTGCCTCAAGAGGAGGGACACATATGTGTAAACCATCGTTCCATTATCACATAATAATGGGCGTGTACAAGTTTTGTGAAAGCCCAGGGAAGGAAGTGACAATCCTTCTGGGTGGGTGTGTTAGAGCTGGATCCTGAAAGTAGGAGTGTACTCAATACAAAAGTGTAATTGGAGTTGAGGAGAGAAGAAGAGAAAAGGGAAAAAACATCATGTAAGCAAAGGCTTGGAGGTATGAAAGAGCATGGTGTATTCAGGGAGTATTTGAGGAGATACTGGTTGTTTTTCTGGTAACAACATACTTTGTGTAATGAGACAAAGTCAATGATTGCTTGGGTTTTATGGCAGGGCTGACTACATTAACAACCAACCAACAAATACCAGTGGATTAAGAGAGTAGACTTTCATTTCTCACTCACTTCCCAGCACAATACAGGTTGGCAGGGGAGTTAGGCCCCAGGCAGTCATTCGGAGACCCGGGTGCCTTCCATCTTCTGGTTCTGTCCTCCCCTTCGTTCCTCAAGTCTTTGCCACTCATCTGGAGGTTGGGGAAAGAGAATGAGGATCAGGCACACATAGCAAGTTTAAAGGTTATGTCTGGAAGTTGTGTACATCACTCCTGTCCATATTTATGCCTTTGGCTAGAACTTAACCACCCAGTCACCCTCAACTGCAAGGGGTCCAGGGAGTTAGAGGCTAAGGGGAGAACACATTGTCAAGCAGAACAGTGTCTATCACAGCTTTGTGTCTGGAGAACAGAAGGATGGAGAGCATGAGGGCTTTATGCATACAGGACAGAACCTGATGAACGTGTTCTAGCTTCCCTAGGGGACAAGCATGTCATAAAGGGGTCAGGGAGGGCTCTAGGTGAGAGGCACCCTGTGGCCACACTCCTTGAGGAAAAGAAGATGAATGATTCTATCTGAAAGGTGTTTGTACTCAGACAGAAGAAAATCTGCTCCAGCCATGAGAAAATGGACAAAAAATCACTCTAGCTCAGCTCTTAAAATGGGAGCAAAAGAAACCCAGCCAAGTAGACAACTTACAGCCCCAACATTTAGAAAGCACCATGTGGTTTACTGTATGCTCACACACAAGGTTCTCAGCTGATCCTCACAAAGGAGGAGGACCTGGTTGAAAATGATCCCTGTTTTAGAAGTGGAAAAATGTATGCTCAGAGATGTTAAATAAGTTGCCAAGGGTTGCACAGTAAGTGAGAGCTGCATCTGCCACTGAAACCCACATTGTATTCTTCCCACAGTTTCACCGACCCTCCTCTGTGTAGCAGAGATACTGACCACACTTTAGGAAGCTGACCCAGATCCAGCCCTGGACTAGAGGCCAGGATCTTAGGGAAGCTCTCCTCTATCAGCCAGCCCTCTGTTTGCCTGACTTCTGGAATCAGTGAACCACCTCCTCATCCAGAGAGCACGTACATGTTAGCTGTCAAACAGTGCGTGCCGCATCTGACAACCCTAATATCACTGTTTGTATTATCAGACAATTACCAGCCGAGCTCGTATTCATAATTTGACTAACAACTCGCGACAATGATTATTTTTCCTTTTCTGGCAAAACAAATATAGCAGCGTTTTCTTTTCAGCATCAGCGCTGATGCTCCTTGGCATTCTATCAGCTGAAGGATTTTTTTTTAAAAAAAAAAAAAAAAAAAAATGTTAGTCGTACTCCCCCACATCTCGCTAACTTTACAGTCCCCCATGGCATCTGTGTGCAGTGAACTGAGCTGTTGAGACTAAATGTAATTTGCAATCAAGCTTCTGTTAACATGGAAATGTACCGGCTGGTCTGCTGCAATATGGGTTCTCATTCTGTCTAGCATATGGTTGCATTAAATCCAGTCTCCAGAATGTCTCTTGTTACCACATTGTCAATCCGTGCAGAGCAGAGAACCCTAAAAAACCACTAAAGGAACATATTTTTGGAATTGGCTCTTCTATTGGATCTTGACAAGAGCTGTCCAAAGACATACTTGGTTACTTGAAATGAACTAGCCCTGTCAGATCTATGCACACACACACAGAGACACGCAGTAAACTTGAAAACGGGCTTCATGCTCTGTAGTCGTAAGCACAGGAATTACGCTGGAGGACAAAGGAAAGGAGAAGGTGAAGGACTCAGCTTCACCAGATACACTTGAGACTCCTGGATAGCTTTTTTCTTGGTATCTCAATATTTAAGGCCCAGAAAATTAGAGTTGGACAGGACATAAACTGTCTTTGTGGCTAGAAGCATAGGCTCCTGAAGTGGAGGGACTTAAGCTTGAATCCTGACCCCAGCCCTCCCTAGCTTGGTGACTGTGGGCACATTCCGAAACTTTGTGTGCCTCAGTTACTTCATCTGTAAAATGGAGTGGATGAAGGGTACCCTCACAACTTACAGCATTATAGGGGATTAAATGCCTACACACAGCACTTATATCAACAAATCATTGCTATTACTCAGTATTAATTACCTCTTCCTCACCATCCCTATTCCCAAATCTGATGCTTAAATGCCTCCCACAACATCACCAATATTATTCTCCTTCTCTTGTCTTGCACCTTGCTGATGTCCAGAATGTCAGCCTCTTCTAAGGCAGCCCATTCTTTTCTGTACAATTCAGTTAAATGGTTTTTTCCCACCTTGAGCCTTTCTTTTGGGACATAGAGAAAAAGCCTAATTCGGTGGCAGTCCTTCAGGTATTTCAAGAGTGTAATCATGCACTCTGTAAGCATTCTGCAGTTTCATTTGGCACCTTTCATTTCTCCTTTGGATTATGCAGTTTTGCATCCCCTTCCTAGGCAGGCCCCTCCTCTCTAACTCGCCTGGGTATGTCCATGCCAATCTTGATTTCTGCAGCCTAGGCCGAGCACCGTGTTTGCAGCTCCTGTGTCACCAGCCTGGTCCTACCTGGTGATGAGTAAGGATTTGCCTGATTCCTTTAACACAGCTCAAACGTGGACCTATTTGCACACAAGTACATCAAGCTTTATAAAATAGACTTTCCTTGAAAAATTAACAAATAGCAGTTTTCAACAAATCATACTTTAAATTCAATGGAGGGAAGAGCTGCATGCCTACAGGTCTCTGTATCATGTTGCAGGAAAAAGTCCTTTTTTCAAGGAAGTAATCACCTGCCTTAAACATCTATTCTGTAAATCGAAAGTTCTGTAGGTTTTACTGAATGTGTTTTAAGTAAGAAACACACACAGAAGGTGCACTGTATCTCACCAAAGAGATAGGATGCAGTATCCTCCAACATTGAAAGGGCACTTTGGGAGGTCAGGGGAAAATGGAGGGGAAGACATTCTAGCCATTCATTCATTCATTTGTTTCAAAACTATTTGTGTGCCAGACACAGCGTTAGGCACCAGGCGTGTTTCTAACAAGCTGCTCTTGCCACCAGGAAGCTAGAAGGCAGGTTAAAGCCAATTAAGATATGCCAAGTGCAGGGGGTTGTGGGGCCATCTCACCTAATCTTGAGTAGCTCAAAATCCAGGAACGGGGATAAACATGAAGGAAAATAATTACATTACTATGGAATAAGTGTTATATTTAAAGACTGTACAAAGTGCTCTGAGCACTTTGAGAAGAGAATTTGTTCATCAAATATTTTATTGAGCATCCAGTGTTACTGGATCTACAACGAAGAGCAAAACACACTCCTTGAAATTTACCAACGTTACAGTCTGAAGTATTTGTGTATGTGGTCTTAAATCAAGTACATACACTACATTTTTTATTGATTGATTACTTTAAAGAGATGTGATAAGTGTAATGAGTGTAATGAAGGAAGAGAACAGAATTCTAGTAGACAATTAGATGGGGCCCTGACTGGGGAAGTCAATGGGATATCAAGGATTTCTCCTCCAAGTGGTATTTAAGTGGAGACCTGAGAGATAAATTGCAATCAGGATGAGAAAGATGGAGAGAAGCACCTGTGCAAAGACCTGAAAGAGGGACCAAGTTTAAAGAGTTTGAGAAACTTGGGGAAACAGGGTGACAGAAAGGGGGTGGTCAGAAATGTCTTTGCTGAACAGGTGGCCCCACTAAGGAAGACTTAGCACGTGCAGAGGAAAGACAGGTCATTTCAGGCAGGACGGGCAGCACATACAGAGGACATATCCAGGTCTGGGATGAGCTCCTTCCATCTTTGTGGTGATGGGAGGTGGTGGTGAGATGTTCAGGGAATGTGCAGAAATGGATAGGAAAGCTGGGCCAGATCATAAATGGTTTTAAAAACTACATCAAGGGATTGATTATACCTGCAGACCCCACAAAAGCACTGAAGATGTGCTAGATTATCTTCATTTTATTTTTTTAAAGCCCGTCTCCCATGCTTGTGAGTAAGGAGAGGGCAGAAGAATGCCTTCTGTATCTCCAGATTCTACCTCCTGCCCCCATTTTCTATTATGGGTGGTTAAGTTACATTCTATCCCTCCTCGCCACTTTGTTCCCAGCTCTGATGTGTGATCTGTGGAAGCTTTCATTTTGCCATTCTCCGATTCTTGTTGTAGTGACATTGTGCTATGGTCTCTTGCTATGAGTGAGGGATCAGCAGCTCCTGAAGACTGCAGAGACTCTAACTCAACCCTGCATGGTGCTTGCAACCTGCTCCTGCATTCTGACAGGAAGGTTTCACCCAAAGGTGTGAAGGATGAATCACCCCATGAGGCAGATTATTTTCGGCTGCCAGTTGGCCATCCCTTATTGAGATCACAGAACTCAGAAGCTTGTGAGACTGTTCAGCCCAGTGCTCAGGCTCAGTGGAGAAACTCATTAGCTCTATTTAATTAGAGAAACCAAACACTTCCAAACCTACTTTAATGTCAGCCTGCTTCCCACCACCTCATTAATATATTTTTAAAAACTTTCACCTTTAATGTGGCAATGATTTTCTTAATTCTTTCAGTATTAGAACTCCACAGATTTAAGGTATTTAGCAAGAGAACAAGTAGAAAAATTACACAAGTGAGAGTCATGATTCTTTGAACCAGTATCTTTTGGTTATTACTAAATATGAGATTTTTAAACTAGATTTTCATGTATAACCTAGATGAAGGTGGTTGTTCTGGTTTGATCCTATAATATTGCAATTTTTAGGATCACCTTTTTTTATATAGAATTTTACATTTTCCAAAAGGTTTTCCATCCATCAGATGATTCCCACAAAACACTGAAACAAAGTAGGAGCCGCTGATAATATCTCCATTCTCCAGATGAGGAAGTCTGGGCTGAGAGTAGTTAAAGGATTTCTTCAAATGACAGCTCTATGCTTCAAGGTTGACAATGAGGACACAAATCTCAGGCCCAAGTGGCGTGAGATACTGCCTGTCGATGATAAATAGGGATGTTAGGAGGAGAAGATATTGTCTGAGAAAAGTGACAAATTCAGAGTAGGATGTGCTAAATTGCAGCTGACTAGACAGCTGGAAGCTGGATGCATATTTGTATGGCTCTGTCATACAAAAGCTGCTCCAATACTGTGTAAGTGTGGTCTCTCAACCTGGAGGAGGCCAACATTTTTCTTGAGTCAGAATCTTTTCCAGGTAGCCTGAGAGCCTGCAGTTAGGAAGTAGTTTCTTAATTCATCCTAGATACCCCTTTGTAATCCCTTGGTCTTTTACTCAAGCTGATCCCAACCCAGACTTAGGTGTAGGTGATACTGATTTCATAACATACTTTCATATCTTTTACCTCAATTGATTCCCACAGCACTCCTGTGAGATCTGAATTCTGGTCTCTGTCAAATCTACTAGAAAATAGGATTCTGTTAAGATGCAGGGTTTTCCAGTAGGAAACAGCTAATGGTGGCATACTGGGGACTTGAAGCTTGGGCCTCTCTCTCCAACAGCATGACTTATTCAATCATTTCCAGTGAAACTCCCCCAAACACTTTCCTTTCCTCTTCCCTTTCCTCTCTGTGTAGCTTCCTACTTTAGGATCTTCAGGAACTCTTCCCACAGTCTAATGACCAGACCTGCTTTCTGGAAACATTCTTATGTCAGTCATACATGTTTTACTATGATTTAAAAACTTTGAATTCTCTCTGTTAAGAGTATACTTATTCTCATTATTGTCTTCTCCCTGCTCACTATAGCAAATACTTCTTGAGCCCTTGCTATGCTCTTGACCCTGGGAGTACAATGATGAACAATCAGACATCACCTACATCCTCCTGGATTTAATATGGTTGTGGCAAGAAAGCTTTGTTTCCTGTAAGTGGGCTTCAGAGATCCACATAACTTATAGGCAACCATTTGTTCCTGCAATTTCAGGGTATTTTTAACCTTTAATTGTGGGTTTAGGAATATTTAGCCAAATACTCCTCCAGGTGACATATAGGCAATGAAGAGGAAACAGTACATAAAATAGTGATGTGACTTCACATTTTGAAACAAAGAGGAAGGTGGTTCTGCTGTCAAACTGAGCATTAAAATGTAACTGGGGGTGTAGGTGTGGGAGTTTCTCAATAGCCCTGGAAACAGCCAATATTTTGGTAGGTTCATAGGATTTTCTCTTTTAATAAAGGGGATTACTTGCGTCTTATTACAGGACTAAACAGTGAAGCCAGGAAATAGTACAAATTTCCTACTGGTTTTTGTTGAAATTTTGGAACAGATCATTACAGAACTGATTCATGGGCATTTTGGAGAAAAGGCACTGATCACTAGAAGTTAATGGGAGTTTACCATAAACAGGTTGTGTTAGACACACCTCATTGCCTTTTCTTATTATGCCACGCAATGGGTAAATCTGCAGGATGAGGAAGTTTTAGCAGTGGACTTAACACGACCTCTTGTGATGTGATTGCATATAAGCAGGTGAAATATGGGCAGGGTCATGTCTTACACACTGGTTTCATGGGCGGGTGAATAAAAATGACTCTTGAGCATGCTAACTGTTCCATGTAAGCTAGAAGGAGGTTCTTGGTGAGGACTAGAAGCCTTTTATTCTGTTCAATATTTTTTGTTAATTACTTGAAAGATTACCTGGAAGAGGGAATGCCCAGGTATAAAAATGACAGTGACCAGGCGTGGTGGCTCATGCCTGTAATCCCAGCACTTTGGGAGGCCAAGGTGGGCGGATCATGGGGTCAAGAGATTGAGACCATCCTGGTCAACATGGTGAAACCCTGTCTCTACTAAAAATACAAAAATTAGCCAGGCGTGGTGGTGGGCGCCTGTAGTCCCAGCTACTTGGGAGGCTGAGGCAGGAGAATCGCTTGAACCCGGAAGGCGGAGGTTACGGTGAGCTGAGATCACGCCACTGTACTCCAGCCTGGCAACAGAGGGAGACTCCATCAAAAAAAAAAAAAAAAAAAAAAACAGACACCAAACTAAAACAAAAATCAAATACCGTAGACTAACACAAAGAGATGGCATAATATAGTAAGGAGAAAGAGTTCTGGCATTGGAGAGACCTTGCCGCTTGTCTCTGACCTCCTGACAGTGAAGTAACATTGAAGAGAGGCTTACTGTTTCAAGAGTTCAGTTCCATCACCTATAAGGTAGGGATAGGATTGTTTGTGATTCAGATCAATATGAGAATTGAAAAAGAAGTGTGTCAACACCTAATATCATGCTTGGCACACGTTTTCAATAAATTAATAGCAATAACAATAATAACAGCAAATTGATATCTAAAATGATCTAGAACTTCTAGAACACAGGACTGAAATTAATACGATGAAGCAAATTTGAACTTAAGAGATATGTGTGGAGATGATATTGGAGGAATCAGGACCACATTTATGACACTCAAGCTGCTAAGAATTGCTTAACACACATCAGACACTAAAGAATGTATGCTAATGATGACTTGATTATCTGTGTGTGTTTGAGAAATCACAAAGGAGAATCTTATATTGATATTATATGAGTCTGATATATTCATATATATGAGTGGCTGCCATATTGAAGAGAATATGGATATCTTTATTTGCATTTTCCTAAGAGAAAGCCAGGCTAAAATGGGTGGTAGTTAAAAGCAGAGAAAATTTGGATAATATTAAACAATTTTTCTGTAGTAGTCAGAGCTTTACCGTCATGGATCTGTGTGGCTTGTGGAACAGGAGACCGTTCATCATATCAGCTGGTTTTCCTTGTACTGAAAAACCAGGCAGTGTTGGCTGCATGATGAATGTATTAAAACTTTGTTTATGCATTGCCATTACTAAATATCAGTTTTGTGTTGGGCGGTGAGTTAAATGCTGGTGGCCAAAGGATAAAGATGTAACCTCCACCTTCAGTTAGGTCACAGTTAAGAAGAGAAGGTGCCCTAAGTCTCTTTGAGGGATCTGCGGAAGACTTAGACAACGAGTAGGAATTTTCCAGGTAGATATTCCACTGAAAGAGAGTAGCCAGTGTCAAGGTTAGAGGTGTGAGAATCATAATGGATTCTCAAAAAGACAAATGTTGCTGGGAGTAGACTTTTCCAGGTGGGTGAGGACCTGCAATGCCCTGTACAGAGTGTCAGGGACTCAGACGCCTTCCCACTCTATCTGTTGTATCTTGTACATATCCATGTTAGAGCACTGATCCCACCATATAGTAATTGCTGTGGGTGCATCTCCTCAACACACTGTAAGTTCCTTGAGGGCAGAGACCATGGTTTATATATTCTTGTATCTTCACTGCTTACCCTGAGCTATCCACAGTTTACATACTAAACAAATCCTAATGAATAAAAAAGTAGTTAGATGAAAGCAATATGCATCTCATTTAAAAGGCGAGTTTTGGCATGATTTATGAAGAGGTGTTTGGTTCTTAGAGGTTTCTAAAGCTGCGCTGAATGTAACACCAAGAATCATTTCTAGAGAACTGTGCCTTTTCCAGAGTACTTCTGCAAATGCTAATGCTATTATTTAGTTCACTGTACACAGGTACTGCACCAAACACTTTTCCTGCCTTATCATTTAATCTGCACAGCGTCCCTCTTAGGTCCACATGTATTTTCCCCATTTATTGATAAATAATTTAAGATTTGGAGATGCTAAGTAACTCACCCAGGGTCATAGAGTCAGGGAGTGACACAGCTGGGACTTGAACCCAGGTCTGTTTGACTCCAGGGCTTGCGTCTTAACCACTACACTATCCACAGAAGGAGGAGGAGGAGGGAAGAGTTATCCAGTGATCCCATCTCCAGGTTAGACCCTTGAGATTCCCTTTGAATTAAAAGAGACTTGCCTGGTTAAAAGAAGCTGAGCTCTCCAGAATCTTCTGGCCTCACATTCTAATATAACCTCTGCTCTAGTAGTGGAGAAAGAGAAAATCTATAGGGGAAGGATGAGTTTAGAGGAGCTGGAGCATCGTGGATGCAGGTGGATATGGCAGCCACCCCTCCCTGCTCCCTGCATGTAGCACTACTACACCAGCAGATGCAACACCTGGTTAGAGAGCAGAGGAACTTACAAAATAGTCATGGTGGAGGCAGAAAAGAAGTGGAAATTGAGACTCTTCTTGCCTTTGAATGTTTTGTATAGTCTGGGAGACCCATTGGGATGTTTCTTTTTGTTTTTCCTTTCGACTGGGATGTCTTCCATTTGGAAGCCCCTTTGCTTCTAAGAAGTTCCGGAGGCCAGCCCAGGTCCACAGGTAAGGAGGCTAGGATGTACCTCTTAGTTATATCCTGGAAGAGAGGGAAAAGTGACCTGCAGGTCTCCCGGACTGAAAAGCACAATGCATGTCAAGTGGAACCCAGGGAAGATACTGACTTTAAAAGCAAGCATAGAATGACTGGCTGACTTTTGCTTGTTGCTTGAGTCTGGCAGATGGGGGTGGGCAGGAGGTTGAGGAACTTCAGCAGACACCAGCAGTCTGTGGATGTGGGTGGTCATTCTTCCTAAGGGCTGAAAAGATGGTCACCTTGCACTTGTGAAGATAAAATTCAAACCCAAGTTTCTCTGTCTTGGAACACAGAAGAGCGTAACCCTTTCTCAATCTTCGAGAGGAATGTTTTCAAAAAGTAGCAGCATGGAGGGAATACAAGGCTGCCTAAGGTTCTGATTAACAGATGTAAATTCTGCCCCGTCAATAAGTCTTGGTGTTTGTAGGATTTGTTCGCAAGGACAAAGATGAAAGGCAAGTTGCTATAAAACCTTTCCGCTCTCTCCTGATTGGTAAGCAAAAATGTCCACACACTGCCATCTGGTGGGCACTACTGGCCACTGTCGTTTTAATGAGAAAGTTTGAAGTTTACTCTAAACTTAGAAGGGACCAGGCAACTAATTACTGGTTTTGAGCAAAACAGCAACGTATAAAACCCAGTTCCTGACTGCGAAGGGCTCACAGTCTAATGGAAGAAACAGACTTAAGAAAAGGTGCCGAGTGTTATCAAAGCAGAGGACCTCTCTCTGGGAGTTTAGGGAACAGTACCTTTGAGCTGAGTCTGGAAGCATGCCTCGCACTGGAAAAAAGGAGGAGAAAGTTTATTTTAAACACAGGGAACATTATGGGTCATTGCATGGTGTGAGTTTTTAGTTCGGCCTGGCTGGTACGTAAGGAGCATGGAAAGAAGCTGTAGACAAAAGGCTGGGAAAAGTTTAAGCCAGACCATGAGGGGCCTTGAATGCCTGGCTTAGGCAGTGAATCAATCCGCTCTAGGTTATATAGCCAGAATACACAGGAATCAGATTCGGGTGGTAACGCAATATGAAAAGCATTTGTCTGTACACAGGCTTTTCAAACATTTGGAATTCTCTCATTACTTGAAATCACCTATGGAAACCCATTATGTGAAATAGGTAAAACCGTAGTTCTTCTGGTCAAAGCAGAAGTGGGGATTCAGAGCCTGAAGAACTTCTGCCATCCCATTTCTCCCATTCCTGCCACAGGCGGATGCCTTTGGGTAGCGCCTAAGGCTCAGCAGAATCTTGCTTGACACGGCTGCTGTGGGCGATTGCTGCCCTAATGTGACTGTCTCTGCACTGGTGTTGCAACTGCTTCGTCCTGTTCCTCCTATGCCATAGGTGTCCATAAAGGAGGTTCTAGATCTTTTCCTACATCAGCGCTGTTCTCAAGAATCCATTTATGGTAATCTCTACCTTATTAATAAATTAACTTGTCCAAACAATCTATGTTACCTGGTGTCTGGCCACTAGCTTTATATTGCTAACGGACATACGTAGGGAGGTGGATAGAAAGGAGCCATCTCGCAGTGTCTGTTAATCATCACTGTATGCTGCCTAAGGTATTATTTCATGTTAAGTATCCACGGCATATGTGTAGCACAGATACTCTATGATGGAGTTATGAGAAGTTGTTTGGTCTTACTCAGGGCACGAAAGTTGTTGCTTTCATTCCAAGAACAGCACTCTGAGAAAGCATTCAAGAACCTCTGATGAGTGGCTGAATTATCAAGATATCTAGGACTTTCTGTTCTGTGAAGACGTGGAGCTTCTAGATGCTATTTGCCACAAGAGGAGAGATGTCAGTCTAAGAACTGATGAAGAGTGACTGGTCCCCTGATGGGCAAAGACTGTCTTGTTCCAGCCAGCGTGGTTATCTTCTGCCCTCTTCAGAACAACACTTTTAGATGCAAAACACAAATTCCACCCACCAAACAGCATTTCCTCTCATTCTTTCTCTTGTTCCTTGTCTTTACTCACGCCTTGCCCACTCTCTCTGCATGGTGGGGTCAGTTTGCTCTCACTTTCCCACACTAACTTCTCTGTTTCGAGCCTGTGTCCGGAACTGCCTCCTTCTTGCCATCTGGTAGCTGACATCTGCCACATCTTTCCAACCAGAGCCCCCATCTTTTCTTGGAGGCCTTAAAAAAAAAAAGATGTTAACTTTCATTGCATGACTTTTCCCAGTACATGATTATGTACAGTGTTTTCCACATGGTTGAAATAACTACTTTAGCATCGACTCTTGCCTGCATTACTTAGGTTAATTGTTATTTTCCTGATGGCACACCGACCAGTGTCCTTTGATGTACCCAGTGCCAAATTCGATAAACAATAACTCAGAATATTACGCTTTATAACTAATGAGTTGGGGCTGTTCTGTGTTTTATTAGAGCAAATGGAAATGCAATTCCGCTTACCGCCTTTGATGAAGAGCAGCAAAGTGGAAGTGACTTTGTGAACTTGCAGGCTTTGTATGGATTTCTTTTTTGAGACAGAGTCTTGCTCTGTCGCCCAGCCTGGAGTGCAGTGGCACGATCTTGGCTCACTGCAACCTCCACCTCCTAGGTTCAAGCAATTCTCAAGCCTCAACTTCCTGAGTAGCTGGGATTATAGGCACACATTACTACACCGGGAAAATTTTTGTATTTTTAGTAGAGGCGGGGTTTTACCATGTTGGTCAGGCTGGTCTTGAACTCCTGACCTCGTGATCCACTCGCCTCGGCCTCCCAAAGTGCTGGGATTACAGGTATAAGCCACCACGCCTAGATCTTTGTATGAATTTCTATTGTTTATTTACCTGCTTCAGTGGAGACTGCTCATTTTCGCGGACATTTCCCTTCATAAAACAGTTAACTCCTTGAAGGAGGGAAATGACAGTGCGGGGCTTGGGACCAGGATCACAGTACATGATCAATAACTACTTTTTAAATGTATTTTCAATAGAGTTATAAGGATTCATCTGGGTACTGAAGACATTTGGGACCTCAGTGAAGTTTCTCCAAGACCAGATGGTCACACTGATTTTCTGGAATCATTTTGAATAAAAACGAGCGAGGTGGTGAACACAATGCAAGGTTCTCCGCGTACTGTCTGGTATTGTTCAACCAGCTCCATGGCTCCCTGAGGGCAGAGATGAGCAGATGTTAATGGAGAAAGCCAGGTGGGATGATGTTATAACATTTCTCCTACAGCCCCGAATCTCCCAACTCCTGCCTGTGTGACCTGAGTAAGACTCAGTGCACGACATCGGTGTTCCCAACTGTGCAATGAAGGAATTGATCCCCCAGGATCTTCCATTTCTGACAATGCTTTGGATTTCATTGGTTTTGTCACACGTACTCCCCAAAAGCCTCCATCTTTGGATAAGTGATTAAAACTGCTGAGTAATTTTCAATCAATAAAAGTTCAGCGCTGACTCTCATTTTCTTCCAAAGATGTTTGTGCAAAGACCTGTGCATAACAATTCAGATGACAAGCACACCTCCAAAGTGAGTCCCTTAACACCACTTGTCCTTGGGGTTTCAATAAGCTCAGTCATTCAGAAAAGCAAGTGAGTTTTGCAGATATAAGATACTGTATTATTAGAAACTCACCAATATAGAAAAAGCTGATGTGGGTTGGGAGATAGAGCTGATATCCCAGCAACAGTCTTCTTACTTCACAATCTAAGTATATCAGAGACGTATTTTGGAGACACAAATTTGACCCTAAATATAGTTAAAACCATGCTTTTGCAAAGGGCTTTGGTGTAAGTTATTACTTTGTGCTTAATTATTGAGGCCGTTAAACTCCTTAGGTTTCTCTTTCTCACAACCAAAGGAGTTTAATGGCCTCAGTAATTAAGCACAAAGTAATACCTTACACCAAAGCCCTTTGCAGAAAGAGAAACCTGGCCGGGTACGGTGGCTCATGCCTGTAATCCCAGAACGTTGCGAGGCCGAGGTAGGTGGATCACCTAAGGTCAAGAGTTTGAGACCAGCCTGACCAATATGGTGAAACCCTGTCTCTACTAAAAATACAAAAATTAGCCAGGTGTGGTGGCATGCCCCTGTAGTCCCAGCTACTCAGGAGGCTGAGACAGGAGAGTTGCTTGAACCCGAGAGGCAGAGGTTGCAGTGAGCTGAGATCACGCCACTGGACTCAAGCCTGGTGACAGAGCATGACTCCATCTTAAAAAAAAAAAAAAAGAAGATTACTTGATCCTCCAGCATATATCAAGTAATGGAGGATTTACTTTAAGGACATACTTGTGAAATAGGCCTCTCTGTCTTTACTGGAAACCAGGCAAACCTTAACCGTCAGCCCTTACAGAACCTGGAACTTACAGAACCTGGAAGGGGAATGTGGTCTGGATTGAGCAGATGTGCTTGGCTTGATCTGCTCTAGGGACTGCAGGAGCCAGAGCACAAGGCTCTTGTTCTTGTGCTTCACTTTCCATGTGACTCAACTACTCTGTCAGTTTCTGCTTCCCTTAGAATCTGTTCTTTTTATGTTTACAAGGCGAACTGTTTACTTCATTTTACAAAATCTGGAGAGAAATGGTCTGAGGCTATGTTTAATTACCATAGTCCATTGAGGAGTTTTCCTTCAAGTCACACCGTCGTTGCTGATTATCCTATATTTTGGCAACTCTTGGGCCATGGGCACTTCCTAGTCCAATCAGCTTTAGCCAGAAGCAGGTTCTACCATATAGACATGATTATCTCCAAATTAGAAGGAACTCCCAGCTCCAAGTGAAAGGGACGTGTGGACAGTTTCCTTTAGAAAGGGATGTGTGATGGTGGGACAGACATGTCTGCTGCAGTAGGAATGTTTCATTTGGCAGAGAGAAAACCTAAGAAAAAGTAGGATTGCTACCCGCCATTATTATTAAAAAGTAGGATTGCTACCCACCATTATTATTAAAACATAGGATTGCTACCCGCCATTATTATTAAAAAGTAGGATTGCTACCCGCCATTATTATTAAAATGTAGGATTGCTACCCGCCATTATTATTGAAAAGTAGGATTGCTACCCGCCATTATTATTGAAAAGTAGGATTGTTACCCGCCATTATTATTAAAAAGTAGGATTGCTACCCGCCATTATTATTAAAAAGTAGGATTGCTACCCTCCATTATTATTGAAAAGTAGGATTGCTACCCGCCATTATTATTGAAAAGTAGGATTGCTACCCGCCATTATTTGCACAGCTACCTTATGAAAGTTGTTTCACGTGTGTCTTAGATCCCTTAGAAGGAAGATATCAGACAAAGCGACCTGCAATAAATGGGAAGAAGTCTTGGCTTAAATGTAGTATTCCTCTGACAGAGTACAACGTGAGTGGAGTTGGAGATGATGCCAGAGAGTGAGCTTGCCATTGCTAGGCTTTTACAAATGTCATCATCCCTTTGTATTGAGCGCCGTTGCAGCGTGCAGACACTGGCTAGTATTTTTTTAAAGAAAGATTTTATTTTTAATAACCTAGCTATTAGTCATGGCCTGTCTTAATTCACCTTCCCTAGAAGTAGAACCTGAGAAGGGATTTGGGTGCACGTGGTTTATTGAGTTTACACTCTTAAGAAACATCTCCAAAGAATGAGGAAAACAGAACAGAGAAGAGCTGAGCAGGAATGTAATCGCAGGTAAAATGCTGTCTTGTTCTGATTCAGAGGAATTATGTAAAATTTGCACTGGAGTATTGTTCCAATCTGAGGCAAGGCTTCTGGGCTTTTTGGCCCCTGCATCATTCAATCATTGGATGTTTGGGGTGAGGGGCGGTGTCACTCCCCAAGTGTCTCGGGTAAGGCAGCTCCCATCAGCCCCAGGTAATTCTTCCTAGATCAAGTGTGGAAACTGTTAGCTGCAGCACCTGCCATGGCGGGGAGATGGGTATCCAGCTGGCAAATGGGATCTGGGTGGAGTATCAGCAGCATCTGCTGCAGGCTTCCTTGAGTCTGCTACAGAGAGTCTGCTACAAGACAGAAACTCTGGCTAGTGTAGGCAAAAAGCAGAACTGATTGGAAGGAATAGAGGGCTGACTGATCTGAGAGACAAAAGGACCACATCTGGACCATGGGCAGCAGACAAGGCAATCTTAGAGGACTAAGAGGACCGAGTCTCAGAAGACTGCCAATACAGTGAGGAGTTTTAAGCAATAATTGCCTGGCCAGGACAGCATTATGACTGGATGTCACCGGACATCATCGCAGCCACTCTAAATGAATTCTTATCATCTCTCCAAAGCCAGCCCTTTGGGTAGAAATACCTGATTAGCCAAACATAGAGCACACATTTATCACTAGCATGCTTTGAAGTGGAGAGAGGACGAGGCAGCTGCTTGTTTCTTGGAAGGAAGGAAGGCGTTGCAGCTCACCAATAACTCACATCATGCGATATTCTTCAGCAATTGGAAAAGGAGTTTGATGCTGAAGAACAAAACCTGAGAAAAGCCAGCGTATCTCCTGAAAAGCTGGCAAAATGAAGATTACTACCCTTATTTTATGGTTATAAAAACTGAGACTCAGAGAAGTAATTTTATTCATTGATTCAGAGAGATTAAGTTCATTCATTTGCCAATTATTTGTAGAGTGTCTGCTATGGGCTAAGCCTTATTCTAGGTCCTAGGGATTCAGCACTGAGCAAAATAGGCAAAAATCCGTGGCCTCATGCAGTGTACTTTTTTTTTTTTTTTTTTTTTTTTTTTTTTGAAGTGGAGTCTCTCACTGTCGCCCAGGCTGGAGTGCAGTGGCGTGATCTTGGCTCACTGCAACCTCCACCTCCCAGGTTCAAGCAATTCTCCTGCCTCAACTTCCCAAGTAGCTGGGATTACAGGTTCCCACCACAATGCCTGGCTAATTTGTTGTATTTTCAGTAGAGACGGGGTTTCACTATGTTGGCCAGGCTGGTCTCAAACTCCTGACCTCAGGTGATCCACCCACCTCGGCCTCCCAAAGTGCTGGGATTACAAGCGTGAGCCACCATGCCTGGCCTGCAGTGTACATTTCTATGTGATGTGTGTAGGGTGAGAGGGTGTTGAGACAAAAAATAATAGGTAAATAAAACACATAGTATATCAGACGGTGACAAATATTAGAAAGAAAAAATAAATCAGGGAAGGTGAGTGGGTTGGGTGTGGTGGCTATATTATGGAGATGTTTCCGTTTTAAGTAGGGCAGTCAAAGTAGTTCCTGCTAAAACAGTGACAATTGAGCAAAGACCTGAAGGAAGTAAGGGAATGAGCTATGTGACTGTGAAAATGTCCTGGGCAGAGCGAACAGCAGGTGCAAGATGCCCTGAGGCCTGCATGCGACTGGCAAGCTCAGGAACCCACGTGGAGGCTAATACGGTTAGGGGAGAGGGAGCCAGGGGGAGCAGCAGAAGGAAAAACCAGGAGGTGGCTGGGGCTGGACCATGGGGGTCTTGGAGCCCATAAAATGTTTTGAGGAGGGGATTGACATTATTGGAATTACACTTCAGAGGGTAGAAGGATGGACAGAAGCAGAAAAACTGGTTAGGAAGTTTCTGCAACAAATTAAGTAAGTGGTCATAGAGTCTGGGATTAGGGTGGCAGCTGTGGAGGTACTGAAAAATAGTGTTGTTGCTACGTTGCAGGCTGAAGAATGGCCCCTAACATGTCTGTGTCCTAATTCCTGAAACTTGATAAGGCAGAGACTTTGCAGATGTGGTTAGAGATCTCGAGATCGGGAGATTGTTCTGGGTTATCCATGTGGTCCCAACATAATCAGAAGGGTCCTTATAGGAAAAAACAAGCAGAGTTAGAAACAGAGAAGGTGATTATTCATAGAATCCAGGTATGGAAGTGGCAAGGGTCAAGGATATGGCCATAGTGAAAGCGTTCATTGATAGATAAATGGATAGAGAAAATGGAATGTTATCGAGTCTTAAAAAAGAATAAAATCCTGTCGTTTGTAACAACGTAGATGAACACAGAGGACATTATGCTAAGTGGAATAAGCCTTGCACAGAAAGACAAGTACTGCCTGATCTCATTTATGTGTAAAATCTTAAAAAAATTGAACTCGAAGAAGCAGAGTGTAGAATTTGGTTAGCAGGGGTTGGGGGGTGAGGGAAATGGGGAGATGCTGGTCAGAGTACAAAGTTTCAGTTATGCAGGACGAATAAATTCGGAGATCTCATGTACTGCATGGTGACTATAGTTAATAATACCGTATTGTATACTTGAAATTAGCTAAGAGAGGAGATGTTACATAGTCTTACCACAAAACAAAAGGTAACTATGAGAAGTGATGATACGTTAATTAGCTTTATTGTGGTAATCATTTCACATAGCATACCTATATGAAAACATCACGCTGTACACCTTAAATACATACAATGTTTGTTTATCAATTGTAACTCAACAAAGCTGGAAAGGAAAAAGAAAGAGAGAAGGTGATGTGAAGGTGGAAGAAACAGAGACAGAAAAGGTGCTATGCTTGCTTCTGGCTTTGATGACTGAGGAAGGAGCCAGGAGCCAAAGAATGTAGTCAGCTCTAGAAGCCGAAAAAATCAAAGAAAAAGTTTTTTTTCATAGACCCTCTAGAAGGAACACAGCCCTACAGATGCCTGACCTCCAGAACTCTAAGGTGAAAAAAATTACGTTGTGTTAAACCCCTGTGTTTGGAGTGATTTGTTCCAGCAGCAAAAGAAAACAAACACGTGGCTTTTGGAGTTAGGGTCAGTGATGTTTACCCATGGATGAGATGCAGAGAGAGTCAGGGATAAGGTTACAAGTTCGTGAAGAGCAGCTGGAAGGACAGAGTGCCTTTTACTGGGGAAGACCTGTTTGGGGTGGCTTTAAGTCCAAGCCCCTGGTGATACCCTTTCTGCTCTGGCTATGCTAAGAGGCTAAACCAGGACAAAATTCACGGGAGACGCACCCGCTTGGCTGGTCAGATGGGTACGTCCATTGCCATCATTCTTCCCCTAATTTTACACCCTTTTTGCAGCCTCTATCTATCAGTATTTCCTCGTTGTTCTTTGATGGTAGCAGATAGCACAGAGCTCGATGAAATTAGACATATATTTCTTATTTTAAGGCACAGCTGAGAAAATGTCTAGGAAATAAAAGTTGTTTTGATGTAAGCTGTATTATCTGGAGGCTTGTTAATGGTCTGTCACTGGGGTCCTCAGGCTGAGAAATTGATTCCTTAAACTGATAATCACTGAAACAGTCACCAACGACCATAGTACTGCTTTGGTTATCCTCAGCCAGTGACAAAAGTCATACTATTGTAGTCAAAGAAGCTATGCCAGGGAGTTGGAGCACCTGATTTTGACTGGCTTTGCTGTTCACCTGCTGTCACTCTCTCTTTTTGAGCCTCAGCTTCCCTGTCTGTAAATTGAGTGTGCTAGAGCCAGTGTTTTCAAAGAGCTCTCTTGGGGCTGCTTCTCCTTGCTATTTGTTATGCGTCTTAGAGAGAAGCTTGATCGAGCATTAAGCTATCCAGGTCTCAGCACTGTTCTGTCTCAGGTCCTGAGGAGCAGACACTGACCTACTTCTTCTGCCTTCTTTTCCCTGCTGTCCTATTGGTCTTTATTCTGACCCCAGACATGTCATTGCTCAGGATGCAGTTAGAGACCTTACTTCTATTCCAAGTGGCCAATGACTCACATGTCCACGGGACTGAGCAGTGAGGACAGGCTCCATTCGACAGAGTCCAAGGCAGATGGTCACGCTTCCTTTCCAGACTGAACATCAAATGCCAGGAGCTCAGTGAGGGGCACTCTCCTTCTGACTTGGAGCTCTGTGAGGCAGACACACAGGCCAGGTTCCGGCCACCTTCTGTTCTGGTTTGCCTAATGATGCTTTTGGCAAAAGACAAGGAAGAACAGCAAAAGCAAAGAAGGAAGCGATTAATCTGTTAAGGGAGTGTAGCAAGCATCCTTGACCCTCTTGAAGGAAGTTTCCATGAAAATAAAACACAAAACAGAACACCATGCTGTTGCCTCCCAGGAGGATGGCAAAACTGTGGTATGAATGCCCTCCCTGTCCTCCTTCCTAGGCCACGCTGATGAGTTGGGACCTGCAGGATCCATGTGACAGCAGTTATTACGACTCCCTCCTTCCTTCTCCTTCTGGCTGTAGCAAATCTGGCCTGTCTAATAGCACAAGACTGAATGACTGGTACTGAGTATTATACAATGTGTGTTGTAGAGACAAATGAAGGCTTAAATAAATAAGCAGGTGCATTTAGCAAGTGCGTCCTGTTAGGATGTTATTTACTGTGGGACTTTATATATGTTGCATCCTTCTTTTGCTTCTCAGGGAGGCACATTTATCAAACAAAGATTCTGGCCAAATCTTTTATAGTCAAAAAGATACTGAATGTTGACATCATAGTCACTTACCATTGGAGGACCCCTGAAACCAATTATGACAGGAAATAGAAACCATCATTATTTCCTGGCTTTTGAACTGCTCTTACCCTGCTTCACTTACTTAGTGCCCCACACAGTCCTGTGGACTAGGTTTCACTATTATTCTCCTTATGCAGCTGGGGGAACTGAAGGTTGAGGGATCTAAAGCATTTTAAAACCTTGCAATGGGGCTGGGTGCAGTGGCTCACACTTGTAATACCAGCATTTTGGGAGGGCAAGGCAGGCAGATCACCTGAGATCAGCAGTTCGAGTCTAGCCTGGCCAACATGGCGAAACCCCATCTCTACTAAAAATACAGAAATTGCCCAGGCGTAGTGGTGTGTGCCTGTAATACCAGCTACCCAGGAGGTTGAGGCAGGAGAATCGCTGGAACCCAGGAGGCTGAGGCTGCAGGGAGCTGAGATCGCACCACTGTACTCCAGCCCGGGCGACAAAGAAAGACTCCATCTTTTTTAAAAAAAAAAACAAAACAAAACAAAAAAAAATTGCAATGGGAAGAACAGACATCACTGTTCTTGAAATTTCCTTCAGCCTTTCCATGACTCTGGAGTTTCACCGTCCCCAGCCCATCTTGTTCAGTTTGTCTTCATCTTGGGTTCTGTCTCCTTCCTTCACTTCATAGCTCTGTTTTCCTTTTGCACTCCCTCATCTGAGGTCTAAAACAAAATTGCTCTCATTTTACCACTGTTGTTTTGCCTACTTGTCTGAAGCTGTCCTCAAAAGTACCTTTTCTACTTTTCTATCCAAAGAGCTCATCAAGTTGTTTTTTTTTTTTTTTTTTTTTTTGTCTTTTTGCCCCAGACAAAGGCAGTTTTCCTCTTAAGAAGAATTATTTTGAAAGCTGTTGAAAAAGTGACATTTGCTGTCTCCAGGATTTTCTTTGGAGTAGCAGGCAGTTTTTCCTATGATCATGAAGGTATGTTCCTCTCACACCACATGTACACCCTGCTGCCCTGGGTTTGTGCCATTTTGTTTTCACAACTTTTTGTTTCAATGCTAAATCATAATAAACTTGTAAAAAGTTTAACATTATAATTCATTTGAGCCATACACATAAAAAAATTATTTTTTTCAGGTTTTAAAATGAAGAGAAATGCAAGAGCAGACCCAACTCTGGGAATTATGACAGGTTTCACAAGGAAGAAGTCTCAGGTGTGTGGCATATCCTACCAAGTGGAGGTGGCATGTCAGGTACAGGGAATAAGATAGGTAATGGCAAAGATGCATAAACTAGCATGCTATGTCAAGATAATGGAGACGGATAATTGAGGCGAAAGTGAGAGATGATTCTGGAGAAGTTGGTTGGGAAGAGGGAAGGACAGTCATATCCCCTGTCCTTATGATCTCGTACAACTCCCACATAAACTATACAGTACAGCACTATCTAAAGCAGCAATGTTTGTTCATACCGATGTTGTTAATTTTGTGTTCTTGTTATTACTAGCGATCTGAAGTCAGCCATGAGTCCCAATCTGGAATGATCTGATTTCAGTGGCTGGCGTGGTTTAATTCTCTGGCATGTTGTTCTTGGTGTTAGGAGTGCAGTGTGGAATGGGAAATGAGAAGTTGGGCACCTGTTTCCTATTTCAGGCACTGCAGATTCATAGGCACAGTCCTGGGGTAAAGGTTTTTGAGGTAGATGATGCTTTGATGGAGTATTTGTGTGTGTGTGTGTGTGTGTGTGTGTGTGTGTGTGTGTGTGCTGCAAAGATCCACTGTCATCAGTTTTCACAAGCATTTCAAAGCAGTGTGTGTGTGAGGGGGTGGCCTTCTCAGAGATTGTCACTCTATGATTAATCTCATAATAAATCCTAAAATTCAAATTCCAAAGGAAGGCCTGTATGGTGGATGGTGTGTGGGTGGTCGGGGGCGGGGCATCAACTGAATGCTAAAGAGGAAGTGGGCAGAGCTGTTAGCCTGAGCTGAGATGGGCTGCAGCCCTCCTCGAAGCTTAAGGATGTCAGCACCTCTGGGAGGAAGGGTCCTCAGTTGACTCTTCTGAAGGAGAAACGTGGAATGAATGAAAAGATCCCAGTCAATTGTCGGGTTGACTAGAGATTTGATTGGCTGATTTCTTCTTCACAGCGGGAAGATGATCTCACATGGCAGTGAGGAGGGAAGAACCCTGTGCAAGTGATTTAGATGATTTAAGATAATTTTTGGCTGGGGAAAGATGTGATAAAATTTGGTGCTTAGTAAATCCCTCCTCCACTTTAATTAGAAGTCTCGGGATCAGTCATCTATTTTGTGCTGTTGTAATTTTCTTTACTTCCATTTAGGTTTTTCTCAGCATTTAGTAAATTTCATTTTGAATGTGTCAGCCTGTCTCAGTTGTGCAAAGGAAAACAAGGAAAAAGATTATGTTTACCTTGAGCTCAGAAGAAAGGAGAGATAGTGTTTCTCTCTCATCCTCCCCAACCCAACTCCCCAACCCAGGGAGATAGGGACTAGGCTTGGTGGTGGCAACAGGAATCAAAATCAAAGCACTCCAGGGAAAGGCAAAAGCTCAGAGGGAAGTGTTGGAATGCTGGCCTTGCCCCGCCCTGTTTACCTGCCAGACCTGTTTCCAAGGATACTCTTCTCTGGGGGATGAAAATTTAGATCATCACACGGAAAATACTTAGTGTGTTCTTCATATTCAAGGTAGTAATGAATTCATTCATTCTTTCTTTCTTTCTTTTTTTGTCGTTGTTGTTGCTGTTGAGAATCTCTTATATACCACTTATGGCTAGGATCTGTGGAGAAGAGGCAATGAGGCAAAATTGAAAGGGTGCCTCATAATGGCCTGGATTGGATTTTTGGCTTTGCCCTGTGGCATGGCCTGGACACAGAACTTCATTGTATTCCTTCCTTGTAATAAGATTGGTAATGGCCGCCTCCTGGGATGATCAGGAGAATTTAGGATGATGTGAAGTACCTGTTAATTCACTGGTACATGATAGGCATTTAGGAAGTGTTAGCATACATTGTTTATTGTCTTTTATTACACACAACTGCAGAGGTAATCGAGTATAGAATTATCATGGGGGCGAGGGCTGGAGGGAACAGGCATGGCCTCTCTCATTTTTCTTTGGTTATGGAAGCAGTATGTCATGGAAAGGAGCTTCACAACTGGACTATCTCTGTGGCCTTGGGGCAAGTTATTCACTTGTTTCTCCTCAGTTTCTTCTGCCATAAATGGAGAAATATTGTAAAAACCAAAAGACTCAAATATATTACATGCGTATTAGAGTGCTTATTGCCTCCTAGCTTAATAAGTAGCAGGTTCTTCTGTTTTGTTCTTCTCGTCCACATTACCTTACCATTCTCACCAACTACCTTTCCTGGGTGCAAAACCTGTACAAAATATACCATCCCCCAGGCCCAAAAGCCTGGCAGTAGGTTCTAAAGAAAATAATTGTGCCTACACCTTTATCCATTTTTTCACTCTTTATCCACTTCATTTTATATCATTCTATGAAATGTTTATTAAATATCTATTACATGCCAGCAATAATGGTACTTTCAGTGACTAATGTGACAGCTCTTGCTGTCAAAGAGCTCTCAGATTAATCAGGGAATGACAATAATCTAGAAATAACTATATTGTAAGGCAGATACTGCATGTGCTGTGAAAAAGGTAAAAGGATATGGAGGGTCAAGATGAAGGCAGGTAGCTTCTGAATGGTGGAGGTGTGAAGAGAAATGGAGAGAGCTTCATGGAGGAGGTAACTTTAGAACAGAATCTTTGAGGCTGTGAAAACTTTCTCTATGTGGAGGTGATGGGGAAGGACTCTAGGAAGAGGCAATTTTCTTTCTTTCTTTCTTTCTCTCTCTCTCTCTCTTTCCTTCCTTCCTTCCTTCCTTCCTTCCTTCCTTCCTTCCTTCCTTCCTTCCTTCCTTCCTTCCTTCCTTCTTTCTTTCTTTCCTTTTTGAGACGGAGTCTCACTCTCTCCACCCAGGCTGGAGTGCAGTGGCGTGATCTTGGCTCATTGCAACCTCTGCTGCCCGGGTTCAGGTGATTCTCCTGCCCCAGCCTCTTGAGTAGCTAGGATCACAGGCACCTGCCACCATGCCCGGCTAATTTTTTTTTGTAGTTTTCAGTACAGAGAGGATTTCACCATCTTGGCCAGGTTGGTCTTGAACTCCTGACCTCGTGATCCACCTGCCTTGGCCTCCCAAAGTGCTGGGATTACAGGCGTGAGCCATCACACCTGGCCAAAGAAGGACCATTCTAAGAAAAGCAGGGGTGTAGCAGCTTGTGAGACATATTTGGGAAATGCTGACAGTTTAGTTTGGCTGGAGAATATGATATGCAAAAAGAAACAATGGGGAATAAGGATGAAATATTATTGTTACAAGTCTTTAATGACAGGATAATAATTTTGTACTCAGTTTGATTTGCAATGAGGAAACATTGAAAGCTTTTTTTGAGGAGGAGGGTAAGTAATATGACAACGAAGATACAATGAGTTGCTATCAAAATTTGGAAGTGGTGGGGTTTACATCTGGCTCTAGTAACAGCCAGATAATAACATGTGGGTCTTTGATGGCTGGTATGGAAGAGAGAGAAAAATAGCATTTCATGTTCCAAATTAAAAGGACAGTAAAGCTAAAGACAGAGGTAGAAACCCCTAGGGGATAATTCAAAAACAAATTAATCCAGGTTGCTCTAGACATAAGATACAGTGGAGAAATTCGGAGAGAGAACCAGATCTCTCCCTGTGCCCAATTTTCCCACCTATAAAATTTCAGTAATATATATACCTTCATTAGAGGGTTGTTGTAGAAACAAAGTGATTAATATTTATAAGGGGTTTACGGCAGTTTCTGGCACATGATAAGCACTGCATAAGTATTTGCTAAATAATTAGAAATAAATTTAAGATGCAAGTTGATTTAACTTGGGGTTCTTAGGCCAGGCGTGGTGGCTCAAGCCTGTAATCCCAGCACTTTGGGAGGCCCAGGTGGGTGGATGACCTCAGGTCAGGAGTTTGAGACAAGCCTGGCCAACATGGTGAAACCCCGTCTCTACTAAAAATACAAAAAGTTAGCCAGACATGGTGGCGGGTGCCTGTAATCTCAGCTACTAGGCAGGCTGAGGCAGGAGAATCGCTTGAACCCAGGAGGTGGAAGTTGCAGTGAGCCAAGATGGTGCCATTGTACTGCAGCCTGGGCAACAAGAGAGAAACTCCGTCTCAAAAAATGAAACAAAACAAAAAAAAATGGGGTTCTTAATTTTTTCTCTGACTATTTCTGTCTGAGGCATTGATTCATCTTGATAACACCTTGCTTTAGTTAGTATTTTCAATAAAATTTTGGTATGTGTTAGCTCAAGTTATCTGTGTTATGATTCAAGACAGAACTGTGATCAACTGTGACACAGGCCAGCTAATCTGAAGACCTTTAAAAATGTGAAGTTTGTTATAGCCAATTGTTTTGGTTATTGTGATGATTTACCAGTTTTAGGCTTAAAACCCTAACATTCATAGGCGATAAACCTGCTTCTTTAATAAAATGATGACTTTTATGGGGCAACAAGTTCCGGTGAAAAGGAAATACCAGACTGAAGTTAAAATTCAAGATATGACTTTGCAGCAGTCACGTTCCTCTGTGCCTTAGTTTCCCAGAATGTAAAATTAAGGAATTAGGCTTCTATGTGTGCCATTAGGGCTTCTCCAAGGCTTTACAGGTACCTCCAATATATTCCTGAATAGCAGTGGAGTTGTCGGGGTTGGGCTGGAGTGAGCACCCTTCGGCTCTACCCTCTTGGCCCTGCTTGTGTAGCAGGGCAGTCCCTGATGCACATTGGTGGAACCCCCGCTGAGACTCATTCTGAAAACAAGTGGATAAGATGATACTTTTAGCAAATCGTCTTTGGTTCTCAAAAAATATGCATTTTTTTTTTCAAATAAGGTAAACTTTTTGCATAATAAACAAATAAATAAGACATAGATATCTACATGCATTTACTTGTATTTTGCATGAATTTGGGAACTTTGCTACTTACATGGAACTCATGGTAAAAGAGAAGATTTTTTTATATGGTGAACAATTGTTCCTTCATGTCTTTGTTTTATAAATTCTGAGTTTTGCTCTTTTTCTTTTCTCTTTCTTTTATTTTTCTTTTTTAGGCAGAGTATCTGTCTGTCGCTCAGGTTGGAGCGCAGTGACATGATCTCCACTCATCGCAACCTCCATCTTCCAGGTTCAAGCGATTCTCCTGCCTCAGCCTCCTGAGTAGCTGGGATTACAGGCACCCACCACCATGCCTGGCTAATTTTTGTATTTTTGTAGAGATGGGGTTTCACCATGTTGGCCAGGGTAGTCTTGAACTCCTGATCTCAGGTGATCTACCCACCTCGGTCTCCCAAAGTGCTGGCTTACAGGCGTGAGCCACCAAGCCTAGACCCTACTTTTTTTCTTAGAGTGGGACACTTTTTGGCTTAAAACATGATTGTGAAAACCTAGGATACTAGCTTCTTTGTTCATTATCTACTTTTCTAGTCATTGCATTTGTTTTTCTTTTTACCTGTTTTCAAAATTGAAATAAGCTAAAAAAATATATAAAAGCTTCCCTTTTTTTAAAAAAAAAAAAAGGTATCTGAAATTTCACAAAGTATGCTGGCATCGCAGCATTCCATGAATATTTAATCATCATCATCAAGACAGGAGGTTGGAGAAAAAAATCAGGTTGTGATATTTGGGAACAGCAGGTGTGGGAAGGAGGGTGTTGACACCCTCTGAAAACGGATATGGCATGTTGTGTGGCAGGTTCCCTCCACAGCTCCCATGTCCCCTGGGGTCCCAAACGTGCTTTAAGAAAACTCTGAGGAGCTGGAGCTTGTCCTCACCCTTCCTGTGGCAGAGTGTCCCTGGAAATGGGCATGGGCTTTGCTGAACTCCTTTCCTTCACAAAAGCCTTCAGGATTTCTCTTTTCTGGGCCTTTGTACAATGTAGTTAGCTTCAGCCCCCATCTCTGTGCATTTTACCCTTATTACTGTTGTTAAGCAAGAAGCTCTTTTACCTGTAGTAAGTCAGCAGAGTACAGATATCCCGCTATGAGAATTTGGGATGGAGGGTATTGAAACTTAGAGTTTACCCAGGAAGGTTTATATCACACAGTGAGGAGTAATGTAAAAATGAAAGAATCGCGGGTCATTCATGGACAAATTACTTGCCTTCTAACCTTACCACACCCTCCACTTTGCCTGCCGCCCAATGTTCCAGACACACAGGTTTTAGTGCCATCTCCTTACAGCAAGACTGATTCACCCTACAGGTTCTTGCCCCTGAGCTTTTGTACGGTCTATTCTGGGTTGGAGTTTTCTAAATGACTGTCACGGTAGATGGAGAAACTGTAACACTCTGGTTCTCAAACTTTTATGTGCATAACAGCCATCTGGCAAGGCTTGTTGACTTGGAGATTCCTAGGCCTACCCCCCAGAGATTCTAATGCAGTAAATCAAGGGGCCTGGGCATGTACATTTTTTAATATGAGGTTCTCAGGCAGGTGTCCAGGGACCTGCGCATCAAATGCTGTCTTCGGGGCGAGAGGCTCTTTCTGGACACTAAAGGATGCCCTGGCATAAAGATCCATGCTGATACTGGAGTCGTAAGCCCTGGACTCTGGGCCTGTCTTTGATTCAGGCTGGTCACTGCACTGGGGGTGCGACTATTATTTGACAGTGGAGTAAGATTTTCACCTGTGGACCCCAAAGATGCAGAAAGGGGGAAATAATCCAGAATTACTGCCAAGAGGTGGAAACAGCCCACAGTGTGATTCAGGTGGCCACTGAGTGTTACCCATATGGAAAATCCCTTAGGCTACAGGAATAGAAGCAGGGCTGTAACTGGTCAGGGACTAAGACAGACAAAAGGAAGATTCCCTCCCTCTCCCCAGGTGATCTGGGCTCTCTGGAAACCCAGAGAGCAGTCCAGTTCAAAAGAAATCATCAAATGTCAAGACAGAATTACTGAGGAGAGTCCCCAACAACATAATAAAGATGAAAATTAAACATAAACTTCTTAGCTAAGCATTCCAGACCCTCAATAATACGGCCTTGGCCTTAGAGTCCACCATTTCCCTTTAAACTTCACATTCCAAGAGAAGAGAGCATTCAATGTCTTCAAATGGGAATTCAAGGGACTGTACTGATGGGTGAGTGCCATAGGAACCTCCTCTCTGGTTCAACTCCTGTGGTCAGAACTCAAGTTTGTGAATTAAGCTGTTCCATTGTTTTCATTACGTTGCCATGCCAACTTAGGTTCTAGAGTGCAATCTTAACTTTAAAAATCACTCCTTAAACTGGGACACTGACACGAAGGTGATAACCGTTTGATACTTAGTAGCATAGAATGGCAACCCTAGAAGAGACCTCACTTTGAGCAAGTCCAAACTGCTTTAATTTGTTGACAAGGAAGCCAAAGGATCCCGAGGGAAACTTGCCTAAAGGTACACTTGCCGAGCACACCCAGGAAGTTAGTGAACTAGGGAGGTAACTCTAGGTGCCTACACAGAAATGCATAATACCTTTTATCTTAACTTGTGTCCCTCATACTTTCTTTGATGTCTCAGCGTTTCAAAAGCCTATCTTATTTGCATTGTAATTTATCACTAGCTCTTCATTTATGTGTTTAAATTTTGTCAAGGTTCTTCTTCCTTCTTTAATTTCTTCCCTGATGAGACATGTAAAATGACTCAAGCTGTTAGGAGAAGAATTTTAGGTAGGAAGAAAAAAATAATAATTCAACGGTAATAGTTTCATCTTACTGAGGTTTTAAAATATCAGGGTCATTTTCAATTTAATTCGACCATATACTGGGTATCCAAGTCTGCTGGTGACTGAACTGGGGGTGGGACTATTATTTATGTGACAGAGGAATAACTTCTTCCCCTGTGGACCCCAAAGATGCAGAAAGATGGAGAAAATCCAAAATTAATGCCAAGAAGAGGTGGGAGCTGCTCACGGTGTGAACTGGGATCAGTCCATCTCCAATCAGATGCGGTGTTTTCTCTAACGAAGGTGGGCTGTGATGGTTGCCTGAGTCTGCTCTGAGATTCCATCTAGCTCTGTGACATTGAGAGGTGACTGGATGGTTTCCCCATCCACTCCAGGGTAACCCACACTTCCTCCTGAGCCCTGTGAACCGGGAGGAGCCCAGGTGCTTAGCAGGAATGGTGAGCCACACCCCAGGCATGAGTCAGACCTCCCGGCCAGCAAGACGGGGAAGGGTGATGGGGTGGAGACTGTGGCAAGTTTCACCTTCTCCCGCCTTGTCTTTGCTTTGCTTTGTATTTGTAAGGAAGGGAGTTTCAAAGTGAAGCTCTGCCTTGTGGGGAGTCCTTCTCCCTGCCATGAATGGCTGGCAAAGTACACCCTTGTTTTCCTTTTCCTGGTTCTTTCTTAGTTCTCTCTTACTTTGGGGGAGTGCAAGCATAAGAGTAGGGGCAGGACTGGTTTGTGAGGCCATGTGCAAAGTGAAAATCCAGGCTCCTTGTTCAAGAACTATTAAGAATTTCAACATGACAACAGCAGAACAAAACCAAGCACAAGGCCCTTCTACCTGCAGGCCTGTGTAACTGCACGCGTTGCATGCCCATGAAGCCATTCTCGGCGGGGGTGGATCAGAAAGTCAGGTGAGGATCTGGAGTGGAGGACCCTTGCTGGGTCTCAAACCAAAGCCAAAAACGTAAGAGAATTCTTCCCCATCTGTAACGAATGTGAAAAATGGTGCAACATTAGCAGATTGGTATCCAGAGAGTCTCGAAGTATTGCACTTAGATTCTGTGGCTGTCAAGAGCAGACTTTATTTTGCAAAGGAGAAATAGAGGCCAAGCTAGAAGAGGCGATCCTCTGAAGGTCACATTGTTTGTGAGTGGCAGAATGGGAACTAAATCCTAGGCTTTCTAACTTCCATGCCAGTGCCCTTTTTAGCCCTCGGTGAACCTGTGCAACAATGAAATTTTTCTCTTTCATTGCGGATAAAATTGGAACTTGGAAATAAGAGTGAGATGCAGGGAAGGAAATGAGATCAATGATAAATGAATGGAGAAAACAAAACAGTTTAGGAAGCCAAAGCAGTTTGTCTGAGTCCTATCTGATACACAACATACAGCAGAGCAGACAAATGTCTATGTGGCAAAACAAAACTGGAGGCAGCAGATATTTTCCAATAAAAGATGCATATTTCCAACCAGCCTTGAGCTCATCTGATAAGGGACAGATTGTCCGGAGTAAATAGAGAGAGAAAAAAAGATGCTTTGGGCTGAATTTAGTCCCTTGTCAAAAGCAGAAGGGGCTTTTTGTTTCTCCCTCTCTGAAATGTCACCTCTCTAGCTGCGAGGCCTCGTAGGACTGTGAAGGAAAACAGAGTAATTGATACATTCATTCATTTACTCATCCACCCATCCATCAAAGTAGGTATCTTTTGAGTACCTACTATTGGCATTGTAGTGTACTAGGTCCTAAAAAGAATGTCTTGTTTAAGACATGGCCCTTATCTTTAAAGAGGGTAGACAGATGCATATCGGGGAAGAAAACTATAAGAGGGCAGTACTAGTGACGTGTGCTGTGTACTACTGGAACTCAAGAGAAGGGGAAATTCATACTGCTTAGTGCCTGTTCACTTCAAAAACTACTGCCAGTATCTGTTCATTGTCATTGAACTCCTCTTTCCCAAAAGACTCCTGGGACAAGGGGTTTATCTGGGCAGTTGAGATATGGGATTCCTGTAGACAGTACCTATTTACTCCCAGTGATGCATGTTTATGTACCAGTTTTTATCTGCATGATCCACTGTGAGGGAGACCTGGACATGAGGTGATTCTGGTTCATACCTGACCAGGATCCACGCCACCTATACTTCCTCCTGCCCATCTGCTGCCCCAGGCAGTGTGTAAGAGAACAGCCCTGCCGAGTTTAGGGAGGAGGCTGGCTTGTGTGGTCATCCATCCCCATCTGAAAAATGGCAGAAGAGGGATTCTAACATACCAGTGTTTCCTAACCTAAATAAGGAACAACATACATTATTTCTCATAGACAGTAGAGCTAAATGAGAAGAGGAAGAAGAATAATTTGTAAAAGCTATTTTATTTGAGATGGAGTCTCACTCTGTTGCCCAGGCTGGAGTGCAGTGGAGCGATCTTGGCTCACTGCAATCTCCACTTCCTGGGTTCAAGCGATTCTCCTGCCTCAGCCTCCCATGTAGCTGGGATTACAAGTGCCCACCACTGCGCCCGGCTAATTTTGGGATTTTCAGTAGAGACAGGTTTCACCATGTTGGCCAGGCTGGTCTTGAACTCCTGACCTCAGATGATCCACTTGCCTCAGCCTCCCAAAGTGCTGGGAATACAGGCGTGAGTCACCAGGCCCAACCTGTAAAGGCTATTATAGAAGAGACAGAAGAGACCAGACACAGAGAGAAATGATCTCTGAGGGCCAATCTGGTAAAATTATTCTGTGCTTCCCTGCTCCTTGGCTGTTGAGCATGTTGTCCACTGGGAGATCTGTACATAGCCTTTGCTATGCCTGGAAATATAGACATGAAATGAATTCTTACATATAGCCATATGTTCTGTAATAGTATTGCTTCACATTCATACCAATACTTAGAATTTTACAAAGCTCTTATCACCTCCAGGAGCTCATCAACCTCAACAGCCCAGGGAGGTTGGTGGGATCTGTACTGTAATTCCCAGTGCACAGAAGAGGCAACTAAGGCTTGGGGAAAACTCAGCTACTCGTCTCTGATACCAGTGAGCAGCTGAACAGGGACCAGAGCTGAGGTTCTCCGTGTGGCATTACTCCTACTGCCTGTGCCCCTCCTGGATGTATTATGTTTCCTGCCCCAGTTACTGTAGGCCGCAGTACGGTGGAGCTCAGCATGAGCTGGGAGGAGTGTTCAGTGGCCACTGGAAACCTAACAATTATCAGATGGATGCCATGTGAACAACTGATGTCTTTTCACAGAGTTTCTTGCCCTTTAAAATCGCATACTTCAAACAGCAGTGCATTGCTTAGTCTTTCTCTTAAGAGACCAGGCTGGGATCCAGCATGTCTCCACTCCTCCCGCCTTTTGTGCCCCCACCCTGAGCCATCATAAAGACATTTGGAGCTGAGTGGGAACAGTATTTGCCTCGCAATTATTTCTAATTGCCCTGCAGTTTTGCGGCATCTAAGTGATGTGACCTAGATACCAGTTCTGTAAAACTCTCTTTTCAGCCTGGGGTCTGCATTAGGGAGGGGACATAAATCAGTTTGATCAGGTAACTGTGGCTGAGTCCATCTCACCAATAACATTTATAACCAACTCTACCATCTGTGCTTGTTGAAATCCTAGCTCTTCTTAACAGCCCGGATCTAACGCTGCCTCCTCCGCTGTGCAGCCTTCCTGGAGTTGCTCCCTCCTCTGGGTGGCCATAGTACTTGTTATGATCTTGTCTGTGGTGCTCATCATCTTCTATACTGCGTAATGCTAATTCACTTACACATTTTATCTCCCTGAGCTCCTTATGTCAGAGACTATGTTTGGTTCATTTTCATATTCCTGTCTACGTGGATAACTGAGAAAGCCCAAGGTAGTTGCTCAGTTAACTACTGTTGAGTTAGTATACATGATGTCCTCAATATGGTGGAAGCAGGTAAAAGGACTGTTTATTCATTGTGACCTCTCCTGGGGGGTGAGTTTGGTCACTGTGACCTCTCCTGGGTGGTGAGTTGCCAGTTTGCACTTCATTTCCTGTGGAATCTTTTCATGACCTCAGTATTCCTGGAACTTTGAACAACATTTTTTGAAGGGTGAATATGAGTTATTTTTCTTTTAAAAGAATGGAATTCAACCAGTCTAGTTTGTCAGTGCACCTCCGTTCCTCCAGCTGTCAAACAGATACAATCTGATTTGGCCAGAGTCTGCTGAATGAAGTAGAGAATTTAGGATAGAAAATTGAAATTCAATGATACACACACAGCATTTTGTTTTCTGCGCTCTCCTTTCTTCCAGCAATCCACCTACTTGTGCAGTTCAAACTTTATTTTATACCAACTCTGTATGTAGAACACACTTGCTTAGGTTTCAGAATGTGTTCATTAAGATTCTATTTCATTTTTTTTAGCACCGTTGCTATGTCAAATCTTATCCTAGGTTTATTCTCATATGCTTCCTTTCAAATTCTATCTGCGTTTCTGAAGGAGAAACGATACTCTCAACTTACAGATAACCAAAATTAAAAAGCCTCAGAAAGATAAATTATGACTTGACATAGGCTGCAAAGCCATTAAATGACCGATCAGGATTCACTAAATAGAAATTAATAGATCATCATTAATTCAATGTGTATCTATTTCTTACTTACTGTCTGCTGGGTATTGTGAGGAGTATATGAGAGAATAAGATGTAGCATTGCCCTCAAGGGGCTCCCTGTCTAGGGAGGGGGATACACACTTACATATCATGTACATAAATGTACCACATACATTACAATATCATGTGGTACATTTCCTAATAGGAATGCTGACCAGAGATTCTATGTGTGCATGTGTCTGTTTTCAGAGATAGACTGCTCTCCCTGTCTTCTACATTTTTGACAAGAGTGGTAGTGATGCTGAAAATCACAAATATCCAATACATGAAGCCATCATAAAGAATATGAACGATAGGAGTGTAGGCCTTAGGCTGAAGCTTTATTATAGCTACCTGGGGGCATACAGAAGCCATCGAGGAATGGATGGTAGGCTGCTCCTGCTCCTGCTCCCTTGGCTGGATGTGTATTAGAGGGAGTTGGCAGAAAAATGCAGGACTTCTTGAGGAAGACGACAGGAGGTAAAGGTGTGTCATTGTAGAACAAGAACGGTCCCACCCACAAACCCAATTGTCTGCCTCTGACAGGTTGAGTTCCACCCTGTAAACATCCTCAGTCCTTTCATTTGACTATTTGAGGGTGAGAATGTAACTCTCAGCCTAGTTGGTGAAGTGAGATTCAGACTGAGTGGGGTCACAGCACAGGGCGCTGCCTTGCCTGGTTTTATCTGAGCCAATCACACCTCTCCTAGCCACTATCTGTGGTCTAGCCCCCTTTGTCCAGGAAGAGAAAGAAGAGCCTCGAGGACCGGCCTAGTCAGGTAAGATCAAGTGGCTTGTCACTGGTTCTGCAGAGATGGGTTGTTTCTCTATGAACCAATTGCTCCTGTCCCCTAAGCTGAGTTTCTGGTCACCTCCCCCACTGACTTGCAGTTTGGTTTAGGTTTGTAGTTTTGCATTACCATGTGAAATTCCCCTATTCTTCCTTACTGTCCAGGGTTGATGAGGTTTGTAGACTAGCATTTTTTAGCCTATAAAGCCACTTGACATACTTATCTATATATTGATTTTGATCTTAACTGCCCTATAGTGCAGTAGGGTGGGTATAATTTTCTCCATTTGGTGGCTTAGTGAACTGAGGCTTGGTCAATTGAAGTGATTTATTCCAATTGGATCAGCAGGCTAAGGCCAAGATTAGATTTGATTCCTTCTTCCCTCTTCCTCTGTTATAGAACCCAGCAGGTCATACCTTACCCCCAAAAGCCAAAAGAAGTGAAAAGCCTTTCTGAACTGTTAAATGGCAAACAAAAGGTGATTATTTCTTTGCAGGCAGTTTGAGAGGGTTATTTTTGAATTCATTTGAGGGAAATTTTATAATGATCTATAGGTCCCATCAAACAGTGCTGTTTTTAGAGAACAAATGAGGGCATGTATGTAAAGGGGAATTGTAAACTGTAAGGTGGTAGGTAAATGAGACAGTGATGACTACTTGGAGCCTGAGACATCCTCCAGATCTCTGTATAAGCAGGTTTTAATTTGGGGCTAAATGACACTCTCCAAATGTCAGAGGCAGCGTAGTGAGGCACAGATCATACAGGCCCTGGGGAAGTGTTTTAGCTTTTCAGTCACACTGTGGTTTGTAGAAAAGCAAATCTCAATGGGGAAAACACCCCCAAATCCTTTCAAATTGACTCCTGCAATTTCCTCTCTTGTGACAGCTATCATCATATCTCATTGTTCTACAGTTTTAAGGAAATCTCATCTTCAGTCATTATGTAGTTTACTTTTTGAGATGCTAATTTTAGCTATCATTTTTCTTTTCATGCTCAAAAGGTTATATCATTCTTAGTTGTGGAAGGAAATGTTTCCTCTGTGTGTGTGTGTGTGTGTGTGTGTGTGTCTGTTTGAGTTTATTATGACAGTGCCAATATTCATCCCTTGGGACCACCACAAATGCAGTGGGTTGTAATGCTACATAATCTTTGGCAGACTTCTATATATTCAATTTTTTTTTTAGACAAAGCCTTGCTCTGTCGCCCAGGCTGGAGTGTAGTGGTGTGATCTTGGCTCACTGCAGCCCCCACCTCCCGAGTTCAAGTGATTCTTCTGCCTTAGCCTCCTGAGTAGCTGGGATTACAGGCATGCACCACCACGTCTGGCTAATTGTATTTTTAGTAGAGATGGGGTTTCACCAAGTTGGTCAGGCTGGAACTTTTACATATTCTTAGTGTCTTTCTGGCTGTAAGGATCCTGAAGAAATCATTTAATCGGTTACCTTATTCAAAACAGAGAAACTGAGGCCCAGAAAGATGAAGTGATATGCACAAGTCACACAGCCAGTATCATTGGAGCTGTAAGTCACATACGGGTCTCTTACTCTTTCATTGCCCACAATGTGTAGCGAATGGTGCTGGGTATCCCAAGCAGAAACATTAGCCATGCCATTCTGGAGACTGTAACCAGATGTCCTTTAAGATTTCTTCCAATTAAGAGTTTTAGGGCACTTTGGCCTTTGCTTAGCATCTACTGGAGATGGTATCATGCCCTTTAGGGTAGGGAAATTTGTAAGAGAAGCTTCTGTCTTTATTGACTTGGTTCCTCTGGAATATTCGTTTCAGCCAAATGATGGAGCTGCTTCTTAGGTATAAGATGGGGAGATGGGCAAGAAGTGGTGGCATCTTCATTTTCTTCAGCCTGTCTGGATTTTGATATTTTCTGGGATCTTTCTAAATAAGTGTCCCTCAGTTCAATACTTTTAAAACTTGAAGTGATAGTTGATGTTTTACTCAACATTGTTTCATCCAATGGCAGCGTCGAGTCCGAGAATTCGTTTACTCCAGAAGTTGCAGAGCAGCAGCCACAGGTGAATCCAGCATGCAGATGTGCTTTGTTTGTGCTGCCACGTTAAACAAGATAAAACTAGTTCCAAAGTATTTGATATCTAGGAAATGTCCTGTAAAAAATCCAGATATCTTGTTTTCAGGAAGATCAAGAGATCTGATAATGATGGACCCACATCCCCACATGGATAACACCTGTGCTGGGGCTGGGCAGCATCTTCTTCCTATAGATAGAACATATTTTCCCCCATCCTCCACAACTCCCATTGTACCTAATTTAGGCTACCAAGTGTTTGAATTTTCCACTTCTGATCTCTTGCTGTCTCTTAGGTATTAGGATTCCTTTCAATCATTCTCTTTCAAGGGAAACCTAGTTCTACATAATGACAGACCAGGCTACCAGGGCACCAGGGAAGAGGTGAAGTTAATTATTTGTCCCTAACGTCTCACTATGTAAGAGGTAGAGGATAGATGATGACTTCAGTAGAACATACTGTTGACTCTGATACCTACCTAGGATATTTTCTTTAGCTAGCTATCAAAACTCAGTGACTTGAATGTTAAAGTATTAAGCAAGATGACACTGCTGTAGCATAATATTTAAGTGCCTACAAAAGAATAGGAAGGACGGTTGATACTTGCAGGGTAATCCTCTTTTATGCCAATGGATCAATGGCATAAAAACAAGAAAAGAAATTATTATGTGTGATAGCACATGGATAGCAATATAATGCCCTGTTTCCAAAGAATCCAAATTGCTGAAATCCTGGAAACTAGCTTAATGATATGCTTTCTATTATTCACTCACTAATATAATAATCACTTTTTGGTCACCTATGGTGTATACAACCCTAAGCTTAGGGTTTTAGGGGTAAAGAGTAGAGACCCTTTCTCAAAGGGGCTTACCATCTGGTATTGAAAATATATACACAAATAACTACAACACAAGACCGAATATGATAAATATTTCAAGAAGAAGAAGAAAGCAAATGTTGAGGTCTCATGAAGATGAAATTTATGGCAAATAGGTAGGTTGCCATCAGAGATAATTGTAAGGATGGAATGGCACTTGAACTGGGCTTTGGATTGATAGACATGAGAAGAGTTTTCCACAAGAGAAGAGTTTAAGTAAATTCCCAAATCAATACTATCTGAAGTATATTTGAAGGGTAGAAAGCATTTACTATGGTTCAATATAGGGCCAGTGGAACTGAAGTGGAATGAGGCTGGAAATCTGGGTCTTCACCAGATACCTGGGTGCTGAATGGCAGGCTCAGGGCTTCAGATCAGGCATAACATGGTGTCTTTGATGGGCATTACAGCTATTGACCAGACATTAGTTCATGGTTATTAGCTCATTGTTATCTGAGTTCGTAAGTCAGCAGTGACAGAACGTCTGTGTAGGCACACCTTAGCTCTACATTAGGATTTTCAGAAGTAACAGAAAAAATAAGAACGGGATAGAGCACTTATATGAACACAATAGACAGTATTATGTGAAGTGAGTAAGGCAAGGTGGTGCTATACAGTGGAATTTAAAAGATGGATAAAAATATCTTCGAAATACATTAAGCAACCTGTAAGATTCATTTAAAAATATGGAAAAGATTTCTCTGTCTCAAGAAAGTCTATTCCTCTGGGTTATCTGAATGTTAGAAAAATGATGATGCACAAGTTGAGTTCTTAACTTGTGGGATGTGGGGAGGTTTTTAGTATGTAACCCTTGTCCTTTGGTCTGGGAAGCTGTCACTCTATAAGGAACAGGCATAGAAGATTCTTGGACGTCCTGACCCTGGATTCCTTCATAATAAACATTACTGAAAAAATCATAAATATATGCATACTCCACTGTGTTTCACAGCATTCCTGGTGGGTGAAGGGAAAGTTTTTGTCTTGCAAAGGGCTACACTGGTCACCAGAACAATACTTAATGTGTACACAGCTCCAAACACCAAGGCATTTTATAAATAACCAAACTTTTCTCATTTGCATGTGTATGATTGTGTGCGGGATTGGCTTAGAGTTGTACTTGCATCTCAGAGTTCTGTGCCTCAAGAGAGGTATGTAGGTGGTGTGACACAGAGTAAAATGAGATATTTGAACAAGATTCGTTCATTTTAAACTATTTATTGAACAATGGTTCAATTCAAACATCTATTCAAGTTACATTCATTCAAAACTATTGAATATCTGTTCTAAGTTTTGGAAATAAAATTGTGTCTTTTCTACAACCCCATAAGTAGTTCTGATAATAGCAGCAGTGAACAAAAATAATAATCTCTTTATTCAAGGAGCTTACATTTATAGTGAGACAGAAAATAAACAAAACCATTCAGTAAAATATATAATGCATGAGATATGGAGAACAATAGAACAGAGAAAGAGAATAGAAAGTTATGGAGAGCTAGATTTTGGAGAGGGTGCTTAGGGTGGAATGAGGCATTATTTGAGTAAAGAACTTAAGGATATGCAGGAGTCAGTGAGGCACTAATTGGGGAAAGAATGTTCCAGGCAGCTGGAACAGGAAGCGCAAAGACCTTGAAGTAAGAGCTTGCCAGTCTGGCATCTTTGAAAAATAAGGCGTGGAATGAACTGAGTGGAAAGATCTTTGGATTTTAGGGGATGAAGTTAGAAGTTAGATGATGGTGGAGTGAGAACAGGGAAAAGTGGTAATGCAGGACCCTGTCAGATACAATAAGGACTTTGACTTTCACTCTGATTGAAATAGGAGCTATTTGCAGATTGGAGCAGAGGAATCACATGGTCTGACTTACATTTCAAAGGCATCCTTCTGTCTGTTGAGAACAGATGAGGGTGAAGTGGGGAGAGAGGTGGCAGAAGGAGAGAGATTCTTAGGGAGTTATTGCTGTAAACCAGATGAGTGATGTGGAAGCTTGGACGAGGATGTAGTTGGTTGTGTAGGAATGAGAATGTTTTGATTCTAGTGACTGATATATAGAATGAGGGATAATAAGACAGATAAGTCAAGTATATACCACAGTTTCATCTGAGCAACAGGTAGAAAAGAGTGGCTTTATTTGAGATGGAGAAGATGGTGAGATAAACAAGTTTTTGAAGGAGTATTAGCAGCTTACTTATGGACAGGTTAAGTTTGAAAGGTTAAGCTGGGAGTAAATGTATAAATCTGGTATTCAGTGAGGATATCAGAGCCAAAGATAAAAAATGGGAATCATATATGTATGTATGTGTATACATATATACACACACACATATATACGTATACATAGATATGTCTGTTTATATATGCATATACTTATATATGTGTGTATATATATGGTATTCACAGCAATGAAATCAAATGAGGTAATCAAAGGAGTTAGTATAGATAGAAAAGAGAAGAGGTTTATGGACTGACTTCTGGGATGCTGAATGTTTGAGTTTAGAGAGGTGTAGTGAACCCAGTCAGTGGTGTGCCACATGGGAAGGAGGGTGGTGAGAATGATCCCATGCCAGCAGAGAGGGGTATTGTATCACTGAAATCGCTTACAATCTCTATCACAGGGTAATAATGAGAATAATTCCTTTCATTTACATTTTCTGTAGACAATGCACCCCTTTATTATCAACACGTTAGAACAGAATATTCTTATTACTTCCTCTTTCCTCCACTTCTCTCAGGTTCTATTGGAACCCAGAAAGGAGATGGAGGAGGAGCAGCCAGCATGCTGGGTGGACACTAGGTGAATGTGGTGTGTCCTGGGAGTCAGGCAAAGGAGTCTTCCAAGGAGGAGAAAGTGATCAGATGCTGCTGAGAGTGGAGTTGGATGATGCCTGAGAACTGAGCATGCAGCAGTGTGCTGGCACAGGCTCAAGACAATGGGAAGAAAGGAATTGGAGATTGTGAATATAGATGTTCCTTTCAAGGAGCTTATTTATAAAAGAAAACGGAGAAAATGGGCACCAGCTGTGAGGAAAAGAGACGGGTTTTTTATTGAGGTGGTGGAAAGATAATAGAAATATGCTTTCATGGGCCAGGCACACTGGCTAATGCCTTGTAATCCCAGCACTTTGGGAGGCCAAGGTGGGGAGATCGCTTGAGGCCAGGAGTTCCAGACCAGACTGGCCGACATGACAAAACCCCGTCTCTACTAAAAATACAAAAATTAGCCAGCCATGGTGGCGGGCATCTGTAGTCCCAATTATTCGCAAGGCTGAGACACTAGAATCACTTGAACCCGAGAGGCAGAAGTTGCAGTGATCTGAGATCGTGCCACTGCACTCCAGCCTGGGCAAAAGAGTGAGACTCCATCTCAAAGAAAAAAAAAGAAAAGAAATATGCTGCGTAGAGTTTGTAACTTGATTGATGTACATAGACAGAACATTTTATTTTATCTTTCTACAACCCTGTAAAGTAGTTCTGGTAAGAGTTATCATTTTTTTCAGGCTCCAGGGGTTGAAGTCAACTGCCCAGAATCAAACAGCAAATTAATAGCAGATGGGATTTAAACCTGGTTTCTAAAAGTTGAGCTCATTGTTCTCTTCACTGCCTTACTCTACTCATAATTTTGGAGATAACTTACAGCTTTAGAACTTTCTATAACAGTTTTACTTAGCCATGGTTTAAGGACATTTTATAAATCTCAGGAAACTCACACTTTGAGCGATGTCTCCTAAACTGATGACGATTTTACATCAAATGGAGGATGTTTGGAGCTCTAAAAAGGAATTAGAACTCAGTGTCTGCATCAATAAAAACTTGCAGTATTTGGAAAGATTCTCCCAAGTAGTGTCAACATAAGACTTCAGGTTGAACAATCTACATGGCTGGAGGATGGGAACACAGTTTTGAATACCTTTACTCATGGACTGATTCTCGCATTAATGTTCACCTCTAGTAGTGCATTTGTGTCAACTTACCAACATCTATGATATATCCTTATGCTGTCTGATGCTTTCTGTCAACTTGAAGGTCGTGCACAGTTAAGATTCTTTCTTTTTACTTGGAGCTGCAACCTACATTTCTGGGTCTCCAATTCTACCTGGTTCTCAATTGGGACATTGCTACTCTTTATAAGCAGGCATACACATATAATTTTAATCCAGAATGGAAAGTTTTGCACACCATTTGTCACTTCCCCAGTGGTGGCTCTCCTCACTCATCACTGAGATCACCAAAAGGTAACTTCCTAGAGTGACATATAAACCTTGTCTTTCAGCTGCAGATTGTACCGAGTACTTGGTGTGTCTCTAGTAGTTTGCCTTGTGGAAGAGCTCCTAGATCCATAGGTATCCAGACAGCTCAGTGTGACTTTCTGCAGTTGCACTGAGAGTGCCCCTACTGCACGCTATACAGATTATTGCCTAATGCTTTATCTAGACATCTTGTAATCTGTTTGTAGATCTGACTCTTTCACAGACAATTACTCCTTAAGGGAAGAAACTGTATTTGCAGGTTGCTTTCTACTCTTTGCCTCTTTCTTTTCCCAGCACAGTACTTGGCCCAGATAAGTTTCCCCCAAAATGTGTTTGAATTAATCAATTAAATGGAGCACTCTTTTATGCCATTTAGAGTTGCACTAGGGAGGTTAATGTATGTCACACAGGAAAAAGGGGAGTACTCAAGTTTATGCAGAATTGATTAATTATGCAAATCAAATCTACAACTGTATTAGTCCTTTTTCACACTGCTGGTAAAACACACATGAGACTGGGCAATTTATGAAAGAAAGAGGTTTAGTGAACTTACAGTTCCACGTGGCTGGGAAAGCCTCACAATTATGATGAAAGGCCAGGAGGAGCAAGTCACATCTTTATATGGATGGCAACGGGCAAAGAGACAGAGCTTTTGCAGGGGAATTCCTCTTTTTAAAACCACCAGATCTCATGAGACTTATTCGCTATAATGAGAACAGCATGGGAAAGACTTGCCCCATGATTCAGTTACTTCCCACTAGGTCTGTCCCATAACACATGGGAATTCAAGATGAGATTTGGGTGGGGACAGAGCCAAACCATATCATTCCACCTCTGGTCCCTCCCAAATCTCATGTTCTCACATTTCAAAACCAATCATGCCTTCCCAACAGTCCCCCAAAGTCTTAACTAATTCCAGTATAAACTCAAAAGTCCACAGTCCAAAGTCTCATCTGAGACAAGGCAAGTCCCTTCCACCTATGAGCCTGTAAAATCAAAAGCAGGTTAGTTACTTCCTAGCTACAATGTGGGTACAAATATTAGGTAAATACAGCCATTCCAAATGGGAGAAATTGGCCAAAGCAAAAGGGCTACAGGCCCCATGCATGTCCAAAATCAAGCAGGGCAGTCAACTCTTAAAGTTCCAAAATGATCTCCTTTGACTTCATGCCTCCCTCCCAGCTGCTTTCACAGACTGACATTGAGCATCTATGGCTTTTCCAGGTGCACAGTGCAAACTGTCAGTGCATCTACCATTCTGGGGTCTGGGGGAGTGACCCTCTTCTCACAGATCCACTAGGCGGTGCCCCAGGAGGGACTCTGTGTGGGGACTCTGACCCCATATTTCCCTTCCACACTGCCCTAGCAGAGTTTCTCCATGAGAGCCCCACCCCTGCAGCAGACTTCTGCCTGGACATGTAGGCATTTTGATACATCTTATGAAATCTAGGCAGAGGTTCCCAAACCCCAGTTCTTGACTTCTGAGTACTGGCAGGCTCAACTCCAAGTAGAAGCTGCCAAGGTTTGAGGCTTGCACCCTCTGAAGCCATGGCCTGAGCTCTATGTTGGCCCCTTTCAGCCATGGCCAGAGTGGCTGGGACACAGGGCACAAAGGCCCTAGGCTGCACACAGGATGGGAACCCTGGGCCCGGCCCACAAAACCACAGTTTCCTCTTAGGCCTCCCAATCTGTGATGAGAGGGGCTGCTATGAAGACCTCTGACATGCCCTGGAGACATTTTCTCCATTTTCTTGGGGATTAACATTTGACTTCTTGTTACTTAACCAAATTTCTGTAGCCAGCTTGAATTTCTCATCAGAAAATGGGATTTTCTTTTCTATTGCAGTCAGGTTGCAAATTTCTGAAACTTTTATGCTCTGCTTCCCTTATAAAACTGAATGCCTTTAACAGCACCCAAGTCACCTCTTGAATGCTTTGCTGCTTAGAAATTTCTTCTACCAGATACCCTAAATCATCTCTCTCAAGTTCAAAGCTCCACAAATCTCTAGGGCAGGGGCAAAATGCAACCAGTCTCTTTGCTAAAACATAACAACAGTCATCTTTGCTCTAGTTCCCCACAAGTTCCTCATCTCCATCTGAGACCACCTCAGCCTGGACCTTATTGTTCATATTATTATCAACATTTTAGTCATGACCATTCAACAAGTCTTTAGGGAGTCTCAAACTTTCCCATATTTTCTTGTCTTCTTTTGAGCCCTCTAAACTGTTCCAACCTCTGCCTGCTACCCAGTTCCAAAGTTGCTTCCACATGTTTGGGTATCTTTTCAACAGCACCCCACTCTACTGGTACCAATTTACTATATTCGTCCATTTTCACACTGCTGATAAAGACACACCTGAGACTGGGCAATTTACAAAAGAAAGAGTTTTAATGGACTTAGAGTTCCATGTGGCTAGGTAAGCCTCACAGTCATGGTGGAAGGCAAGGAGGAACAAGCCATGTCTTACATGGATGGCAGCAGACAAAGAGAGAGAACTTGTGCAGGGAAACTCCTCTTTTTAAAACCATCAGATCTCCTGAGACTTAATCACTATCATGAGAAATACTTGCCCCCATGATTCAATTACCTCCCACTGGGTTCCTCCCACAACACATGGGAATTCAAGATGAGATTTGGGTGGAGACACAGTCAAACTATGTCAACAACTTTGGAAGCCAACTAGTATGGTTTATTTTACTCTTTAGTTAGGAATTCAAAAGTTGCATAATTAGTGTGTCCATTTTGAAAATTTTGTATCATTATTCTTACTTATTAATCCTCAATAATATCTGTAATGAAGTCCTCTTGCTGAGCAGTAAGACGAAGATGAAGCTAATACAAGTGTCTGCTTATACATGCACACCCCAGCTTTCCAATCTCACAACTTAAAAAAAGTAGTCCATATTAAAACAAATATCTGACTAACATATTTTAAACAGTTATTTAGGATTAAATTATAAAGTCCTCTGCTAACCTGTGAGAAAATGGACCTTCAGGTATTCTGTTGAAACTTAAATTGGTATAACATTAGGGTGGGGGAGGAATTTGGCCATATATACCAAGATTCGTAAATCTACATACTCTTTGATCCAGCATTCCCACTTCTGGAAATTTATACTGAAAAAGAAATTAAGGCTTATAAAAAGTTTTACCTACAAGAACCCTCAGTGTGTCATCATTATAAAAGCAAGTAAAAAGGAAGCAATATGAATAATTAACAATATAAATTAAATAATAGAAACTTATACAGCCACTATTATGTCATTATAGGAATTTATTTATTTATTTCCAGATTTTATTGAGGTATAATTGACAAATAATAATTATATATATTTATGGTGTTCAATGTGATGTTTTGACATATGTATATGTCGCAAAATGATTACCGCAATCAAGCTAATTAACATACCACTCACCTCAGTTATAATTTTTTGTGTGTGGTGAGAACATGTAAGATCTATTCTTTTAGCAATTTTCAAGTATAAGAAAATTATTAACTAAGTAGAGTGGCAACTACTACTACTACTACTAGTGGAAAACAGGCTTGGAAACGGAGTGACTTTTGGTGAACTTTGAGCTCTATCAGTTAGGACCCTGGGCAATCTCCTTAACCTTCTGAGTTTTAGTCTCTTAATCTGTAAAATGAGGATAATTATGGTACCTGTACCATTGGGCTATGATGAGTTTGAAATGAGACAATGCAGATAAAACCATGTGCATGGCACATGTAAGTGCTTTGTAAGTGTTGCCACCATTGTCCATATTGGTATCCTTGCATGTATCACGTGTAAAAGGCAGTTTGTGAAACAACACTGACAGCGTAACTCCATTGTTTAAGTAGAAAAATGATATTATGAACAGATAAATATAGAAAAAGTCTTTAAGTATATACACAAAAATTATTTACTTTCATTTTCCCTGCATAGTGGGCTTAAGGGAAGATTTCTTTTTCCTTCTTTTGCTCTTATGTATGGTCTACAAGATAATAAGAAAAATTAAATGAGGCCAAATAATTATTAAGATCAATCTCTCTAAAGCAACATTTGGCAAAGCAGTAGTTCTCTGCCTGTGTTATCACTGTTGTCCTTACTAAAGTCTTCCCATACTGTCATCATCAAGGCCACGTATCCTGCAGTTGGCAACGTTAGACTGATTACCTCTATGTTCTTCTTATTCCTCTGCCCTTGTCCTTCCGCCACCCCCTGCATGGTATACATCATACACATTTATTAAGTATCTATTCATTTAGAACACTCAATGTTAGCAGTGGGGGTGAGATTTGCAACAGAAGAGAGGATGGAATCTTACCTAGTGGAGCTTATAGTTCCCTTGGGAATAAAAGGCACTTCCCTTGGCCTGAGTGTATTGTTTCATCTTGTTGTGGAAGTCTGTCTGTCCCAGTGGGTTTGCTGGTTAGGGAAAGCCTTCTAACGAGGTAGAATGAGTTGGCTCAATATTCTTATTTGGTGTACTTTAAAAACCAAGTGCATTTTCATGTCCTACACATATAGTGATCTCTGACCTGGATGTAGCCCTTCTAAGAACTTTGTGTCACTATTATCTTTGATGAGTTTTCCTTCTATGATTATTTACTTACCTGTCACCTTCGAAGGTGCCAGCTTGGGTAATTTTTTTTTTCTTTTTTTTTTTTGAGACCTGATCTCACTCAGTTACCCAGGCTGGCTGGCAGGACTGCAGTAGCACAATCACGGTTCACTGCAGCTTTAACCTCCCAGGCTCAAGCGATCCTCCCACCTCAGCCTCCCAAGTAGCTGGGACCATGGGAGTATGCGACTCCAGCTGGGTAAGTTTTTGAAATTTTCTGTAGAGATGGGGTTTTGGCATGTTGCCCAGGCTGGTCTCAGACTCCTGGGCTCAAGTGATCCCGCAACCTCGGCCTCCCAAAGCGTTGGGATTACTGATGTAAGCCACCACACCCAGCCTGGCTCAGTTATTTGAAACAATATTTCAGACATTTTTTTTTTTCCTGTCAGTCCTAAGGATTATCTATGTCCAAAGCAAAGAACACTAGAAAATTTAGAAAGTTATAAAAAACAGAGTAAGAATAATCCAGGAGCCAGTGAGCCAGAGATAGTATTCGTAACACTTTGCTGCATGTGTTTTCAATGCATATGTGCATTGGATGAATTATTCTACATCTTTTAAACCTTCTCCTTCCAGAGATAAACCCCCTTTAACATTTTAATATGTTACTTTCTAACATTTTTCTTTGCTTGTTTGTATATTTTTCAGGATTTGAAAAACCATATGGAATGTATAGCTTAGGACCCTGCTTTTTCACATAGCAATATTCTGTAGATTTTTATTTGTTATTTAATTGTCTTTAAAAATATGATTTCCAAGAGTTGTATTATACCTTTAATTTTAAATATTTCCAATTTAAATTTGATACTTAAGTCATTAATGCTTCTACTAGGCTCTAAGCTTTAGGCAGCAAGTTATTTTTTTAAAATTTATCTTTGAATTGTAGTTGCATAGTGAATAGCCAAAGATAAAATCTTTGTTCTATGTGAGATAAACACTAAATGGAAATTTTCACTATGTAAAAAAATCCAGAAAGTTATGACTGGGTTATTTCATAAACTGGAGAAAAGTCAATGATGACCCAAAGTGTTGTGATTGGTGAGAGTGAGAGGGGAATTTTTCTTGGATTGACCAGGTCTAACTGGAAATTTGCCCAGGCTAGCAAGGCTGGTCCTCTCTGAAGTGCTGATCTCATCACTGGGAGGGAACAGCTAATGAAACCAGACAGAAAGTCCCTACCATTCAATGTTTATTTCCTTGTTGAATTAAAACAAAACAAAACAAAAACCAGTAACTTGTTCTTTCTGATTTCCTACCCTTGGTACTCTTAAAGACGCAGTTTTCTGCAAACGTTTAACCATGAACTAGCAACTTTTGACTTATAGTAGGATAAAGATGATAAAAATAAATATATTCCAGTTCTTTTAGTCTTATTGTTTTTGGTATTTGACCTATTTTATAAATGACCTGTAAGAGCTCCATCTTGTATTAGAATGAGGGCTCCACACCAGACCTGAGTAGAGTCCTAGACCAGCATAATTAGAGAGAAAATTGAGGTGAGGGGCAAGTAGTTCAATATTCTCCTAGTACCTCTGAAAAAATAAAAAAGATAACCAGAGAAGAAATGGATTATACCTGAACCTGAGTTTCCTGATGCTTACTTCTCCAGGGATTCCCCACTATCGTGAGATTTCATATATTCTGCTCACAATTGTTCCAATTCTTCTAGCATAGATTCAGTCAATTAGACTTTAAACTGTTTTGAAATCCTACCATATTTTCTAGGCCTTTAGATTCATTTGTTCATCTAATTTTTTTTTTTTTTTTTTTTTTTTTTTTTTTTTTTTTGAGATAGAGTCTCACTGTCACTCAGCCTGGAGCACAATGGCACCATTTCGGCTCACTGATACCCCTGCCTCTCAGGCCCAAGTGATCCTCCCACCTCACCCTCCCGAGTAGCTGGGATCACAGATTCGCACCACTACCCTTGGCTAATTTTTTGTACTTTTTGTAGAGACGGGGTTTTGCCATGTTGCCCAGGCTGGTCTCAAACCGCTGGGCTCAAGCGAGCCTCCTATCTCAGCCTCCCAAAGTCCTGGGATTATAGGCATGAGCCACCCCAGCCAAGTTCATCTAATTTTTTTTTTTTTTGAGACAAAGTTTCACTCTGTTGCCCAGGCTGGAGTGCAGTGGCGTGATCTCAGTTCACTGCAACCTCTGCCTCCTGGGTTCAAGTGATTCTCCTGCCTCAGCATCCTGAGTAGCTGGAATTACGGGCGCCACCACCATGCTCAGCTAATTTTTTTTTTTTTGTATTTTTAGTAGAGACGGGGTTTCACCATGTTGGTCAGGCTGGTCTCAAACTCCTGACCTTGTGATCTGCTTGCCTCGGCCTCCCAAAGTGCTGGGATTACAGGTGTGAGCCATGAGCACCCAGCCTCATCTAATTCTTATACTGTCCTGTAAGATGTGTGGATCTACTTGACATTTGAGAAAACTGAGGCTGAGGGGTTTAAATTGCCACCCAAACTCAGGTAGCAGGTAAGTTGCAAAGCCCAGATTCAAGCTCAAGTCTTTCTGACTCCAAAGCTTTCTCTAATATGATGGTCTATTTTCTGATAAAGGTATTGATTGTATGAAATGAATCAATTTTTATCTGAGTTGTTGCTTATCCATTACCTTCCAAAAAAGTTGACTTGATTCTCCAAACATTTGTGTCTTTGAGTTGTAGTGAGTAAGTGAGTAATCTTGATACATCACCCACAATGTTGTATTTAAATCAAAAGTAAAGACATATTTCAGGCTCCAATGGAGGAAGTTATAATAAGTTGTCTGGTTCAGCAACTGATTGACTGAACTCCAAAATGGAGTGAAAACTCAAAAACTGAAAACAAGCAAGAATTGAACTTCTGCAGAAGTCAATGAAATAAAAAGAAAAGATAAAGAAAAAAAGAAAACCTGTTCAATGCAATACAAGTAATGTTACCTCTACTAGAGAACAGATGCATTTCAAGAAACACTGACATCAGAAAATTCATTCGAGAGTTAACAGATGTGAGGACCTTTAGGGATGTGTGCTGGGACATGGATTCCCTTTGGCCAGGCATTTTATTTTGACCTCTTCTCTGAGGAAGGTGGGTTATGCTATGACTTCTAGCCCATTTGGCACAATGAAGGAGGAAAGGTGGAAAATATTTTATTCTGTTTTGTTTCCGACCAGCGTTTTTGAGCCTGGCTTGTGTTGGGGTCCAAGCTCTAGGTCCGATGGGTGTGGAATCGCTTGTCTGGATAGCCTGCCTTTACTATTCTGTCTCCCAGTCATATGTTTAAGACAGTCACTGCCATCTCTCCCTTTTCTTCCTCCACATCACTTGCTGTGGTCTTCTTTTGTAAGAGTAGAACTTCTGCCAAGCCCTGTCCAGTCCACCTATAACTAAGGGCTTTGTTCTCAGAAGATCTGTTCATTGGAAGTGCACTCTGCTTATCTCTAAGCAAACATTCCTCCCTCCCTTTTCCCTCATATAATTTACATAACAGGTTTGTAACTTCTTGGCCTGCATAGCACTTTCATAACTTCTTGTAAGATAAGCCTTGCCCAAGAGACACTGTCTGTCTCCATTCCTCAGAAATACTTTTGACTTTTTTTCCTGTATGCAGGCTTTGCATATCAGTGGGCAGATAAAAGTCATTGACCAATAACCCAATTATCTGTGTACAGGAAATAGTCTCTATTTGGACATTAATTTTTGTCTTGTTCTGACTTTTACTTTTGAAGATTTTCTGAAAGTCAAACTTTAATACATTTCCTTTACAAAATAGAATATTTTTTTCCTTGACAGTGAAAGAGAAATCTGTAATGAAAATGTAGGCACCCTTTAGATTTTTGAGTATTTTTACTGGAACAAATGCCTTTTTTTTCTCATTTGTTACTTTTTATAACATTTCATTGTAAAAAATTAGAAAATATAATTTTAAGAAAACCTGTAATCCCATTACCCAGAGAAAACTAATGTGAACATTTTGGTGGATAACCTTGTAAATGTTCTTTTATATGTATCTATATTTTATTTTTGTAAAAACTATGATCATGCTATGTCCTTTTTATAGCTTGATTTTTAAAAAATGCCACAGATATCTTTCTATTGTATTTGTACAACGTTAATTATAATGGTTATATAATATTCTACCTAAACTACATTTAGATAGCTGTCAATTTTCTGATATTATAAATAAAATAGAATTGTTGTTTTTAAAAAATTGGAATAAGGGATATCCTTGGATTTGCCACTAGGAGATGATGAGTAAAAAAAATCTAGCTGGAAAGGTCACTTATTTCAAATGATTCCTCTCTTTTCACATGTTCAAGTATACCAGAATAGCTTGTGATAATATGCTGGCTTGCCCCATTTATGTCATGGGACATAAATCTACAGTTAGATAACATCATTAGTTATCCAATGTAACGTTCTTCAAGATACCTATCCCAGATGGGGTGTTGAACTAGCGCATGAGGCCTCTTCTAAATTGAAGATTCTATATTCTGTCACTTCCAAATGGAGAGTTAGTTTTAGCTACTCTCTATAGTGTTTTCGAATCAGTATATCCACTGACTATGCTTCAGTGGGAGATTTACAGAGAGTCACAGTCGAACACCAATGGCATTTGGAGCCTGACATTACCTATTTTAGGTGGGATGCAGGAGAAGAAATAAGGAATAATATTAAGTAGAAATAGTTCTGATTATTATAAATTGGCTATAGCCCATTTAAAAGGGAAGATAGAGCTTCTCTCATAGTTAACAGGGAATACATTTTAGAGTCACGTCATTTAGGTGACCCCTTTAAGCACTATGCGATCTCACCGATGAAGTTCTTAGATACAGAGATACTGCCAAACACTAATGCTGTGAACTAACCCACTTCTAGTGAAACCTATATCAAAAGACAAGCTCTAAGGAATAGTCAGACTTATCCATTCACTTGAATTTCTCTATTCACAAATAGGACATATTATATAAGCCACAGATGTTCTTTCACAGCCTTTATGTTCTGAAAAAATTCTCTAGAGGCAGGAATTGACATAGTAAGCATGTTCACAGGTGACGTGGGCAGCCTCAAATTCAGCTTCATTTTCTACCTGGTCTCCTTGGCCTTCTGGGAAGAACGGACACATCCCTGGTGTAACCACATCACCTCTCCTTCCTGTCACCCCCACGTCTTGCCAATAATGTTGACTTCATCAAGATAGATAAAAGCTTTACCTCAAATCACTGGGCAGCCTCACTTTCTCTTTGGCATCCTTCAGGAACTGCCAACAGCCTCTGCACAGATATTACTTTATTTTATTGCTTCCTACTTCTATGATAATAATGCTAATAGCTCTTCAAAAGATGCAGGATCAAGGCACTTCATCATCTACAGAGTACTTTCACAACTTTTTTCATTTAATCTTCACAAAGATTGTGTAGCGTAAGCAGGCCTGGCATCAATGTGCATATTTTTATAGATAAAGAAGTTGAGAGGTATGATTACAACATACATGTACATTTAATATATAAAGATGGCATTACCAACCACTCCTCATAATGAGTGCTTTGATTAATCTTTCCCTGATCCATATTCCTACTCCCCTCTTAGCTGCTCTGTGATTGAGTCATGCATTTACAGAAAGGCTGATCAAAAGCAAACATCATCCCTTTGCAATGAGCCAGCTTTGAGATAAATATTCACAGAAGCAAGGAAATGCGAGTATCACAGGTAGGTCTTTTAATTTTCTCAGGACATTTACTGTCTATTCTGGCTAATTTTGGTCATTGCTTTTTCAGTAGTTGTAGCAGTTCACACGTAAATATACATATATTCTTACTTTCAAATATTATGACCATATTTATGCACATATGTTCATATATAATTATATTTTCATATATGCACTTTTTTTGTTTTGTTTTCTTATGGAAATATAGAAAAAGAAAAGGATATTTGTGATGGATGTTATTGTTCTTCATCAGTCTTTATCTAACTGCCTTCAGCAAGAAAATATGAAAGTATTTTTAATTTTCATTCTTTAGCATTCTGAACTGTCCACTTTTATTAAATCATCTTAGAATGAATCTGAATGTCATTTTAAAAACTATTTTCCTCTTTCCACACTTGTGTTCTGACCTTTATTACTTTAATGAGAGCTACCCCTATTCTAGTTCTCTTGCCTTTTCTCTCTCCCTGGGTGGAGCTCTCTGGATCTATTTAAATCTTCCTGGCATCTTGTAGAACAGGCTGAATTCTAGTTGGTAACATCCTAACCTAGGTGGAGTGGAAATGGGTCAAGGTAACCTTAGAATGATATTATTTGAATGCCTTCTTGCATCTAATTATTTTCTCGGATTTGGTGTCTTGTTTGGCATTCAGCATTTTAGGAGCTTAATGTATATTTCATCATTAAAACACAAATTATCCTTCAGTTACAGTGCCCTGCCAGATGAGAAGTTAGTCACCTCTGTTTTTAAGACCTAGGCTCTCCTTCCTGGTCTTGTTCCACCTCCTTTTGAATGCCTGCTCCTGAATATTGGCCATTGGTTTAGGATAAGCCTCTTCTCTAGTTCCTTTATACCTAGATCCTCTTTCAGGGAAGACTCTGATATTCGTCACTTACCCCTCAGGGTGGTTTTAGGCAGAAGTAAGTGATTCCTTCTTCTGTCTGTCTCTAGTGACGCAAACATTTTCTGTGAAAGACATTATAACTGAACACACTGGGCTGCACAAAGGCTTGCAGATTTTGTGGGGATCCAGGAGGGACAAATCGGGGTACAGGAAGTTCACCAAGCTCACAATTTACTCACGGAGCCCAATCACAAGCAATAACTAAAGAACTGGTTGACAGAAGATCATGATGCCTGAGAGCATGGAAAAATTGCATTTCTAAATTGCCATTCATGTTACATTTCTGAGAATGGTTAAGTTTGAAGCCAGGTTTAGAAGAAAGGATTTCAAATCTTCTCTTGTCAGTTCTAGTTTCATAACACCTGAAGAGAGAGACTCTCTTAGCTAAATTCCCTTTGCATTTTCTGTCATGGATGCTCCATGTAGTAAAGATATTTGTTACTGATTCATTTTTCAGCTAATACATAATGAATGCTTTCTAAGTGCTCTACTTGGTGCTAAGGATACCATAGCAAATAAAACCTGGTCCCTATCATCAAGGAGCTCATGTACTAGTGAAGAGCATGTGAAAGTTAAGGCAAGTTAACAGGTAGTTGTAATACAGTGTGATTAGTACTCAGTAGGCAAAAATTGAAAAGAGTAAAACTTAAGGACATGAATTAGAAGGTCTTTATAATGATCCTCCAGAGATCAAATAATTTACAGTTATTGATAGATGAGAATTTACTCCTGTCATTCCGTGAATTGCTTTCTGGTTGTTTTATGTATCCTTTGTTTCTTTCCTTCTCTTTTATTGTCTATCATTGTGGTTTGATGGTCTTTTGTCATTATAAGGTTTGCTTCTTTTTTTCTTTCTCCTTTGAATATCTCTGTTCTACCAGTGAATTTTATACTTTTGATGTTTTCCTAATAGTGAATATTAACTTTTTCCCTCCGGTTGCAGGACTCCCTTGAGCATTTCTCATAAGGCCAATCTAGTGGTGATGAACTTCCCCAGTTTTAGTTTGTCTGGGAAATACTTTATTTTCACTTCATTTCTGAATGATAATTTTGCTGGGTGTAGTATTCCTGGTTGTCAATAATTTCCTTTTAGCACTTCGATTATATCATCTTCTTTTCTCCCTGCCTGTAGGGTTTCTGCAGAGAAATCTGCTGTTTAGTCTTATAGAGGTTCTCTTATATGTGACTTGATGTTTTTATCTTGCTGTTTTTAGAATTCTCTCTTTGTTTCTGACTTTTAATTTTTTTTTTTTTTTGAGATGGGATCTTGCTTTGTCATGCAGATTGGAGTGCAGTGACATGATTCCATTTCACTGCAAACTTGAACTTCTGGGCTCAAGTGATTCTTCCACTTTAGCCTCCTGAGTAGCCAGGACTATAGGTGCATGATACCATGACCAATTAATTTTTAATATTATGTGGAATTGGAGCCTTGTTGTGTTGCCCAGATTCTCTCTGACTTTTGACAGTTTAACTACACTGTGTTTCACAAAGAACCTGTTGGGTTTAATCTATTTGGGTACTTTTTTGCTTCTCAGACTTAAATATGCATATCTCTCCCCAGCTTGGGAAGCTTTCAGCTATTATTTTATTAGATAGGTTTTCCATACACTTTCCCTTCTCTTTACTTTCTGGAACTTCCATGATACAAATATTTGTTCACTTAATAGTGTCTATAAGTCTTGTAAGCTTTCCTCACTCCTTTTCATTCTTACTTCTCTTTTTTTTTTTCTCTGACTGGGTAATTTCAAATTACCTATCTTCAAATTCAGAGACTCTTCTGCTTGATCAAGTCTGTTGTTGAAGCTCTCTATTTTATTAATCAACTTACTCAGAATACTGCAGGATTTCTATTTGCTGCTTTATGTATGTCTACTGTCTCTGTGCAATTTCTCATTCATACCATGAGTTGGTTTCCTGATTTTGTTGAATTGTCTTTCTGTATTTGTTTGTTTGTTTGTTTCTTGTTCCTTAAGAGGATTATTTTGAATTCCTTTTTCTGGCAATTCATTTATTTCTCTATTTATTGAGGTCTGTTACTAGATAATTATTATGACTTGTTGGTGTCTTCATATTTTCTTGCTTTTTCATGTTTCTTATTCATGTGTTGCTGTCTGTGCATCTGGTCAATCATCTCTTCCAAACTTTCTAGAAGAGCTTTCATAAAGAAAGTTTTTCACCTGCTGTTGTTTTTTTGCCTGCTGGTTAGGAAGGGTGTGGTGACTGATTTTCTGCATAGGTGTAATGGTATGATCTCTGTGCAGCTTCTTTAGCTGTATTCAATGTCAATAGTAAGTGTGGGCACCTCAGTGGCCTAGGCTGTAGAAGCCTGTGGCCATGACAGCATAGGTTGTTAATGTTTTAGGTGTCAAGGGCTTTGGGGTTCTCCTTTCCTTATTTTTCCTACAATGGAGAGCCTTAGCCAAGGAGATCCCTTTTGGTATCATGTCTGACACAGCCTACAAGAAGCTGCAGTGGTGCTGGGTTCCAGGTACAGGTAATCACAGAAGCTGTGGTGCGAAGGTCCCGGGCTTAGTGTTACATGGACCTATTGTGACACCTAGATCTTTGGCTGCAAATTTTCTCTCTTTGGCTGGTTGAATATAAGTTGCCCACAGAGCCAGGATCTGTGACTCTGCAGCATCTCCTAGCAGCTCGGGCTCAGGGGTCTGGGTCATGGTTGTGATTCTACCCATGGGTGGGAGCTCAGAGTACCGGCACATCTGTGGGGAAAAAGGAATGTTGTAGAGATTTGGACCTGCAGAGCAGAGTATGGTTGCAATTTGGAAATGTGTGCTAACAGGGCTCAGTGGCAGCCTGAGTCCCAGGGAATGAGATACTGTGTAGTAGTAACTGTAGACCCTGGGATTTCAGGGCTCAGCAGTATCTCAGACTCTGTGAGGCCAGGTGCAGTGGCAACAATACCCCGGAATGGTGGAGCACGGCTATTATTTGAGCCCTGGTGCTGGGCAGGGGACAGCGCAGTGATGACTTCACTCCCCAGGAAGACGGGTGTCTCAGCAGCTAAGACACCACTCTAGGGGGCTAGTCCAGCTCCAAGGGTACTAGACTTATTTGGCTTATAGTGTGAGGTATCTCAGCTCAGCCACTGCTCTATTTCCTTGGAGCATGGGGTACTATGTCAACCTAACCCTGAGATGCAAAGCTACTCAGCTTAACCAGGGCACTGATTCCCTAGAAGTGCGATGTGTTGTATTGTCTCAGTCCTGAGGGTGTGGTGACTGTTCTGGGCTGCCCAGGCACTGTTTTTCTGGGATGCAGGGTGCTGCTGCAGCTTAGGTACTGGGGTGCATGACCACTCTTGGTGGTCAAGGCCCTGTTTCCTGGGATGAAGGGAACTGCTTCAATTTAGACCCTGGGGAGGTGTGGCTTCTCTTAGTGGCTAAAGTACTATTTCCCAAGAGGCAGAGTCCTTCTTCAGCTCAAGCTGAAAAGGCAGAGGGAGTGGTAGGTGAAGTGGCTTCACCTCTGCTTGACCCAACAGAGAAAGCTGTAACAGCTGATTGTGGCTTGGCTTGAGGATATCTGGGCCCTGGTCTGGGGTGGTTTGGCAGTAGCTTAGCCTCAAGGATAAGGGAGAGCCATGACTACTTACTGCTAGAGCAAGACACACTGCAGCCATAGTTCTAATTCAAGACCATGTATTGCAGTAGCCCTGTGGACCACAGAGGGCAGGGCACAGTGTCAGCTTCTCCTCTGGAGGGAGCACAGCTTTGTGGACTCCATTCAGCTCCCACAGCTGGGCTTAGTGCCTGTGAGGACTGCAGGGGATCCGAGGGATGAGATCTGTTGGTGTCCAAGGTGTTGATGGGGATTCCTAGGATCTTCTTGCTTACTTCCTCATTGTAGACAGAAGTTCCTCCTAGTTCCTAGCTGATTCTGATTAAGGGATGGAGTGGTAGAGGCCTGACATTTCCTTCCCATCTCTACGTAACAATCCCAAGTTTCTGTGTTCACCAGGGTTTCTGTTACTTCCCTGATGCACTTTGATGCTCTTTCTTGGTTAGTTTCATTAAAATGCAGTTGTTTATTTGTTGTTCTGACTGTCTTTGTGAAGAGTAGAGTGCTAGGGGGCTTCTAGCTGGCCATCTTGCTGACATCACCTCTCTCAGAGAGCAGGTTTCTCTTGCTTCATAGGCCAACAAAGCCTTCTCAGGGATTCAAGGCAGTTTAAGCAGAAAAGAGAATCCTGAAACGCTACTGCTTCCACTAATTTACTTTGTGACCTTAGGTAAGTCACTTTCTTACTCCCCATCTGAGGATCTAATTTCTTATTTGTAAAATGAAGATGTTGAGTTAGATAATATCTAAAATGTTTGGCAGCCCTGTTGGATTTTATCTTGTAAGACTAATTGAAGAGCCACTTTGAGAAAAATAATCCTGTCACAGTGCTGATAGCATGCTATTTCTTGACCTCGGTGATGATTACATGGTGTATGAATATCTGTTATCATGCTACTAATAAAGACATACCAGAGACTAGGTAATTTAAAAAGGAAAGAGGTTTAATTGACTCATGGTTCCACATGGCTGAGGAGGCTTCAAAATCATGGCAGAAGGTGAAGGGGAAGCAAGACATGTCTTACATGGCAGCAGGCAAGAGGGGGCATTGCAGGGAAACTCCTCTTTATGATTCCATCAGATCTCGAGACAGTTATTCACTATCATGAGAACAGCATGGGAAAGACCAGCCCCCTTGACTCAGTTACCTCCCACTGGGTCCCTCCCATGACACTGTGGGAATTATGGGAGCTACAATTTAAGATGAGATTTGGGTGGGGACACAGCCAGACTATATCACACCAGTATTCTTATTTTATGATAATTCATTGTTCTACATATTTATGGTTTTCTGAGTGCATGTCATGGTTCAATAAAATTTTAATTAATAAAAACTTCATTAGAATAATAAAGGCCAGAGCTTTTATTTTAAGGGAAAAATACTGTTTTTAGAACTTAGATGAGTACTTTCCATGAATTTTATAAAATGTATGTGTAAAAAGTCACAATTAGCCTAACAAGAAACCGAGATTTTGGGGTGACTTCCTTAAACAAAACTCCCAGGCAGGAACATCTGGTTGTGGAATGTTTGTTCTCACCGCCTGGCACGAGGATTAATGCTGGGAAGGTAGTAATCTCCGGTAGGCATTAATCTACACACTCCTCTGGGATGTCTCAATAACTGGGACAGAGGCTTGTTTTAATGCCTAGGCATTGACACCACCACGCTTCTGAATCAGCAGATTCCAAATCAGGGATTCTGTTTAGTTTGCAGAGAAAATAACAAAAGCTACTGCAGGTCTCAACTGTTGGCGTTTGTTTTGATTGCTTTGTTTTGCTCTGCTCTTTTCTTGTTCATCTATATGTGGAGAAAATATCTGGGTCCTTACAGGCTCTCTGGGTACATTATCAGGACCAACATCTTTAGCTTTGCATGTTGCTCTTTCCTCTCTTTCTATATTTTTCTCTCTCTTTTGTATGTGCATGTGGTTGGGGCCAGGGGGCTGGTGATTTAGTCGTATTTATTCTACTCCCCAGAATGCCACCACTTTTCTACCGCCTTTCTGTCCCACAGTCTTCAGGTCAGGCCAGTTGCACAGTAGGACACTTTTGCTATTGCCTGAGATAAGTCACTCAATTCAGTATTTGACTTACAGAGGGTTTTGTTTTACTTTTTCAGCTGCTTCTCCTGCCAACTCTCTTCTAATTCACAAATCCTTATATAGGTTTATATTAATAGCTAGCCATAGAGTTTATCTCTATAGGGGAATTTCAGTGTTGGACAGGGGCTGTGAAGGGGAGAACCTGAGAGATCTGGATATGTAGATTAAGTGGATATGTTTCTAACCAAAACCAAGCATGTAAACAAGGAAGAATTTGTTATTCTGAGAAGAAAGAAGTGAGAAATAGATGAATGATACAATACTGGACCATACACAATGTGACACTCCTCTCCGTGGCCTCTCTATATCTTTGATAAAGTTGTGAACCCCATGAAATTCTTACGGCAAGTGGAATTTTTACAGTGCCAAGGCCAGAATGTGTAAGTGGGCTGACTGTGAGAAAATTCTCAGCAGGTGTGGAGGGGATGGCAGAGAGAAGGGAATACGGAGAAAGTGGTAGAAGAATTTCAGATTCTCCTCCCATTGTGAAATGTTAGTTTTCACCAAGTGTAACCGGATCTTCAGGGGATTGGGTTTGGGGGTGGACAGCTGTCACCTCAGTTGCACATAGCATATTACCTGCCACTTTGGGAACACACTCCTCTCACACCTCACACATTTGCCTGGAACATACTCCACCTACCCTCTAGTGTGCAGTCAGCTCTGAGGTGCCTTACTCCACACCTCTAACTTCCCACACTCGCATTCCCCTCTTCCCACTCAGCATCTTCTGTCTCTATGGTGTTTCGTGCACACACTCCTATCACAGCTCTATCACAAAAGGCTGCCATTATCTGGTCATGTTTCTGTCACCTCTACTAGACTATCAGCTTCTGTAGATTAAAGACTGTGGTATGAGTTCCTCTGTGTGTCTGTGAGAGAAGATGCTTTCGTTCGTGCTTTAGCACAGAACTTCATCACTCGGTTCACAAACATTTACAGAGCACTCGCTGTGTATGAAGTAATGTGCAAAGATAAAACAAATATAAGCCTTGTCCTTCCAATCTGAAGCACTGCTGAGAAACAGGCAGGGTATCCATTCATCCATCCAAGAAATTTAAACTTAATGCCTGCTCTATAGAATGCCCATACGAAGTGCTGGACTGCAAAGATTAGTGCAGCACAGTTCCTGCTCTGGAATTTCTCATGGCCCACTAGTGAAGACAGGAAAGTAAATGGTGATTACAGAATAGTAGGATCAATGCCACAGGAGTCAAGAACTCAAGTGCTATCATAATCCACACTGGATGAGTGGTGGATGCATGCCCTCAAATGTCTAAGAAAATTCATCTCAAGGGATCTGTAATCCCAAAAAATTCTCTAGTCAGTATCTTTGTCTTTATCATTTTCTCCTTTATGTATTTTTGAGAAAATTTCTCTAAAAATCAATACATGGTATAAGAAGCTCAGCAGAACTTTAAATTATTTCCTTCTTAAGTACAAGAATAGTTACTAAGGCTCAAGCATGTCTCTGGCCCTAGACTGAGTGAGATGCCCAGCTCTCCACTATGCATATCCCAAGCAGCTCTGGTCTATATGGATTTCTATTTGAGTCAGAGGGAAGTCATAAAACAACATCCGATGATCTCCACAATAGGCACCCGAATTCATGACCATTATCACAATCTTATTCCTGTGACCCTACAGCTTTTGAATCCCAAGGGAACTAATTTGCTCAGTTGGAGTCCCATGATGAAGATGAGATGGGGAAAACCATCTATGAACAATCTCCACAGGCTTCCATCTAAAACATTCTGGACACTGAAGAAAAATTAATCAAATCTTGTAGACTCATTGAGCTGGAAACTTACAAATAATTTAGTCCGACAGTTTTCAGATTTGAACATTTTTCCCCTAGATAAAACCTTCAGAAGAAATCCAGTAAGTGATAAATGGACCTTTTTTGACTGAAATAAGTTTGATGACTGGAAAACCCACCCATGAACCCCTCAGGTAACCTCAAGAGTAGTATCCAGGACCGGGCGCGATGGCTCACACCTGTAATCCCAGTACTTTAGGAGGCTGAGGTGGGCGAATCATGAAGTCAGGAGTTTGAGACCAGTCTGGTCAAAATGGTGAAACCCTGTCTCTACTAAAAATACAAAAAAATTAGCTGGGCGTGGTGGTGGGCACCTGTAATCCCAGCTACTCAGGATGCTGAGGCAGGAGAATCGCTGGAACCCTGGAAGCAGAGGTTGCAGTGAGTTGAGATCATGCCACTGAACTGCAGCCCAGGCAACAGTGTGAGACTCCATCTCAAAAAACAAACAAACCAACAACAACAACAACAAACAAGGAATAGTGTCCAGGAGCACAACTTGCAAACAATCAAGTCTCACCTTTATTTTGCAGAGAGGAGACTGCAGTGCAGAGAAGGGAAGCAAGAAAGTGACCTACCCAGGGTCACTCTGAGGGGACAGCAAAGGAGTGAGGACCCACATTTCTCAGCCTAGCCCTGTATTCTTCCCCACAGCCCTCTTTCCATCTGCTGCTGAGTCAAAGCACTTTAGAGCAGAGCACAGGGCTCTGCCTGGCCCAGGTGGAGCTGGGAGGGGAGAAAGCTTCCGTTAACTCAACTCTCCCCAGGACACAGAGCAGCCCTGCTGGCATGTTATCACTAATACACAAAATGTGAAATTGTAAGGAATTGTTTGCCAATTTTCTTATCTCAACTGGCACAGAAGCAGGCTTGTTGGAGAGTTATGAGGTGTTAGAGTATTGTTGTTTATCCACTGCACATCCCTCGGCTGTTCTCACAGAGAGACTCAGGGAAGGCTGCACACATAAATTCACATAAATTACCTTTACAAAATGTCAAAATTAAAAGTAGATTTTTATTTTGAGTATATGCCTTTGAGACTGTTAACCCCTTCATGGAGGTGGAGGTGTCCGCATGAGAAAACACAGTTGACATCTTTGACTACACACAGGCCACAGGGACGAACTCCTGTTCTTCCTTCCTATTCCCATCGCTACCCCATCTGCAACAGAGTCATCGTTCTTGTTAACAAGTCATAGACTTTTCTAAGTTCCCTGTCTGTGCACAAATATTTCTCTAGATACAAGATTTTTAAATTCTGTGGTTACTGTAATTTCATCCTTTATTTAACTTAATCGTAAATAACTAACTGAGAGTTCAGAAGAGACACATAAGCATTCTGGGCCTCAGTTTCCTTACTTGTAAAAGGTGCATGCTATGGTTTGAAAGTCTGTGTCTTCTTCAAGATTTATACTGAAACATAATCCCCCAAACAGCAGCATTAAGAGGTGAGGCCTGTAGGAGGTGATTAGGCTATAAGGGCTCTGTTCTCATGAATGGGATTAGTGCCTTATAAAAACTCTGGAGGAAACTAGCTAGGCCCTTTCGACCCTTTTCATTTCTCCCATCATGTGAGAACACAGCATTTGTCCCCTTTGGACGGTACAATGTTAAAGACACCATCTTGAAAGCAGAGACCCGCACTAGACACCGATCTGCTGGTACCTTGCTCTTGGATTAACCAGACTCCAGAATTGTGAGAAATACATTTCTGTGGTTTATAAATTAGTCAGCCCCCTGTCTTTGGTTATAGCAGCTGCGTTGGACTAAGACTGTGAAGATTGGAATAGATCAGTGCTAAACAGCCAGCTTTTCTTCCCAAGGATTCACAGAGATAGCAAGGGGGATCATCAAGTAGCTATTGATATTTCAAAAGCTTTGTGGATATTATAGATACCCACAATAGGATTTCTAAAAACCCCATGTGACTTCTGGAGGCTTCAGGAGACAGACAGAACAAGTGAAAAAAGCAAGGGAGTGCCTGGTGTTGGAATTGGACCGGCAGCAGAGAGGGCCAGCAGCCCAGAAGGACTTTCTGAAAACTAAATTTAAAAGGGGACAGGTAATGCTGAAGAAATGCAGAATGACATGGCTCTTGTGAAGAGGTTCGCTGAGAGAAGACAAGCATCTTTAATGCCAGTACTGTTTTCTAAATCTGAAGTATGATACTTTTTGTTATACTCAAACTGTACTCAAACTTATTTATTTATTTGTTTAAACAGAGTCTCGCTCTGTCACCCAGGCTGGAGTGCAGTAGTGCGATCTCAGCTCACTGCAACCTCTGCCTCCCAGGTTCAAGCAATTCTCCTGCCTCTGCCTCCCAAGTAGCTGGGATTTACAGGGGCCTGCCACCACACCTGGCTAATTTTTCTACTTTTAGTAGAGACGGTGTTTCACCATGTTGGCCAGGCTGGTCTCGAACTCCGATTTCACATGATCCGCCCACCTTGGCCTCCCAAAGTGCTGGGATTAAAACAGCTCCCAGCCTCAAATTGGCCTTTATTAAACTGTTGTGAGAGGGAAACAAAATCCCCAAACATGCCTTTTCTTTGCCTCTGACTCAAGTTCTGGCAACTAAGTGTGGCCGGCTATGCCTTTCGAGCTGATTAGGAGTTTTCAGGGTGCCTTTCACACTGATTAAAAACTTCTCAGGGTAGTTATTCATCCACTTCTCTGAGAAACAAACATTTACTGGGGGCCAACTATGGTGGATCTGTCTGCGCTTTTAGAAAAAGCAAAAAGAATCGTCTTAAGATTGTACAGTCTTTCTGTAGGACAGAAATCTTTCAGTATGGCGTGGAGCAGAATCCTCAATAACGAAAAGACTGGAAAGCTCTGGACTGGTGGTAGGTTTCTAGCTCTGACAGTCTAGGATGGAGCACCAGAATGAGAAATTCAATGGCAAATGGGAGTAGAAAGCATGTGGATTTGAGCCAGGACCACATTCTGATCTCTATGCCCCAAACCTTTTTGTCTTTCCACTGTAACAACATTAATATTAAAACTTCTGTTTCTATAACTTTAAATTGTCCAATATTATGTGTTTTTTCTCTTTTAGGCAAAATGTAATAGGTTTGGGGTGCCTTACAAATCTTACTTTTTTTTTCTGATGTGAGAAAAATTTAAAACATTTTATGTGACCCTAAAAACTATTTTTTTTCATTCTCATTTTAAAAGAAAGTAAAATATTTCAAGGACTTCTAAAAGTTTTGTGAGCCTCAGGCACTGTGCTGCTTGCACCTAAAGGATTTGTCAGCCTGGTTCTGGGGGAAAGAGAAAGGCTTCATTCAGCCTGCGGCACTCGCTGTGGGACTGCGGATGCACGGGAAGCCGGGGCTTGGTCCTGTTTCATGGAAGCTGTATCTCTGAGCCCAGAACTGACTGGCCTCAGACATTTGGCAAAAGTGTCTCCAGTTTGCCAGTGCATAAGTCTAATGGCTGTTTCTTTGCTTTTCTTCTAAATGCGGCAACTTGAAGAGTAGGAAAGAGCAGTGAACTGGAGTCCAGAAAACTAGAGGTCTGGTAGCATGTTTTGATGCTATGGAGCTGTGTGGCCATGGACAACCTTCATTTCAGGGGGTCTGTTTCAATATTTGCCAAATAAAAAAGTTGAATTAGACAATAACTTTTAAGCTATAATTTCTGCCCTACATGCTTCTATAATATTATTAGAAAAAGTCTCACAGAGATAGATGCAGTTACTTATAAATGGAAACAATTATACTTAGACCAGGATCTGGAAATAAGTTATTTACTATAATACTGTATTAAATTTACTTGTGAATTTTCTGGCAGCTGAGAAATATAGTATTTCTATTGTCTGATCAAAGACAAGGTAGTACTTCTTTAAGGCTTTATTAAGGCTACTGCCATTTAATTTTTTTAAAAAAGCAAAAATTGATGCATAATCTACTACTTCAATAAATACAGATCTTTCTAGTCTTTACCAATGTGGAATTATTCAATGGAACATTGCAAGATAAAATATTTTGGTTTCCTGCTTTATTTCACTCAAGAAGGTACAACCTTTATTCTCGTGCTACTGCAATGTTTGTGTGTTATTTTAAATGCCTGTACAATACCAATTGGATATACTTAGCCATTCCTTGAACATTAGGTGTTTAGTTGGTTTTCAATTTTTCATTACTACTCAGAATAAGCAATTAATATTGTAGTGTTTTGCTTCTTTAAGATAGTTTTTATTACATGAATTCCCTGGAATGAGAAGATTCCATTAAAAAGTATGAACATCGGCTGGGCAAGGTGGCTCACGCCTATAATCCCAGGACTTTGGGAGACTGAGGCGGGCGGATCACGAGGTCAAGAGATCAAGACCATCCTGGCCAACATGGTGAAACTCCATCTCTACTAAAAATACAAAAAATTAGCTGGGCGTGGTGACATGGCGTGTAGTCCCAGTTACTAGGGAGGCTGAGGCAGGAGAATCGCTTGAACCTGGGAGGCGGAGAATACAGTAAGCTGAGATTGCGCCACTGCTCTCCAACCTGGAGACAGAGCGAGCCTCTGTCTCAAAAAAAAAAAAAGTGTGAACATCATTTGCTTATTTCTAAGTTTTGACCCTTTGTTTTCCTATGAAATTGTGCTGCTTTTACTCTCTAAATGAAGATAAATCTACTGGGGAATATTACAGAACAGTAAATCTTTTCAGTTCTAAAAGTTCCCAATGAGCTTGTTGCAGGGGATGATTGATCTATATGAAAGCAATGGAACATTTGATTTTGACTGGATCTGCTACTGGTATTAATGTACCTTTAGCATTTCATAGAATCTAGCCTATGCAGGGATAGAAGAACACCTATTGTTGAATTGGGAATGAACGGGGCCAGAGGTCATGAGAAACAGAGTGGAATGTGTAGATGGGCAGCACGCTTCTCATACTGGGGAAGTTGAGGAAGTTCTATTTATTGTTCTTCTAATATGTTCCTGTGACTCGGATAGAGCTGGAATTACTCTGGATTGGGATAGCTGGGCTCAACTTCCCCACTATTTCTGGCTGTGAGAATTTAAACGGAGCTGAGAGTTTCCTTCTTTCCTGGATCTCAAACAGCTTGGTCTCAGAGCACAGAGCTTCCCCAAGTGTTTCCAGAGAAGACAGCCTGAGGGAGAGGAAGTGGTGCTAATTAAATCCTCCCTCTGTTTTCCAGGCACAGGAGCCTTTCGCAGATGTCTGTTGTTAGGCGTGTGTTCACAGAGTGCACAAATACAGAAGCAGGCTTTCCTTCCCCAATGGCACAAACCTTCCTTCACAGGTTATAGAGAACTTTAGAAATGCATTTCCTTCCAACACCCACTGTGATAAAGGTGGCAGACCTACATACATAACGCATGTAGCTGCCAGGGACAGGGAAGCCAGAGTGCTTCCTCTCTGTCTCTTTTCTATCTCTGTCTCTGTCTCTGTCTCTGTCTCTCTCTCTCTCTCTCACAGACACACACACACACACACACTCTTTCTCCTTCTTCTTCATTCCTCATTTTCTCAGAGACCAATTTCTACCTTTTGCCCACCTAACTTTAAAAAATTACCTAAAAGCTCACAGACATCTTTTCTGTCATAAGGCAGCATGATATGGTACCTTATGACAGACGTTGGGTGTGCTGTACTGGGGGCACGGTTGGGAGGCCAGTTGCTACTATGACTATCAAAGTATGACCCTGGGTGATTCCCATCTACTCTATGTTCTTCGGAAAGACGGGGAAAGAGTAAGTAGCTCTTCTAGGATTGCTGGAAAGATCGGATAAGAAAACAGAAATCTTAAGAAAACATGTAAAGCAAACTGTGTAAGGCTTTCCACTTGTAAGTTTCTTTAGCTGTGTTTTCTCCTACATTCAAACCCTCAGGGCAAACATGTATATAGATCCACATTTGCCTGAGAGTCCAGTTCACTCCTCTCATCCTGACATAATTGCCAATAGCACCCTTTTCATGCCAAAATATCCAAAATTAGCTAATAAATTATAGGATCATACTATTTTTACCGCTTGTGAATACCCTAGTTAATCCCAGTTTCAAAAGTGGAAGCTTGCTGGGGTTGGGGGCTTTTTCTCACCTTCCTTTGTTTCACAAGAACCAACGAAATTGATTAAAAACCACTTTTGTTTAAGAACAAGGAGGTGACTCTGAGAATAATTTGGCATTCCTACTTTCATGTTGAAAATGGACATGAAAGTTTCTAGGATAACATGCTCACTGTCAGCTTGAAATGATATGAGTGCACATTTTGCCAAGCTACCATGTGCCTTCTATTTTATTTTGCTTTGCTTTGTATGTACAAAATAGAAACCACTCTATTATTTTTATTTATTTTAAACCATGTGTGATCATTACTAGCACCCACAGACATGGAAACAAAAATAAAAATCACTTCTAACGCTGTCATCTAGAGATAATTATTGTTAATATTTTATTTTACTTCTTTTCAGGCCCTCTTTTTAGATGTTTTTAAATCCGTTATATCATACATGTATGCCTGTATATACATATGCAGGTACATTTCCTTCCTTCCTTCCTTCCTTCTTTCTTTTCTTTTCTTTTCTTTTCCTTTCTTTTCTTCTTTCTTTCTTTTTCTTTGTTTTTTCTTTCTCCTTTTTCCTTCTTCCTTTCCTTTCCCCTTTATCTTTCTTCTCTTTCTTTCTAAATTATTTTAATAAATTGGAATAATATTATTTATAATATTTTATAACTTACTTTTTTCCATTTATAATATATTTGGATATTTTTTGGTGATGAAAATATACACTCACACTTGTGTTTTATAGTATGGTACAACATATTTTATTTAGTCAACTTCTTACTGATGGATACTTTTTTATTTTTATTTTTTGGTGTTAGACACAATGTTGCATGAATGTCTAATGTTATTTTTATACACAGTGTTCTTCGATGAGATATAAATTAGTGTGTTTTTCTTTTACATATAACATGGTATATTTTTCTATTAGATGCGATGTTATAATGAACAAAGTTTGTTGTTTTTTTTTTTTTTTTTGAGACAGGGTCTTGCTCTGTTGCCTAGCCTGGAGTGCAGTGGAATAATCTTGGCTCACTGCAACTACCACTTCCTGTGCTCAGGTGATCCTCCCACCTCATCCTACCGAGCAGCCGGGACTATGGGCACATGACACCATGTCTGGCTAATTTTTGTATTTTTTGTAGAGACTGGGTTTCGCCATGTTGCCCAGGCTGGTCTCAAACTCCTGAGCACAAGGGATCTACTACCAGTCTCAGCCTCTTAGAGTGCTGGGATTACAGGCATGAGCCACGATGCCCAACTGAACAACTGTGTGTGTGTGTGTGTGTGTGTATATGCAGGTGCATGCGTGTGAGTCTTTGGGTATTCGTCTAAATTATTTCCTTAGAATAAATTTTTAGAATTCGAATTTTTCAGTTTAAAAACATGTTCAGTTTTAAGTGCTCTTATGCTCTATCATTACCCAAGAAGCACGAAAGAAAATGCATTATCATTGCTTTTAACTCTTAAGCTTTCAGTCATTATCATTGCTTTTAACTCTTAAGCTTTCATTTTCAACCAAAAATGCTATGCAATTTTGAAGAGAAATTGTCTGGTAATTATTTTATACAGCTCTTCTCTTGTTCAGGTTCCTGTCTCCTGGGATTAAAGATGAGAAAATGAAACTACTTGCAAACTCCTTTCTCTGTCCGGAGAGTCTCTCCTTCACTCTTCTGGTAAATGACCTTGCAGGATTATGGATGGTATTTAGAAATCTGTGTTATGAAGCTGTATCCACCAATGCCTCTGTTTAGTTAACATGAGGGGTGTTTTTAAGTTTCAGGAATGCCATTTGCTCATCATATTCTGTTTTGCCATAGCTAGGACACAGGTATACAGGCAACATTTTTTCCAATGAGATTTTTCTGCCCTTGTTTTAGGCTGAAGAAATGTTAACAATTGGGAGTTTTGAAGGATTCCAGGGTGTGTCCCTGAAGCAAGAGGGAGATGACCAGCCCTCTGAGACTGACCACCTATCGATGGAAGAAGAGGACCCAGGCAAGGACCCGATGCCAAGACAGATTTCAAGGCAGTCAAGTGTGACTGAATCTACTCTTTACCCCAATCCTTATCATCAGCCTTATATCTCACGGAAGTACTTTGCTACACGGGTAAATTTATTGGTTCTCTTAAATACTACATAAAAATTCACCATAAAACATCTTAAAATCCTTCTGTATATCACATATTTACCGAGCGTATTCACATTTGTTTCATGTAATCATCATAATAATCATGAAGTAGGTATCCTTATCCCTATTTAAAGATGAAGGATCCGAACTTCAGAGAATTTAAAGATCTATTTTAGATTCCAGAGATAGTATTAAGAAGTATGTCCCCCAGCTTCCTTCTTTGGTTCCTCCGTTTGTGTTTATGCTAAACCTGATCTCAAAGAACTAATCTTCTGTAAGGAGAGAACCATAGTAGCTAGAATACAAAGCTGTTAACCCAGTGAGGGTATTCATTGTGTGGGAAAGATATGGATATTGCTAAGAATGCACTGACTCTCTAAGGTTTACAATGGGGTGCTCATATTACGACGTGGGGGCAGGTAGGTTTAAATCTGAAACCTACAGCTACCCTCTGGAACTGAGCTCTCTTACCTGCTCGATGGAGCTGGGAAAGTAGATGGATGGGTAAGTAAGCAGGAGGGAGCTCGTATATCTAGATGTTAAAAAACAGTATTTTTAACTTTTAGCATTTGGATCCAGTGGAGAGTGCTTCATAGGTTTCTAGTACCTTTCCCTCTTGAGCTCTTCCTCCTACTTATAGATCCTCTTTCCAATCCTTCAACATTCTTATTAGCACAGTCATGGTTAACTTAGGGGCTATGATCAATCGGGGGCAAAATCAGGGAGTTTACACTACGGCAACAGAGAACATCTCATTTTCATGTGACCGTGGGAGATCTCTTTTTGGAAAAAAATGTATTTCAACTCATTCTCATAAAAAATTACTTTTCCAAAGCTTTAATTAATAAATCCTGATTTGGTTGCTTTCAAAATATATCTTTGGTTTAGGTAAAGTTTTAACTAAAGCAACTTAATGAGTGTGTGTGTGTGTGTGTGTGTGTGCCTGTGTGAGTCTGTGTTTAAACATTGCATATACTCTTATGTGCAAGATGCTTTAGTAGGTGCTATACTATATGTGTGTTTGTGTGAGTGTTTCTGCATATGTAGAGCATATGGTTTGTTTTCCAAAGTATGTGAACTTTATTCAATATGCAAAGTTAAGCTGTGTGATATAGCTGCAAAGGAAATCAAAGCATCTCTTGGAGTTGTGCTATCTTTGATATTGATGATGTCAGGGTTTGATGATAGAAGAACACACTGTGATATAGAATAGGAGATTTATTATTGGGAGCTGATTTATTATGAGAGCTGGCTGAGACTATGGAAAATTGTCTTCTCTGAATCTGGTGTTGGGCCTGAAGTTAGAATAGGCCAACCAGTTGGCAGTTGTGAAGAGGAAATAGGGAAAAAGGAATAAGAAAACAATTGCATGGACAAACTGGAATTTCTGGTGACAATGTTGAACTTATGAGGAAAAACTGGAACCTATGTCTGTCTCCCACCAAGTTTAACCTTGATGATGTGAGGTCACTTTTAGAAGTTAGTGCTTTCATTCCTGAGCTACACACTTAGCCAGCCCAGGAAGAGGAAAATCTTAGAAAGAAAGCCTGACTGTGATGGAAGGAGATGCAGGTACAGGGGCTACCCCTTGCCATCAGGTAAACCAGGATATCAGTTGCCATGAACATGAGTTGTCACAGTGCATGGTGACCTGTGCTGATCTTCAACAGGGAAAAAAACTTATGTTTCAATTCTGCCTTTTGAATATTACACAGGTGTCTATTGTTGGCAGTCCTAATTTGGAAACACACCCAAAAAAACAATTCTAGAAAATGTAGCTTCAGCTTAGCTAAACTGACAGAGTCCAAATCCACTACACATGATGATTGTATTGGTGTTGCACCATGTAGCTTATACAGCAAACGCACATCCTTTATCTGTTTGATTCCCCAGAGCAATACTGGGAGGCAGGCAGGAGAGGGCTTACCATCCTTGTTTTAAAGATGAACATATTGAAATTTGAGAAAAATGAAGTGACCTGTCCAAGTCATATAATGTTTGTGGAAGAGCTGCAGCTAGATTCCGGGTCTTGATTCTGGATCTTCTTTCTCCAACACTCTCCTAACCATGTACAATAGAATTTATGGCTCCTTTGTAAGTGTTTTCGATGACTGATTCCAATCAACTTGAAGAATATCTCTTTCATTAGGTGTATCGAAAACAATCTTAAGTTCTCAAAAGCTTGTGAGGGAAAATCTTCTAATTATTAGTGAATCTAAAGTAAACCTGAAGACTCTGGGGACCAATAGGGAGATTTTCCCAAGGTAGTCAGCATTTGCCCTCCTTCAGACCAACAGACATAATATGAAGAGCTCTTATTGCCATGTGAGTAAAATAAATGTGCATTCACAGAAGTGAGAACAATGGAAATACAACTGTTGGCTTAACTGAAATTTATAACGATAAACTTAGAAAACAGATCCAGCTTTACTAGCTTATAAACCACAAGTCTGCTAATGGGTGGTAGTTGAAAAAAACTGGAGAGAAATGTGTGTGTGTTGGGGGGGGCGGGATATTGTATGTATATGCATGTATTTCCTCATCTACAAAGTATAGATAAAACACCAGTTTTATATAGAAATTTAAATAAGCTAACTTTGTAAAAGTTCTTAGTAGAATGCATAACACATCTATCAATATTTTATAAATGGCATCTCGTTGTTATAAATGCTTTCTCTTTTTTCTTGACTTTACATCCACTTTTCTGTAATTGGTCATAGGAAAGAACATTAAGATGCCCATGACCTCTTCATGATCTTCAGGGTAAGATATAAATGTAGACATATAGGGTCTGTAGCGGTAAAAAGGAAGCTAATTCATTTTCTCAAGGGATAATTCAATAAGATCAAGAGCCTCAAAGATTCAAATCTATGAAGGAGTCATGATAAAATATGACTTCTTAAAGCTGAAATGAGATCTACAGATGATATAGTCATATGCTTCTCAATCTTTACCATGCAAAACATCATATTCTGTATTTCCACAAAGTCTTTGGTGATACTGATGCTCTCTGTCCTGAGACCACATTTTGAGCACCAGTGAGCTAATCAACACACTTGTTCTCAAAGGAAAATAAGGTCCAGAGAAGGGGGAGTTGCTTGCTCAATGTCACAGTAGTTAGTGACCACTGACTTGCCCAAGAGGGTAGCAAGTGGCAAAGCTAGGGCTCAAACTAGTTTCCCAATTTATAATTAGATTCAATTAAAAAGAAATCAACTTCTCATGGAGTAAGAATTTAAAGTATATATGTTGTACATTCAGAAGGGTAGTCATTGAGTGGAGGAATTACTTGGTCAGGTATTTTATATTATTAAAATGTTTTAAAATTATTGCACAGGACATGGTTTATTGAAGAAAAATTTAAAAATGTAAATAAGCAAAGTAAAATAAAGATTATCGTTGCCCAAATTTAACCAAAATGTATTAAATCTGCTCTTATATATTTAGGTGCATATTCTTTTTTTCTTTTACTTATATATACATAATTTCTAGTGTAAAAATGAGATTATATGCCAACTATTATTTCCCATTTCAATAAAATACTTCCATAATACAATTTTTAATGGTTTCATAATATCCAACTATGGGAATATACAACAATTTATTTAACTTTTGTTGTATATATAGGTTTCTTCCTGTCTAAATTTTTTAAGCTAGAAAGGAAAGTTACTCACTGGCTCCCTGTGGCAGGATAGTGCTCAGTTTCTCCAGTGCCAGGAGTAAACAGCCAATGCCATAATCAGAAAGAAGCTCAATTATATGAATTACAAATTAGATTTACAAAGAGGTGACTGACACATAAATTAACTATTGACCAACAAGTCAATTTTAGCGTCATAACCTCATATATGAGAACACATCTCTCAATACTGGATCATAAAAACAAGTATATCTGGCCCCGTAAACCTCCTGTATCCTTTGTGGGTCTCTCTGGGATGTTACTTCCTTTCCTCAGGCTTCCAACCTATTATCTATTTTATGAAGCTGTGTGCCTCTGACTTAGCTTAGGAGCTCCCACTAGAAGGGTCTTGAGGAATATTGAATCCAACCTTTGATGCACACAAATGAGGTATGACTTGGTGCCAAGGTCAACCAGCAACCTCTGGGCCATGCAAGAACTAGAAGACAGGCCTGGAACCCAGAACTCTCGACGCTTTCTACCACAGCCCACTGCCTCTGACTTTGGCAAATGAATGAAAGGTCACAGAAACAAAGATCCAAACCACTTGCCATCAGTCTGCTTGGATAACCTTTTCCTTTGGTTTTAGTTCATCTGCTATTATTGCTTAGACATATCTAAAAAAGGCCCAGTGGCTTCTCTGAACAAAAGTACCCCTCAAGGCTAATAACTAGAGGTATATTATGATAATCTTCTTGGTTGTGGAGACTGATATTCAAAAGCAACTTCTTATGAAAGGAACAATACTTAGTCCACATGGGGAAAGATATTTTTAAACTCTCTGTAGGACTCTATATTTGCAGATACCTTATCAGAAAGTTGAAAGCGATTTGGGATGGGGAATTATCTCTAAATTTATACTCGAGAATGTAAATTACATACAAACTAATGGGACTGAAACTATTTGATCTTTTAATATTTAATTAACGGTTCCCCGTGGCGTTTTTATAGTCTGTGTTCTATTGTGAGCAACGAGACTTTAATAAGCAGGTTCAGGACTTCCCATTGTGTAGCAAGATGTCATTGCTTCCATGACACTAATTTGGCTTTCATACTCTCTCTCTTTCCCTCTTCTCTTGCTATAGGGTTCCGTGTCTTGCTCTCACATTGGGAACAAATAAATATATTGGTTGTGTTATTGCCGGTGTGGGCTTCTTTCTGGTGTAGAAAATAGTCATCTCACTGGGCAAAAGGTTTCTTGACTCCCTCCAACCCTGAAATCCTGTGAAGATTATTAAAACATAAATTTTTTTTCTTTATGAGAGCAGAGGACTAACCACAATGAGATACGATACATTCCCTTCATTTTCAGGTAAAGACAAATTTGCTTTGACTTTAAAAGACATGTCTGATTTAGAGCTGATTTTCTTACTTTATGTGTTCATTGCAAAGTGACTCCAGTCTGGACATGACAAGAGAGACCCCAGTGTCTGAGTCTGCAGGGACATTCTTTTCTATACCACTGCTGTTTAGCTAAGGAGCTCATTACATGGAGAAAAATTAGCACAGACGTGGACATTGTTTGTGTGATAACTGGCCTCAGGCTAGTCTAGCTCAAGGAAATGTAAGGAAACAAACACATATGTTTTCAAAATTCCCCCAGTAGGTTTGCTTTAACTAAAACTATTCAGTGCTAGACTATAAAAGACAATATTGCCTGTTATGTTGTGTCGGATGATGTGTACATATTATTCCACCATATTTCCCTGTTTGTCTTAGGCTGCATGATGTCTCAGAGCTGATTATTCAATTACAGTAAACATTTGATCCCCAAATTCTGGTATAACTATTTTCCTATATAATGTCAGCCATAATGGGAATGATGATAAAGATTTTATTAATCAGTATTTATCATTTTATATATAATAATATAATATATATAGTGTTTTGTAGCATGACTCAGTTACAGTTATTATCTTATCCATCTAATAAATGAGCAAACTGATGTATAGAATGACAAAATGGTGTATAGTGGATCCTCATAAGAAAGGCTGAGATTTAAACCTAATGTCCCAGACACAAGTCAATGTATTTACACTTTTATATTTGGCACTGAATGACTAAAGTTAACTTATTATAATAACTAGAATAGTAAGATGGGGGAGAGTACAATTCTGTATCTGGGTATATTTTCCTTCTATGTTCTATAAGGGCTTGACCTACATTTTTACCAAAGATAAGAACTGCACAGTGAGAAGACTGATAGAAATCCAGAGGCTACCAATTCATTCTGTAAAGAACATGCTTTATTTTTTGTGTCTAACTTTTGAAAAGGTATACAGCAAAACATCACCTTCATATTCTATCTTCATCACATTCTTTGTGACCCATAGGGAACCAATGTTAATAGTTTCTATATATCCTTCAAGAGTTACTTTAGGCATAGAGAAGCAAATACAAATATTTGTTTTTATTCCCTGTCCTCCTTTTTATACAGAAAATGGCATATTTTACCATCTCTTCTGATCATTTTTTTCTTTCATTTGATAATACATTTAAAAATCTTTCCATATGAATACAATTTTCTTCACACCTTTAATAACTTCATCATATTGCATTGTATGAATGTATCCTATAATATATATCCATCGTTCTTTATTGAGAGATGTTTGTGGGTTTTTTTTCCAGAAATTTTTGCTATCCAAAAACAAGCCTGCAAAGAATACTTTATAGATATGTCATTTTGTATATATGCAAAAATTTCTTTAGTATAATTTCACAGAAGTGAAAATCTGGATCAAAGGATAGATCATTTTCCATTTTGATAGGCTTTGCCAATTATTTTCCATAAGTGAGGCAAATAAGGTTTTAAAAATTCTACATGATTATATTCATCTTCACATATCTTTGGCAAAGTGCCTGGCATAAAAGCATTCAATAAAATGCTTATTTTAGGATTATTTCATTACTCTTTAACTCTACTTAACAATTTTTTCTTCTGAAAAATATTAGTCTCACTACTAAGTTATATTTGTTGAGACCAAAATTATGTGAATACAGGAAGAGAGACCCCAAAAAATAGCCATGTTGAGTCATCAAAGGAAGTATTATTTTTGAGAGGACAAGTGGGACTGGAAGAGTCAGACTGCATCACAGGGAGCGGAGGTTGAGTGTAGGGAAAATTGTCATAGAATCATAAGCAACTCCCCTCCAGAGTCATCTAGCCCTGCCAGTGGGGTCACTGGAGGTGACTGATGTTGGCACAACCTTCTCTGTTGAAGTACATTTGAGCAGTGGTTCTCTTAGTGCAGCCTCCACACCATGAGTGGCTCCCAAGGACTTGTTAGAAATACAAATTCTCAGGTCCCACCCTGGTCCAGCAGAATAACATTCTCTGGGTATAGTTCCAGAAATCTATGTTTTAACACATACTTCAGGTGATTCTGATGGGCATTGAAATTTAAGAGTCATTGAGCTAGAGAGTCTATGAACTTGCTAGAACAGATGGCAATCAATCTTTAAGCTAAGGCTGGGCCTATAAGTAGTAACACCTGTTCGGGGAAGGATGCAGAAAATGAGGTGAGGAGACAGACCGAGTTTATCTCCCTGAGTCAGCTAAAATTTATTGTCAGATTGTTGGAAGAAGGTTATTTTGTGTTTTATTGACATGTGCTCTAGGAAAAGAAAAAAGGTTTAATTTAAAAATGTACAGATTCCTAAAGGCTTTGAACTTTATAATGCTTGTTTGGGAAAACTGTTCCTCTGAAAATGGCTGTCTTCATTTATATATTAAAATCTGAGTAAGATTGTAGAAGATGGGGCCTAGACCACATTTTCTCCACCCAAGGAGAAAAGCTTGCTAGAGTTCAAGACTAAGTTCTCTGGAAGGCAGTTAGGCATACAGGCATACAGGTAACTGAATAAACTATATCCTTTGTGACCAGCTTTCCCGAGAAGCTGCTGGAATATACTAACTAATCGTAAGAGCAAAGTGGGCTAAGTCTGTTCTAAACTAGGTATTTTCTTCTTTCCACCTAGCCGGGGGCCATTGAGACTGCCATGGAAGACTTGAAAGGTCACGTAGCTGAGACTTCTGGAGAGACCATTCAAGGCTTCTGGCTCTTGACAAAGTGAGTAGTTACAGCTGAGTGAAGGGCCGTGGAAAGACAGCGTTTTCCTTGACATCACTGTAACAGAATAGGAGATGAACCTGTGGTAGAATTTGTCTGGTTGCTACATAAGATAAATGATTGAATTATCAGTCTAGTCACATTTTCTGGCATTCCATGGGGATGGTATGACCAGATATGACTCCTATGTATGACCAGATGATATAACTCCTATAACTGTTTTCTGGGATGGTCCCCTCACTCAACCATCACTACGTCTACCTTAGGTCAGGCCTGTATCACTACTCTCAAAGACTGTTATATCAGCTTCCTAATTCTCTCATTCCAATCTCTCTTATTTAAAATCACTCCCCCTATAAACATATTGAACTACTACTCATCTCATTTTAGGTGTCACAGAAAGAAAGCCTGGGAAAGAAGATAGATAAAATCAACATAGACACTTTGAATTTGATCTTATATACAATCATATGAACAGGAAAACCAGGGAAATCATGAAGAGAGCTAAGACAGGTGCATTTCCAGAGTTAGAATAAAAACCAAGTCTAACATTCAAGCCCTTATTGTGTCAATAACTGCCTGCATTCCCCCCAAAGATTACCTTATCCGTAAGAGCTTTGATTGCAGATGCCACCACAAAGATGGTTACATTTCTAGCCTTCCCAGAAATTATGTTGTTTGTGTGACCATCTCTTTCCCCGCCAAGTAAATATTAGTAATACCGTGGTCTTTATAATAATAAGTAAAATACCCCCATAATAAGAGAAAAAGGCAATTATTTTTTACTACAGAAGATTTAATGTTAAACAGATAATTTGATTAGACCACCCAGTTCAGATACTTGATTTAGTCAGTTCTGTTTTCTGGCTTAGTAACTTTTTTTGTTTGTTTGTTTGAGATGGAGTCTCGCTCTGTCACCCAGGCTGGAGTGCAGTGGTGCGATCTCTGCTCACTGCAAGCTGCGTCTCCCAGGTTCACGCCATTCTCCTGCCTCAGCCTCCCGAGTAGCTGGGACTACAGGCGCCCGCCACCGCGCCTGGCTGATTTTTTGTATTTTTAGTAGAGACGGGGTTTCACCATGTTAGCCAGGATAGTCTCGATCTCCTGACCTTGTGATCCCCCCGCCTCGGCCTCTCAAAGTGCTGGGATTCCAGGCGTAAGCCACTGCGCCCAGCCCTGGCTTGGTAACTTGATCACAAAAGGGTTCAGCAGAGAAGCTCAGTGATTCCTATGCCTTGAGGAAATAATCATTAACCTTTAACTCCTGGGCAGGATGTCTTGTTAGACTAAGTTTCAGCAGGGCAACACTTGAATGTTTTACCATCCAGGCCAGCAGAACAAATTTTTCAATCAGTGGGAAGTAGCACCATTATCACCTGTGAGTTCATCTGACTGATCACCATTTTATACTATTGTTCCAAATGCGTTCCAGGCATTAAATACAAATGAACTCTTAGACACCAACCTATCTGTCAGTTTTGAGTTTTTGTTTCTTCACGCAAAATGGAGATAATAGTATGTATCTGAAGAATTCTTGAGAGGACCAAGTGAGATAACACTGGTAAATTAGCAAAACACCCAGCACATGGACTTTCAATAGCAGTTAGTGCCCCTCTTAGTTCACAAGTAGTAACTATTAGTAAGAGGCTCTTTTTCGTAGTGTCCACCTTCATTTCTATCCTATCCATCTCTGTCATTTCTGGGTTACCGCTAATGAAAAGGAAACTCTGTAATTCAGGCTTTTTCCTAATTCACTTTTACCAACACTCATTTCATTTCCCACTCCCCACTTTCCATCCGGAGTGAAATCTGACTTCTGCAAATGAATAGTTGGCCTTGATTAGAATAGGTGTCAATATAGATTTTGGAGATCCAATAGTAGTAAACACTTAACTAATTTGTTTCTAGATTGCAACTCCCTTACAAGAAAGAATACATAAATGTGGTATTTCTAAATCTAGTCAGGGCTGTTGTTGAGTTCTCAGATAACAAAACTGGTAATTTCTTTAATATTGCACATTTTAATTAGTTTTATTTATATAGAAATATGCTTTTTTGTTTGCTTGATTATTTTTATTCAGTGATTATAAAGATGTGTCGACATAAATTGTCCAAAGCTAAGTCAGACTATGAATTGTATTGAAGCTTAGCACTACAATTCTGCATGCTTGATTTAACATCAACTACAATGTTTGGTAACATCAGTAGTTTTCAGAAAAATATGAACAGCTGTCCCCCAAAGACCCAAACTTTGAACCCAGCTTGAACCTAATAGGAAGCTCAAAAGTTGGTAAGGCCTATCTAGAAACTCATTTTACATTTCTCTTTCGTTTTGTGGTAGGTATTCAAATTAACTACAACAATGAGGGATGAGTCCTGCATACATGCAATTTCTTACTATCATATTTGCTTGTTTGCTTGCAGACTTTCTTCCTTTGCACTTTGGAACCCATCCATCTCCTTTAAATCGTAGTTCCTTGGTGTTCTTTTTGGTCTTCTCTCTGCCAAAATCCTTTACCTCCTCTTCCCCATTAAAACCTACTTTCTGGAAAAGTTCTGATTTCAGTCATTTCTGCCATAGTGAGAATTTGACAGTTTATTTTCTTTCTTCGTGGGTTCCGAGATGCATTATGCAATGGAAAGAGCTGCTAGTTGTAAAGACGGTGGTTCAGGCATCTGGTCCAAATAAATAAGGTTCCTAGTCTAGCCACTGTTACTTTTCAAGCAGAAAAATAAGAAAAAATAATTGTCAAAAAGAGGAGCATTCATGGAGGATTTAAATGGCCTTTCATATTTAAGCCTTTTTGTTTATTTGTTTGAAAATTCTAGCACACCAAGGTAGGGAAAGGCAAAAACAACAACAATGAGAACACATAAACAAAAATCCCAACTCCCCCAACAGCAACCACAAAACAAAAAAACTAAACAAAACAAACAAACATGCAGGCCCAGAAAGGTGAGAGCTTGCAATTACTCCTGGCTTCTTTTTATAACGGAATGAGACCCATTTATTTAGTTCTTATGAATTATAGGAGCTGTAATGTGGACCAACTGCCCTAGCCTCACCAACCACACAAGATTCTCTTTTATGTATGACAAAAATGACTGAGCTTCATGCACATTAACTTTTAGCTCATTCCATGGAGATGGGACACTCCTGGCTGCCTGTCTAGCATGTCTGGCTTTGGAACAAGGATTCCCATTTCAGAATGATGAAAGTAAAAGCCCTTTTACTGTGTATAGCACATTATAAATTATTTTCACATCTGTGAACTTATGTTAGCTTCACAACAACTTTGTTGATTTTATGATTCCCATTTTATAAATGAGGAATGTGGGCTGGAGAACATGAAGTGCCCAAATGAGGAACGTGTAAGTGTTAGAGCAAGGAAAATAGACTGTACCCCTGCACTGGCCTTGAGGCTGATTGGGTTCTAATTATTTCCAAAGATGCAGGGGTGAGTTGATTGATGAACTCAGCTCAATCTTTAGTCATGTTTGATCAGACTCCTTTAATCAGAAATAGTTTGATGTAGGAGGGCAAGGTAGGAATTGTCAAGAGAAGAGACTGGAAAAGAGCCTAAGGGCCTTTGCCTCATGTTAAAGAACTTAGGTTCTATCCTATATGTGATGGGGAGGCACTGAAGGGTTGAGAAAGTACAATCAATTTCCATTTTATAAAGATCACTCTCGGCCTTCAACCTTTCATCTAAAATTGTTGGGACTAGATGTGAATCAGAAATGAGAATTTTTCAGATTTTAGAAGAATAAAACAATGCATATGTTGTTTATTTTACTAACATTAAGTTGGTAAAGTCATTTTCCAAGAAGTGGTACTCAAATTAATTCAGGTAAGCTGCTTTGTGATTCTCTAAATTGACATGGACACATTATTCAATAAAATCAGAAAAAAAAGTTTGCAGGCACTTGGGAAGAGAACACAAAGAGAGTCCAAGAGGGGCACTGGAGAGATGCAGCCCTAAACTTCAGCTAGATCCCAGTTTAGCTGACATCATTAAGAGAATTCTATTGAATCTCCAATTGGGACTCAGGCCTCCAGCCCAGCTCATCCAGGAGTGTTATATACAGCTACAAAGGCAGGATAGTATTTATTTCCACCTTGCAGTTTCCTATTACCCTTTTATTGGCCCTTCTGAAGCAAAACGATTATTTAAAAAATTATGTGTATGCGTTTAGAACTGATCCATTAAGCCGGCACCAAGGAGAATGTCTTGACACTCTATGGAATCTCAAAAAGTATGATATGATGGCAATAAAGTGGCTCTTCAGCAGAATGTGTTTGAGGTGTCTTTGTCTACAGTGGTTAAAGAGATAGGAGGAGACAGCGCCTTCCTCCACACACGTTAGTGTGAAGTGGTCGTGGTGGATTGTTGTTCTTATTCTTCTTATTCCTCATTGAGAGTAGTTGCCTAAGGTATCTAAGAAGCGGTAATTCTTGCTCTTCATCTTTGTAAAAGATACTGAAAATATGTTTCATTATTCCCCCAAGTCCACCTAGTGTCTCTCCCAGGGCTTCAGTGTAATTAATATGTGAAATCGGACTGTCTATGCATAACATATAGACAGTAGAATCAAAGTGAAGTTGAAGAGTCAGCCAGGTGTCATAGAGAAAGCACTGAATTCAGAATCAGAAGATTTGGCTTTGAATCCTGGATCTACTACTTACTATCAGTAAAGCTGGGTGAACTTGGATAGGGTTTGTCTTTTTAATTTTTTTAATTGGTGAATTTGTTTTAATATGTCCTTTTTTGCTTTAATGTTCGATTTAATATGTCCTTGTTTTAATAGTTTTTCCTCTGTTGTGCAAAGATTCCCCAGGTAATAGGTCCTTTAGTTCATTAGATATTTGCTATTCTTGAAAGAAGCACATCCACTTTTAATTTCTGAGAGATATATATGTATATATTATTCCAGCTTATATTTATGCATTCTTGCCAAAAATTGTTACATATTAATAATGACATTTATTGAGCACTTAAAATGCACCAAATGTTTTGATGTCCATGCATTTGCTATTATGAGAACAAATGCATATAATTATTTTTAACTTTTATTTTCAGTTCAGGGGTACAAGTGCAGGTTTGTTACACAGGTAAACTTGTGTCTTGGCGGTTTGTTGTACAGATTATTTCATCACCCAGGTATTAAGTCCGGTACCCATTAGTCATTTTTCCTGATCCTTTCCCTCCCCCCACCTTCTACCTTCTGGTAGGCCCAGTGTGTGTTGTTCCCCCTATGTGTCCATGTGTTCTCATCATTTAGCTCCCACTTATAAGTGAGAACATGGGGTATTTGGTTTTCTGTTCCTGTGTTAGTGTGCTAAGGATAATGACCTCCAAATCCAACTCCATCTATGTCCCTGCAAAGGACATGATATCATTCTTTTTTATGGCTGCATAGTATTCCATGGTATATGTGTACCACATTTTCTTTATCCAGTCTATTATTAATGGACATTTAGGTTGATTCTATCTCTTTGCTATTGTGAAAAGTGCAAATGTATATAATTTTCATGATCTTCTCTAAATGGAACTTCTCTTAGTTTTTTCCTTATATTTTTCCTGATTACCATATAGTTTTTATAAAGTTACTCAATCGTTCACCTATTATCAGACACTTACTGTCCAAACTGTCAATGACACACAAATATAAGGGTTTATTGTTATTCTTTCAAAACTGAATCTCCAAGTAGGAAATATCTGTCAGTGGGACAGAGTAAGACTTTACGATTGGAAAGATAAATGAAACTCTATGAAGGATCCCCATTTATTTTTGGCTATTTCTACAATAATAATATTTCTATAGCACTTTATAGTTTAAAAAGTCTCTTCATTTCGATTAATCCTCACAGTAACAGTCTGAGGTAGGAAACATTACCTTCAGTTTATAAACGAGAGAATCTAGGCTCAGAAGAGTGACACAGTTCTGAAGTTGCAGGAATAAGGTTCCAGCCTGGTATGTTGCCTTCACTTTTGCCATAAGAGCCTTTCCACTGTTGTGCAAAGATGCTACATGTGCCTCGGTATTATATTGTCATCTTCGATGGACAAGGGTTGCCTCTTTCATATTTGGCATTCCCTGAAGAGCATACTGGCTGGATCTCCCCTGAAAAAACTTATTTGAAAAACAGAGAATGCTGCTTATTGGATTTGGTGCAGTAAGTGGAAGTGTGAAGGGCATCTGTGCTTAATTTAGGAAGATGCTGCGGAAGAAAGGGCTCTATTAGATCTTTAAATAAAGAAAAGGGCAGCCTGGGAGACAAAGGAACATTGAAGAATAGGTGATCAGGGACTGTTTTCCAGGCACAGGACTGCCTCTTTTAAGTATCCTGGTCCCCAAAGCGACACTGCGTGTGATCGCTTTCACACCTACGATCCTATGCAATTCTCAAACGGACCCATGGGGGCAGGCAGTGAGGAACTATTGGCTTTATTTTACGGATGAAGAAACCCAGAGATTAAATGACCAGTGGAAGGGCAACCACTTATTAAGGGTCACAGGAGGGCTTGACTTCATGACACCTCTCTCCCAGGCTAGTTGTCTTCTCATTACACTGCTCTTGCTGCCTTTGTGATTTTTTTTTCATCTCCCAATACAGTGATCACTGCAGTTCAAATTGGTTAAATAATCTTTGTGCCTGTGTCTGTTTTCTTTGTTGACTGTCTTTTTTTTTTTTTTTTGCAGCGAAGAGGATCAGGGGTTCATTGGGCAGGTTCAGAGACCTTTTCCTCTCCAGATCTTTCTCTGGTTTTTGCTGTTCATTTGACTTTATTTAGTCTTTGACCAGGAAAAACAAAAAAGTCAAATGCAATGCTGATGGACTAAAGCCAATCACACTTTTACCTTGTCACAGTCTCATTATGTTATCAGGATTGCTAAACTAATTATATAATAAAAACACTACTACCAATAATTAAAAAGCAAAAAGATAAAAAAAACCTGGAAATCAGGGATTTCTAATCCTTATTAAATCATAAGGAACTGAATGATAAAAGTACTATGGAAATTACCATTTCTGAATTGCATCTTCTACTCAACCCCATGGATTTTTGTACACGCTCATCTAGTCTGGACCCCTGCTACTTAAAGTGTGGTCCTGAATTCAGCAGCACCAGCATCACCTGGGAGCTTTTTAGCAATGCTGACCCTTGGTCCCCACCCCAGCCAGGCCTGCTGAACACAAATCTGCATTTTCACAGGATCCCCAATTGATTCCTATGCACATTAAAATTTGAGAAGTATGCTGGTCCAGATCACTCTCATGTTCACACATAAGAATTTCAGTGGGTTCAGTGGGTTCTCACTGCTTCCATATATGTCTGTTGCATCCACAAGCCCTTGTATGTCATGACTTTCTCTCTCCAGCCTTACTTACCATTATGAGCCTTTACAAATTCTATCAGTCAAATTGAACTGCCTGCTGTTTCCCCAAATTTCCGGTGCTATCATTTGGCCTCATGATTGCACTCACCCCATTTCCTCTGTTTTGTATGCCTCTCCCTTTTTTCTGCTGACCCAGGCTTCTCCTGTCATTCAGGGATACCAACTCCACAGAGCCTTTCCATATTGATTCAACCGGAATAATCTTATTTCCCTCTTTGTGCTCACATTATACGACACAGTGTAGTTCCTTGTGCACACTGTGAAGAAGGCACTCCTTCAGGCGGGGCCTGGTTCTGATTCACTTATATTCAGCATATCTCAGCCTAGTTCCCAGTGATTAGTACAGTGTGTGGCATATGGCTGGGCTCAGAACTTACCACACACTTGGCTCAGATTTAGTTCTGGTCAAGTAATCCACTGTATGAAGCCCTTGGCTGATACTAGCAGGGTCCATCTGTTGTGTCCTGCCTCCGTGTCCATGGGCCTCCAAGCAGCTCAAAGCCCAGTAAGACTTGCCTCTGTCTTCGGGTGAAAGCATTCAGGCTAGAAAGTGCCTCAAATCTATCAAGATGTTAACGACCTGTGGCAGGACTCTGGCAGCAACAAAAGCATCTCTCTTGCCAGAATCCATTTATACTGGGTGGGTGTTTTTGACAACCACTTAATTAAACACATTGCTTTTCTCTGTAAATTCACCACGGCAGCAACCTTGTCCTGATAGCGAATGGTCTCTGAGTGACCTGCATTATAAGACAGTGAGGGCACTTAGTTGCTACAGTCACAAATGTACTTGGAAGTGTTTATTTTCTCATGACTGCTACCAATTAGGGAGGACTCAGAAAAAGTCAAGAGGTGAAAGGAGTCTGATGCAGCGAAGTGCCTAGCTCTATCAGTTAGCTGTTTGGCCATGGTTGTACAAATCTCTTATGTCCTCTGGGCCTCAGTTTTATGATCTATAAAATGGGGATCTTAAGAGGGTTATTTCAATGATTGCATTACTTAATAATGTACAATACTTACAACAGTTTTTTTTTTTTGGCCATATGTTATGTCATGTAAGAGTTGGCTTTTTATTACTATTATTAGTAGCAGTATTTATTTATATTCATTCATTCATACATTTATTTATGTATTTACTGAGTTCCCTCTGTAAACCCAACTCTGCCCCAAGTGATGAATGTACAATGATAAATAAGACACATTTTCTATCCTCAAGGAGCTCTCAGTCTTGTGAGAAAGAAAGACACGTAAACAAAGTCACAACAGAATATGATACATGCTGATATATGGCCCTACAAATGATTCCATGGGAACATAAAACTCACTGTGTATTGTTATATTAGGTAAAGAAGACATCAAGATTTTAAAAGGAGAAGGGATTTCCAAAAGAAGTGATGGTATAAAACATTCCTGGAAGGCCAGACGCGGTGGCTCACACCTGTAATCCCAGCACTTTGGGAGGCCAAGGTGGGTGGATCATGAGGTCAAGAGATTGGGACAATCCTGGCCAACATGGTGAAACCCTGTCTCTACTAAAAATACAAAAATTAGCCAGGCGTGGTGACGCGGCCTGTAGTTCCAGCTACTCAGGAGGCTGAGGCAGGAGAATCGCTTGAACCCGGGAGGCGGAGGTTGCACTGAGTGGAGATCACGCCCCTGCTCTCCAGCCTGGTGACAGAGCGAGACTCCGAGACTTCGTCTCAAACAACAACAACAAGAACAAGAAAAACATTCCCGAAAAGAGAAGAATACATGCAGAGTAACAGAGGTGGGCTCAGGGAATCACAAACAGTTCAATGTGACCGGATTATAGTGAGCAAGAGTGAGAGAACTAGAAACAAGCTAGAAAACTAGGAAAGAATGAGAACGTAAAGAAATTCTGAATGCTAGTCCAAGGAGTTTGGATCATATTCTCTCCTGGAGTCACAAACTGGGGATCCATAGGCCATTTCCACTCTGCTCCATGTTTTTTTTAAATCTAATTTTGAATGCCTTCAGAAAGGCTGTGTGCTCCCAGCTTGCCAACACATTGCCACTGCCCATTGCCTTACACCAGCCCCTCTTTATTCTCTAACGCAGTGTGCAATGGTGCGTGGGAACCAGCTCTCACTCCATGAGAGCCATCTATGGGTATCTCTTCCAACTTCTTGTTCAGGAACCTCACCTTAGTGTCTTGAAATCAGTTATGACAGTTATTTACACCAAGGTAATAAAGTCTAGACATTATTATTATGATTATTTTCGAACTTGTGTAATATTGACAGCACACCATTGCTTTTATGTTGCCTTCATGGCCACTATAGGCATGCTGTCTTAAGGTACTGAAGGATATCAAGTAGGGTGTTGACATTGTTAGAAATGCATTAGGCTCCGGAAATAATTGCTCAATAATTTAAGCATAGTCTTCATTATTTAGGAGCCTGACAGTGTGTTTCCTTAAAGCAAACAAGGCCTCAGTCTTAATAGTGAGGCTATCAACACTTTTAGACCATTTTAACAGCAGTTATACAAACAACTTTGATAGCTTGTTAGGAGTAAACATGCTGCTTGATTTACAAACAGTGCATTGTCTTCTCTCTAAGGGGTTTCCTAGGTTGTGCCAAAATGTCCTGTAGGCAAGGTAGGGTGGGTTTAAGAACAGCAAGTAGAGCAGGAAGGGTGAAGAGAAGGAAGGCTGTGCTTCCAATGGTCTGTTCAGGGGACAGAACTGCACAGTCCCAGAGTTGCTGTGGTTTCAGAAATGCTTTGCTATGTGAATTAATTAAAAATGTAGAATGCTAAGTAAAGAAAATTACCAGGGACAGAGAAGGATATTATCTAATGATAAAAGAGACAATCCACCAAGAAGATATAGCAATTCTAAATGTGAAGGTACCAAGCAATAGAGTTGAACAGTACGTAAAATAAAAACTGATAGAACAGAAATGAGAAATAGACAAATCCATAATTATAGTTTGAGACTTCAACACTATTCTCTCATTAATTGGTATCACCGCTAGACAGAAGATCAGGAAAGATTTAGAAGAACTCAACAACACCATCAATCAGCTGGACCCAATTGATATTTATGGAACAATTCATTCAATAACAGCAGAATGCACATTGTTTTTAATCATCTACATTGCATATGGATGCTGATGGAATATTTTGCTTATGCAAGAGCTACCATATCCTTAGCCACAGAACAAAACTCAACAAATTTGAAAGAATTAAAATCATACAGAGTATGTTCTCAGACTACAATGGAGTCAAACTAGAATTAAATAATTTAAAAAATAGAAAAATGTCCAAACACTCGGAAATTAAACATACTTCTAAATAATTCAGTGATCAAAGAGGGAATCTCAAAGGAAATAAAAAGTACAATAAACTGAATGAAGAAAAAATACAACTTACCAAAATGTGTGGGATGCAGCGAAAACAGTGCTAAAAGTGAAAATTATAGCACTAAAGAAAAAGTGTACATATTAATTAAGGGAAAGTCTCAAATCAACAACCTAAGCTCCTGCTTCAAAGAACTAGAAAAAGAAGAGTAAACAATCCCAAAGTGAGTAGAAGAAAGTAAATAACTTAGATAAGAATAGCAATCAATGAAAAAATTAAACAAAACAAAACAAAACAAAAAAAAGAACTATAGAAAAAATTAACAAAAGAAAAATTTGGCTCTCTGAAAGGATCAATAAAATGGAAAGCATCTAGTAGGACTGACAAAAAAAAAAAAAAAGAAAAAAAAGAAAAAAAGAAAAAAGAGAAGACACAAGTTACCAATATCAGGAATGAAACAGGGGACATCACAACATATCACTACAGACGCTGCAAATGTTAAAGAGACAATCAGGGATTATAACTAACAATTCTACACATATCGATTTGACAACTCAGATGAAATGAGCCAGTTTCTCAAAACAAACTATTACTACTCACTCAACATGAAAAAAACAAATACGGAATAGCCCTGTAACAATTGGGAAATGGAATAACTCAGGAGACTAAAGGCAGGGGCAGGGGAGATCATTTGAGCCTAGAAGTTGGATAGTAGCCTAGGCAACATAGGGAGACCCTGTTTCGCGCGCGCGCGCGCGCGCGCGCGCACACACACACACACACACACACACACACACACACACACACACACAAATTAGCCAGGCACACAGTGGTTCATGCCTGTGGTCCCAGCTGCTCACAAGGCTAAGGCAGGAGGATCGCCTGAGCCCAGGAGTTCGGGATTGTCTCTCTGTAGCCCTGTCCTGGTCTCAGGCCTCAGTTCCGTAGCAGGGTAACCGGTGACCATCTCCCCCGCCTTTCCCGCCAGAGTTCCTGGAGGAGGAAGCAGGACTGCTGTACAAGGAGGGCCGCGGGCAGCTGCTCTTCTGTCCCTGGCACAGGGCTTTGCTCAGTGTGGGCAGTTTTAGCCCCTGAACTGAATTTTTCTTTTCTCAAAAGTCACGCTGGGTGCTTTGGAGCTGTCATTTTTTTGCCTCTTGCCTTGAGATTGACTCAACTGTAGCCCTCACTGTGAAGAAGTAGAGAGAAGCTTCTTTATCTGCTGTTTTGATGCAAGTTGTTACTACACACTTCTTACACTGTACCTTAAAAAATGCAATCAATGTAAAGTTGTAACACATCAGCGTTCTTTCAAATGTTGATTTCAGTGAACTTTTTTGTGTGTGATTTGTAGAAAAATAAATAAATAATAAATAAAAAACTGTAAAACTGTGGTCACGCCACTGGTCTCCAGCCAGGGTGCCAGAGAGACCCCGGCTCTAAAATTACGAAATTTAATTTATAATTAAAGATTTCCGGGCCAGGCGCAGTGGCTCACCCCTATAATCTTTGAGAGGCCGAGGCGGGAGGATTGCCAGAGCTCAGGAGTTCGCAACCAGCGTGGACAACACGGTGAAACCCCGTCTCTACTAAAATACAAAAAATTAGTCGGGCGTGGTGGCGGCGCCTGTAGTCCCAGCTACTTGGGAGGCTGAGGCAGGAGAATGGCGTGAACCCGGGAGGCGGAGCTTGCAGTGAGCTGAGATCCTGCCACTGCACTCCAGCCTGGGTGACAGAGCGAGACTCCGTCTCAACAACAACAACAACAATTCCTCTAAAGGAAAATTTTAGGCTCAGAATTCCATGAAATGTTCACAGAAGAATGAACGTTAATTTACGTTTTTTTTTTTCCAGAAAATAAAGCAGAAGGAAATACTCCCAGCTTATTCTGTGAAGCCACTATAACCTGATACCAAAAAAGTACAAAAATAAAACTATAGATCAGTATTCCTCATGACTATAGATGCAAAAATTCTTAAAATAATAGCAAATATAACACAGTTTTTTTTTTAAATTGATGTAAAAAGTGAGTATATTCTAGGCATGCAAGGCAGGTTCAATTTGGAAAATCAATCAATATAATCAACCGTATTAACAGGTCAAAGCAGGTAAATCGTATCATCATATCAAAGGATGCAGAGAAAGCATTTGACAAAACTCAGCACCCACTCATGATAAAACCCAAAAAGAGGAAAACTTTCCTCTATTTAATAGAAAAATTTGCATAAAATCTATAGGTAACATCATGCTGTTGGGAAATGTCTAATGATTCCCCCCTAAGATTTGGAACAAAGAAAGGATATTCATTCTCACTACATCGAATACTCTAGTAATTCAATGTAATACTAGAAGTATTTGCCAGTACAATAAAGCAAAAATAAAATAAAATAAAATGCATACAAATCAGAAAGGAAAAATATTAACTATCTCTATTTGTATATGACATGATAATCTATTTAGAAAATTATAAGGAGTCTACCAAAAAAACCTTCCAGAACTAATAAATTATTTCAGCAAATTTTCAGAATATAAGATCAGCACCATAAGTCAGTTATATTTTTATACGCTAGCAATAAAGAAGTAAAAGCTGAAATTAAAAATGCAATAACATTTGTAATCATGCAAAATAAAGAAGAATTACTTAAGTACAAATCACACAAATATGTATAGGACTTGTATACTGAAAACTACAGAATGCTGATAAAAGAAATCACAGAAGATCCACATAAATGAAGAGGCATACTGGGTTTGTAGATTGGAAGACTCAACATAGTAAAGATGTCAGTTATCTTCGAATTTGAAATACAAATCAAACGCAATTCCTATCAAAATCTAAGCAAGATATTTTTGTAGGTATAGACACATTTATTTTAAAATGTGTGTGGAAGGACCAAAAAAAGAATAGCTAAAACAATTCTTAAAAAGAATAAACTGCTCTTAACTGGAAGGCAGTTCCTATTTTCTGTGGTGGAACTTCAGCCTTTGGCCATAGCCGACTGGACAAAGAGAGGGTATGTCATTAGGCAGCCTGTGACCCAAAGGGAGAGCTTAAAGAAATGATGTGGATGAACAAAATTATCTATCTTGGGAATCTGAACTGAGAGATACAGAGATACCACAGTTAGTTTTGAGAGCAGATCTGAAAATTCATGTACAGTCAGGACTAAGGAAACCATTAAAGGCCACAGGCAAGAAGGAAGTAAAGAGGAATGAATATTTATGGTAGTAGAACGCATGCACCAGTCAAGAGAAACATGAGGTGTATAGAGAGACACAGGAAGCATGACAGAGACTACTCTTGAGGGAGTAGCTTTTGCTCCTTGTGTCTTTCCGGGTGCCAGGAAGCCCAACTGTACAGTCGCTGGGCTTCCGTGGGATTTCTCAGAGTATTTTTACAGCATATTGCCTCATCTTGGGTTTGCCTGATCTGGGCTGTGTCCCCTCTACCATACAAGCTGTAACGAACATACTACAGTAGGCAGATCTCTCTCCTGCTTAAAATAATAAAACAATGGAGGTGGCAAGATGTGTACATTTGTTCTATCTTGTCCCTCTGTTCTTCCCTCCTTGCAGCCTCCTTAGAATGAGGTCTTGTTCTCCTGCCAGCTTCCTTGGCTTCTGATCAAGTGAATCCCCTCAAGTGAATTCGGAGGAGGAGAAGGCTGGTCAGGGGTGGGCCTCTTGTTAGCTCCTGGTGTGCCGTAGAGTACCTGAGCTATTCAGCGGTTTGGTAGGAAAGAGAGAAGAATGGGCATGTGTCCAGATTCTTTTCTTTTGTGTAGCATTTAAAATATCCTCTTACTGATGGTAGTGCAGTAGAGAGAGCAAAATTGCCTGGTCCTGTAAGGAAAACAAGTGGGAAAAGCGTCTTGATGGAACGTATGTAGCCTGGGATGAGAGTCAGCTGGATTTTGGCCTTGGCTCTGTCACCTCATCCATGTCACTTTATTCAGGCTTGGTTGTTCCATCTGTAAAGTGGGGGGTCATAATCATTTCATATGAAAAATAGTCATAAATTGCAAAAAAAATGTGTTGTGTCTGTGCATGTGATCTGGCTTCTGTTCCAATCTCCCTCCATTCTCTTTGCTCTCTTGCTTCAGTCATGCTGGCTTCCTTGCTGTCTCGTGGACCTGCATGGATCCCATCTCAAGGACTTTGCAATAGTGTTTCACTTTACCTGGAATACTACTCTCCCGGGTATTCTCCTATTTCCCTTTTCTCCAGGTCTCTGTATTGACTCATCTGTTTACTTTTGTCTGTGTCCCCTCCTAGAATGTAAGCACCAGAAGGGATTGTTTCGTTCACCATTATACCATTGGTGCCTGGAGTACAACAGTGGATTAATTAATATTTATTGGATCAGTAGGGGGATTACTTCTGGCCTGATTACTTGGTATTGGTTTTCTAAAGAAATGCCTTCTTTATGCCACACAGTGAGAAGTTCAATCGCAAATCAGTAACTTCACTTTTCAGCTATTAATATAATCCTGAGCTGCTGCTCTGTGTCTTCTGATGGAGGCTCATATTTGCCTCCTTCGTTGGCTTCTCTGGCCAGGGTATCTAAATGAATGTAGCATAACTCCTTCAACTGGTACTCTCATGAGTTTCCATTTGAATCTTTTTTCCAACTGTTCCAGGTTCTGACTTCTAAGGTGCTCCACAACAGCTGCCTGCAAAAGGAACTTTACATATAATGCATGGTCTATATTTTAAGTCAGAGTAACTTAAGTATAACTTGCAGTAACTTGCAGTATAACAAAAATAAGACTAGTTACGCCAGAAAAACCAACAGACAGAAACCTTTCTCTTTTTCTTTTCCTCTCTCTCATACACACACACACACCTATAAAACATATATATATATATAAAATATATATATGCACACACACACGTGGAATTAATGACTTCTCTTTTAATTTTTTAGGAAATTAAAATGAAAATATTTTGTATGTCTGAAAACTATTATAGGCTTGAGGACTTCTCTTTCAGTAGATTTACTTCACTCATCCCCTCATTAACTCATTTGTTATTCAATAAATATACAAAGTGTTTAAGGGATGTAGAAGAATCTTCATCATCATCACCATCATATTAATAACCAACAATATTTGAATATTTGTGTGTGTTTTGTATTGCATTAAATTCTCCATATGTCATATCTCTTTTATCCTAACAACAGTCCTACGAGGAATATACTATTATTATCTTCATGTTGGAGACGTGAAAACCAAATCTTAGAATGGATAAGTAACTTTTACAAGATTGTACAGCTAGTAAGTGGCAGAGCTGCATTTCCGACCCCAAACCTGTGTGATAGAAAACCCATCACTGCTCAGGAATCTTGCGCTCATCTGTATTTATCAGAATTGTTGGTGAAGATTAAAAGAGATGATATATACATAGCTACTTAGCACAATACCTGATCCATAGAAGACCCTCTATAGATGGAGGCTTCTGTTGTTATAATCTAAGAAAAATTCATGGCAGAATTATTCCTCAGTACATGTAAATTTCAGAAGCGTCAAACCTGGGGTGTGTGTATGTGTGTGTGTGTGTATGTGTGTGTTTGGGTGTGTATCTCTTTCAACTAAAACTTAATGTTTGCGATTTTTATTGAATTTTTAGAACTTACAAAGCCCTTTGTTTTATAAAGAAAAAAAAATGGCCACTTTTTTTTTTTTTTCCTGTAATCAACTGCAACAATATGATTGAACTCATGGTAGGATTTTCCTTACTAAAGAGAAAAAGTAGCTTTTAGGGGACACATAAATGGGTGTTTCCAGGTCTTTCCTACCTGTCTTTTATGGGGACACTCTATCTGTCTTATATTAAGTGCAGCTTAAAGAAGTGTTAACAAAATGAATAAATACTCCTGAGTCCTTTCCTTGTGAACATTTCAAAGAATCATTCGTACTTTGCTACTTGTGCTTTTCCAACCCTGAGATTTTTACCAAACAGCAGGAAATGAAGTGTTGATAAGAGAACCTTCTGAAAGAGCATTGAATAGATGCTTGGAGTAGCAAACCCTATGGGCAAGAGGCTGGGAATCTGGAGACCGGAGTTCAGCTTCTGTGGGCTTGAGTTACCATTGCCAAGCCTCATTACACCACACTACTCTTCCTTACATTTTTACCCCTCACATCTCCGAGGATTGTATATTCCTTAATAGTGGTATGATATTCTCTCTGTTCCTGGTAATTAGTACAGAGCCTGGTATGTGACTGGCTGCATGGGATAGTGGGGGGGAAGGTGAACTCCAGGGAGACAAGTCAGGAAACCTGGGAACAAGGAAGGTTGGTGACAATTGGGTTTCTATTAGTGTCCTGTGTTTACTTTGAGGGCCCTCTATTTTAAGCAAATTGGAAAGACCCAGGGAAAGAGTAACCAAATGACTGAAAGAAAAATATGTGAATATGTGGATTATTTAGCTAAAGGTTTTCCAAGACTCCACTTAACTCAGAGGGAGAGAAATTGCTTTGCTTTAATGCCGTGCATTTTTTATCTGTGTGTTTTTTGAAGAGCAAAACAAAACTGGATCCTCTTCAGGGCCTGAAACCCAGTGGGTGATCAGGGAATATGTGTGGAATGAATGATTCAGTTTTTTCCTCCTGGGTTGCTGATTCCTGGTTAGCCAAGATACTATCTTTCCAAGGGCTAGGCTAAGAGGTTTGAAGGTGCATGAAGGTTGATTTGTAAATCAGCAATAGTAACTATTTAATATCAAAGAAGATGCCTCTACTGAGTGTGTGTGTGTGTGTATATGTGTGTGTGTGTGTGCAAGAGAGAGGGAGAGAGAAAGAGAGAATAATATTAAAAGAAAATCTTTCTTGAAAGGAAATTATTTCCAAACCACAAACTAATTTGACACAGCCTTAAAAGAGCAACTGAAAGTATTGCTGGGTGTGGGGCTGGGGCCACTGGGAGGGCATCTGTGATGATTTGAGTAACTGGGTGTGGACACTGGAAGCTCTCGGGATGGGTCTAGCCTGTGATTCCTAGTTCACTGTTGCCCTCTGCTGGTGAAACTGTTGTCATCCCAGGAAACTGAAGACTCACGGAGCTCTGGGGTGCCTTTTTTATCTGGGTGAGAACCTAGGCTCCTCCTCAATTGGGGAAGTGATAATGGTGCTGAGGAAAAGTGGCAACTAGATGAGATGCACAGACTCCTTCACCAGGGAAGACAGGCTCTCACGACAGAGGGAATGGATCTCCTGGTTCTATATATTTCGTTCTGTGACCTGCTTATTTATTGAGCCCCTGCTCTCTCTTGGACTCTCTGCTGAGCACAGTGAGGAGACACAGATAAAAATAAAACACTGATTCTACACTAGAGGGGCATCCATTTAATATGCGTGGGGGGAGAAATGGGTAGGATAGAAAGCACTGTCATATAAAGAAAACTGTGATTAGGGCCACAACTGAAGCACTGATAGAGGCATGTGCAGATTGATTAATTGATTGATTGAATGAGACAGGGTCTCATTTTGTACCCCAGGCTGGAGTGCAGTGGTGCTATAATAGCTTGCTGCAACCTCAAACTCCAGGACTGAAGTGATCCTCCCACCTCGGCCTCCTGGGTAGCTGGGACTACAGCCACGGACCAACACACCCAGCTAACTTTTTTATTTATTTTATTTTTAGTACAGACAAGGTCTCCCTATGTTGCCTAGGCTGGGCTCAGACTCCTGGGCTCAAGTGAGCCTCCCACCTCGACCTCCCGAAGTGTTGAGATTGTAGGCCTGAGCCACCATGCCTGGCCTTGTGCATATTTAAAGGGAGGAAAGATATTAGCCACTTGGGGGTAGGGGAGGTGAGGGTAAGTCTCCACGGAATAGATAGCATTTAAGCCGAAAACCTAAGGATGGCTAATTTATTTAAAAAATACCTCTCCTCTCATATCAAAAAATTTAATTTGTGTGTGGTCAGAAAAACGAAACTCTGGCAAATAAAAGCATAAAAAGTAATAAAAGTCACCTGAAATTCCACTACTCACAAATAATCACTGTTCACATTTTGATAATGTGGATGATTTTGTTGTTGATACAAAATTGGAAGGATACCACAGGTAACGTTCTATATCCTGCTCTTTCTCACTATTTTGGCCTGAACATTTCCCCAATGTTACTGATTGTTTATTGACAGAAAATATGTCATTTCGTGAGGTACTATTTCAATGTATAAACCTGAAAGTTGGGTTCCCCAAACAGAATGAACCAAGGCATATAGGTTTTGCAGTGCAAGGATAGCTTGTTTTTTTAGTAATTCATTTCAGAAGTATGTTTTGGATACCACAACCTTGGAGACAAAAGGCTAAGAACTGACTTTGTATTTTTCAAGTTTACAGTATAGGAGAGGAGACAGACATGAATTCTGTAATCATAGAAATAACTATAAAACAGCATCCAAGATAAGTACCATAAGGGGGACATATGCGTGGTCTGAAAGTGTATGTCGGAAAGAAGAGAAGTAGCCACAGAGGTTTGAGAAGGTTTGCTGGAGTAAAGGGTAATGGAGCTCAGCTCTATCAGAGTTAACTAGGTGGAGATCCTGAGCAACATTGCCTTCGGAGGGAACAACATGTACGAAGGCCTTTAAGTTGGAGGGAGCATGGTGAATACAAGGATCTGAAAGAAGATAAAGGAAATGGAGTGGAGAGACTTGCCCTGAGAGGGAATTGAAGAAGTAGTTAGAGCTTGGCCCTGCAGAAACTTTTAGACCAGGTTAAGGGTTTCGGTCATTTCTCAGAAGAGCAAGAACTGTTGAAGTGTTTTAAACCAGGGTAGGGCAGTAAAGATGCGATTGAGATTTGCTTTTTTATTCCAAAGAATCCCCTCACTGCAGTAGGGTGAAGGGATTGGAAGGGAGCAGGAGTATATGTCAGGGAATCAGGTTTGGATGGCTAGGAACCCAAGCCTAGTGCGAGAGTGATTGCAATCATCTAGGCGGGAGATGATGAAAGACTGAATTAGAATGGTGAAGCGGAAGATGGAGAGAGGTGGGTGGCATTGACATCTTTACCTTAGGAGTAAAATTTGTAGGACTTGGCATGGAATGTGAGGAAATATGGCGAATCCGAATGACTCCCAGGTCTCTAGCTTGAAGAACTGGATGGAGGAAGGGTTCTTCCCCAAGCTAGGAACACTGAAAGAGGACAAGGGTGGAAAAAGACAGTCTTGATTGTTGTTTTGAAGAAGTTTGCTAGAAGGAACAATTCCGGGAATGGTATGTCTCTCCACATCAACTTCTTGAGGAGATTGGTTTTACCATGTTTCCACACCACACTGAAGGGTCCGCTTTTTAAATGTAGGTAGTACTGAGGAGAAGGCAAACACTATGCTTGGATATGGTGTCTCAGTACCTGTGTCAGCTCCCTGCACCACCATTTGTTGGGTGCAAAGCATTGAACAAGTCATTTTAAGGGTCGGTAGACCTTAGTTTCTTTGTCTTCAAAAAAAGGGTAATAACATTTAGACCAAAGGGTTCTTGTGAAGATTAAAGACCAGTGTTGATATTCAAGGACCTTGTAAACCTCTCTAAGCTGTACAAACACAGTATATTTTTATTCCTATTCCTATATTTGTTGCTATTGTCACTTAAAGCTCAGTGCTATTAATATTTGGAATATGCAATTTAATGTTTCTCCATGAGTTCTTAGGGGAAAAATTGTGATTGATGTCTAAATAAATAAACATACAACCCAGGAACTTGAGATGGTAGCCCCAAACTATTTATAAGCCTGTGTGTTTACTTGAATTTAGATATTTCTGACATGTAAATTATGCAGAGTTTGTGTCAGAGCAGAGCACTCTGTATTCCTAAAAAGAATCCTCCTTTTTTTCTGAATCCTTTACCTTTTAAAATACATCTCATTATGGAGTGCTGACATTTTCAGTAAAACCATTCAACCAAAAGCTGAAGTTTTTTTAGACTAAAACAAGTCTGGTTTATTAGGCAGCAGCTTATAACTTACTGCTAAGTAGATGCAATCTATTTAGGGAAGTTTATGTAGATATCTGATAAGAAATTTTAGTCTTCATCTCCTTCTGACTAAGACTGAGAATGTCAAGCAGATTCTCAAGAATTTCCTCTTTCTCTCAAAGCGGAGGAGGAGGAGGTGAGTATCACTGTATGGAGGTGAGTATCCACTGGATGGAAACTGTAGAACCAAGACTTAAACCAGCTCTCTTAAACTTTATGCCATCTCCTTTCACAATACCACTAACCTTACTAGGGTAATCTAGCTCAGTGTTTTTGGCCATAACCTTCTTCAAAGGGTTGTGGTAAGATATAGAACTAATACTTATCAATATATAATGGCAGGCATATACTAGGACCTCAATTAATGACCTCATTCTTCTTTTCTTCCTTTTTCTGCTGCTTCTTTCTTTCACTTCTGTCTCCCTTTTTGTGTCCTTTGTATCTTCTCCTGTATGTCCTCCTATTGATTCAACTCCTAACTTCATCTTGCCTATCTGTCATTAGACTACACTGTGAAGTGGCACATAATTGGGTTACCCAAGTCACTTAGTGACACAGGTGCCTTCCAGCAATAGTAACAGCTAATTTATAAAGCCCTAACAGAGAATCATTTCTTTTAATCTTCTCCCCAAATGGATGATGTAAGTACTAGTATTGTCTTCATTTCACAGACATGGAACCTGAGCCATAGAAAGGTTAAAAGTCCAATTTTCAGAGTTAGTAGGTGATAAAGCTACAGATTTCCACCTCCATCCTCACACCACCAAAAGGCTTCCAAAATGATGATAACTGGAACTTATTTATCCACTCAATAGATATGTATTTAGTGCAGGCTATTTGACTGATGGGGATGGAGTGAATAGCCCAACAGACATAGTCTCTGCCTTCACGGAACACACACATACACACATACACACACACACGCATACACATACACACACACACACGCATACACACACACAGGGTTGATACTCAGCCTATTCAGCTTGTACTTATTAGCATTTCCCTATCTTCAGTATTGTGGTGTATATTCTGATTGGTCAGTGTCCACATGGTACCCATTGCTAAGCATTTTATACTTCATTACTTCTTACAAACTGTGATAAATGCCACAAGGAGGAAAATATGTCTGCTTTGAGGAAATACAATGAGGCCAAGTTTATACAGAGTTTAGGAAATCCTCTTTGAATGAGACATTTGAACCATGACTTGAACAATGAGTGTTTTCAGCCTACTCTGAGATGACCCTGAGTAGGGGCCGGATTATACAGGCGTGTAGTCCATGTTATGAACCTAAACTCAAGGGGATGCTATTTAATAAAGTGAACGAGGAGTGACATCATTCAGTTTGTATGTTAAGAATTACACTGTGGTTACTGTGTGGAGAATGGTGGGAAAGGGGTGCCCATACCATTTACATATTAGATTGATTCTGTGTGGTGAGGATTCAGACAAGAATCGGTCACCAATCAACCTTTTCAGTTTTTTAGGGAAAAACAAAACATGTACTAAAACAATTCTAGTATAAGTCTCGAAGTGCTGTATCCTAAAGGCTATGGTAAGCAGACAGCAAAAGCGCTGTCGGTGTGGGGGAATTATGAACCATGTTCACTCTCTTTTAACAAGAAGCTATTGTTTTTTTCTTTCTGTTCTCTCTGTTGGAGAAATTCTGAACTCTCAGTCAGAATGTTCCATGCGTGTCCTGGAAGGCTCTCACATCTGAGGCCAATTAATTCAGTAAACACTTATCTAGTTTATCTCCTTATCTACTTTACTCTGGTTCATAAAAATCTCACTTCACTTGTTTCACATTTCTACCACAAGGATATGGTAGGATGAGCTGCAAATAGGAATGAGATAACTTGGAAGACAGCGGACCTGTGTTCAAGTCTCCAATATACTTCCAGTCAGCAATGCAACCTTTGGAAATTAGCGTAGGCTAGTTCATGGTGAGTAAATTTGTGGTACGGATTGAGCTAGAACAGAGAGATATTTTTGGTGTCCATGAGGGAAGATGTCCTCCATGAAGTTTCCTAGAGAACTGGGAAGATGTGGGGAAGTATGAGTCAGTTGACTGCTAACACAACACACACTGGGTATTCCCCTAATGGATTCCATCGTGGATAATCAACCATCTTTGACCTCTGGGATGATGAAATAGTTCTCCATCATCTTCCACCTTTCCTCCTTCATTAATCATGGGACCAGACCAAGTGGGGTAGTGGTGTGGTATTAGGTATTTCTCAGTCCCTCTCTCTTCTGAGTTCATCAAACGTCACTGTTTTCTGTGCTAGGAGAGATGTGAATATCATTGTTTTTGACTCAGGCTATGTCGTCAATTTTTATTTGCTGTGACGATTCCTATAGGATAGACCACTGGAACAATGAGCAGGAGAGAATTCTGCTGGTCACGGAAAAGACTCTCTTGATCTGCAAATACGACTTCATCATGCTCAGTTGTGTGCAGCTGCAGCGGATTCCTCTGAGTGCTGTCAATCGCATCTGCCTGGGCAACTTTACCTTCCCTGGGATGTCCCTGGACAAGTGAGTATATATCTTAGACTTGAAGAAGTGGTGCAGCAGGGATGGACATGCAGGGAAAACAACCTGAAAATTCAGTTTGGCACTGTAAGCTGGGAGAACCCAAGGGAGGATAGTGAAATCATGAAAGTTGAAATCATCAAACTAGAGTTCTTACTCTATGTCAGCCTTCAGGCATACAACTTTAAGTAAATATATTAATTTGTTTTCACACTGCCGATAAAGACATACCCCAAACTGGGAACAAAAAAAGGTTTAATTGACAGTTCCACATGCCTGGGGAGGCCTCAAAATCATGGCGGGAGGGCAAAGGCTCTTCTTATATGGCCACAGCAAGAGAAAATGAAGAAGAAGGAAAAGCGGAAACCTCTGTTAAACTCATCAATTCTCATGAGACTTATTCACTATCACGAGACTGGCATGGGAAAAACCGGCCCCCATGATTCAATTACCTCCCCCTGGTTCCCTCCCACAACACATGTGAATTCTGATAGATACAATTCAAGTTGATATTTTGGTGGGGACACAGCCAAACCATATCAGTAAATTTGTATTTTAGTATGAGGACATGACAAATAAATAGCTAAATGTAAGTAAGAAAGAGCTGTGGGAACATGGGGAAAATGCCCTCGACCGAATTTGTGTGTCAGATAATCAGAGAAAACTTTCAGAAGAAACACTTGAGCCAATATTTAATATTGAGTAGGAGTTAGCCAAAGAAAGAGAACCAAAGGGAAAGAACATTCCAAAGAGGTAGCTAAAAAGTGGAATGCCTCTGGGAATTGAAATTATTCTGTAAAGCTCAGTGGATAGAACCAAAATGGGTAGTCGCTCTTCTTACAAAATGTCTCTTGGGATCATTCCTGGAAGTTCAGTGACATGGGGGTGGTGAGGTGTGTCAACTGTTTCACAGATGTTGACAACTACCAAGAGACTTGGGGAGGTCTACAGAGGAGAATGCTGAATTGGGTAAGTTCCTGTCATGGTCTTCGAGGCATCTGCCTTTAGTAAACATTTTAGATCTAAGCCAGAGAAACAACAGTCTTCCTCTAAGACTGAATGTGTGTTCTTCCCATTGAACTGTGAATTCCTCGAGGGAAAATATTGATTTTATTGTCCTTTAAGCAACTGGCATTAGGACTAGCGCATAGTAGGGTCTGAAATATATTCAAGATACAGAAAAAAGCATAAGTTTATCAAGTGACTGACTTTCCTAACACTCTGCATACTACATAAAAAACTTATTTTTGCTTACTCTTTTCATGGATGCAGAAAGTGATTAATTTATTAAGTTCATTAGTTTTTAAAACTGTTGATTTTTTTCAATAATAATATTACACATTGTAAAATATATATTTAAATATTACAAAAATGTTCATTTTCAGGAACTCGCTCTTCTACACCAGACCCTCGGTTCTTCAGCCTTCTCTCCATGGGTGATAGTCAGCAGTTTCTTGTGTATTTTAAAATAAATAATCTATAAATATAAAAGAATAAAAAGGTCTGTATTAGTCCATTTTCACGTTGCTGATAAAAATATACCTGAGATTGGGTAATTTACAAAAGAAAAAAGTTTATTGGGCTTACAGTTCCACGTGGCTGGGAAGCCCTCACAATCATGGTGGAAGGTGAAAGGCACATCTCACATGGTGGCAGACAAGAGAAGAACTTGTGCAGGGAAACTCCCATTTTAAAACCATCAGACCTAATGAGACTCATTCACTATCGTGAGAACAGTGTAGGAAAGACCTGCCCCCATAATTCAATTACTTTCCACTGGGTTCCTCCCACAACACATGGGAATTGTGGGAGTTACAATTCAAGATGAGATTTGGGTGGGGACACAGTCAAACCATATCAAGGTCTCACTTATACACATTTAAGAGTATATATCTACACACATATTTATTATGTATTATTTTACATAATGAAAGCACATGCCATAGACTGTCCTGCCTCATGCTATAATATCTACCAGTGGTATACTTTGGAGATTTATATAATCATCTATAGATCAATCTCAGTGTTTTTTTAATAGTGCAGAATATTACATCTTAAGCTTAATCTATTTAGCCAGTCCCTCATTGATGTGTATCTATTTTTACTGTTGCTACTACAAAGTGCTGCTACAAATATCCTTGCTTGCAGTACTTTGCACAAATGTGCAATTGTTTCTGTAATGTATTAATGAATTCCTGGAAGTGAAATTTTTAGGTCAAAGTCATGTAAATTTTAACTGATGAGTATAGTCAAATTGCCTTCCAGACAGGTGATACCAATTAATACTTTCACGAAGTGTGAGGGCAATCTTTTCCACACACTCACACCAATATCAAATATTACAAAACCTTTTTACATTACCAGTGAAATAGTAAAGAAAAGTCTCCTATTTGGGGTTTGAATTGCATCACTAGAATTTGAAGAATGGTATGTGTTTTTATCCTTGGATTAGAAAGCCATTTTATTTTTCAGTGAACCGCCTATTTATGACTATAGCTGGTATTTTTTTTTGTTTGATTTTTTTCTTATTGATTTGTAAGAGCTATTTGTGTATTAGAGCACTGAAATCTTTTGCTGTCCTATATGTTGCAAATAAATTTTGCCCAGTTTGTCATATCTCTTTTAACGTTATTATGCTATTTTTCATGACCTTTAGTTTTGGGGTATTGATATGGTTTGGTTGTGTCCCCACCAAAATATCAACTTGAACTCTATCTCCCAGAATTCCCACATGTTGTGGAAGGGACCCAGGGGGAGGTAATTGAATCATGGGGGCTGGTCTTTCCAGTGCTATTCTTGGGATAGTGAATAAGTCTCATGAGATTTGATGAGTTTATCAGGGGTTTCTGCTTTTGCTTCTTGCTCATTTTCTCTTGCCACCACCATGTAAGAAGTGCCTTTCACCTCCTGCCATGATTCTGAGACCTCCCCAGCCATGTGAAACTGTAAGTCCAGTTAAACCTCTTTTTGTTCCCAATTTGGGGTATGTCTTTATCAGCAGTGTGAAACAAACTAATACAGGTATCAAATTTCTCATTCTTTCAAGCCTTCTAAATTTATATCTTTTTGAGAAAAGCTTTCTCCATACTATAATTATAAAGTAAATTTCCAAGTATTTGTCTAGTAATTTTATTTTACTTTTAACAATGGACTTATATTTCATCTAAAATTTGCCTTGAGTAAAGAAGAAAGTATACAATCAACTTTAATTTTTATACAGATGACAGGCTAGATTTCTCAATATCATATATTTAATATTTTATATTTATTATTTTATAATGTAGTACTTTTCTCTGTGAGTTTCTATACCTGGATTCTCTATTCCATTCCATTTGTGTTTCTTAAAGCTCAAAATGGTTTTAATTATTATAACCTTATATTATGTATCAATATCTGGTTGAGTTACTCCCCATTTATTAGTCTTGCTTTTTAGAATTTGCATATTTATTTATGCATATTTATTTTTCATCAGCTTGCCTAATTTTTGAAAGTCTTATTTTTATTAAGATTTTCAAATATTAAGTCAGCTTTTCATTCCTAAGATAAACACATTTGGGTGTGACATGTTATTCTTTTTATGCATTGGTGGATTTAGTTTGCTAATATTTTATGGATAATTTTTGTGCCTGTGTTCATGATGGGTATTACTCTGTTATTTTCATTTTTTAAAATGTTTTTGCTAGGTTTTCATATTTTGGCTATGCTACCATCATAAAACAAGTTGGAAAATGTTCCCTCCTCTTTTATTTTCTAAAATGTTTTGTATATAAGTGGAGTTATCTTTTCATTGACTGTCTGATAGAGTTAATAAGGGAAATCTTGGCTTGATCATTTCTTGGTGGGAAATTCTTATAATAAAGTCAATTTATTTTATAAATATTGTGTTTCTCATAATTTTTTCTCCTTGGGAGGCCCTCCCACCACAGGTCCTGAGGCCTAGGAGGACTAATTTTTTTATTTCATATTAATTTTGATAAATTATATTTTTAAAGTAATTTGTTGTTTATTTAAGTTGTTGCATCTGAAGGCATAAAGTTGTTAATATTATTTCCTTATAATCCCTTTAATGTCCATAAGATATTTAGTGATATCTTCTTCCTTTCCTGATATTGGTGATTTTATTTGTCTGTTCTCTCATTGCTATAAAGAACTGTTTAAGACCAGGTGATTTATAAAGAAAATAAGTTTAATTGGCTTATAGTTCTGCAGGCTATACAGGAAGCATAGTGGCTTCTGCTTCTGTGAAGGCCTCAGGAAATTTCCAATCATGGCAGAAGACAAAAGGGAGAGTGAGGCATCTTGCATAGTGGGAGCAGGAGCAAGAGAAAGGGGAAGGTGCTGCATACTTTTAAGCAACCAGATCTCACTATAGTGAGGGCAGTACAAAGAGGATGGTACCCATTCCTGCTAAATCTGCCCCCATAATCCAATCACCTCCCATTAGTCCCCACTTCTAACACTGGGGATTTAGTCCTCCTAGGCCTCAGGACCTGTGATGGGAGGGCCTCCCAAGGAGGCCTCTAAAATATCTGTGAGGTGTTTTCCCCATTGTCCTGGCTATGAGCACTTGCTCCTTTTTACTTATGCAAACTTCTGCAGCCTACCTGAATCCTTCCCCTGAAAATGGACTTTTTTTTTTTCCTTTCTACCATATGGCCAGGCTTCAAATTTTCCAACTTTTATGCTGTTTCCTCTTTAAATATGAGTCCAATTTTAAGTCATTTCTTTGCTCATGTGTATGAGACTAGGTTCTTAGAAGCAGCCAGGCGACATCTTGAATGTGTTGATGCTTAGAAATTTCTTCCACTACATAATCCTAAATCATCACTCTCAAGTTGAAAGTTCCACAGATACCTAGGGCAGAGGCACAGTGCAGCCAACTTCTTTGCTAAGGCATAACGAAAGTGACCTTTGCTCCAGTTCCAAACAAGTTTCTCATTTACATTTGAGACTTCATCAGCCTGGCTTTCACTGTCCATATCACTATCAGCATTTTGGTGATAACCATTCAGCCAATCTCTAGAAAGTTACAAACTTTCCCTCATCCTCCTGTCTTCTTCTGAACCCTCTAAACTCTTTCAACCTCTGCCTGTTACCCAGTTTCAAAGTTGCTTCCATATTTTTAGGTATCTTTATAGTAATGCCCTATTCCTGCTACCAATTTTCTGTATTATTCTGTTCTCTCATTGCTATAAAGAAATATCTGAGACTGGGTAATTTATTTAAAAAAGAGATTTTGTTAACTTTTGCCTCACATATTTTGAGTCTGTTATTATGCAGTGGCACACACCTGTAATCCCAGCACTCTGGGAGGCCAAGGTTGGTGGATCACTTGAGGTCAGGAGTTCAAGACCAGCCTAGCCAACATGGTGAAACCCCGTTTCTACTAAAAATAAAAAAAATTTAGCCAGGCATGGTGGTGCATGCCTGTAATCCCAGCTACTTGGGAGGCTGAGACAGGAGAATTGCTTGAACATGGGAGGCGGAGGTTGCAGTGAGCCGAGATTGAGCCACTACACTCCAGCCTGGGTGACAGAGATGAGACTCCATCTCAAAAAAATGAAGAAAGAAAAAAAGAGTTTAATTGGCTCAGGGTTCTGCAGGCTATACAGAAGCTTCTGTTTCTGGAGAGGCCTCAGGAAACTTCCTGTCATGGCATAAAGAAAAGGGGAACAAGGCATCTCACATGGTAGGAGCAGGAGTGAGAGAGAAAGTGGGGAGATGCTACACACTTTTAAATGACCAGATCTTACAAGAACTCACTCACTATCATAAGGAGAGTACCAAGAGGATGGCATTAAACCATTCCTGAGAAATATGCCCCCATGATCCAATCGTCTTTCTATTGGGGATTACAATTCAAGATGAGAATTGGTGGGGACACAGATCCAAACCATATCAGTGATCTGTGTCTTCCCTCTTTTTTCTTTTCTGTTGATGATCACACCAATTCTGTTGGTTTTTAACAAGAACATATTTTTTGCTTGGTTAATTTTTACTATTATTTTGCTAATTACTAATTAGTTGATTTCTGCTCTTTTATTTTTTACTTTTTTTGAGGCAGAGTTTCACTCTTGTTGCCCAAGCTGGAGTGCAGTGGTGTGATTTCGGCTCATCGCAACCTCCACCTCCCGAGTTCAAGTGATTCTCCTGCCTCAGCCTCCCAAGTAGCTGAGATTACAGGCATACACCACCGCACCCAGCTAATTTTTTGTATTTTTAGTAGAGACGGGGTTTCTCCATGTTGGTCAGGCTGGTCTCGAACTCTCAACCTCAGGTGATCTGCCCACCTCGGCCTCCCAAAGTGCTGGAAGTATAGGTGTGAGCCACTACGCCCGGCCCATTTCTACTCTTTTCTTTATTATTTCCTTTCTTCTACTTTGGGTTTACTTTTCTTTTTCTTTTTTTAACTGCTTAAAGTGCAACCCAAGGTTATTGATTTTAAACTTTCCTAATATGAACACTTACAGCTATAAATTTCCTTTTAAGTATTACTTTTGCTGCATCCCAGAGCTTTTGATATGTTGTGCTTCTATTATCATTTAGAGATATTTTTAAATTTTTCTTGTGATTTTTCTCTTGATCCATGGATACATTATAAGTTGTTTTGGCTAATTTCCAAATACTTCAGGTTTTTATAGATATCTTAATTCTACTTAATTCTAATTTAGAGAGCATACTGTCTTTAATTTCATTCCTTACTGATACTTTGAGATTTGTTTTATGAAGTGCATTATGATACATCTTTGTGAATTTGTCATGTGCACTTGAATTTTATTTGTAGTTTTCTACAAATATCAATTGGGATATTGTGTTTGATAATGCTGTTTGGATTATATATATTTTTACTGATTTTTTGTGTGGTTTTTAAAGAGTTACTGAATGGAGTGCAAAAATCTATCACTGTGGAATTTTCTCGTTTTCTTTTCAATTTTGTTAACTTTTGCCTTACATATTTTGAGTCTGTTATTAGGTGCATGCACATTTGTGATTGGTGTCTTTCTGGTGAATTGAATCTTTTTTTCATTATGAAGTATTCTTCTTTATCTCTGGCAAAATTTTATGCTATAAAGTTTATTTTAAAATCTGATCTTATTATAACCACTGTGTCATTTTTATACTTACAGTTTGCATAGTGATATGATTTGGCCATGTCCTCACCCAAATCTCATCTTGAATTGTAGCTCCCATAATCCCCATGTTGTGGGAGGGACCTGATGAGAGGTAATAGAATCATGGGGGTAGATTTTTCCTATATTGTTCCCATGATAGTGAATAAATCTCTATGTATCTGATGGTTTTATAAAGGGCAGTTCCTCTGCACATGCTCTCTTGCTTGCCACCATGTAAGACGTCCCTTTGCTCCTCCTTCACCTTCCGCTATGATTGTAAGACCTCCCCAGCCACTTAGAACCATGAGTCCATTAAACTTTTTTCTTTATAAATTACCTAGTCTTGGGTATTTCTTCATAGCAGTATAAAAAGGGAGTAATACACATAGCATTTTTTTATCCATTTACTTTCTACCTATTCATGTCTTTGTATTTAAAGTGTGTTTGTTGTAGAAATCACACAGTGGGCTCATGCTTTTAATCCATGACCTGCAAGATAATGTTATAACTTGTGCTTTAATAAATCATAAGTATTTCAAAGAAATTTAGATAAAATAGTCTTTTATATTTACTTAGATGTTAACATGTATTATATTCTTCATTTCTTCCGTAAGATTCGTTTCCCTTTAAAGTCATTTTTCCTATACATGAAAAATTACATTTTAGCATTTCTTGTAGTATAATCTAGTGATGATACATTCTCTTAGTTTTTCTTTCTGAAAATGCTTTTATTTAGTCTTAATTCTTGAGGAATATTTACTCTAGTTATAGAATTTGGCTTGACATTATTACTTCTTTTTTCTTTCAGCACTTTCAAGATGTTGTTCTATTGTTGTTTGGCTTCCATCTCTGATGAGAGGTCCACAATGATTTGAACTGCTATTCCTCTTTATATTCTCTGACTGCTTTCACATTCTATCCTTATCTTTAGTTTTAGAAATTTGACTTTCATGTGCTACATGTGCTTTTTTTTGTATTTATCTTGTTTGAGATTATCTAAGCTTCTTACATCTGTAAATTTATCTTTCAACAAGTTTCGGAGGTTTGGGACTATTACTTTTTATTTAATTTTTTCTTTCTATTTATTTTCCTGGTACTTAAATTACATGTATGTTAAACTTTCTGATACTGTCCCACAAGTCTCTGAAGTTCTATTTCTTCCCATTATTTTCTCTGACTTATCTTCAAATTGGATAATTTTCTTTTCTCGGTCCTCATGTTCACTGAAATTTTTCTTTGTCATTTAATTCTCCTATTAATTCTATCCAGTATTTTTTATTTCAAATATTATACCTTTTTGTTTTAAAATATCCATGTAGTTCTTTAGTATATATAGGTTTTACTTTCTTAAGAAATTTTATATTTTTATTGTTTATGAGCATAGTTTCTTTTACCTAAGTTAGCATAATTAAAATAATTGCTTTAAAGTTCTTTCTGATAATTTCAACCTCTTGGTCATCTCAGGATTGCTTCTGTTGACTGTCCCTTTTCTTGAGAGTGGTTCATATTTTCTTGTTTTTTTTTTTTTTGGTATGTAAAATACTATGGGATTTATTCCTCCTTGAAATTGTGGAGACTACTTACACTCCAAAGTCTTCAGGTAGTTTTTTTTGTTTGTTTTTTTGGCAAAGTAGGGAGTGGAAAAATGGGTTTTATTCACTTATCAGTTGTGTCTTCAGAATTTCTAGTTATTATTTTCAGGAAAAGCAGTCTGCTGGGAATCTATGCCTAGTTACTGAATTTTATCAAATGTTGTTGCTGCATCTTTGAAGATGATCATATATTTACTTTTCTCCTTAGGTTTAATTAAAAATGGTCACACATTTTTATTATTGAAACATTTTGGCAGGTTCGAGGTATGAATACTACCTGGAATTAGTATATAATTATTAATGTGCTATTGAATATTAATATGTGATTAAATATTAATTGCAAGTATTAATAGGTTTTTGCATTAATGTTCATAAGTTTAATTGACATATAGTTTTTTAAATCAGGCTGTCCTTGTAAGTTTGGTTTCAATGTTACATAATTTTCTTAAAAACTACTTTCTCTTTATTCTCTATTGACTGTATTAGATAAACAAAGGGCTTTATTTGTTACGTAGAAGTTTGGTGTGTTTCACCTATGAAAATGCCTGAACCTGGTGCTTTTAAAGGAAGATAAACACTACAACTTTCTCAATTTTCTCTGTAGCACTGACATGTTTATTTTTTTTTCTTTCTTTTATGATAACTTTCAATCATTTATGTCTTATTAGATCACTTAGTTTTGTAGAGGTTTGTAAATATTCACTCAATTGAGAAAGCCTAAAATAGGTAATTAAAGAAATAATAAAAGTTTATTTTGCAGAGAATTACTTTCTTCTGTGTGTGCGGATTCTATTAGCTAATGGTTGGTTGATAGATTTTAAAGTACTACTTCTTTTGGGTTTACTTGTTCATAATAGAGTTCTTTTTTTTTTCATTCATTATTTTCCACATTTATCTGTATTATGTATTAATTCTATATTTGTATATATATTTTGCATTTTATAAATAACTTCACTTGAAATTTTAATTCATTTATGGCTATTTTTTGTTAGATATGTGAGCTTTCTGACTATTAAATTTTCTTTAGTGTGGCTTTTTCAGATACATAATAGTTTTTATTATTATATTTCATATCCTAATATTATTGTTTGTTCATTTCCTCTTTGACCTGAGAATAGATTGAAGTAACTTTATTTAAAGTTGAATTTTTATGCTTTAAAGTTTTGTTATTAATTTATAGTTTTATTACATTGTGTTCAGCGAATGTCTTCTCTTACTATTTCTACTCTCAGGAAATTACTAAATATGTATACCTTTAAATCACCAATTTTCTAATCAATTTCTTAAATACTTAAATGTACTCTCTCTGCTTTCTACTTTCTCTCTCCTTGGAATTAGCATATCACTATTATACTACTTTCTCTTTTTGGAATTAGTATATCATACATACAGAGTTCTACATATAGAGTTAGTAAGTGGTAGTGAGATTAGTATATCATATATATAGAGTTATACATGTGGAGTTTCATAAGTGGTACTAAGATCTACTATCATTATGTTATTTAGGTATATTCTATCTTTGCTTATTTAGTAATAAATGTTATATGTATTGCTACATTTAGTTACATATATGTAATGTTTATATATATGGCTACTTGATTTGTCATACATTGAGATAGGATAATTTTTTTATTACTGTGGTGGATTTATTTTACCCTTATGATTTAAATGAATGTTGATATTGTATTTTTTGTTGTAGAAATATTCATAGATGTTGAATCTTTACTTTAGATGTAATATTTTTCATTATAGAGTTTAATTACTTTAATACCTTTCCTGATGAATATTGCAACCCTTATGTTCTTTTTATTTGAATTTTCTTGGTATATCTTTGCCTGTTCTACTTTGAGCATTTTGAGTCTCTTTGTTTTTGATGTGCACTTGCATACATCGTATAATTGAATTTTACTTTGTGATCCACTTGGGGCCTTTTTCTTTTAATAGGTGAGCTTAACCTATTTACATATATTAATACGACAGTTATGGTCTAAATTATAACATTTTGATTTTTGTATTATTAATTTTTTAAAATATATTACCATGTTGTCTATATTTCCTTTGCTTTTCATTGAGTGCGTTTTCTTCTAACAGAGTAATCATAGGTTTCTCTTTCTACTAGTGATTGTAAGTGTAACTTAGTAGTCTTAGTCTTACCTTTTTTGAATATTATCCATTGACTCCCTGATATAAACAGGGAGTCTCTCTGATGTAAACTTCCCATTTACAAGAACATCCCAATTCCTTCATCTTATTTTTCTACTTCTACATTATTCTTTCAAGTTGCTTATAATGACCATTATTAGTTACTTTAATGGTTATTTATTTAGATAATATGCTTCCGGTTTATGTGCCATCTCAGCATTCTTTAAACCTCCATTCCAAAAGATGAAAAATATGCATATTTGTATCATTCCCATAAAATCTCACCCTTAATCTCCCTTCTTTCATTAGTTTTACCAAAGAAACTTTAATTTTTCATGGAATATTATATTATATTTCCTACGAGACACCCAATTGTTACCACTGGGGGCTGATGTAATTCCAGCCTTCCTAATTAACCTGTGCAGCTTATCCACATTTGCATCCTGTGGTTAGAGTGGGGAAGCCTGTGCCAGCAGCTGGCATCTGTTAAGTGTTAAAGGGCTTCCTCTGGCCACCCTGGGCTAGGAACATATCGTGATGAAGTGATGGTTGTTTATGTACTGCTCAGGGTTTCTCAGCAAACATCCATATTAGAGTACTGGCAGAGGAATCCTGGGTTCTAGTCCCAGTTTTACAACTGTTACTTTATTTGTTCATCTATTAAAAGGTGACATTAATCATCATTCTGCTTCATTAACAGTCTTATTGTTAGGTTCTAATGACATAACTTGAAAGCACTTTGTAATATGCCTCATAGATTTGAGGTGTTAACAAGTTCTGATTTTTTTTCCCCCCAGATTAAAGCTTTTGTTAACATGGAACTAAGTAGACTAATTTGATTGTTATCTTTACTTCTAACTTACTTGGCCCTTCTCAGGCATTAAGTCACCCTTATAAGGTCAAAGGTAAGGCAGCAGCAGGCGGAGAAAAGAGGAGGAGGCAAGGCAAAGTCAGCTGCTAAATAATGGCAAGCTGACTCCAAAGGAAAGCCTGGACAGAGTCTGAGCAAATTCCCTTGTTTAAAAAAAAAAAAGCGATGATTTAATCTTAGTATCCACTCGCTGTAGGTGGTAATGTCGATGCTGTTTTCAAATATCTTTACCTCCCTTGTGCTATTTGACCTTCAACACCCAGGAAAAGGCAGAGCCCATTGAATCCATCTTCCAGGTGAGAAATGTGAGACTTAAAGGTATTCAGGGATTCATGCATCATCAGCTATTGATCACAGGCCTTAAAATCTGTTCTTCTGACTCTCTGTCCAGTGTTTTTTTCTTTGGATATATAATATTTTATCCTCCTCTCTCTCCTTTACTTGCCTCTCTTCCCCTCTTCTCTTCCCTCCCTCTTCCTCTTTCTCTCTTTCTTTACTTACGGTTGTTTTGGGTTTTTTGTCCTTTCTCATCTCCCTTCCTCTCCATGTGCTCCTCACTGTTACTGTAACTTCTGCTTAAGAGACCAAGAAGAGCACTATCAGAACTTAGCAGACGAGTGCCACCATATCCATGTACTGGTACTTAATAAAACAGGCTTTTGTTTTATGCAGTTTGCCTTTGGCTTAATATGAAGGAAAGGGGTGATGGCAAGAGACAACTAAAGGCTGTGGATGATTTGTGTGAAATGAAGGCAGATTCTCTTTGAATGAGAACATTCACCAGAGACAGAACCAGGAAATAGTAAAAGGCCTGGTTCATCCTCCAGGGTAACTAGTTGCTCATACATATCTTTTGTTATTGTTGCTTATCTGAAATCTTACCTCTATCATAATTGGATTTATTCCAAGATTTTAATTAAGAACCAATTTCCATAATCCTATGGTGTTTATAACCTCCCAGAAAAGTAGAGGAAGGAGGGGAAGACTATGGTTCCGTGACAATTAACCACAGGTTTAAAGCTATGACTAATCTTAACCACACCATTTTCCCACTATTTGAATTTGGACAATTTACTTTAATTTGGGGGGTTCTCAATTTTCAATCTATAAAATGTCAATAATATAAATCCTTGCGAGGCCTAGCTCATAGGGTCATTTTAGATTCAAATGATGGATGTGATAGTGCTTTTTAATTTTTAAAGTGCTAAAATAAAGTTTTCATTTAAAGAGTTTTAAAAATCTATATTGTTAACTCTCTCATTTTTTTTTATTTTCAAAACATATTTATTCTCAAAGCAAAATGTGTGGATATTTCATGTTTTAATTAAAAACTGGAGACGGCGGATCACGAGGTCAGGAGATCGAGACCATCCTAGCTAACATGGTAAAACCCCGTCTCTACTAAAAAAATACAAAAAACTAGCCGGGCGAGGTGGCGGGCGCCTGTAGTCCCAGCTACTCAGGAGGCTGAGGCAGGAGAATGGCGTGAACCCGGGAGGCGGAGCTTGCAGTGAGCTGAGATCCAGCCACTGCACTCCAGCCTGGGCAGCAGAGCGAGACTCCATCTCAAAAAAAAAAAAAAAAAAAACTGGAGACTATTTTTAGTTTCATTTACATATTGGAAAACAATACAGAGTGATTTGACAGGTACATCTCAGTAAATCCCAGTTTTTGATATTATTTATCATCTCTACCTATATTTTCTTTTCTTTTTTTAAATTATACTTTAAGTTCTGGGATACATGTGCAGAGCGTGCAGGTTTGTTACATAGGTATACATGTACCATGGTGGTTTGCTGCACCCATCAACGCGTCATCTACATTAGGTATTTCTCCTAATGCTATCCCTCCTCAGGCCCCTCATCCCCCAACAGGCCCTATTGTGTGATGTTCCCCTCCCTGTACCCATATGTTCCCATTATTCAGATCCCACTTATGAGCAAGAACATGTGGTGTTTGGTTTTCTGTTCCTGAGTTAGTTTGCTGAGAATGATGGTTTCCAGCTTCATCTATGTCCCTGAAAAGGACATGAACTCCTTTTTTATGACTGCATAGTATTCCATGGTGTATGTGTGCCACATTTTCTTTATCCAGTCTATCATTGATGGGCATTGGGGTTGGTTCCAAGTCGTTGCTATTGTAAATAGTGCTGCAATAAACATATGTGTGCATGTGTCTTTATAGTCAAATGATTGATATTCCTTTGGGTATATACCCAGTAATGGGATTTCTGGGTCAAATCCTATTTCTAGTTCTAGATCCTTGAGGAATTGCCACACTGTCTTCCACAATGGTTGAACTAATTTACACTCCCACCAGCAGTGTAAAAGTGTTCCTATTTCTCCACATCCTCTCCAGCATCTGTTTCCTGACTTTTTAATGATCATAATTCTAACTGGCACAAGATGGTATCTCCTTGTAGTTTTGATGTGCATTTCTCTAATGACCAGTGATAATGAGTTTTTTTTCATATGTCTGTTGGCCACATAAATGTCTTCTTTTGAAAAGTGTCTGTCTATATCCTTCACCCACTTTTTGATGGGGTTGCTTTTTTCTTGTAAATTTGTTTAAGTTCTTTGTAGATTCTGGATATTAGCCCTTTGTCAGATGGATAGATTGCAAAAATTTTCTCCCATTCTGTAGGTTGCCTGTTCACTCTGGTGATAGTTTCTTTTGCTGTGCAGAAGCTCTTTAGTTTAATTAGATCCCATTTGTCCATTTTGGCTTTTGTTGCCATTGCTTTTGGTGGTTTAGTCATGAAGTCTTTGCCCATGCCTATGTCCTGAATGGTATTGCCTAGGTTTTCTTTTAGGGTTTTTATGGTTTTAGGTCTTATGTTTAATTCTTTAATCCATCGTCAGTTAATTTTTGTATAAAATGTAAGGAAGGGGTCCAGTTTCAGTTTTCTGCATATGGCTAGCCATTTTTTCCAACAACATTTATTAAATAGGGAATCCTTTCCGCATAGCTTGTTTTTGTTAGGTTTGTCAAAAATTAGATGGTTGTGGATGTGTGGTGTTATTTCCGAGGCCTCTGTTCTGTTCCATTGGTCTATATCTCTGTTTTGGTACCAGTACCACGCTATTTTGGTTACTGTAGCCTTGTAGTATAGTTTGAAGTCAGGTAGCGTGATGCCTCCAGCTTTGTTCTTTTTGCTTAGGATTTCTTGGTTATATGGGCTCGTTTTTGGTTCCGTATGAAACTTAAAGCATGTTTTTCTAATTCTCTGAAGAAAGTCAGTGGTAGCTTGATGAGGATAGCATTGAATCCATAAATTACTTTGGCCAGTATGGCCATTTTCACGATATTGATTCTTCCTATCCATGAGCATGGAATGTTTTTCCACTTGTTTGTGTCCTCTCTTATTTCCCTGAGCAGTGGTTTATAGTTCTCCTTGAAGAGGTCCTTCACATCCTTTGTAAGTTGTATTCCTAGGTATTTTATTCTCTTTGTAGCAATTGTGAATTGGAGTTTGCTCATGATTTGGCTCTCTGTGTGTCTATTATTGATGTATAGGAATGCTTGTGATTTTTGTACTTAGATTTTATATCCTGAGACTTTGCTAAAGTTGCTTATCAGCTTAAGGAGTTTTTCGGCTGGGGTGATGGGGTTTTCTAAATATACAATCATGTCATTTGCAAACAGAGATAATTTGACTTCCTGTCTTCCTATTTGAATACCCTTTATTTATTTCTCTTGCCTGATTGCCCTGGCCAGAAATTCCAATACTATGTTGAATACGAGTGGTGAGAGAGGGCATCCTTGTATTGTCCTGGGTTTCAAAGGGAATGCTTCCAGCTTTTGCCCATTCAGTGTAATATTGGCTGTGGGTTTGTCATAAATGGCTCTTACTATTTTGAGATATGTTCCATCAATACCTAGTTTATTGAGTGTTTTTAGCTTGAAGTAGTGTTGAATTTTATCGAAGGCCTTTTCTGCATTTATTGAGATAATCATGTGGTTTTTGTCACTGGTTGTGTTTATGTGATGGATTACGTTTATTGATTTGCATATGTTGAACCAGACTTGCATCTCAGGGATGAAGCCACCTTGATCACGGTAGATAAGCTTTTTGATGTGCTGCTTGATTCGGTTTGCCAGTATTTTATTGAGGATTTTCACATCGATGTTCATCAGGGATATTGGCCCGAAATTTTCTTTTTTTGTTGTGTCTCTGCCAGGTTTTGGTATCAGGATGATGCTGGCCTCATAAAATGAGTTAGGGAGAAGTCCCTCTTTTTCTGTTGTTTGGAATAGTTTCAGAAGGAGTGGTACCAGCTCCTCTTTGTACCTTTGGTAGAATTCGGCTGTGAATCTGACTGGTCCTGGGCTTTTTTTGGTCGGTAGATTATTAATTACTGCCTCAATTTCAGAACTTGTTGTTGGTCTATTCAGGAATTCGATTTCTTCCTAGTTTAGTCTTGGGAGGCTGTATGCGTCCAGGAATTTTTCCATTTCTTCTAGATTTTCTAGTTTATTTGCATAGAAGTGTTTATAGTATTCTCTGATGGTAGTTTGTATTTCTGTGGGATCAGTGGTGATCTCCCTTTTCTCATTATTTATTTATTTATTTATTTATTTATAATTCTTTATTAGTGTGGCTAGTGGTCTATTATGTTAATCTTTTCAAAAAAACCAGCTCCTGGATTCATTGACATTTTAAAGTGTTTTTCATATTTCTATCTCCTTCAGTTATGCTCTGATCTTAGGTATTTCTTGTCTTCTGCTAGCTTTTGAATTTGTTTGCTCTTGATTCTCTAGGTCTTTTAATTGTGATGTTAGAGTGTCGATTTTAGATCTTTCCCGCTTTCTCCTGTGGGCATTTAGTGCTATAAATTTCCTTCTACATACTGCTTTAGCTGTGTCCCAGAGATTTTGGTATGTTGTATCTTTGTTGTCATTGGTTTCAAAGAACTTATTTATTTCTCCCTTAATTTCGTTATTTACCCAGTAGTCATTCAGGAGCAGATTGTTCAGTTTCCATGTATTTGTGCAGTTTTGAGTGAGTTTATTAATCCTGAGTTCTAATTTGATTGCACTGTGGTCCAAGAGACTGTTATGATTTCTGTACTTTTGCATCTGCTGAGGAGTGTTGTACTTCCAACTATGTGGTTGATTTTAGAATAAATGCTAAGTGGTGCTGAGAATGTATATTCTGTAGATTTGGGGTGGAGAGTTCTGTAGATGTCTATTAGGTCTCCTTGGTCCAGAGCTGAGTTCAAGTCCTGAATATCCTTGTTAATTTTCTGTCTCGTTGATCTGTCTAATATTGACAGTGGGGCATTAAAGTCTCCCACTATTATTGTGTGGGGGTTTAAGTCTCTTGGTAGGTCTCTAAGGACTTGCTTTATGAATCTGGGTGCTCCTGTATTGGGTGCATATACATTTAGGATAGTCATCTCTTCTTGTTGCATTGATCCCTTTACCATTATGTAATGCCCTTCTTTGTCTTTTTTGATCTTTGTTGGTTTCACTCTGTTTTATCAGAGACTAGGGTTGCAACCCCTGCTTTCTTTGCTTTCCATTTGCTTGGTAAATCTTCCTCCATCCGTTTATTTTGAGCCTATGTGTGTCTTTGCAAGTGAGATGCGTCTCCTGAATACAGCATACTGATGGGTCTTGAATCTTTATCTAATTTGCCAGTCTGTGCCTTTTAATTCGGGCATTTAGACTATTTAGATTGTTTAAATTTAAGGTGAATATTGTTATGTGTGAATTTGATCCTGTCATTATAATGCGAGCTGGTTATTTTGCCCATTAGTTGATGTAGTTTCTTCATAGTGTCAATGGTCTTTACATTTTGGTTTGTTTTTGCAGTGGCTGTTACCAGTTTTTCCTTTCCATATTTAGTGCTTCCTTCAGGAGCTCTTGTAAAGTAGTTCTAGTGGTGACAAAATCTCTCAGCATTTGCTTGCCTGTAGAAGATTTTATTTCTCCTTTACTTTTGAAGCTTTGTTTGACTGGATATGAAATTCTGGGTTGAAAATTCTTTTCTTTAAGAACGTCGAATGTTGGTCCCCACTCTCTTCTGGCTTGTAGGGTCTCTGCAGAGAGATCTGCTGTTAGTCTGATTGGTTTCCCTTTGTGGGTAACCTGACCTTTCTCTCTGTCTGCTCTTAACATTTTTTCCTTCATTTTAACCTTGGTGAATCTGACGATTATGCGTCTTGGGGTTGCTCTTCTCGAGGAGTATCTTCGTGATGTTCTCTGTATTAACTGAATTTGACTGTTGACCTGTCTTGCTAGGTTGGAGAAGTTCTTTAGGATAATATCCCGAAGTATGTTTTCCAACTTAGTTTCATTACTCCTGAAATGTACACTTTCAGGTACACCAATCAAACATAGATTTGGTCTTTTCACATAGTCCCTTATTTCTTGGAGGCTTTGTTCATTTCTTTTCATCCTTTTTTCTCTAATCTTGTCTTCACACTTGATTTCATTAAGATAATCTTCAATCTCTGATATCATTTCTTCCGCTCGATTGATTCGGCTATTGATACTTCTGTATGCTTCACAAGATTCTCTTGCTGTGTTTCTCAGCTCCATCAGGTCACTTATGTTCCATAAAGTGGTTATTCTAATTAGCAGTTCCTGTAGCCTTTTTTCAAGGTTCTTAGCTTCCTTGCATTGGGTTAGAACATGTTCCTTTAGCTCGGAGGAATTTGTTATTGCCCACCTTCTGAAGCCTACTTCTGTCAATTCATCAAACTCATTCTCAGTCCAGTTTTGTTCCCTTGCTGGTGAGGAGTTGTGATCCTTTGGAGGAGAAGAGGCATTCTGGTTTTTGGAATTTTCAGCCTTTTTGCATTGATTTTTCCTCATCTTTGTGGATTTATTTTTGGTCTTTGCTGTTGGTGACCTTCAGATGGAGTTTTTGCGTGGTCATCCTTTTTTTTCCCGATGTTGATGTTATTCTTTTCTGTTTCTTAGTTTTCCTTCTAAGTCTGGCCCCTCTTCTGCAGGTCTCCTGGAGTTTGCTGGGGGTCCACTCCAGACCCTGTTTGCCTGGGTATCACCAGGAGAGGGTGCAGAACAGCAAAGACTGCTGCCTGCTCCTTCCTCTGGAAGCTTCGTCCCAGAGGGGCACCCACCAGATGCCAGCCAGAGCTCTTGTGTTTGACGTGTCTGTTGACCCTTGCTGGGTGGTGTCTCCCCATCAGGAGGCATGGGGGTCAGGGACCCACTTAAGGAGGCAATCTGTCCCTTGGCAGAGCTCAAGCACTGTGCTGGGAGATCTGCTGCTCTCTTCAGAGCTGGCAGGCAGGGACGTTTGAGTCTGCTGAAGCTGTGCCCACAGCTGCCCTTTCCCCCAGGTTCTCTGTCCCAGGGAGATGAGAGATTTATCTATAAGCTCCTGACTGGGGCTGCTGCCTTTCTTTCAGAGATGCCCTGCCCAGAGAGGAGGAATCTAGGGAGGCAGTCTGGCTACAGCAGTTTTGCAGTGCTGTAGTGGGCTCCACCCAGTCTGAACTTCCCAGTGGTTTTGTTTACACTGTGAGGGGAAACTGCCTACCTCAAGTCTTAGTAATGGTGGACACCCCTCCCCCAACCAAGCTCAGTGTCCCAGGTCGACTTCAGACTACTCTGCTGACAGCGAGAATTTGAAGCCAGTGGATCTTAGTTTGCTGGGCTCCATGCGGGTGGGATCCAATGAGCAAGACCACTTGGCTCCCTGGCTTCAGCCCTCTTTCTAGAGGAGTGAACAGTTCTGTCTTGCTGCAATCCAGGGACCACTGGGGTAGGAAAAAAAATCCTGCAGCTAGCTTGGTGTCTGCCCAGATGGCCACCCAGTTTTGTGCTTGAAACCAGGGCTCTGGTTGTGTAGGCACCTGAGGGAATCTCCTGGTCTGTGGGTTGCAAAGATCGTGGGAAAAGTGTAGTGTCTAGGCCGGAATGTACCATCTCTCGTGGCACAGTCCTTCATGGCTTCCCTTGGCTAGGGGAGGGAGTTCCCCAACCCCTTGGGCTTTCCAGGTGAGATGACACCCCACCCTACTTCTGCTTGCCCTCTGTGGGCTGCACCCACTGTCTACTCAGTTCCAATGAGATGAACTGGGTACCTCAGTTGGAAATGCAGAAACCACCCACCTTCTGTGTTGATCTTGCTAGGAGCTGCAGACTGGAGCTATTCCTATTCGGCCATCTTGCCCAGGAATCCCCCTTTTTTCTTTCTTTTTCTTTTTTTTTTTTTTTTAGATGAATTCTTGCTCTGTTGCCCAGCCTAGAGTGCAGTAGTGTAATCCTGGCTCACTGCAACCCCTACCTCCTGGGTTCAAGTGACTCTCCTGCCTCAGCCTCCCAAGTAGCTGGGATTACAGGTGCCTGCCACCACACCCTGCTAATGTTTTGTATTTTTAGTAGAGACAGCATTTCGCCACATTGGCCAGGCTGGTCTCAAACTCCTGACCTCAGGCGATCCACCGCCTGGGCCTCCCAAACTTCTGGGATTACAGGTGTGAGCCACCATGTCTGGCCCATTTGTTTTTTATGCCCATAAGAAACAACAGTGAAGGCACTGAGATTCTGAGTGGTTGAGTGACTTGTAGGTAATCATGGGAACAGATGATGGTAGGATATGAAACACGAAATTCTCTGATTTTACCTCCTCCTCTGCCTCGGTCATGTGCCTAATTCTTACTTGTTCTCAAACGCGTTGTAATTTTTGTTGGTCACTCAGCCCCATTTCTTTACCCGTATTCTCATCTGAACTCTAATGAGGAGGTAAAACATAGACAGTTTAAGTCTATCTGTAAAGACCCTGTTCTGAAGTCGGGCTGACAGGGAGACAATCCAGATTTGCGTGTGGGTGACCTGGATCAAGTGACTTAACAATCCATGCCTCAGTCTTCCCATTTGTAAACTGGGAGGAGGAGGGGAGGCCTGGATAATGATATCTCTCTTATTGGTCTGTGTTGAGGGTTCAATGAGATAATATGGGTAAAATGCTTAGAAGAATATCTGGTATACAGTAAGCATTTGAATGAAGCAAGCATATATAATAGTTTTGGTAGAAAGACCTTGGTTTAGGATTCAGGGATCTGGGTCCTGATACATTTTCCTGATATAAGTCCCCTCCCCTTGCTGAATCTCCTCTTGCTAAATATCTAAAATCTCTAATTTTTCTTTGTATTGAATCCTGTACCCTTGTGGTACTCTATTGGTGTAGCAATTTTCCAAAAGCCATTCATCTTAGAGGGCTAAATGATTTTACCTAATCAATTCCTCCTGTGAAAAATATCTCCAAAGAGGTTTTCTGCTGGAAAATACTGTTGCTGTCACATTGATATGCCAACAAAAGCTGAGCAGGGAGGTCAGGCCAAGAAATATCTCCCTGCAAGAGAAGGCATCGCACATATATCTCTCCACGCTATTTAAATTTGCATTGTGCAAAATAGAAGGGATAGGCCATGCTGCAGAAGCCAGGTCCGGGAAACCGCTTTCTTTGGCCTTTATACATCCTTTTGGAGAGATGCTGGTGAAAGCAGCAACTACCATCTGCCTCCTGTTGACTTAGTGTCAGCAGGTGGAGGGGGGAAGGAGGGCATCCCAGACATCATTCTATTATCTCAGCCTTACTTTCTCAGATCCAAAGGCCAAGAAGTTGCTGCTCCATGCCCTCAGAGCTCTAATTTGGCACCTCTTCCTGAAATGAGAGCTTGAAAGGGCTTCTGCTCTGGGTGAAACCGGCTCGTGGCCCGGGCCAATTCTGCTGGCTTCGCGTCTGTCAGTACGTCCTAATCACTGTTATAAGTGTGGTTCTGCGGAACATCTTGTAAAATATTTTCCTATTGCTCCAGCAACATCTCCTGTCTAGACAATCTAATTATGAGCACAGAGCAAATAGCTGAAGTGTATGCCACCCCCGAGGGTTGCATAACTCCAGGAATGGAGCTAGGAAGACAGGGGAGGGAGGTGTGAGTGGTGTTCATTACTTTTTTGTTGACCTGACCAGAAAATTGAGTGCTCCAAAAGAATCTGGCTAACTTTTAATTAAGAAGAAATGATCTGGTGGAAGCTGGCATTTTGTTGTTTTTCCAAAGTCAGTGGAGGATTAAAGGCACTGATGTATTTCCCTCTAATCACGTCTTTTTCTTGGCTTCAGAGGTGGTTTGTGGTCTTTGCTTAAAAAAAAAAAAAAGAAAGAAAAAGAAAAAAGCCATTGACTTAATAATCTGCCCTCCCACAGCATTTTGCAAACAGAAGGCCGCTCTCTTAAATGTATGTTTTTTCTCAGCAGTAATGTGATTACATTCAGAAAGTCCTTCCTAGGCTTGGCCATGTGGCAGCCATTGTGTACGACACAGCAGCAAGACGTAGCCTCTGCCACCAAGATGTTCACAGTCTCACAGGGATGCAAACATATGCGCACACATGCTTTAGCCCAAAGCAGGCTTTGGTTAGGGCTGCAGCAGAAAACCAGCAGTGTCATGGGCACAGGAGAGGGAGAAAGAATTGCTACTGGGCGATATGGGAAGGTCTTAGGAAGAAGGTAGAATCTGAGCAGTTTATTATGGGATGAGCCAAACTTGGGCAGAGAAATAGGGAAAGCAGGACAGGGCAAGCATAAGCCAATGCCCAACTAGTATGCTCACGTGAAGCCTCCCAGGTGTCGGGGCCCCAACTGTTGGGAAAATATGGTGAAAGTTTCTGAGTGGTTTTGAATGATGGTATGAGGAGTTTGGGTTTTAGTCATATTAGCATATGAGACTGTTGAAGGTTTTTGGGGAGAAGCCTGAAATGATTGACATTTTGCCTCAGAAAGATAAGGGTGGTGACAATATAAGAGATAGTTTGGAGAAAAGAGAAGCTGGACAAAAGGGCCAGCTAGAGGAGAAATTCTGTGATAGTAGAGTTTGGAAATTCGAAGGACTTGAACTGGGCCAGTGGTTGGGAAAAGGAGGGCATGGGTATGAAAAGACTTGGTAGAAGTAGCGTCTTTGAAATGACCGGATTGGGTCTTTCTGGTGTGGGAGAGGAAGTGAAGAGGAACAGATGCTCATTATTGCGGGTACCTGAGAGGCTATGGGAAGAGAGGCCAGCTGAGACAAACTGTTCTCTCAAGTGTCATCTATTGAGCACTGGCTTATGTGCCAGGTGCTGGGCTGGGCGGTGTGATCCCATTGTGCTCAGAGAGTCAGATTTTCTGCTCTCGCGGAGCTGACAGTCGTAGGGCAAGCAGACAGTCATGAAATAATCATGTCTGATAAGTTTAAAATTACAAGAGTGGAAAGTGCTTTGAAGGAGAGTTATATGGGGTGTGTGAATTGTCTATTGCTATGTTTCAACTTACCTGAACATTTAGTAGTGTAAAATAACAAACATTTACTACTCTTCAGTTTGGGGGTCAGGAATATGGATGTGGCCTAGCTGAGTCCTGCCGCAGAGCTTCAATCAAGGTGTCGGTGGGGAGCTGTGGCATCTCAGGGCTTATCTGGGGGAAGATCACTTTCAAACTCACACACACAGCTGGTGGCAGGCCCAGGGCCTTGCTGGCATCTGGCCAGAGGAATCAGTTCCTTGCCATGTGGCCTTTCCATGAGGCTGCTGACAACATGGCTGTGGACTTCCCTCAGAGGCGGCAAGAGAGAGAGCAAGAGAGAGAATGAGACGTCGAGCAAAATAGAAGCCACAGATTTTGGTAACCTAATCCCAGGAATGACATCTCTGCACGTCTGCCACATTCTGTGTCATAAATGCAAGTCATTAAATCCAGCCCACACTCCTGGGGAGGCTCTTCCAGAAGGGCATGAAGACTGGAACGGAGGCATTATTAGAGCCTGCCTTAGAGCAGGCCTGCTGCTTTCAGGATTTCAGCTTTTATGACAGAATTTTGACCCAAATTCCAGGGGAAAGATCAGGAAAGACTTTTCTAAGGAAGAAATGTTGGTATTGTGATCAGAACGATGAGTAGGAGTTAAGAAGATGAAGGGGGTAATGGGGTGCGTATTTCAGGGAGAGGGAAGAAGAGAGAGAGAGCTTGGTGCCTCCAAGGAACTGTAAATAGGCCAGCACAACTTGGACCTGCTGGATCCCAAGAACCTGAAGGACACCAAAGTGGAGATTAGTTTTGTATTTAGATGTTGATGAGCTATGGCCATTTTGGAGGAGCTGGAATAATTCTGCTTTTATCTGTTGCTTGCACTGGCATTCACTACAGTGTAAAAGTGTTCACAGTTAAAACTAGTTTGAAAGCGCTTACTATAAACTGTGGGGACATCTCTGGAATTGCTGAGAAATGGGTTTGATTCAGTGTATAAAGTAAATAAAATTGCCCACTTACCTCTCAGGATAATTATTTATTGTGTAATGAGACAATATCCATAAATCAGCCTGGGTTTCTTGGGGAATGGTATTATATAAACACAAGGCTTTATCAGTGATGCTGGAAAGATTTAAAGGATTAAAATCAGAAGTGCATTTTGATGCCATGGCATTTCACTCCAAACTAAGAGACCTGTGAAGGTTGTATGACTTCTTGAAAAGTATTTCAGTTTAAGAAATGGATGCAGCAGGGTTACTGGGAGGTAGTTTGCTCAGGTACAGGTGTGGAGAGGCAGGGTAGGGGCTGGGAAATGCTCTTTTTTTAGCTGATTAGCTCTGATCAAGAATAGCTTCTACCCTTTTAATTCTAGTTAAGTGAGGGCAACTATTTAGAAATGCAACACGAAGTCTCCACCACAACTGGAAATAAGAAAATTTGAATTCTCATCCCAATTCTCCCTCCAATTTGCTGTGTCTTCTTGAGAAAGTTGTTTCTTTTCTCAGAGCCTCAGTTTACTCCTCTGTAACATGAAATGGGTTAGTTACATTCGACGCCTTTTAAGTCTCTGCCCTTTCTTGGGTCAATGGTTAACCAAGATTTTATAACCTTCTTTCTAACTTTGCTCCATGAAACAAGAAAAATAAGAAGCCCTTGTCAGCAGGCAAGAAGTACAATGAGTTTTTGCTTTGGGCAAGTTTACTATTTGTACATGTATTTTATAGACCCAAGGGAAGGATGAAATGGGATGTGGGAAGATAGACCAAAGTTGGTGTTTGATCTATTTTTCCAGGTTCAACTGACATATTCTTTTTCTTTCTCCTTTTTGTTCTCCTCCTACCCTTTTCCTTAGTTCAAATATCCTTGACCCACCTATACAGTTCATATTTCTTTTTTAAAATATCATTCCTCTTTTCACACTTTATTAAAAAGATTCAGCATAGTAGGAAGTAGGTTAAATTATTCTTCATTTAGGTGTGTCTGACTGCTAGAGTTTTTTTCCAATGAAGTGTTTATTTCACCAAAAAGATTTTTTTAAAAAAACACAAAGCACCATGATTTTTATTAGGTAGAAGGTAAGGTGAGAAGTTACTGAACAAGGACCTAGGTTGTTGTCTTCCTAAACAGTGACTCTCTGATTTCTTATCCCTTCCTTCCCCAAATATTCTGTCAGTAAACAATATAAAATGCCACAGTATTTTTATTCTTCAAATGAATCATTATTTTTAGAAATATTTCTGCAATTCATAGCATTCAGCATAAGAATCCCTGGGTGCAACTGAAATCCAAGGAAAATTGTAAACAGTACTAGATCAGCCAGCATGAAGATAAGCACGGGGGTAAGACAGCAGCAAAACGTGGCCACCAGATAGTGACAAAAGTTTAATCTTAAAGTACTTATTCAAAAATTTGAAATGTAGAAATCTAGAAAGAAGCTATTTGAATGTTAACGTTCATGAAAATGTTCTGCTTTGTGGTTTGGTGTGATTGGTATTTTGATTTGTATATGAATAAGGAGGGAGGCCATAATTTTTAGTGTTCAGGGTCACAGTATCTTAGTATGGTTGTCAATGTGAGTTGTGGATCTGGTAGTAAAGGGAGTCCCCTCTTCTGAAGAGTGGCATTGAGCTAGAGTCATCACATGATAGGCCTGTCTTCTCCTTCCACTTAGGCAAGAAGCATCAACCTGGACCTTCTCTGTGGAGTGTTTACAGGCATGAATTTAAAATACTCAATTTTCTTTCTCTATCTTTCCCCTTCTACATGAGAATCCTGTAAGTTCTGTCTCTAAAACTTAAATTTTGTCCTCAAACTAGGAGAAGAGTCTGCTAAATTCTAATGGCATGGTGTTGGCTCCCAGTAACATTCTCCCATCTCTCCTTCTAACGGGATCCCTTAGTTATTGGGGGAAGCCGCACACCTAACTGAAACACTAAATGGCTCAGGCCACCTTGAATCTAAGTCTGTCCATTTGACTAAGTTCTGGCAAATTAAAGGCAAGCAGAATAAATGAGACTCCTCAAAAGACTCCTTAAAAGGCAAGGAAGGACTTTCCTCTGTTCCTTTCTACTCCCCCTCCTTCTGTCTGTCATGTGGATGTAATACTCCAGCCACCATCGTGAACTGTGGATCTGAGGACCAAAACTAGGCATAGCAGAGTGGAGAGTGGGAAGGAGTGCGGCTTTCTAGTGACTTTGTGGAGCTGCCTTCCACTCCTGTACTGTTCACATTAGGTCTTCTTCTACTAAGAGAAGAGATGTGCAGTTCGTCATTAGATGGGATTTTTATTTTATTTGCAGCCAAACCTAGTCCTAACTAGTACATCCATTTTATAGGAGACGGGTTCCTGCCAACTCCCAAAGATTGAGAATGGTAAGAGTTGGAAGTTTCATTTGGTGTAACGTTCACATTGTTTAGAATTCCACAGGCCATGGTTCCAACCCCAGACTTGTCACTTAATGACTTTGCTACATAATTATTTTGAGGCTCATACACTAATTTATAAAATATAATTAATATCTACTCCATGGAGTTGTGGGATTAAATGAGAACACATGTGAAGTGCCAAACTGGTGACTGCCATAGATGTTCCAAATATATTAGCTTCCTTTTACTTTCCAATTTGCTTTGCTTTGCTTTTATTAGGAAGATGTCACTTACTCTATGTGTATTATTTAAGGTATTACAAAATGTTAATAGGTAGCTATATCCTGAGAAGCTCGTGAGTGAGAGTGGGGCAGTCAGAACTACAGTCTGTGCTGTAAGTTCAACAGAAAAGGAGTGTTCATCATTCACTCAACTCAAGACCTGTTACTCAGTGACAAACTAATGGAGAGCTGGAGCCAGTCTTCTGATGGGAGTATGGACATGACGAGTTGGTGTAAGAGAGCCAAAGCCTTAATAATGAGAGATAGGAGATCCGTTTTTGTGATCAAGAAAGCATATGTAAAAATGCTCATAGGAACAAGAGGGTATCTTGCAATTCAGGCCAAGCTGAAGGCATGTGTAAGATGGGATGACTCTACAAGCATACGAAACAGTGACTTTAAACCCAATAAATGGCTCCCTAAAACACCTATGGTTATATTTTGTATTATTATTGACCAGCGGAAGCTGGTTTTAGAACAAAGCATAACTTGTAACTAAGAATATTAGGTAATTGATATTCCTTGATCTTTCTAGTTAAAAAGTTATTTCAGCTATTTCATATAGTTACTGTCATTATGCATTTTCCTTGTGTTTTTTCTTCCCCCCCTTAATGGTAACTTGGATATTGCTGCACCCAGATCTTGGAAGGGTTAAGTTGAGATAGTTTTAATTTGGTGATTCAACAAATGAAGTACAATGGTCTAGTTGTCTCTATAAGGAAAGAGAGATAAAATACAGTTATGTGCCACACAAAGTTTTGGTCACAGACCACATATATGATGGTGGTCCCATAAAATTATAATACCATATTTTACTGTACCCTATGTTTAGATATATTTAGATATACAAATACTTACCACTGTGTTATAGTTGACTTCAATATTCAGTACAGTAACATGCTGTACATGTTTATAGCATAGGAGCAATATACTCTATACAATATAGCCTAGGTGTGTAGTAGGCTATACCATCTAGCTTTGTATAAGGTATCCAAAAGTAGCCTTGACAAAATAGCCTAATGACATATTTCTAAGATGTATTTCTTTTATTAAGTGTTGCATGACTTTATATATTGGCCTTGCCCTCAAATAGCTTGAGATCTAATTGGGAACTAGGAGAGTAAATATATAGAAAACTAATTTTCATATAAAGCATAATCTGACAAAGCCCGAAATAAAGATGTAAGCAACATATTGTCAGAGCATAGACAAGGCAATCATTTTTAGGGGTGGGAATTGCTGTTAAAGAGACAACAGACTGAAGAATTTTGGTAGAGAGTTATAAAGTGGCTCATAAACTGGAGGAAGAGTATGACAAAAAGAATGATACAAAAGTGTGAAAAGTTGTTTAAGTAATCATGACTAGTCTCCTGGGTGACTGGAAAATAGAGACAGTAGTGGAAGAGAGGAGAACATGTTCATGGACAGTGTTGAATGGTAAGACAGGAGGTTTTATTTATTTTGATTGACCAACTGACATCATAAAGATTTTAGAGCATGAAGGCTTATCTTTGTGTCCTTATAGCCTATAGCACAACGTTAGTATGTGGCAGGCACATTGCTGTATGCTTAATAAATGGTGAGTGAATGATTAGAACAGGGAGTGGTATGTGGGATGAATTGGAGCACTGAGAAGAGTGTGATCAGGTCTTGGAGTCAGTCCTAGTAAAAGGTGTTGGATGCCTGATCTTGGTTTGTGGAAATGAGGTTACATATAAGATTTTGAATATCACCCTCTTGTCGACAATATTGATTAATGGTCTCAGAAATCAATGGAGGGAAGTCACGTAGATGGAGATAAATTCTGAAAAGAGAATTGCTTTGGAGCTTATGGACTTACCATCCTCAGCAAGGATCAAGTTACATCACATGCTGTGATGAACAGGGCAGCAGGCAAGGATTTTGTCATGTACACTCTTGACTTCGCCTTTGGGGATCTGTGCCAAGAATGCCCGGGGTTTGATTTTTGGGTGCGGTGCTGTCCACTCACTCTAATGCCCAGGGAGGCATGTTGACAAGGACGGGTGGCTGGCGGGGGATTGCTGAGCTATTTCTTGGCAAATCTCTGTGGGGAGGCGTTCCCCAAATACCACAATCCTGTTATTTTTGAGTAATGGACTGAACCCAGGTGCCTGATTGGACAGGGCCACTCCCCATTTCTTCCAGATAAATATTTGGTTGCCAGGAGGTTATATTTAAATGAGAAATGCCTCCTTAGGAAGTTGTTGCCTAAGAATTCCTGCAGAGGGCAGGATCCTATCCCTGCTGGGGAATGCCTGAGAAAGGCGCCAAAATTTATCCTGTACTCACTATGACACACTTAGTGTGATGGCACCCACTTTGAGGCTCTATAATAGTTTGTATCTTTGAATGACAAGTAAGCTCATCAATGCTGGAGACGTTGCATTTCTTCTGGGGAAGGACTCCTGGTCTTTAGCGTCCTAATGACAAGAACCTGAAACAGACAGAATGTATGTCAGAGATTTGGCTTTCAAGAAAGGAAGGAATCAGTTCTCTAAAAAAGAGCTGGATCTTTTCTGGAATCTGAAGAACAGAGTACAGAATCTAGGAAGCTAGATAATTTGGATCTTTCAGGCATTAGGGTGCTCTTTGTTCTTGCTACTTGTGAACATTGAATGTTGGCTTTTCAAGCCTTGTCAATTTAGAGTTTGTATTTTCTCTATGAGGATAACCCTCTTATTTTATACATTTTCCTCCAACAATTAAATTTGTAACTCTTTGGGGATCATCTGTCTTTAGAAATACACGAGTTAACATCCTGAGGTTTTTGTGTTTTTTTTTTTTTTTCATTTTAAAAAAGAAAGAACAAAACAAGAGTTAAAGCACGCAGAAAAAAAGAAGGCACAAGGCAAAACATAAGCAAAAAAGACTATCACTAACTTTATTGGTAAAAGTTCAATGTTTTTGGTACTCCTGTAAAAATCCATCCTAAACATATATTTTCCATAACAATGTGTGGTCTCAAGGTCATAAACTGTGACTCTCTGTCTGCATGATTTTCTAAATCTTCTTTTAATCACCAGCCATATATTATTTTGTTTTTGTTTCTCACCTTTTGAATCCTTTTGCGTTAGGGGTTATAATAATATTTGCTGATGTAGATCACTTCATAGAGGGGAGACCGTACTCAGGTGCGCCAGTTTAAATACAAGTGAGAAGAGGCATGTTCAAGAAATTGTATTGAGTCCTGGAGCTGTGCAGGGTGTATTTCCTGACAACTCATCTGGAAGAATGGCATGTGTGCTGGGGATACTTGGCAGAGAATTTGTTTCTTCTGATTTATTGCAGAAAAAAAAAAAAAACCTGTTAATTATGATGTATTTAGATCCTTCCAAGGTGCTATAAATATAATTCAAGAAATAAAAGTAGGTGAGAAGAAACATAAGCTTTTGGAGCTACAAGGGATTTTTGAGTGTTTGCTTTAATCTCCCTCATTTTACAGTGGTCTTAGGGGACTGTGGTCAAGAACTCCAATGACAAAGCTGAGAGTAAGACTTAAAGATGAGTAAACAACTAAGGAGTTTGTTCATTGACCTAAATCTACAAGTTCTAGCATTTTTTTTTGGTTTTGTTCTTTTTATGTCACTAGGAAAAAGGGAACCTGCTCTGTGGAAACCTGGCGGAAGTGGAGCATTGGTTGAGTAGATATAGAGTTTTGACTTTTCATAAACAGGCTCCCTAACGTTGGCTATCTTTTCTCTGGATCTTCTTCTTCTTTTTTTTTTTTTTTTGTCTGTAGAGTAACTAGAGCACAGACTAGCTATGTTGTTCAAGGTCTGATCTCCTTCAGAAATAACATTTGATAATTTAAAATTGCTTCCTGGCTACTTTTAAGAAAAATAATAATAATATGCTGAAGAGAAAAAAAAAGTCCAGGTAGTTTTGCAGAAGTTATACCATATTGGAGGGAACATGCCTGGATATCCATGTCAGGAGTTTTGAATTAGATCTCATCCCGGCATTGAACTCCTTGTGCCTTTGTAAATTGTTGTGGATGAGGAAGAGGCTTTCATAAACGAGTTCCTTTCATTGCCTCTTAGACTTTTCAAATAAATTCTACTTGTCTGAAATCCATGCAGTTCCCCTGGGCAGTTGCTGGGTGGCAGCAGAAGTGCTCCAGTGGTAGCCTGTGGAACATCAGAATGGCAGCGCTGGAGGCTGCAGTGTTCCCAGGCTCGATCAGCGCTGAATGTGGAGTCCGGGTCCCCACACAAGCGAGGCGTGCAGCTGGAATGGCTGGTAGGACTAGGGTTGGCAGGCAGGGAGATCCTTCCTTTCCCACTGTTTGTCACTGGCCATGTGAAAAAAGTGGTTAACAATACAGGAGCCACTACAATGTATTAAATAGTCACTGTGGATGAGATACTGTATTAGGCTCTTTAGATATGTCATTGTGACTTCAAATATCACCACTATTGGGTGCCATTATGTTCATTTACAGCTGAGGAAACTGAAGCAGAGAAAGATTAACAAACATCCTGAAGGCCACAAAGCTAGCCAGTGCTTTACCTGAGATGAAACACAGGTACTGTGAGGCTACTCAAAATAATGATAATAATAATAATAATGACAATAATAATAATAGTAAAGCCAGCAGCAAAAATCTAAATCTCATTTCTATTTTAATGCTCATAATACGTTAGCATCCTGGAATCTGCAAGATCTTTGCTTGCTCATTATTTGATTGGATACACACACAAACACACACACACATTTTCATAGTGAAGGCAGGAGAGTGGTTGACTTTTAATTTTAAAAAGGAAGAAACTAAGACCCACTAGAATGTGAAGTCACTTTACTAAAGTCCTTGGGAAATGATGGTAGAGCTGGGTTTCTTGATCCCTAGGTGAGGTAGGGCGTTTTCTACTATACCACAGTGCCTTGACGGGATGGGTTGCTTTAGAGGAATACATGGGCAATCTTCTAAAATCGGTTGGCTCAAAGGTAGAGAAACAGCCCCCCTTAGTGCAGAGTTGAGATGGTCTCTATTCACATGATGGCCTTTGTCTATCAGCATGAGTTGACTCCTGCCTGTGTTTATGATGATGCCTGTCTCATGGGCAGCTGTTCGCAGAGTCTTGCATATAGATGTCTAACGTAAGCTTGCCCACATGCACATAAAGAAACTGTGAATATGTTGCTTCTTTGCTGAAGGCCCTCAGTGGGTGCCAACATTCAGACAAATCTTGATAAATGTGCCGTAGCAGAAAATAGAAAAGAAAGTAATCTAGATATTTTGAGTATTGTGCATGCGTAAGTTTTACATTGTTTATTTTTGGATGGAATTTACACAAGAACTTCTTCTCAAGTCTTGAATATTTGCATCAGAGGAACTTCTAGAACTAGAAAAGACCTTAGAGAGTTTCTAAGACCCAAAGAGGGAAAGTGACTTAGGTAAAGTTAAACACATTTACAGAGGCAGGGACGACTGAGGTATCCTGATCTTTTGGGAAAAAGCGTGTGCTTGGGAACCAAACAAATGTGGATTTGAATTCTGATTCTCATTTACTTGTGGTATGATGACATGTTAACTTCTCCATAGCTCTAAGTCCGATCTCATCTGTAAAAATAGAGATAAAAAACAACTACTTGGTATGGTATCTGGTCAGTCTAAAAGAGTGGGTATATCGAAAAGCCTAATGTGGTGCTTGTGCACTTTGCCTTTCCTATACGCACTGATGCCCCAATCCGTTTGGTTTGGATTCTAATGAAATCATGTGTTTTACAGTTTACAGCACAGGTGTCCCACATGATATAGGAGTACAACTCAGTTCTTGATGGGAAAAACACAGTGCAATCAATCCCTTTATAATTTATTCACGTCATAGTTTAACCATGTTATAGCATGCTTTTCCCATATGTAATGCAAGCATCTATTATTATATTTGGGATTTGCTTTGACTTGTATTCCTGAACCTGTATAATTAAGTGTTATATTATAGTGGGCTTCACAGCATTGGGTAATGAAAAGAATTCTGACCTTGTAATCAGCAGAATTTTGTGCCAACTCTGCCAGGACTGGCTGTGTGATTCTAGTTGAGTTTCCTTTTGAGGCCTCAGTATGATAGTTCAGGTGAGCTATAAGGTTCTGGTCAGCTTTCAGATTTAATTTGCCTGTATTTTTTTTCCTACTAGTATATGTTGGTACTCTTGTTTATTGTGTCTGTAAAGTGCTTCTCAGGAAATCTGGGCAAGTCTCGTTCTTCAAATCAGCTCAGAAGTAGATTAAGCTGACTTCCCAACCACAGACCTCTTCTGCCAAGTCTGTCTGTCTTTTTTCCTTCCTTCCTTCCTTCCTTCCTTCCTTCCTTCCTTCCTTCCTTCCTTCCTTCCTTTCTTTCTTTCTTTCTTTCTTTCTTTCTTTCTTTCTTTCTTTCTTTCTTTCTTTCTTTCTTTCTTTCTTTCTTTCTTTCTTTCTTTCTTTTCTTTCTTTCTTTTTCTTTCTTTCTTTCTTTCTTTCTTTCTTTCTTTCTTTCTTTCTTTCTTTCTTTCTTTCTTTCTTTCTTTCTCTTTCTTTCTTTCTTCCTTCCTTTCTTTCTTTCTCTTTCTTTCTTTCTTTCCTCTTTTTTCTTTTTTTTCCCTCTCTCCCTTCCTTCCTTCCTCCCTCCGTCCCTGCCTGCCTGCCTGCCTGCCTTTCTTCATTTCCTCCTTGTCTACAAAGGTTCGATACTAAATAGGATCAGTAGGTCCACTAGTCAGCTCAAACAAGGATAAAGGATAGACATTTATAAAGTACTCCAAGCTACAGAAAGGTGGTGCTAGAGACTCTTTTCTTCGATTTCTGATGGGGTCTGGGGTCTGTAATGGAATAGCCATAGATTACAAAAAAGGAGACCACCCAAAGCAGGCATTTTCTCTCCAGTGATCCTGACAAGTGGTTATCCAGCATCTGAAGGCTTCTGGTAAAAGCTAATACACTGCTTCCTGCTCGGCCTCTCTGACTGGTAGAATCCAGTTAGAATGATCGTTCCTGTGTTGAGGGAAAATCAGCTCCTCTAATCAGCTCCTCTTGAAGCTGTCACTTGTTGGTCCTAGTATCTTATTCTGTAGCTATACAGAATCAAGAGTCAACTTATTAATTCAACTACTATTTACTTCCTATTACATGTCAAACACTCCAGAGCTAACATTTTTCTTTTTAAGGGGCTTACTGTATGACTGGAGGGTAGAAAAATAAAATCTCAATTCCAGTATGTTGTGGCAAGTGCTGCTGGAGTTAAGCATGGTAAACTGTGGAGACGCAGAGAAATGCACCTCACTCAGATGAGGAGGCAGGGAAGATACTGCAAAGAGTTTGAAAATCAAAAGTTTTTATGTCCTTCATTCCCATCCTCACTAGGCTAACTGTGCGTAGAGGATGTGACAGGCAGTGTGACAGGAAGTTGTAGACTCAGAAAGCTTGAGTTCTAATCCCGGTTTTGCTGATATTGTCCCTATGTAACATTGGACAAGTTCAATTTATTACCCATAGTAGAAAATGCAAATAGCATCCTTTCATGTTATTTAGTCTTTGGAATTTCCAAAAAAGCGTGAATGCACTCATTTGATAGGTCTGACCCAGTATTTCCTCCTTTATTTCTACTCATCCCTGGTTGACCTGGAGTTGAAAATCAGTACTCTCTCTGTGTCTGGGCTTTATCATGTCTCACTCTGCCCCCTCTTCCAAGCCATGGGCCCATATTGATCTGCCCCTTAGCTTGTGCCCAAAATGTTCTCAGCAACCATTAAATGAAAAACATGCTTACAGAAACCCACAGAAATTTTGAACATACATAGGCACATTGGAAGTTGCCCCCAGGTATGTTTCCATTGACCAGCACAACAAAGATGACTAAGGCACTCTCTGCCCACTCCTATGTGGAAATAATGTTGTATTTGTCTGGAAGCCAGTGAAAAAAATGTATGTTGAAATGGCCTCATGACAGGCTATTTTGTACCCCAAATGCCTTAATACCTCAAATTCTTTATTTTCTAACTTCTCAGACCCCAGATTTTTTTTTTTCACTGATCCATGGAGTGATTTTTAGAAAAAGGCTAATGACCCTGACCTCAGAGTCTGATGAACCTGTGAGAAATGGGATAGGCATTACTCCCACCTACTTCGGCCAAGCTCTGATAATTTTCTTAGAGCCAAAATGAAACACAAATTTTGGCTGAGTGGGACATCTCACTATCATGGGAGGGAAATCTCTTAATGATGGGATATGCAATCTAGTCTCTAAGTCCAGTTACATAAATTTTTTTTTGTTGGATTGGGAAAAATTTAATTGCCATTTGTTCAGCCTGTTTGGATAACATTTTACAGGCAAAGCCACTCTTTCTTGGGAGTTTTTGTATTGTACAGAACTTAAATAAGAACTTAGACTAAAAGGGATGGTGACTTCCCTGATTTTTGGGATTTGAATGACTTGTGTATATAGTAGGGTGAGTAGTAATTGAGGATAGGGTCCAAGTAGTAGCACTTAGACTTCTCTATGACTCTGATATCAGACCATAGAGTTTCTAATATACTTTCAGTAAACTTTGACCACTGATTCAAATTTTTGCAAAAGAATCTCCAGGATTTGCTACCTTCTGTCTTTTCCCTAGACTAAAAAAGGTGAGGCTTGTCCCTCAACTTGGCAATAGGTATTTCTTACCAATTTAAAAACATTTGAGGAGAGTCGATTAATTTTGTTAACATTTAAAAGCATATGAACAGTTAATGCCTACCTTAAATTTAATTTTGACCTGTGCTTTTTTTTCTTATAAAAATAAATAAATAAACAAGAATCACTAAGTTTTCCCAAGGGCATTTATTGAGAATTTAATGAATGCGTGTGTGTGTGTGTGTATATATGAAGTCATTATTGACTAACAATTGTAATCCACAAAACCATTCCTTCATCAAATATTTATTGAGGTTAAGGCACTGCATGTATTTATGTCTTCTGATTGCTCTAAGTAGAAGGGAACAGAATTACCTGTAGTGAAGTCTGAGGCCTTTTTCTTTTTAGCTGAACTTCAAATTAATCTTCTACTTGACAACTTGACTCAAACAACAAATGGCATACATAAAGTGTTATTTCAGTACAGATCCAAACAATCTTAATAGAATAAGCATGTATCGAGCATGAATATGTGCACATCCCTGTTTTAGATGTTTTAGATATAGAGCCAAGCAACGCAGTTCCTGCTATAAATACTACATGCTCTAGTAGCAAGGATAAGTCAGGTATATAGACAGCTATATTATAAGGTGCAATAAGGATATGCCAGTGGAGAAGAGTTGACAATAAAGATAATTTGTACAGTTGTGACTGCATCTGGGCAACACAAAGGAAATAGTACAAGACAAGACCTTTGGAAGATAGTACCAGGTGGGGAATTGGGATGTGAAGAAAGGGTTAGAGGGAAAGGCTATTCCAGGGAGAAGGTGTAGCAAGAATAAAGCCACATGGTCAGGAAAGAAATTCAGAGAACAGTCAGCAAATGTGGTTTTGCTTGAGTATAGTGAATGTATAGTGGATGTGATAAAGCTAGAAATGGGAGCAAATAAGAGAGGCTTTGAATGCCAGTGTAAAATGTTTGTATTTTCTTGGTGACAATAAAGCTACTGCTGGATTTTAAATAGGGAAGGGCATCCATTTTAAACGAGGAAGTGCATCCAATTGTTATTTCACACGTACACACACACACATTTTGACATGCCCTCTATAGGTCCATCACTATGTAAACTGTTGAGGATTCAAAGAAAATAGACAATCTCATACCTCAAAGTCTTCAGTGGGGAAGAGAGGCAAATACAATAATTTTCATAAGTATTGTAGGAATATCTTGTTCAGACACCTAGGGGAATCATAGAAAGCTTCTTAAAGGAAGTGAACCTTAAGTATTGGTTGGTTAAGGGCTTTCTAGATGGAAAAAAAATGAGCAGTGCTACTCCAATAAGACTCTTGAAACAGTATATATGATGATAACACAAGGAACACTGAGAGCGGAAGGCAAGGTAAGGAGGGTGTGAAGGGAGGCCAACAAGGAGGCGCCATGATAGAATTGGTGAGAGAGAATGAAAGGCTGAGTGATGGAAATGGCTGTGAGGATGAAGAGGTGGTGGCCCCCATGGATGTGGCACAACAGCAGATCTTGATTTGGTGCTGGAAGTAGGGGGTTGTGGTTGGAACTGCAGAAGTGGAAGAGCATTTTTAAAAAGTTAAAATGGATAAGATTGGAATTCTGAAGGGGGAGGAAGGATGCCATTAGTAGGAATGTGGCAGTCAGGAGAAGCTGGTTTCAAAGGAATTGTGTGAAATGTAGTGTGGAGTGACTACTAGAAAGCAGAATCGGCAAATTCCCATAAGATTGAGTTGTGAGCAGAAACTCTCGGACTCTGATGTCATGGTTTTCCTCCTTTTTTCTCCTGGAAAATTCCAAGTAATAAGACAAGTGCCCAAATATTGCCTCAAGCATACTTTAAAGTACTGATGTCCAAGGGATTTCATTTTAGGAAAAGTGTAATAGATCATGTGTATTAATCATAAAGTGTAAAAACAAGACATTGTTAACAATTCCTAGTCTCTTCCTTGGTTTGGCTCATGGCTGTTCTAAATAATACCTTGGGATTATTTATGATGACAGGTTTGGCATTCCGCTTGGAACATATACATGCCCCCTTAAGCAAGCTGCTTCCTTGGGAAGAGACCAAGAGAGGCAGGGTTTTTCAAAACACCTAATTTTCATTTCTTCCTCTTTTCTTTTTATTTTTAGTTAGTGGGTAAAATGAGTGATTACTGGACAATGTATATATTTTTTTAATGACTCCACATGCTTTCGGGATGAATCATAGTAGCCTCCTCTCTTTGCCTCCTTGTTACTTCATTTCTAACTCCATTTCTGTCTCCACTGTAATTGCAGCACTGGGTGAGACGCTGCTCGAGGAGGAATTAGCTGAACTGTGGTGGTTTGGCAACAGAAAGATAGAGAGGAAGTAACATGGAACAGGAGGTCTGTGTGAAATGTGCAGCCATGTGGCTTTCTGCCCAACCAAGGCAGCTTTCCCCACAATTCCCAGCCCTCCAAGGGCTTTTAAAGCATTGAGTGTGCGACGGGGGTAAGTCAGTATGCTGCACTCACTCCAAACATAATTATCAAGCTATGAAGGAGACACCTTAAACACACACATACACACACAACACCTCATACCATAAGATCCCAGGGGAATTTCAAAACCACATACATATTAAAAAAAAAAGTATATTCAAAATAAAGAGAGGAATTGATTTGGGTGGTCTGACAGTTTGGTGGGAAAAAAATGCAGTCAATAGGATTAAGTTAGGAATCAGAATAAATACATCTCTATGCTATTAGAAAAAAGCTTCATATTTTTAAATGTGTTTTTTCATTTTTGATCCAAGTCTCACCAAATCAAAATGTGTCACTCATCAGATGTTTGCAGTGAACACATGTTTGGACAGTATACAGAATAGAGAAGACTAAATCAAAGTTTAACGTCTGGAAGTGCTGAAAGCCAATTAATTAATTAGAAAGATAATTGTTGGAATTATGTATAGGCAACTTCAATCCAAAAAAGAAAACTAATATATTAAGGAGCATGAGAAGCATCAATCCATGAATTCAAATATGTTTTACAGCTTTACGAGTCCAATCCCGAGTTGTTAGAATCACTATTGTGTTAGCTGGTGAGATGGAAACTGGTGTCTGCTTCAACATACTCAAAAATGGGGAACTCATTACCTCCTCAGCCAGCCTATTCTGTTTTTAAATAAGATTATAGCTGTCACAAACTTCTGTTTTTACAAATCCGATTCATCAGTGCTTCTTTTGCCTCTGAAGCCACATCGAAGCCTATTTCTTTGTATCCATAAGCACATTTCAGATTTGTGAGCATTACATCATTTCCTTTCTCAGGCTTTGTGTCTGCAGGCTGATCAACCCTCTTTCCAGAGGACATCCACTCCTATTCGGGATGTTAAAGCGTCTGCCACCATGCTCCTTCCACATACCATCGGTTGCTTGATTAGGCTTGGTGGCTTTTCTTTCCACAATATTCTGCCTTTGTAGAGTTAAAATGATGCTTTGACTCCAAGTCTCAGGAGCAGTGAAGGGCCTGGGTAACCTATTGCCTGGGTCATCGGGTGAATCTTCTCAAGGTGAGCATTTGGTCAGTGGTTGCTCAAGTCCCCTGGGTGGGAGAGAGAGCAGCAGGGGTCTACAGATCAGGAGTCTGGATTCTCACAGGCATGTGTCTTCTAGCCCAGTTCCAAGTCCTGGAAGCTGGTGCTGGAAAGCAGATTGTGTAACCAGACCCATAATGTCCCTTGTCAGTGATGGGCTAAATGACGCTATAAACAATGCCAATTTCTATCCATCTCTATAGTCCATGTGCTTATTAAATAAGGCTAAATGTGGCATCATGGAGGTAAAAAGGTACCTAGGACTTAGGAAACCTAAATTCTTGTTCTGGCAAGTGTCAAGATCTAACATAGCCTCAGTTTCTCCCATCTGAAAACATCTCCTATGCTTCTGTGTGTCAAGTATTGTGCCAGAGCTCTATAAACTTTGTCTCTCACATTCAAAGCATTGTAATCTAGGTGTCACCATCACCACTTGATACCCATGTCCTGGAATTTGAAACCAGGTCTGCCTGTCTTTGAAATCTGTGCTCTTCTTTTCTCTTCCATCACCCCCTTACTGAAATGAGGCAGAGAGAGTAGAACTCACATATACCCATATATCATATGCCATTTCCAGTCCCAAGTACTTATGCTCATATTCCTAAGAAGTGCATATATTGCATATAAGAGCGAAACTCCATAAATGAAACTCGTTAAAATGTATTTGACATCAGAGATGTTCTAGTGGTGGAGGAAGGCAAACTTTTTCTCTAAAGGAGTAGATGGTAAATATAGTAGATTTTATGAACGATACAGTATCTGCTTCAACTACTAACTGATGTTGTAGAGTGAAAGCAACCTACAGGCAATATATAAATGAATGAATGCACCTGTGTTCCAATAAAGTTTTATTTACAATAACAGGCAATGGGCTTGATTTGGTCAGCAGACTCTAGTTTGCCAAACTTTTCCCCAGGAAGTGGAGAGTTAGAATAGTGGAGAACAAATCTTGGTGGCTTATAGTAAGGCCCTGTTCTATCCTGTTCAACTTTCTATGCATGATTCAGTTGAAGGCAGAGATCACTACTGGTAAATCTGCAAATTCCAGGAACTCAAGAATGTTCTCTAACATATGTTATAACATAATTAGGGTGCAGAAAGAGGCAGGTATGGCCTAGTGTGTAGGATTATTGTCTTTGGAGTTAGGTGGACCTTCATTCAGATTGTAGCTCTATAATGATCTATTTGGAGAAACTAATTTGTGTAAATTATTCAATCTCTCTAAACCTTATTTTTTCTCATCTGTAAATGGACATAATTTAACTGTCTCAAGGACTGTTGTGAGGATTAAATTAGATGATGTATATATTTAGTACAATGCCTGAACATAGTAAGGCCTCAATGAAAGGTAGTATAAAAAAACCTCACTGAATTAAGAAGAGAAACAAAGGAAATCACCCAGTTAGGAGGGGAAATGGCATAAACTAATTTATCAGGAAGAGGCAGAATACCCTGCGTACTAATTCAGGTTGTTTCTAGACACTCATTATCAACCTATAGATTGTGACTTTGGATGAAACAGGAAGGTAATTCCTTCTCTAACAAGATGTTTATGAAAAGTTATAGGGGTATATGAATTAATGAGAAAACTGAATGTCGTCCTTCAGATAGGCAGAAGAATTAAAGGAAAAGTTAGAATATTTGGTAAATCACAGGTCTTTATCTAGAAAACCTCTGAACTGGATTTGTAGCCACTTCCCATTGTGGTATGGTTGGATAGAATTCCTGTTGTGGAAAATGAGAGGGATTCGTGATATTAAACTATCTCTTTTGTAGCTCAGGGACTTTTCTGTTAATATATATCTCATATCAGCGCCTGTTGTTTAGTCCTGTTGTAAACGACAGGACTAGCACCGTAGTGGTTTGTGAAGAGTGAAAGCAACCATAGGCAATATATAAATGAACAAATGCACCTGTGGGTATATATAAATGAATGGAATAACATATATAAATGAATGGAGGACATTTTAGATGATGAACTGGGACTTACTGAACATCGAGTTCTTTCCATATAGGATAAAATGTTTTTTAAGTATGAGTGTCATGAATGAGAGGAGTCTCAGTTCATATAACATGTGTATTAATAATAGGAATTGAAAAACTTATAGCTTTTTTATACCCCTCTTTCCTACTTTATCTTGTATCTTTCCACTCCCCTTAGCTGCAGCATTAAGACCCATATCTAAAACCTCTCTACATGCACCTAAACAGGACCAAAGGAAACCTATGCACATGGAGACCAGCGAGAAGCTTGGGTCTTCCGCTAAAGGGAAGTTGATTGCCATAATAGAAAGAACACAGGACTCGAAGACAGATAGCCTGGGTTAAAGCTGTAACCCGACCACTGCTATTTCTATTACCTGAGGCAAATTAATTCACCTCTCTGAGTCTTGGATTTGCTTTGTAATATGTGAATGATACTATCTGCATCATAGGGTTGTATTCAAGATTAAGGGATATAATACATGTAGCAGACAGTTTTGATTGCCTACCCAACAATCATTTATGCCCCCATCCTAAGCAGAACCAGTTTTAGCTACATATCTATTCTCCTTTGGGAGACCCATGTGATTAAGGGAAGGTGGTCTGCAGTCCCAGGGGAAGAACGATGGCAAGCTCTCCTACGTGTCAGTTAGTGTCTTAGCCCTGACTGTATGACCCAATTCAGGTCCAATAACTGACATGTTATAGTACTTGCCGTGAACCAAACGCTGTTAAAATGTCTTTACATACATTAACTAATTCAACGCACTATAAGGTAGCTACTATTATTCATTTCACAAACGAGGAAACTAATGAATAGAGAGGTTAAGGAACTGCTTCAAGGAAACACAGCTAATAAATGGTAAAGCAAGGTCCACACTTAGGAGTCTGATCCCAGACTATGGGCTCCTAACCATTTAAGCAATATCATTTCCCACACATGTGAAAATCTCCTAGTAAACTTAAGGAAAACATGTTCTTTATTGATTAAAAACATGGGAAGAAGTCCTACATTGTTGGGTCTGTATGGGAAACCTGGTATACCTTTAGCCATGTTACTACCCTGAGAAGAACTAAAGTGAAAAGTAGAGGACAGCACAACAGAAAGATGAAAATATTTTTTGTTTAAAAATGTCATTTATATCCTGAGCCAATTACCCATTGAACTGTGTTATTGTGGATGCATATGTGTGTGTGTGTGTGCATGTGAGTGTGTATAGGAGATATGGAGACATTTTATCCTAATTATATGACATATAATTTTATAAATATAAAATCATAATGTAAGATGTGTTTTCTCATCTTTCTTAATTTATAAATACAAGTTAAAGCTAGTTGAGTAAGTAAATTTGTCCTCAATGACTTTACCTTTCTGGTTTGACACGTTTTCCATCTCAAGGCACCTACTGACTGCATAATTTTTTCTTTTACTCCAAGGTCTAAACCAGCTCCCAGAAAAGACCTTGAAAGACACCCACAAGAGGATTTTATTTTTATTTTTTATTTTTTTGGAGACAGAGTCTTGTTCTGTCACCCAGGCTGGAGTGCAGTAGCATGATCTCAGCTCACTGCAACCTCTGCCTCCCAGGCTCAAGCAATTCTCCTGCCTCAGCCTCCTGAGTAGCTAGGACTACAGGGGCCCACCACCACGCCTAGCTAATTTTTTGTATTTTAGTAAAGGCAAGGTTTTACCATGTTGCCCAGGGTGGTCTCGAACTCATGAGCTCAGGCAATCTGCCCACCGTGGCTGAGGTTTTTAAATAGTTGCAAATAGATCGAAAAAGTTTCTTAACCCAGGGCAATGTCAGAAGGCATAATAGTCCTTTCCAAAAAAAAAAAAAAAAAAAAAAAAAAAAAAATGCAGCAGCATAAATAGTGGAATCTTAGGCATCACTGAATAACGTGGTGTTATTTTGGGCAGTGGGTCAGCCAGGTGCTCCTTAAGTCATATCTTGTAGGCGTTTGTTCTTTCAGCAAGCCAGGCCAGCTCTGGTGGCTGCTTCTACATACTCTTCTAACATCTGTATTTGCCTGAACATGCAGTTCAAAAGACAGAGAGAGTGGGGGAGAGGGTGTTAAACGTGTATTTTGTGCCTCATTTTTTGTCCCATTTCCTCTTCCATCTCTCTCCTTTTTGTTAATTCTCTCTTCCTCTCTCCCGCTTTTTTCTCTCTCTGTCTTCTTCTCTCCCTTTCCTGTATTCCTCTCTGCCTTTCTTTCATAACTGCTTTAATAAAATGATATTTTCTGTGTTTTCTACACAATTGCCTTAGGCATTTCAAGAAATACCTTTCCCATCTCTCTGTTTTGATTACTCTGAACAAGTATACACAGCTGGCCCCTTTTCTTTTTGCGTAAAACCACAATCCACTAAGCAAATCACTGCTTTTCACTTTGCTGGCTGGAGGGAGAAAGGATCAGATAGGTGAGATGAGGATGTGGAAGGGGGGATGGGAAGATAATGACAGATTTGATGATAATTAATATTTTCTGTGTCTGAATAGTGAAAGTCTCATCCAAGTCCCCAGCCAAGCTCAAGTTAAACTCTTAGTGTGTGGGTTTAAGTGCTCTGCAACCTTGCATGCTGGGGCTGGTTTAGACGAAGTGATGCTGTATATGTGGAATTTTGTGGTTCTTTTTTTATTATCATTACCGAGTAAACCATTCATATCTAAAAAGGAAACTTAAAATCAACGCACTCTCAAGGTGAAATAATGTATTGGGTCTAAGTTATGTAGCCCATAATTTAAATTATCAGAGAGTTTATGTATTAAGTATTAAAGGCTTTGGAGTTCCTTGATCACTCATTTTCATGTTTACATAAAACCTCAATTATTTGTGTTTCCTATTTGTGCCAGTTTTTTAAAGCAATGGGACATCTCAGATCTGATAGACTGGTAATGGTTTTCAGGTCCATTAAAATGACGTTCAGCTTCTACCAGAGTTGAGGACTGGAAATGCCTCCTATGTGACTCTCATGTTTTATTGCAGTCTTTCTTTCAAAGAGGCAATGTGTCATTTCTTTTATATCAGTAATAGAAATTAAGAAACAAAATTTTCTCTAATATGATTTGTTGGAAATTTTTGATTCTGTGATATCAGAGTGCTTTAATTTTAATAAATGTTTTCATAGAGAGTAACTGAATACATTTAGGATGTATTTACTATGAAATTAACATTTATAGAGGTTCCCTTAAAAATAATATTGGGTGGCTCATGAAAGCCCAGAGAGAAGGTTTTCTGTTGGGGAACGATCAACAGTGACTGGTCAGTTATTGATTTCATAAACATTTGTTAAAGCTATATGAGGCAAGGGATTATCACCATATCATTTTATTTCATCTTTATGATCATCCTGAAGGTAAAAAATTATTTTCTTCCTTTAAAATCAGAAAAACATGGGGCATGAGGAGATTAAGTTAGTTACTTGTCTAGATCACAGAGCTAGTAACTAGCAGAGCTAGAGTCCAAACCTGAATCTTGTGTTAAATAAATCCAAGATCTGGATACAGGCATTAACACTTTAAATTTACTTTGTCATTTTTATGTTCTTGAACAGATGACTGGAGACTTTTCCCTTGGCCTATGACCAGATTGTATGAAAATCAGGGACAGGGCAATGATATTTAACAAAAATGAATGCACCGATATTACAAGGACAGGTATCCTCTGTAGTCTCACCCACGTTTCCCAGGTTTGGATAAATGTTTCTCCATTAACGTTGGGAAGGACATTTTCTGCTTGCATCCCTCCCCACATTTTTCTTTTCCCTTTTGAATTCCTCACTTTTTCTTAAAAATGAACTTCATTATTCTTCTGCAATACTAGTTAACACAGTGTTGGAAACTAAGGGTGTTATCAGAGTTTGGGAAAGTGCTTCATGACATTTCACTTGTGAGTCTTTCCCGCCAGGCCTAGGCGAGAGAAGGCGGGCGTAGGCTGCTATGGAGCTCCCCTCAGTGACAACACTGCACCTGTCCTGTGTGTTTTAGAGATGGAAGGGCTCTTTGAGGAGAGTTTTCTGACTTGTTCCATAGAATCACACACATCAAACAAGGTGTTCAGTGCTCCAAGTAAACGAAAGAATACCAGACTGCATAAAGCTAAGTAGATTCCTTACTGATACCTTTCCAGATCGTTAGACTAGTGTCCATTGTGAATGTCTGAAAGAGCAAAGTGTTCCCTAACGTTTTTGATACAGAGCACTTTCTTCATAGAGCCTTTTTCACATCAATATTACCAACGTTATACATAACTTCTTTCTTTCTCAGAGTAATTCTTTAAGGTGGGTGCTAACCCTGCTTTATCCGAGAGTCAAAAAGGCTGATTCACTTGCTCAAGGTCCTACAACTCGCATTGTCCAGTTATATTCAAACTCAAGTCATCCTGACTCCAACGCCTGTGATCTCCCCCTGGGACAATTCTGCCCTGTACTCTCTCTATAGAGACTTCTCTCACTTTCCACACATGCTAATTTATTTTTTTTCTGAGTACAATATTTCACTTATATCGGTTTGTAGTAGACACTTTTGAGGGATGTTGTCCCCCACATGTTAGTCTTGGCTGAGTGGGGTCCCTGCTCTCAAAGATGGAGCTTCAGAAGTCTTGCTCTGACTCTTCTCTTGACTTAATTTGTACAATTTACCTTCAGGCTCACCCTGCTACAAACATGCTGGCTTCCTTGGTGCTTCTTTTAAAATGCCAAAAAAAAAAAAAAAAAAAAAAAAATTGCTTCTGGTTTCAGCCTTTATATTTGCTGTCCTCTCTGCTTAGAATACTCTTTCCCAGATACCACATGATCACTCCCTCATTTTTTTTAGATCTCAGATCAAATGTCACCTTACCAGAACACTGACCACCCTATGAAAAACAGTAACTTTCCCATTGCATTGGTCTTGTTGCTTTATTCTGTTTTCTTTTTCTTTATGTCATATCCTTCTGCCACATAGTGTATATTTGTTCACTTCCTTCCTGTCTCCATGCCAGAAGGTGAGCTGTATGAGAACTGAGATTTGGGTTTGTTCACTGTTGCATCCTCTGTGTCTAGAACAACGCCAGTCGAGAGTAGGAGTTTAATAAATAGTTGTTGAAGGCAATTAAGTGAATGCATGTTTATTTCATATTGCCTCCCACTTCCAGGACATAGGGGCAGATATCTCTCTCAAGCAGGATCCATCAGATTCTCCTGCCTAAGTATTTGGAATTGGGACTGAGAGATACTAGTCAGTATTTGAGAATTGGGACTGGGAGAAGGATGGAAAACACAGAACCTCAGATTTGTAGGCCAGCCACATGCATGTGGAAACAGAGGAATGTCTCCGATCTCTTGTCAAAGAGAGAATAAGGTACAGTTAGTTGCACACAGAGAAGTTCAGACATAGGAAACCATGTGAGCTGAGACAGAGAGAGATGAAATGGCAGCAGGCTTCCTGGGTAGCTTTCTACCTTCGTTTCTTTACCTGTTATGAGGCCAGGCTACATTTCTCTGTCAGGTGTTGGGAGACACTCCTGTATCCTTCTAATGAACTCCTCTTTTTCACTTGCGTCAGCTTGGGTGATTTAATTGTAAGGATGATATAGAGCTGTTGAGATTAACAGTGGCTTAAACACTTGTGGATGATGAATTTCAGGACTGATGGCTCACGGAGGGTAGCAGGGCCTCACCCTCCTTTTGTCTTTCCATTTGGCTGTCTTTTGCCTGAAGACCCTGACGTTCATCATGCTTGTCACTGCATGGTTGCAAGATAGCACTGCACCGTGTAGGCTCACTTCTGCATTTCAGACAGGAAGAAAGGAAAAGGAGAGGAGGCAAAGAGCTTTCTCCCAGTGAGGCTTTGCCTTTTTCAATTGGAGAAAAGGTCTTCCTTGGGGAATTCTACCCGTCTTATTGTTCAGACAATGTTGCATGGTCATCTCTAGGCAGAGGAATCAAGTATTTTGGCTTTAGAGATTTCTATATGTGGATGGCTAAAGAAAAAAGGTTGCACACACAGTAACTGTTTCTTTAAAGACTCCGAGTTAATATTGCTGAGAAGAATCACTGGATTTTTCTAATGATGCTTAAATACCAGCATTTTCAATAAAAAGGCCACTCTTTCAACAAAACTCAAATGTGTTTATTTTTTGCCTATTTTCCCCCAATTTTCAGGTGTGATTTCTAGTGAAAGAACGTTTTAGGTGGGAATTTGGGAAAACATTGAGAATTGAGTTCGTAATGATGAAATGACTTTATCACCCAACTTTAAAATTGTGAAATTAAAAAAAAATTTTAAATTAATAATTTTTAAATTTAAAACATTTAAATTTTTAACAGAAAGTTTATGTCTGAGACAGTGAGGGAGAAAACAGAGAGAGGAAAAAGAAAGGAGAGAAAATATACGTGTATATATGGTTGTATATGTATGGTTGTGTGTGCGTACACAACCAAAATTTAGCTAAATAATAAAACTAGTTTTCAAAATGTTTAGATTCAGATCAATAATGTAGTTGCTTCACTTTTTTAAAATGCGTAACATTGTATGTAAAAAGATGTTGCTATTTGTGATAAACTATTATAGCCAAGTCTATATATACTGTTTAGGATTTTTTTCTGCAATTGTAGTGAGATTGCTGTGAGAAGTAAAAACAAAACTTCAAAGGTCAATGTACATTGCAGGAGAAGAAGAATGAATATTATAGTACATAGGATGACTAAGAAAAGCAATATATATATATATATATATATATATATATATATATATACTATTCACCATCTAATTTTGGGATGATATGTTATTTTTTAAAGCTGTAAACCCGATCAATATCTTGATCATAAACCAGTAACTGAAGCATATTCAGCTTTGTGTAGGACCTTGGGGCTTTTACATTGTATCTCTTCTTAACTCCAGCCAACCCTTGACTCCTCTTTCCAATGTCCCGTTTTGCCTTTCTTTTCTCTTCCCACATCAGGTCAGCGGGGTCAAAGGTCCTCTAAGCCTAACTCTGGGCAAACAGTATCATTTTGAGCTAAGTTGCAGTTTCAAAACTTGAAATAGACTTCATTATCATGCAGAAGCAAATTAACCTTTGTAAGGGCAGCTTGCTGCAAGGAAGAAAGAAATTACTCAGCTGTTACTGCATCTATCCCAAGCCACTGATTTGTGCCTAATAATGTGAGTTTTGGAAATAATCCGCTTTAGATGGTTTTGCAAGATTCCAGCTTATGAGGTGACTGAGTTTATGGGTGCCTGTATCTGTACGTGAGCCGTTCCTCCCTGAAAGCATTTATGGGAAATTTTATCATGTGTCACTCACTGATGTACTGCGTATTAGAGGGTAAGTCTAAGACAGTAAAAACCTGGGCTGAAAAAAGCTGATTGGACCTTTAGCTTGTCTGGTTGCTGAGTGATGGGAAACACACTGCACCTGCTCTTCTTCCCCATGGCTGTCTCCACCTGTATACCCCACGGGCATCTCAGACTCATCATCTTTCCCTGATCTCTTGCTTCCTTAACAGCCTGCTTCTCTTCTGTAGGTCTTTATTTATGAGGATGGCCTCATTATCTTCCCAATTATGCAGGTTTAAAAAATCAGTCATTTTTGACTTCTTTCTCCCCACCGACCCCAAATCTAATGAGGTTGTCAAATTCAATCAAGTCAATCTTTGCCACATTTCTCAAGCCTAACTTTTTCCGTTCCTACTGTCATGATCTTACTTTGGGTTTTTATTTTCATTTTTTCCTCTTACTTCAGTGACTTTGATGTTCTCCTGACTGTGATTCTATGCAGTGGTTAGGAGCTGAGATTCTGGAGACCTGCTGCCCCTGCTTAAGTTCAGGTTGAATCACTTGTCGACTACATAGTCTTCGAAATGTCATTTAAATTATCTTTCTTTTGGTTTCTTCACCTGTAAAATGGGGATGATGATAGTTTTTACTTCAGAAAATTGTGAGAATTAATTGAGCCTACTTCTTTAATGTGCCTAATACAGCAGCACTAAATAAATATTAAGTACTATGAGATTATTGTATCACCCTACTTTCAGTCTTACCAGTCTTTCAATCTATTCAACTTAAATCTGTCAGTTTACCTTATTAAAATACCATGCTGATCAACCTATATCTTTGCTCAGATTTTTGCCTATGATGCCCTATTATCTACCTATGCTTTATAAATGGGATTACAGAAAATCTCAGGTAACAGAGTTGTGATAGCTACTATAAGAAGCCACAGGATAAACATGCCATATCTACATGAAGCCTAAATTTAATCAATTAAATGGTGTAGATTTTCAGATATTGTTTTTATGTTAAAATTAATCAATGTAAATGAAACGCAATAGTAAACATAATTATATGGTTTTAATGATAAAACAATTGCAAACAAATTTTGTGTTTATGGCAAGTGGTCGTAGCTCTATGGCAGTGGGAGTGTTCTACTTGCAAAATATGAGAAGCAATAATGTACAGCTTCATAGCCTGACTTTAAGACCTTTGCATTATGGTCCTAATATACTTTCCTATTCTATCTATTTCTAGATTTCACTTATATAAACCATAACCTTGCCAAATCAGACACGTTGATTTTTCCCATATATGTCCCATCCTTCCTCTGCCAGTTAATTAACTTACATGGTTCCTTCCTTTTACCTGTTCTAAACCACTTAACACCTCCTCCCAACACTCACACACTCATGTCTACTTTCCTCCATGTCCTAAAGCCCACGTTTCAGTGATGAATCGATAGAGTGTGATGAAGTAAAGAGAAACATGGAAGACGACTTGATGATATCTTTCGTTGAGCACATTAACATAGAAAGCTTTGTCTTAACCCCTGTTAGGAATAAATAGAACAAACAGATACATTTTCCATCGACGAAATCAGCAATTAAGTGGCAGCTTTTATTAAGGGGCTACTGGTTTTCTTTGAAAGGAATAACATTTTATGAAGGAAAAAGTCTCTGAACGTTTCCAGGGCAGAGAAGTTTGGCTATGTTTTACTGTGGACTACTGCAGGTAGAGAAGAGGTTTCGGGGGAGGCCATTTTGAAAAAGCGTTGCTGATGTCTTTTGAATGATGCAGGCTGAGACCCTCTCAAAATAGTGAGTACAGGTGCTGTTGGTGGAGAGTTATTTGAAAAGTTAATAGGATGGGAAAGTTTTCTAAGATTGTGTGACTGAATGCTGAGACAGTTGTAGTGTAGTTGAAAAATCTTTAGGTAGACCCATTTCTAAACCTAGGTCTGGCTTCAACACATTACGGGAATTTAGGGAAATTGTCTTTCTGAATCATAGTTTCACCCATCCAACCAAACAGAAATAATGATGGGAATATGAGGACTACATGAGGTGATCTGTTTGTATGTAAAAATACTTGGTATATTTTAATGGAGTTTCTTTATCTCTGAAATGGAGATAATAATCTATCTCTTCATAGGGCGATTCTGAGGATTAAAGGAGAAAGCCATGCAGTGCATCTACGAGGTGTTTGAAACTGTAGTGCCAAAGGGAATAAGTATTAGCCGTCATTATTATCATCACTGTTACTATTTATGTGCCACGCCAATAAGTGGATATGATATTATTATGATAGCATTTTGGTTTTAGTTTTGACATTAATTTATGATTTAGGGGACTAAAAAGGTAGTATTTTATGCTACTTTAAAAATTATTATAAAAAATATAAATATAGTAATATAAATTTATATAAATATATAAAAAATAAAAATAATTTTTTAATAAAAAAATTAAAAGCATTTAGCACATGCTTTTATATGCTTATAACCCCATGACAATTCTTAATCTGAGAAGCCAAGTTTTTGTTTTAGTGATCTTGCCAATTATGTTTTATTTGCATAGTGCTTTGTTTATTGCAAAGAGCTTTGACAAATATTTATCTCATTAGCTCCTGAAAACAACCCTTAATATTAAGCAGGGCAACACTGATCAACCAACCGGGAGATGAACAAACTGAAGCTGGGGGCATTGTGTTTTGGCCAGAGTCACACAGAAAGTTGATGATGGTCACAGTGGGCTTCTTTGGCTGCTACTGCAGAGACATCCCAGAGCTCTGGGTAGGCTTCTACTTATCAATGGCTGACATTTCAGGTGAGCTCTGGGAGGACAGGTACTAAAACACAAATGCCTTCTAATTCTCCAGATGCCAAGCAGCATTCAAGCACATAGGAGGATTTGAGAACTACTTTTTGAATTCACTTTTCAAACAATTTGAAAATATCTTCTGTGTTATTTCTTGATGATTCTAAATATAGGAATAAGATGTAATCTGTTTTAAAACTTTTTTGCAGCATCAGTGTAGGAACTCTAAAAAAGGCAGTTAAAACTTCTGCAGTTGCAGAATTTACACAGAATAGTAACAGTGATTATCTCTGGGTGGTGGGATTAAATGTAATTTTCTGAAGTTTCTGCTTTTTTTTTTTTTTTTTTTTGCTTATCTGTACTTTTTTACCTGTTCCCCCCCCCCCCATTAAATTTTATTTAAAAATAGTAATTACGTTAGGTTATCAACAGTACCACACTTTGGAGCTAGTGAATGTATTTTCCACATACTATTTTGGTGACCTTGAACAACTGCTTTGCCTGTCTGATTTTCAGTTTCCCTGTCTATGAAATGGAATAATAATAATAACACACAGCTAATAGGACTGTGGAGAGATTAACAGAAATAACAGAAGGATCCTGGCATGTGATAGGTGCTCAGTTAATATATGGCTACCACCACTCTTACCTCTTCTTCCCTACCCTTCAGACTGATAGTAATTTGGGGCTAGAAAACAATTTCAGTGCTGGCTTTAACTTCTTTATGGAATAAGCCATACACATTTGCAGAAAACAACTGAGCAAAAGCTTTAAGGTGACGAATTATCGTAAATCTCAGTTCTTTCCTACACATCCCTTAGTGACTGGCTCTTATAAGATTTTGTTATTAAATGCTACCTGGCAACGAGCAGAGGAGGCTGGCCAGATTATCCTACGAGGAAAGCTAGGAAGCATTGTTTAAAAAGGTGTGCTTGGAGGTGAGGGGAAGGATGAGAGGGGCTTCTGCAGGGTGTATTGGGGTACTTTGTGAGACAGGCCAAAATCCATGCGTTCTGGGGTCCCACATGTGCTTGTTTTGGCCCTTGTTCGGATTACTCTGCTTAATAGGAACCGGCAACCTCTGTTGCAGAGCCTGGGCTCAGTTTAGACAGCTCTCTAATTGGTTTATGTCATTCATTAGGCATTTCTTTTCTTTCAAGTTGGCAACTTGATGCCAGATTGTGGGGAGAGATTCCGTACCACCCGTGTCTGTTTTGTTGTTCCCCAGGTTATAAATGAGATGATGTGGAGGCTCCTCTGGCAGTGTCCTTAGCTTGGCTCCCAGTTTCAACATTGTTAGAGTCCTGCTTTGTTTGGACTGGAGGCTCTCCCCTCCCACTTCCACTGTCACACACCAGGAGCTGTGCTGGTGCAATGTGCCTGCCGGGCTGGCCACTTTCTTCTTTCCTCCTGCATGGAAAACTGAGGGCTTCCTGATCTGGGACCTGGATAACTAAAGGCTGTCTCACCCCTGAAGAGGGATTGCCAGAGGGAAAATGGGGAAAGGTGTGGCAGGAAAAAGAGCAAAAAGTGCCAAGGATAAGTTTGCTACCCCACAGATTCCTTAAGCTCAGCAGGCTCAGGAATAAACTCACTTCCCCTCCCAAACTTGCACTGACTGTTCTGGTTAAGGGCAGCAGTGTCTTCTCACTCATCAAGGATGAAAACCTCAGGACCACAAAATAGAAAGGTACATGGTGTAATTTTTCAAAGATATTTCCATCTAAAGATTAAGATTCTGTTGTCTTTGACTCACAAGTCTATCTCCTCCTTTTTATTCTCTTTGTCACTTCCCTGTTTCAGGTCCTCACAGTTCCTCCACACAGAGGCTCCTAACTGTTCTCCCTTACTTTTACTCTCCAAAATCCATCTTGTCTGTCAAGTTCTGACCATTTAATCATCACACGTCAAAGCCATGGCCCCGTTCATGTCTCTTCCCTTATTAAAAGCTTGCCTCAGTCTGCAGTTGTTTGCAAGATAAACTCCTGAGCCTAGTTTCCAGTATCTTCTACTACCTGTCTGCAATCTATCTGTGCAACCTTTTGGCCTGTTTCCCTGTGAACACTAAGTTTGAGCCACACTGGAACATTCAACACGCACCTATTCTTCTGTGTAAACTATATGAAGGGCTAAGATAAAAGCATAGTTGGATATAAAACATGTGAATGCCTCATTAGTTTACTTTTCTCCCCAGATGGTTATGCCCGTAGGAAACTGAATGGTGATTTTTGAAAATCAAAGTTTAAATTTCTGGAGAATGATAAAAGGGAAGAGATTAGGAATCAAGTACTTAGATACCATATCACCTCTGCAGTGATATAGAAGATCATATGGGGAAGTGGGGGAGGAAAAGCCAGCTCTTTCTTGGAGCTAATTCCAAATTATATAATAACCAGATTTATGGCATAATATTGCCATGTAAATCATATATAATGGTATAATTTGTGCTTGGGGCCCACTTTGCTTCTTGAGTGAAAGAAAATGAGCAAAGGTTGAACTGAAATGATCAATTAATGTTACTGAAACACTCATTAGTCTACAAGATTTCTGTGGGAGACTTACCTGTAAAAAAAATGCTACCAGCTCCACTGTGTCCCCTTTAGAGAGATGGTAAGTGGGGTGTGTATCACAGGGGGAAGTACACAGGTCTTGATTCAAATAGACCAATAGCAATTTGAAATAGGTTCTTTTAACATTAATTTCCTCATAAATATAATAACACTATCTAAAGATTTCTATAATATTTGAAGACAATGAATATGAAGCTGTGTAGATAATGTTCCCTTTTCTGTGTCACCTTTAATTACACAACACAGTCTCACACACACACACACACACACACACAGAGAAACTGGTTAAAAATTTTAAGCTTTAGGACAATGCTCATTATTTACCTCACCTAGGGTGAGAAGTAGAAAAATTCCCACACCTTCCCACATTCACACCTTTGTTTTATGTGCTTCTATGTGGAATAATCTTTCCCCAATCTTTGAATGACCATTTCTTATGATACTTTTTCATGCCCTAGTTAAATCACCACTTCTTTCAAAATGGACTCATCCTCAAATCAGATGTGGAATCTGCCCTCTGTAATGAGAGCTTCTCCCCTCAGTTTTCTCCTGTCTTTCTTAGAACCCATATCTTTCCTAGTAGACTGTGAGCAACCTGAATGCAGAGGCATGTCCTTGTTCGTCTCTGATGAACAATGCCAAGGCTGTGTTTTGAACACAGTTCAGCTCAGTACACATTTGTTGAATGAATAATATTGTTGCTAAGTTAGAGTTCAGTGCTTTACATCTTTTAAGCTACATTGACTCTGTGGCTTTAAATTCGATTCATTTTGTTTAGTATTCATTTGTTAACATCAACTCTATTGGGTACTATTCAGATTGCAAAAAAAAAAAAAAAAAAAAAAAAGGGCCTTGGTCTCTTTGACCCTTAAATTATTATGAAGGAGTCGCTTTCATATTCAGAGACTCATTTCTTCTCTGCTCTCTGTAGAAATGTGTGGGGATGTGGTAGTTGAAGGCTTCATTTGTATCCCAAGCATCTTTAGGGGATTGTACGTACGTGCAAATTTTAATTTAAATGATTGGAAGTTCCCAAGGGTGGGTGATGTTGTGCTAGACATAATGCAGGATTAATTAAAGACCGTGCTCAAACTTTGCCTTTCTGGCTCTTACAGTATTTTGGATAATGCTTACAATGCAAATAGAATTAATTAGCCACATAGTGAAAAGTTTTGCCACATACTAATTATGTTGTGGGGAAAGATGATTTACTTAGTTTCATTTTAAAATGATGCTCTAAAAAAAAAAAACAAAAACATTTAGACTATTTCTTAAGCTTTGACCAGCATAGGAGTTCGTGTTTTTGTTTCTTGGTTTGTTTACCTATTTTGGGGCTTTAGCTCCCTTAATTCAAGAACTATTTATAAAATGGAAGTACATTTCATGGATGAGTTGGTAAGTCAATGCTGGTCTTACCAGGATAGAACAAACTCAATTTCTTTTGCTTTTGCCTTGAGCATTTAGTCTAAATAAGTCATCAGGAGAGTTTGTTCTCTGCCTTACAGTTTCTGATCAAAATCTTCTTTGTGAAAGATCAGGTGCCAAAAATGGAATTTAACTGTGAGCTGTATTTTCCATGCCTAATTTCTTCAAAAGTCAATTTGAAAAACCAACTCTTCACATTGTAGTTTAGCAGAAGCAGGTATGAAAAAGCTTAGAAATTAGAAATTATATTTGATGGTGAATTTCAGGTGAGTCAGCAATGTGGTAAATCACCAACACAGCTAATGTTGCTGTTAGCTAAATTGCAGAAATACAGCCAATTACAATTATATAAATAGATATATAATTGTACACAGACATATACAATTATATAGAGATCTGTATATGGATGAACAGAAGGATGGGGTTTTCATGGCATATTCCATAGGAATTGGATCACTGTTGAAATATTGTTTCCCTTTTATGGCCACATGCTTTAATAAGAACACTGGAAAACTAGAACATGTTCAGAAGAAGGGAACTTGGCTGGTGAAGCAATTTTGACCTTGTCAAAAGAGGAGTGGTTGAAGAAGTAGGTGTCTGTTGTAGTTGCTGTTGCTTTTTAAAATAAATAAATATAGAGTGACAGGGAGATTCTATGATAAAAATGTTGTGTTACTGTAAACATTTGAATAATCTTCAAACAAACCTTATACTAGTCTGTTTTCTTAATAAAAATATTTTTTGAAGACTTAAGTTTTATAACTCCACTAAATGATAGAAACAGTGTCTGAATTGCAGCCTTTGGATTTTGCCCTTCATCACAATTCACTTATAAACCCTCTTTTTTTTTTTTTTTTTTTTTTCCTGAGGCAGGATTTCACTCCCATGACCCAGGTAGAAGTGCAGTGGTGTCATCTCAGCTCACTGCAACCTCTGCCTCTTGGGTTCAAGTGATTCTCCCACCTCAGCCTCCTGAGTAGCTGGGACTACAGGTGTGCGCCACCACGCCCGGCTAATTTTTGTATCTTTAGTAGAGACAGGGTTTCACTATGTTGGCCAGGCTGGTCTTGAACTCCTGACCTCAAGTGATCTGCCTGCTTCAGCATCCCGAAGCGCTGGGATTACAGCCATGAGCCACCACGCCTGGCCACTGATAAACCATCTTCTGCTTAGATTCCTGTCTTGCAATCAGGTAAAAAACGACCATGCCTTTCACTTCTCTTCAATACCAATGCCCTAGGTGAATACTTCAGATGACCCTTCTTTTGATCCCTATCTAGCCGTGCCCATCCCCACAGCCTGAGGAGCCCTCACGGCCAAGGATATTTGCCAATCCAGATGCCCTACTGCTCCTCCCACTCCCTCTGACCACTTGTTCTTAGGTGGGGTTACAATCACCTGGGAGCTCATTAGAGGTAGAGTCCAGAATTTCAGGTCTACTCCAGACCAGGTGGATCAGATTCTGGAGTTTAAGAAAACCCCAGGTGATTCAGATGCTCATTAGAGTTTCTCAAGCATTGTTCTAAACCATGCTCTGAGTGTCGGAAAACCTACAACTTCTTACCTGATGGCCCTACATCTGCTTGCAGGGCTTGTGTGAGTTTTTCAAATGGGGCTGTCCTTCAAAGAGCATATCGTGCTGCCAATGGACATACACATAGGGCAGAATGGTGACCAAGAGGTTACCATTTGGGAAGAGGACTCGTGTATGGAACTTGGGAACACAGGCTGGTTGTTCTCATGTAGGCAAAGCCTGCCACACTAAGGGACAGAACTCTAGGATTGGGAGAAATGGAGGGAGGATCCCAGGTCTCTGTCTGAACTATCGCTCTGGGCCTGGGTGGAAATACAAAGCTCTGTGGTAGAAGTAAATCTTAAATAAAAACAAAATCATAAAACCCCAAACTCATATGTATGCAAAGCAATATTATTGCAACATGAAGATAAATCAAAAACTTCAAGTAAAACTTAACTCACTTACCCCAAAGCAAATATACACTGTGGAATGTAGGTGAATCAGCTCTATTTCAGGAAGCATTGAAATTTCTCAACTTTGTATATAGCTTAGTATTTTACACCATTTTCCTTCTTTGCCCGCCCAAATTTCTGATTTGACAGGTTGTGATGGGAGCCAAAACAGCTAGCAGGAATGTAAAATAATTCAGAAAATTATATTCTTGTGATTTACTTTGCAGGGTTCTACTAAAGAAGTGCTTTAAACCAGTGATGAGACACAGCCTTTACGTACAGTCTTGCACTGGTTCAGCTGTCTCCTATCTGTATTTTTCAGAGGAGGAAATGTACTGAGTATTAAAGTGACTTCTCCAAGGTCACCTAGTAATGCTGGTGCTGAGAATTGAACTCAGATCTGCATCCTCTGACCTCTCAGACTGCTTTTATTACATCAAAGTACTTCATCAGTAGCACGAGATTTTTGTGGTCTGAGTTTCACCTGTGGTCGGGAGGATATACTCACTTTGGCAGGGAAGGGGTCACTGAACTCTTGCAAAGCAGTTTAAATGATTCATGAGGGCCATAACCTAGAGAGTGTGTGTGTGGAAGTTTGCTTTGCCACATAACTTACTGTATGAAATACCATAAATAAACGTCCTCAGGAAATGTCATGAGCTGAAAGAGAAAACAAATGAGTGTATCACGTATCTTCTCTTGAAATTCGTTCCATTTCAAATTCCTCCAAAAGTGGGGAAAGCAGAGCCTTCGGTACCCACCATTTTCCTGGGCAGACCCGTGATTTCCTCAAGGGCCATGACAGCTGGGCCAGAAGTTTGTGTTAACTGGTCTAAGTGCCCATGTATATATTCCGAACCATCTACTCCCAACCTCTCTTAAGAGGAAATGGAAACGGAGATTCTGAGAATTTTTTTTTTTTTTTTTTTTTTTTTTTTTTTTTTACTTAGTGACTCTGTGCATGTTGAAACTTGGTTTTTAGGGTGCTCAAAAGTACTTCCTTTTAAGAGGGGAGACAAAAATTTACACAAACCTGAGGCCAGTGATTTGCCAAATGTACCAATTTATAATGAAGGGAGTTGCCTCAAAATGTTTCCTTTATTGTGTAGCATTTTTCTTGGTAACTTTGTAAGAGAAGCTCTTTCCTCTGTCTACCTGGCAACCTCTTGGCACGGAAAGCCTTCAATATAGATGTGACGTGCCAGCATCTGCAACAAAACACTTTCAAAGCAAACCACATACTATACACATGCAAACGTACAACCTTTCTATCCTGGGCATTGCTCGAAATATCTGTTATGTACCCCTCAAAATTGATGAAGGATTTCTCTTATCTCCATCAAACAAACAGGAAACACTTTAAAATCTCATTTTTAAACAATACAACTCAGAAATATAGACTAATGAAAAACAAAAGCAGCTGGAGCCAGATCACTGTGTTCTGAGGAATGGGCATTTTTGTTTTATTTTGAGGTGTGTGTGTGTGTGTGTGTGTGTGTGTGTGTGTGTGTTTTACAGTAAAGACCATGGGTCTACTCATATCCAACCTGTTTGACCATGAACTGCAAAATGGATATCATGGGGGCCATGAACATGATTTAGACATCGATCCTGTTCTTGATCAGCTCACAGTTCATTTGATGATGTAACATAAGTATATAGAATAATTTCATATTGATGAAGTTATCACAAATGTTTTAAGACAGGCTCAGCAAGTCGAATGGATGGAGCTGTGAGGGGCTGTGGTTTTGAATATTGGAAATGCATGCTAGAATTCTACTCAAAAGGCCTTGCATATCTGGCTGAGAAAGTGTTTCTGAATTTGGTAGGCAACTGGAAGCCACTTTAGTTTTTTGAGCTGGTTGGAGTGGCACTATGGAGCAAGGTAGAGAGTAGATTAATTTAGGTGAAGAGAGACCACACATAAAAAAGTAAGCTCTATAATGATTCTCTTCATGTATGCTCACTGGGAAAACAAACAATTGGTTACTATAAATGCTTCTTTTCTTCATTGTCCTGTATAGCCATAGGATACCATGGGATTATCACAGGATGTGGAATCAAGAGACCTAAAATCTAGTGCCTGATCTAGCACCTACTACTTAATGTCTTTAGACCTCACTTTCCTCATCTGTAAAATAGAGATTCTGAAACTATCTTGTGAGCTTGTGGTAAGAACTAGACATAATGTATGTAGATGTCTTAGCGCATTGCCTGGAACATTTAGTCCTCGCTCTTAAGACAGATGATGCATCTTAAATATGCAGGTTATCATTTCCATGTAAGAATAATAGGTGCTCATTATGGAAAGTAAGAATTTTTAAAAGAAGAAAAAGAGTTGTGTCAATAGTGTTAAAGTTCCATTGTGTCTTTTTCAATCCTGTTATATGCTTCCCACTCAGGTTTAGTGCCAGGGTAATGAACTGGAAAGAAAGCAGTCTTAATGTTATCCTTCTTAAGATTTTACTCTTCCTTTTGCCAGATTTGCTTTGCTGTTTGTAGGAAGAAGAACCAGAGCTAGACCAGATAAGCTCCAGATCCCTGCATCTGGCTTTTCACTCTCATCACTGAAGATATATTCCTGGTCCAGACCTAGAATCTGAGCACTGCTGGGAGTAGGCAACTTCTGCCAGCAATGCCAATATATGTCCCCTTTGTTAACCAGCCCTCGGATATCCTCAACATTCCTACTTTACCAGTAGAGCTCATGGCTCTTGACCGGAAATCCAGGTCAGAGTTCTATCTTTGGGTCAGAAATATCTGGTTGCAAATCCTGGCTTTAACTAGCTCTGTGCCTTTAGAATTTTCATAATTCTTTTCTAGTTTCCAGGTATCAATAATTTATGAAGAACAAGGAGATAATGGATGATAAAATGTTTGTGTGCTGGGCACGGTGGCTCACGCCTGTAATCCCAGCTATTTGGGAGGCTGAGGCAGGAGAATCACTTGAACCTGGGAGGGAGAGGTTGCAGTGAGCCGAGATTGTGCCACTGCACTCCAGCCTGGGTGACAGAGTGAGACTCCATCTAAAAAAAAAAAAACAAAAACAAAAACAAAAAAAAACACAAAAAAACACAAAAGTTTCTGCGCTGAAAGACTTTCCAGCTAGCAAATATTGAATGCCTAGTAGGCACTGTTAGAGGCTTCACATTTGAAATTCTATTTAACACTTTATAGTATGTTTTTGAGAAAAATACAACTAATTCTACTTAACAGAAAATTAAGGTGCAGCAAGATTGGTAAACCTGCTAATCTTGCTGCAATGATGGCAACCATCATTGAATCTGTTGAAGATAAAGGTTATATTTCATGTAATGTTTTCTTCTCTTTTTTTCTTCTGCCATTATAACCATTACCACCCCATCTTTGATTTTATCCTCTTTTGTGTTTGCCTCTAGTCTTCTTAGTGACACCCAGCAGGAGGCTGACAGATAGCAAGGCCCAGCCCCACTCTTGGCCTGGAGACCAAGGAAGGCATCCAGCTTAGCCACGGGTTCCATTCATCTCTGAACACACCATGCCTCTTCCTTCTCTAGTTTTGCATCTGGCAGTTAGAGACACATTTTTTCAGTTAATTAAACCACACCCTACTGACTCCTCAGTGACTCTTCACTTGCTTCCATGTTAGAATTAGGCTGCTCCGGACCATGCACTTTTCTATTGAATCACAGCACCCTCCCCTGCAACTTCTACCAATTTCTGTAGATTTCTTCTGGGCTGTCTGACTTCACCCTGCTTACTCACATATAGCTCAACGGGACATAATTACAATCACCACAAACACACAAATTGTGGCACATAGCACATATAAAATTTTTCTTATGTGGATCTTTGTTCTTATGATTTCCTGCCTTCAGTGTACTTAATGCTATCTTCTTGTCAAAAGTCTTATATCCATCAAACCCCAGCTAAAAGGCCCCCTACTTTATAAAATCATTAGACTGCTCTGAGTTTCTTGAAGGCTTGTTATATCTCTTTCGAGGTCCTTGCATGCACTTGGTACAGAGTTGAAGATCAGTAAAGATGTTTTGAATGAATGAAGCCTTTTTTCATACCTTTTGTGAGAGATTGTTCCTTCCTCTGAATCTTCATCACAATTGTATCCAGAGCAATTTCTCTGAACTTTATGGAGGATTTCTATCAGGGATTTACTTACAATGTTCCCACTTAAAGTAATTGTTCGATTTTGAGGGAGTTACACCCTAAAATGTTTGAAGGATAGATCAGGGTATGAGGCTCTGTGTACAGAATATGACAATGCCAGTGTCTGCCAAAGTATGACTCTAGCAATGACAACATTTTATGTCATCCTCATCAGTGGAAAGAAAGTTATCGCTTTTAATCCTAGGATGACATTTGTTTCCTTCTGACAGACGTGGACTTCAAATAGGCCATTTAGACGCTCACAACTTAAAGTAGCATCCGGTTTCTTTTCCTTTATTCAAAAGCTATTTATTGTCAACTTCATTGGATAAGCTTTCCATTTAAATGGCAGCTGAGAAAACACAGCTTTTTCTAATAACTTGTTGCATTTTCCTGAGAATAAATGGCCTGATAAAGAGGATATTTTTATCATTTGCCCATGATCCCAATAATAATATGTTCCTTGTTTTCCTGTCAATAGAAGTTTTAAAAAAAAAAATTAGGAAAAGAGCAGCTAAAGTCAGGAATGTTGATAGCAGCAAGAAATGGCAGCCTGATGGTGACGGAAGAGACAGCTGACATAAGAACCAATAAACTTAGCAGTCAAGAATCTTTTAGAGCTTTAGGCAAACAGTCTGACTCTTCATATACAACAGCTGGCTTTCATAAAGGGAAGCAGTATAGGAATGTATTATAATGGTTTTGAGTATTAATTTGGGTAACATTTAGATTTCTGTCTATATTTGGCGAATTTAAGGGGTCAAGGACACAAGACATAAATGATGAACAATAAATCCTTTCTAGGTCTTAAAATCTGGTGTTTTTGATAACTTTTATTAATTAAAAATAGCTATTTTTAGTATAATCTGTTTAAGAAAATAAGTATGTAAGTTTGAGAATGACTTTCATCCAAATTAATTCACTGAAGAAAAAAATATTTCTCTGTGTTATTTAAGTGAAACCCAAATGTTGGTAATCCTCCGCTCTGATGGGTCAAGCATGTTAGATTTGTGTAGAGTTGCAGTGTCCTCTAGACACTAATCCAGTGCCTTCTTAGTTTATAAGGATGGAATTGGCACATCCAGAAAAGTGCCCAGTGTAAACCACAAAGAAAGTGACTATAAATGCAAGAATTTGAACCACATTTTTTTTGACTACCAGCCCAGAGATCTTACTACCATAACATGTAACATTCTAAAAATGGAATAATATGACATTCAAATTGACAGGCATCCTATCTTAGTCTGTAAACTCATTCATTCACCTTCATTAAACAAAAGTTCATTAAGTGGTTTCTATGTACCTGGCATTGTAAGCAGCCATATTTATTTTAGCATAAATATTTACTGCACAAACACATATATATTCCAACATTGTGAGTCATGAAATCTTAAATTGGACCTTTGGTTTGGAAACTTTGTCTTCCTCTCTTCAGCCATGAACATGACCACCTCTAGGACAAGCACATTTAAACTTTCCCAAGCAGATAAACATCTCTTTTAAGGACTTGGGAGATTCCATGACCATTTTTGGTAACCCTTTCTATAATTATTCACTCTCACTTGATCTAAATTCTGCTTTTGATTTAACCTCAAGTCTTTTCTGCAGGTTAAGATCACTTTTTTTCACCTTTTAGGAGAAGAATGGTCAAGTCTTTGTAGTCTTCTGAGAATTTCTCATATTCATTAAGTTATCCCTTGGGTTATCTCTTGGTTTTTTTGTTTAACCAGCATAACACAAATTATTCTGGTCTTTCAGCATAGATCTTAATATATTGGGGGTAGAAAAGGACCTTATAAATGATCCAGTTTTAACTACCTGATATTACAGATGGATCCCTGGAGCCCAGAGAAGTAAAAGGTTCAAATTACCCAGTTGAATAGTGGAAGATCCATCTTTTGAACCCAGACCTTCTAATTCTCACTCAAGGTTTTTACAATGGCACCACAATGCCCCTGAATCTTTTCTTTATGAACATTGCCGATCTGCTTTATTTATTACTGACCTCTGCCTCAAGTAATATAACCCATAGAATTTCGTGGTTACCCTTGCCAGTAAGTGGTTAATCTCATTGAGCTAAAGGCCCTGGAAACTTCTGGGAGGGAGCCAGGTGAGCAAAGAGAGCAGATAAAGGCAGCACCTGCCCATGGGTTTGGAACAGCCTGGGGACATGGAGAGAATGTAAACACATTCTGCAAATCTTATTGTCTGACTCTGTGCCAGCGTCTTTTGGGTTCTTGTCATGGAAAATATTTCCTCTGAGGTCATTCAATGAGCAAAGGAGCACTGAATACCCTCCAGGGTGCCAACTCTGTCCCTGCTTTTGTCCAGATTAAATAAGCAAGAGACTAACATTTCATGGGCCTAGAAGGTTGCCTTTCAACAATACATGCTCTAAGGTAGGGGAAAAGGAGACATTAAGAAAATAGATCATGTTGTTCTGAATTGCTCTCTCCCCCTCGCATGCCCGCCTCCTCCCACTCACAGCCTCACTCTGTTTGCTCACCCATACTTACAAGCACACACCCTGCGTTTAGAGCAAGAGTTAATGTCTGTGCTTCCTCATAAATCTCGGTTTGGTGCCTCCAGCTATGTTTTTAATTCTGTGGTGGAGCTTTGAGATTTGAGATGAGTAGAAAGGAGGGGCGGCTGATGGAGGTAATAATGAAAGCTGCCATCTCTCCTTCTAGGGAGCTAGGCGTCCTCGTTCAGTTCTGCTAACAGGTAGTTTAGTCCCTTAACAGAGACTCTTTGGAGGCCAGGGTAGAAGGAGAGTCCTGAGGAGTCCAGGGAGAGGAAGCCAGCTATTTTGCCCTATGCAAGAGGACATGTGGCTTCTCCCTGAAGAAACAAGAATGCACAGAATGAACATATTAACTCAGACCGAGTACTAACTGGCATATTTTCTAGCTCAGTTAAAAACGACTTAGAGGAGAGGAGTCTTTCCTGTCAAAAATAATTTATTCTCTTACAAAGTTGGTTATCAAAGAATGTTTTTCCTTCTTCCAACCTGCAGCCACTTTTTGTGTTGTTAAGCCCTATTTGTTTTTCACCACTGTGTGCTTTGCTGCTAGTACGAGCAGTTTCTACTGTGTAAAGCTCACCCCTTCAGCATATCTTTGCTGTTTTTTGTGTAGGAAGTAAAACTTCTATTGGTCTGCTATGATGATTTAAAGTAGTAATTGCTCTGCTCTTCTATCCTGCCAACAACGGTGTTTGAGTAGAATTCTGAATCTGAGTCACTGAGTGAAACTTGTAATTAACATGACTAAAGTAAGAACTGCGATCTTTGAAAACTCTAGTCTCAGTTACATATCTCTAAAATAAAATAATTAGAATCTGACCTCTCCAAAAGGCCTTCCAACTCAGATAGCTTAGAATCCTAAAAATCCGTGACTATTACAAACCTTCTTCCGCCAAGTCCATATGGGACCCTTCCCCTGCCTCTGCCTCTTTCTGGGAGGCTTTGGAACTTACTAGAAGTAGAGTACATTGCCCTTCTTACTTCCACTACTGTGGGAATGGAGGCCAGATCCAGCTGGTTTCCTTGAGGATAGAAAGTGGGAAAAATTGTAATAAGTGATCCTCTATTTCTATAATAAGACTTGCAAGTTTCTGTTTGTGCTTTTTGAAGTCTGGGAACAAATTGATAGTAAAATCGGCTCATGGATTGTCAGATCATGGACTTACAGAGTTCAGGCACTGAGTCTTATCCATTTCTGTATACCCTGCATAGAGACTGTGCTAAGGAAATTATGGAAATGAAAATAGAGAACTTTGGAATGTTTTAGAGAATCAGCTCTGAGGTGATTTAAAAGATTATTTTTAACCCATCAGAAAATATAATTAAGAAGTTAGGCTTATTCAGACTGAAGAAAAGAGAATTGAAGAGCTTGTTTAAGCTATCTGAATGGAAGTATTTCTGATGGATTTAAATTCAAGCAGAAATCTTACACATGAAAACATTGATGGAAGGCAGAAGCTGAACACAAAAGAAGCATCCTTGGACCCAGACACAGGTAGAGGAAGAGGGTTCAATAGGTGAAGACAAACATAAAACATCCCAACACTTCCTCGTGCTAGAGATTTGCTTCTCTGGTTTTGTTTATGTCCAGTGATTTCAGTGTTTTTCCTCTCCCTGTCCCTTTTTTCAATTACATTTCACTAGTGGTTCTTGACTTGATGATCTGATTAAATCTGGTCATATTCTTTAACTTCTTTCCTGTAACTACATCTATGTCCTCAAAAATAGCTCAAAATTACTATATGGGTTAAATAAAAGAACAAATATAACATCTCTAACAGTACAGAGTCGGTAGTATGGCACACAGTAGACACTCAATATACACTAGTGGGACAGTGCCTTATAGAAACAAAACTTTTATCGTCCATTATCCTCTTGTTTTTCACAAAATTATTGTGACCTAAAGATCAGAAAGGTGGTGTGAAATGCCCAAAGACACAGAGCTAGTGAAAGTCATGATTTATACCGAGTATGATTACAGAAAGAAAACTTCCAAATACTTATTTTCTTGATTATTTGGTGTTGGCAATCTTTACTTAGGACTTTAATTAACCCATCATAGCAGCTCAGTGAGAAAGTCCCAGTCTTCTTCTTTTTTCTTTTTTTTTTTTTTTTTTGCGACAGAGTTCTGCTCTGTTGTCCAGGCTGAAGTGCAGTGGCATGATCTCGGCTCACTGCAACCACTGCCTCCTGGGTTCAAGTGATTCTCCTGCCTCGGCCTCCCAAGTAGGTAGGATTACAGGCTCCTGCCACCACACCCAGCTAATTTTTGTATTTTTAGTAGAGACAGGGGTTTCACCAAGTTGACCAGGCTGGTCTCGAACTCCTGACCTCAGGTGATCCACCCGCCTCAGCCTCCCAAAGTGCTGGGATTATAGGCATGAGCCACCGCACCTGGCCAAAGACCCAGTCTTCTTACCCTGACAACTTAACTTGTTTGTAACTGTCTCCTTCACGTCCAGTGCTTCCTTATTTTCCTATAGTCTCAAAATTGCTCATATTGAGTATATTTAAGAATGCATAGTTGGCTTTGAGACAGAGGTTTTCTTCTGATAACTGACCGGATCCCTAGGCAGGCTTTTCCACCCATGAATGATGGCAGCCTCCTCAGAGCAATTCTTTTAACTTTGTGTCTTTTGGAAATAAGGCAATGTTATGCAATAGCAGGGCTTTAGCTTTGAATATATTTCGTACCTTAGCCCAGAATAGTGAAAAGACCCCTGAATGAGGTCTCAGGAAACCAGGACTCTTGCCAGCTCATCCCTGTCCTGTAGTGATGCTTTGGGAAAGTTCTGGTACTTTCTGAGTCTTAGTTTTTTCCATCTACAGAAAGGAAGCACTAGGCTATGGCTTCCAAGAGCCCTTCTAGCTCTGACACCTTATCTGCAATTCCACCGAGAAATAGCTTTGCCATGTTTGTAGAATGTTGTGGTAGGTCCTGAAAGCCCCTTGGAATGATAGGAGAGTACTTGGTGTGACCTTTGCAGTAGAGGACTTGTTCTGCTCAGTGGGGCTAATTAGATGCTTCTAAACTAGAGAATTCATACCCCAAGACCGCTTATGGATGTTGTGTGTACCCAGCCAGATGATTGTTACTGGCGTCATGACCGTAGCTGCCTCCACTCTTCACACAGTGACTGAGGTCATGGAATGTCTCAATATAGAGACACTCTATAGAACAGATGAGGAAGTCATATTTTTTCTAAATATGGGAAGACATATTCAGAAGATTCAGAAAGAGAAATGATTCAGATTCAGAAAGAAATTCAGAAAGAGAAATAAGCTTGCCCATCGTCGCGTAACATTAAGTGTCAAAATCGAGACTGTATCACAGGACTCCTGGACATCCAGCTCACCTCACTTTTACTCCACTCTGTTACCTCCCAGGATTTCTTTCATGTGACTACAAGTTACTATTAAAAAAAAGTATTTCTGGTCATAAAGGCATCTGCAGTCTCGACTGTTCTAATGGTGTTTGACAAAAAAGAAGATGATAGTCTTTCATAGCACTCTGATACGAACGACTCTGCTGGATGGCCTGAGAAACCCCACCCTTGGAGAGATAACTTAGCTTTAGATTAATCTTCCTAGTTTTCACCTCTGGAGCTCAGGAAAGAAGGTTGGTTGAACTTGTATATTTGAAAGTGTACAACATCTCTGAGAAAGGTCCTTGTTATACTCAGATTGACTGGTTATTTAGAAATAGGGTCGCTCGTGAATTTCATGCTCAAACTTCATCTGAGGTTTCCCTAAGGTAGAAGAATATAATGTGTACTTATTAGGCAAGCTCTCTTGGCAGATTTTCATCCCCTTTGGATAAAAGCAAAATTGCACCCAGCACATAAATTGACATATGAAGCAGTAAATAATTCCATTGTGCAAGTTGTTTTAATGGACTCAATCCAGAATGCTTTATTAACCAGCACACATAGAATATTCATTGAGTTTAGAGTTTATTGTCAGGCCAGAAAAATAAGTGCTGGGGGATAATAAATGCCAGCATGCCAGCTGAGAAGGAGAGGGAGAAAGAAAATTTTAGAGGTATATTTATCTTCTATTTTTCTATTCTTCTCAGTATTTTTATTTCCTCTGTTTTTTTTTCCCCCCTATATTCTTTTTTTGTTTGTTTGTTTGGTTTCTTTTTTTTTTTTTTTTTTTCCTTCTTGGGCAAAGGATTAAGTACAAAAAGAAAGGAGGGTATCAGTTTTCAAATATAATCATCAAAAATCTGAGAACTAGCCAGCAGAACGTTTCAGGGACTTTTCTTACTTTCCTTTCGTGAGAAAAGTTCAGGTATTAACCAATTGGGGAGTGGAGTGTTATATGCATTTGTATGAAATTGTGCTTATACAATCTCCACATGGATAAACATTCAGAAACCATAACAGCATTCCCGAAGGAATCCTTCCTTAATACAGGAAGTGGCAGTTTTGTGAAGGCACCACAATTAAGCTCTGGTTTTTCATTCCAGAAATCCCAGGATTTAATTTTTAGACAAAATGAGACATCTGTGATGTTCCACAGGGCTGCTTAGAATTACAGGCAACTTAGTTTCCAAGCTTGTCGAATGCAAGGTACCTGAGTTTGGCTTAACCTCCGGGCATCTCTTTGCATTCAGAGATATCTAAAACCACAAATCATAAATTCTGATGGACACATGCGAAAGAGGCCTCAGAAACACAGTTTTGTTATTCAGTGTGACTGCAACTCCTCTGCCATGAGTCCTCTCCCTGTTGTCTCTAGCTTACTTTCTCTTGCTCTGCACTTAGGTTCACTAAATGACCAGGCCTGGGTTATGCGAGTGACTTCCTCCCACATCTTGTGGATTAAGACTGTGAACTTAACAGGAAGGGGCAGGCACAGTCTTTCTACAAGCTTTGACATGTTTGTTGCTGCAATTTCACTGAATGGAATGTGTGCAGAGAATAGAGGACAATGAGATTCAGAATCTGAGGTCGCAGAACATTTTGAGTTGGTCATCATCTCCCTCAAAAATCATGTGTGTTCTACCATGCGAGAAGCCCCATGTCTTGTCTTAGTCAGTTCTTGCTTTTGTGGAAACTGTGATTGTCATGGCATCTCCTTTCTTCTGGAAACTGTCTCCCATCTGCACTGTTCTGTTACTGTTCACCTCTTTGATACCTCCTCTCTTTCTCTTTTAATTCTTACCATCAGAATCTTGGCGTGACGTCACTATCCATATTTCCAGCTCTGGCCACTGTTCTGAGTATCAGACTCACATTTCCAAGTAGGTGTTTCCCACATAGAATTCCTCCAAACACCTGGAATTTCCTATGTTTAAAACCAAATTCACCTTTTTCTTCTCACCCCCTAAAATCCTTTGAACAGTTTAACTAGCTGGGAGTTAAGTCACTTAGCAGCAATATGAAGGCTGACTGATGTATTACATTCTATTTTTTATCTTTTTTTTTTTTTGGAAATGGAAATGACTAATCTAATGGAAAACCCCTTTCTTGTAGGAGACAAGGAGAAGGCCTTAGGATCTACTGGGGGAGTCCAGAGGAGCAGTCCCTACTGTCCCGCTGGAACCCATGGTCTACTGAAGTTCCTTATGCTACTTTCACTGAGCACCCTATGAAATACACCAGCGAGAAATTCCTTGAAATGTGCAAGGTAGGAGGCATCTTGGGTATTACTCTTAGATTAGCTTTGTTGCTGGAGTTATGTGCTTCTAGAGACATGTACTCCTAAACAAAACATAAAATAAAATAAAATAAAACCAGCAATTTATATAGACAAAAACAGTAATAGGTTTATAGATTTTTTAGTAAAGAGTCAGTCTGTTTTTATATGTAAATATACAATATATTTATATATAACATGCTGTTTTCCCCTTGCTAATTGCATGCATTACCTACAGGGTGTATATACTTTCCCACATATAATCACATTCTAATTATTTTATTCAGGGAAGTGTGGAATAGTATAAAGCATAGTTCGATGTGGTTCAATGTGTGGTCATGCTTGATTAAGTCACTTCTCTTTCTGAGCTTTGGTAGTCTCACCTCTAAAATTAGGATAATGAGCACTGCCTTTACTCCCAACCTCACTGGACCATTATAAGGTTAAATAGAATGATGTGTGTATAAATACTCCATGAAGTGTAAAGCTATTCAGAATTTCTTTGTCTTTAAATTTCATCTCATCAAGCAGATTTTAGACTCATTTCTAAAGGGAACAGTTTTCTATTATTCTCTCACCTCCTCCAGGTATCTTAAGCAGTACTGAGGCATTCTAGGTAGTCAAGAAGTAAAACAGTTGGAGCTGAAAATGTAGTGAAAGATCAAACTTTGTATTTTCAATAAAACCAAATATACACATGAGTGCACTTATAGACCTAGAAATTCCTACCTTCTCTTTCCTTTTTATGTTTGCTTTTATATTTTATCATTCATTTCAGAATATGACAATTCTTTATTTGCTATGAATTCAAAACTTGGCAATCTGCATCTAAAGACTTTCTGTGGTTGATGGCATATATTATGTTTCTTGCATTAAACATACCTATTCATGCAAGTGTAAATATATGTGTATGTGTGTGAAAATATTTTAAATTGATAGGTCCTGGGGATTTTAAAAAGAATTTGAGGCGACATATATTTGATTACAGTCTAGATGGAGTCTTCATTCCCCCCTAATATATAGATGAAATGACCCTGAATCACATTATTCTCCCTTGGAAAGTCAATGTTGCTCTCAAGAATTATGCAAATGTCCTCAGGGATTTATAATGTCCTGGTTTCCCTCAGGCTTCAAGCTGTTATTGACACTAAGCCAGCTTGGCATATGGATCATGTTGCCACTCTGTGGAACACTTCTATGTCATAGTTTCTCAGCCCAAGCATCAACATCAGCCCCTAGCCTGACTCTTTACCACTGAAAGCCAAAAAACCAAACAATCAATAAGAACAACCTAACACCTACTTGAAGGCAAGAATATGAGAATAGACTCATGGAGGGCTTCAGGGAGATAGAGCGGGAATTTCCATCCTGCTCTTGCCCCGAACTTCAAATGCAATGTCAGACTTCTCTGTTTCTAGAAGTTCTTATTAATAATAACACATTAATACATTGTTCCATAATCTTCAAAGTCTGTTTCAAAAATTATTATTAACAATGCAGAACACTTCATGTTTCTTTTTAAAAACTTCTGTTAATCCAAGTTAAAGAGCTTAATAACCTATTTTCCCTAAGATATTTTCCTGCTTTAAAGGTCATCTGGTTCCGACCATTAAAATAATATGATTTTTGAATTAATAGTAATTGTACTTTATTGTAAATCAAAATAAATACTAACTGCCTTAGTTGGTACATCCATCATTTCCCTGAATGCCCTTTGTGGGAAGAAGTTCAGCGTGTGGAATTAAAGAACAAGTTCTATAAACTGCAGATAAATAACACTGTCACATTCTAACATCTGTTTGTGCTTTATCTTATTCTGCTATATATAAATACAATCAAATAATGCAAAAAGAAAGATGAAAAGTAAAATATCAAAGAGGGTATGGAATATTATTTTCCAAATACCCATGAATGGAATTAGTAGACTAGAGCATTGGGTTTTGCCCCAGCCTTCCCAGTAGCAAAGGCTGAATAGGAAATTGATGTTCATGTAGCTATTGCTGGATGGAAGTAAGAATAGCAGGTGGGACGCACGTGCATACACACATGAACATGATAGTTAGTTGGTTGGTTGACTTTTAGCCAATCAAACTACTTCGTGGATCTGTTAAGTGTATTTCCTTTAAGGTTTTTCTCCTTAAATTATTATTCCGAAGTTTTTTATCTTTTTTTTTCCCTTTAGCAATAGTTTGGCACTTTCATTTGCCTAGCCATTTCTTATTCAAAGGTAAAGTCCCAGCTCTCTAGGAAAACAAACGATTTCCATCTGGAATGTGAGAGGATGAGTGCTTTGATCCAGGTTTTTGTGTCTTAGTTTCTCTTTTGTTGTTGGTTTTTATGTCACAAAATTATTTGTGTTTAGGACATTTTCCAAGATTGGTTTTGATTAAGACCCAGTATATTAATGTAAAAGAATAAATAAGAAGAAAGATAATTTGGGGGATCTAGAATTTTTTTTATGTGAATATTTTGGCAAAACATGAGATTTTAAAAGGGTTTAATAAACTGGTTTTTCCATCTCTCTGATGAATGAATTAGTTAAAAAGTAGAATATGGGGAAAATGCATAACTAAATCAAATACCTGAAGCAATTTAATTCAGTTTAAGAAAACTATCGTCTCACGGGGAGGGAATAACGTAGAGCTGAGTTGTACAATCAAAACTTTCAAATTATTTACAATCTAATGGAACAAATTATTATTTTAAAATGCAGGAAAATATTCAAACTTATTCTTACCCAGAGTCATTTCTTCTACTGTATCTAGAATCTCTTTATTCAAGAGATTTTTCTAACACCAACAAAGTGCAGGTATTATGACTGTTGTTGAGTATACAAACAGAAATGAGACAAGGTTCCTGCCTTTGGGGAAGGCGGTGCTTAACAGAGGAGGCAGATAAAAATGCAAATATTTTTAAGAGTTCTAATTAACTGAAACTGAAGTTTGGATCAAGCAAAAAGGAAAGGAGGTACGTAAAAGTATATAGAAGGTTCTTAGATAAAGAGTAATTTGGTTTAACTGGAGTTTAATGTTACATAGTCCCCACTATAGTTATAATGGCTTAGCTAACAGATATAAGAGCCTAAACTAAGTTAGGAGCAGTAGGAAAGGAGAGAAGATGAGGAGATTTTGAGTTATTCATGAAGTAACTGACAGGATATTGAAGACAATGAAGAAGTCAAAGATGACAAGATTTCAGGATTGGGTAGATGGTGATTCCATTAATTTGATTGCAGAAAACTGGAAAAAGTAGGTTTGGGGACTCAGCTTACGACACGTTAAGTTTGAAACATGTTGCGTTTCTATAGAACTTGGCGTCAGGTTGGTTGTCAGGCAGTTAGAAATTTTGGTCTGAGCTTAGTAGAGAAAGCTGCACTGGTGATATAGGTTTGAGATTACACAACACTGGGCCAAAGCTGAGCAGTCATGGGGCTGGTGGTTCAGAAAGGTACCCAAAGAAAGAGCATTAATGGACATAATCATGTTCAAATTCAAATTTACTCTATGTCTAAGTCTGTTAGCATTTATTGATTAAATTGCTGTAAAGTTTATACAGTGCTATGTCAAAATATACTATTCCCATCTCACTAACTCTATACCACTTCCACATCTGGCAAATATGGTGGTCAAGTGGCCTCTTCCCAGACAGTCTTGCGTATCTCCCTGCTTCACCAAATGTTTCCAATCTGTTCATGTACATACTTTGTGTTACTCATATAAAACAATTGTGAAAATATAAAATAAAATAGTAGCTTTTTGGCACTGCTTTTAATATTATGAGACATAAAAAGTATCTAGTGTACTATTACATAATTGTACTTTATATCTATTGATTACAGTTCGAATAATATTTTCATGTAATTCAACTAATAAAACCCCTGTAAGATAAGGATAGGCGTCTTTGTTTTAAAAATAAGAACAGTTGAGCCATGTGTGGTGGTGGCCTATGCCAGTAATCCCAGTGACTCAGGAGGCTAAGATGGGAGGATTGCTTGAGGTCAGAAGTTCAAGACCAGCCTAGGCAACATAGTAAGACCATGTCTTTAAAAAAATTTAATAAAATAAATTAACGAGACATGGTGGCATGTACCTGTGTTCCCATTCCAGTTACCTACAATCCCAGCTCCTTGGAAGGCTGAGGCAGGAGGATTGCTTAAGCCCAGGAGTTTGAGTCTGCAGTGCAAGTCTGCAGTGAACTACGATTATACCACTGCACTCCAACCTGGATGACAGAGCAAGATTTTGTCTCTTTAAAGAAAATGAGGACACTTATTCAGAGGGAATAAGTGACTGAGGTCATATAGTAATAGTTCTATGTCATACCCAGTTTCCTAATATTCAGGGAAATGGGTATAAGCCTGAAAGAAGTGTGTGTGTGTGTGTGTGTGTGTGTGTGTGTGTGTGTGTGAGAGAGAGAGAGAGAAAGTGAGTGAGAGAGAAAGAGAGAGACTGTGTGTACTTTTGTATTAATTGATGTGATATAGTATAATATTATATCTCACAACCTGGCTCAATTATCCTCAATTATTTCATCTACTTTGTATTTGCAACTTGTAGCCTCATCTTTTCTTTTTTAACCATCGCTTTGCTGGGTTCCTGGAGGAAGCAGAGAGTACTCCCGGGAAGGACTAGTACTGAACCCAGAACTGATGAATAGCAGTGAATGCATTATGAGTGCTCTGTAACCATAATGATCTACAGACCAACCCTTTGTACTCTTTTCTTGTATTTCTATCCATCTTTTCAAGTGGATCATGCAAATGAACCAATGTTTTAGCAATCAAATTTAATTTTATATTCTTAGCCTTTTGTTTGCCTTTTACATCAATTCAACAAATCTTCACTGAGTACCTACCTGGCAGTGACTATTGCATGATGAGAAATGCTCTGGATTACCAAGAAGACTAAAACTGATTTTGCCCTACAGATACTTATGGCATAGTGGGAGGAGGCAGGAAAGACTTTCACAAATTATAATTTAAAGTGCTAAGATTGTAAATAGGGGGATTCACAGGGTGTTATGGGAGCCCAAAAGCGGGAACAGATAAGTCCACAAGTTACAAGTTTGATGACATTTGATATGAAACTCAAGGTATGGGTGATTTAAACATCAAAGAAGGTGGGAAAAGACATTTTAAGTAGAGGAAACATGTTTAAAAGCTGCAAATTACAAAGGTATACATAATGTTCTCCGATAAAGACTAATTCAGTTTAGCTAAGTTTAAAGTGCACTTGTGTGTGTGCACATATTGCGTGTGTTCAGAGAGGAGGGTTGGGGGATGGGATAGGATGAGGATGGAAATTACGATGGGTAGAAACTTCTCCCGTGTAAGAAAAAAGAAGCTACTGCCTCTTCTTATTTCTCTCTATACACTTGAATTTATAGTCACAGGGTCTCTGTAAGTATAATTCCAGAAAAAATGTGCAAGGATGATATATACAGTCTGTCCAGCAGTGTGACTTCTCAAGTGATTTCAAGTACTGGGTATTGGACGGGTGCCCTCTATGACAGGAGACTTCCTTCCACACACAGGGAGGCTGAAACCTGTAGCCTGCAGGCTCAGAAAACCAGCTCAACTGAGGAATGTGGGCCTACAGGCATGAAACCTGGTCTCTTTACCCAGTGTAAACAGGAAGCAAGTGATGGTTGTAATAAGGAAAACTGAGACTCTAGGCAATGAACTGTTGGCAGGCAGCACCTAAAGCAAACCTGTGGACCAGGCACTCAGCTGGTAAATAATTGGTGGAAAGTCAAGAATAGTACCGCGTTCCCCCTGCCCCCACCACGCACACTGCTGTGACTGCTATACCTTATCCTAACCAACACACATCCCCTGTGTAACTGGAGTTGTTAAAATCTGACCCTCTGTATTTGGGACTGAAATAAAAGAGAGAGCCAGAGGTGGGTGCATAAAAGCTTTTAGGGAAAAGTATGCGGCTGGTGGTATTCATATCAGATGACACAGCGTTCCTGTCACATAGATTTACTTCAGGTGCTTGAAATGCTCAAGAGCCAGCTCGGGGACTTGGCCTTTTGTCTGCCTCTCCTTCAATGCACTGCTTGTCACCCTGCTTGTCTCTCTGTAACCATGCCCTCCCCTGGCTTTGAAGGGGATCCTAGAAATGACTGGAAATGAAGTCCATCTGACTCCAATGAAATGCCAAATCCACTGAGTATGAAATAGTGCCAACTTTTACTTTCTAGCACTTTGATTTTGAGTTCCACAGAGGATTCTCAAGAAAGGAAGTTTATGATGAAGCCTGAGGAAGCATTCACTAATCCAACTGGACAAGATTTACTGATCTATGAAAAGGGATCCTGATAATCCAGAGTGTTGCAATAGAATTGTTGAGATGAATTATACTTGGATTTTTAAGAGATCGTGGTTTGATAAGGATGATGAGGATGATGTCAGTGATGATTAAGCAGTTATTATTTATTGATTCCTGGCAACAAGCTTCCTTTATGGCCTTTGCAATATAACTCCACATTTCAGGCTCATCTCATTCTGCTTTCCTAATCCTTTATATAATATATGAGCACACAAGTGCATGTGTGTGCACATCTCTATTCACAGCGTGTATACAAACCCTTTATTTCACTTAATCTTTTCAACTACCTGATAAATTCGATGCTATTAATATTCTTATTTTATGGCAAAGGAACTATAAAATTCAGCAAAGTTAATAACTTGCCTGATGTCACACAGCTATGTGAGTACCATCATTCCAACTTAAGACCAGCTCTGCCTGATCCTATACTTCCTTTAGCTCAGTGGTTCTCAAGACAGGGTGATTTTGCCCATGGGGGACATTTAACAATGTCCCAGTGTCCCAGTGAGATATTACTGGTTGTCACATCTGGGGTAGAAGCCTGTCTGGTATCTGGTGGGTGAAGGATAGGGAGGCTGATTAACATCCTAACATGCAGGAGATATTCTCTCCCATAGCAAAAAATTGTCTGGCCTAAAATAGCAATAGTCCCAAGGTGAAGAAACGTTGTTTTAGCTGTACAGACAGCCACATTTGTGACTCTACTTCATAGAAAACCAGATGAGAGATTTTAGTGGAGGTATAGGTAAAGGAAAAACATAAGAGAAAAAAAGGTTGACTTTTCCCTTGAGTCTGTGGGAAGGCATTGTGGAAGATACAGGATTTAAGCCTGGTTTTGAGAGATGTGTTGGAGACTGGGCACTATAGATCTTTTTGAATTAAATCATTGATTGACAGAGCAAAAGTTTCCTAGGCAAGTGATTTTCATTTAAAAAGAAACCTTTTGGAAATAAAATCTTACTTGGAACTCAAATATATAAAACTGATGATAAAAATAGAGCAGCTCCGATGTGATTGAAGAGACTGAAACAAGTTACCTGCTTGACTTTTGACTTTTTGTTGACATCCTCTCCTCAAACCCTCAGGTACCTGTTGTCCCAACATTATTCACAATAGCACTTCCTTTCTTTTCAAAAGAATTTAGATCTGGATGATAAATTATATGTAGTCACCCAATCTATGAGGAGATCTAGTGTTCTAAAGAACATGGTTTAAAAATTAATGAATGTAATATTGTCTCCATTTTGCAAGTGAGGAACAAGAATTCTTCCCTAAATATCAGAATTTTAAAACTAAATTTTCTAAAAATTAGAATTTTATAATCCTGCTCATAACAGCAATGTTATAAAGAGAGGACTTCAGGAGTTAAGCCAGGAGACCTGCGTCAGGCCTCTGAGCCAAAGCTAAGCCATTGTATCCCCTGTGACCTGCACGTACACATCCAGATGGCCAGTTCCTGCCTTAACTGATGACATTCCACCACAAAAGAAGTGAAAATGGCCTGTTCCTGCCTTAACTGATGACATTACCTTGTGAAATTCCTTTTCCTGGCTCATCCTGGCTCAAAAGCTCCCCTACTGAGCACCTTGTGACCCCCGCCCCTACCCCCCAGAAAACAACCTGAGTCCAAGCCCTTGCTCAATCATTTACTAGTTATTTGGTACTAGGCAGATCCCTGTAACATTTAGATCCTCAGTTTACCTACCAGATCCCCTCTACTTTGCCCACAATGCCTAGTATCTTATCCAGTAAGAATTTCCTGAATTTAATTCCTTCTCTCTGTCCCATAACCTATCGCGTTTAGGCTATTAGCTTCCCTTTATGAATATCATTCTTGACTTCTGGGTCTGCGATGATTATTATGAAAACTTTACATACATGGACTTTTTATCTGATTTTTTTTCATGGTCCCAGATTCTACATCCAGTTGCCTATTGAAAGTCTCTAAGAGGATTCCTGGTAAGATAACTCAAACCACATGTCTGCAACAAAATCCTCCATCCCTGTATCTTACTATTTCCAATCTGTACCTCTCCTAGGCTTTCTCAACTCAGTAATAACATCACCATCTACCCAGTTGATCAGGCCAAAAATCTGGGTGTCATTTTTTATCCTTCTCTTCTCTTCATCCCTAAATTCGGTCACACCAACAAATTCTTTGGCTCGACCCCACTGCCCCCGAAATCCCTAATTTAACCAGTTCTGATGGTCTCCACTGCTACACTGTCCAAGTCACCATCATATCTTGTCTGGACTCCCAAAGTGAATTCCAAACTCATCTTGCTTTCCTGCTTCCATTCTTAGCCCTAACAGCATTCTATTTTCGACTCCACACAGTAGCTAGGATTATTATTATTTTCAAAATAACATTATACAACATTGAACTCCTTCTTAAAATCACATCAATCCAAAGCCCTTAATGTGGCCCTGAAGACTCTTCATGCCTAGTACTTCAACCTCTTTCCTTTGATCCCTAGACTTCTGTCTAACAGGTCTTTTCTGTGTCCCTTTAAGAAGCTAAATTCATGCCTCCCTTACAGTTTTTGCAGGTGCTGTGTTTTCTGTTTGGAATTTCTTCTTCCCATAGCTAGCTCTTTTTCATTATGTGGGTCTCAGTTGAAGTTTTACCTTCCCAGAAAGACTTGCCCTGAATACAGTATGTGAAGTAATTCTAACTTTCCTTACTTTTTATCCCTTTGCCACCTTCCATTTTCCTTCTAGAATTTATCACCCTCCAAATTTTTATTAACATTTTTTGTCTGCAATCACGAGAATGTGAGCTCCGTGACAGTGGGTTTTTTTGCCTGTCTGTTCAACTTAAAATGTCTCTGGAACGTGTTGTGGGCGCTTCATCGATATTTCTTAAGTAATTTCAGATGCCCTTTCGTATATCAGTGACAAAGAGAGTTAGTTTACAGTACTAATACAGAAGCAAATTATTTGTATACTAACAAAATCTTAAATCAGCTAAAACTAACATGGTACTTGGTAGACTTACATGGATGATAAACAAACTGAAAAGTCACATATTATTTCTGACATTAAGAAGCAAAATTGGGCCTGAGAAAAGTTAGTCTTAATAGAGTTAAGCACAGTTATTAACTGTATTAACTTAATGGAGATACATTTAACCATTTCTGTTTAAGAAGTAAGAATAACTGCAGCCCCAGGACAGAAGTCAACTTCCGTGAAGACTGGCTGGGGAGGTGAGTATCTCTCAACTTAATCTACAGTAACTAACTTTGTGCCTTCTTTTTTTCTTCTTCAGTTGTCTGGGTTCATGTCTAAGCTTGTTCCAGCTATCCAGAATGCCCACAAGAATTCAACTGGATCTGGAAGCAGAAAGAAACTGATGGTGTTAACCGAACCCATTTTGATTGAGACCTACACAGGGCTGATGTCATTCATTGGAAACCGCAACAAACTTGGCTATTCCCTCGCCCGTGGGAGTATAGGTTTTTGAGAGTCTTTTTGGTACCATCAGTATATCATCCAAAGATATGCCACTTGAAAATTTCATTTTGACCCACCCTATTTTTAGACTGAACCAATTATTTTTAAGTAATACTTTATGATTTTGAATATTTAGTATTTCCAAAAATTCAAAAGCTTGATTGGACTGATAGATACACACTTTAGACCTCATACAGAATAACCAAATTTTCTTAAAACTAGAAAATAAATTCTGCTGAGCCTATCAAGTACTGTTATCAAATGAGTGCCTGATCATCAACTTAGGAAAGAAGACTCTTTAGGTCCTGTTGCTTAAGCTTTCTAAATGTAGGCATTTTTTTTTTTTTTTTTTTTTTTTTTTTTTAAGTCTTGGTCTTCAGCCCTCTTATCCTGATTTATTCTCTCATTGGGGGTCTCACTGTCTCTAGTATTTTAGCTACCACTTTATAAGGATGACTTCCAAATGTATATTCCCATTCCCAATATTTATTCCAAGATTCAGTTTTGCATTTCTGTCTGCTAATCATCTAAATATCAGTGTCCCAGTGGCCTCTTACACTGAGCATCATCAAAATCCTGGATTTCTCTGTGGTATTTATATGGTCCCAGTTATCCATTCCTGAAGTCCATCAATTTTGATTTCTCTAGATTCCTTGCCAATGACATCCTATATACGATCCCATCTCTATATGGCTGCATTGTATTCCAATGCCCAAATGTCAAACTGGAAGCTCATTCTTTTATCAAAATTGTTCATCTATTCTTCCTTTCCATGCTTATAGCTGTATTATTAGATCAGGTTTTTAATTCTGCTCAACAAATTATTACCACAGCCTATTAAATGGAATCCCTACTCCAAGGCTAACTGTTTCAATCTATCCTACATTTGGTTTCTAGCTCATTTACTTTTGCCATCTTTTGTTCAAATATATTTTCTTAATAGCAGACCTTTTTCTTCTAATGAAATCTTTTGTAGAAGCAGTATATACAAAGCAGATAAAAGTAGGATCACTGTGGTTGGAATGAAGATGAGAATGCCACAGGCAACTTTCTTTGTAGGCCTCAGAGGTGCTCCATATGGAATGTCCATGGATTGGTTTTGAAGACCATGTTTCCAAAAACACTATCCTAACACTCTATTCTCATTGCTCTTTTCCCTCTTATTTCCTCTTTGTCCCTTCCTGACTTAGATCTAATTTTCAACCACCCAGGAAATTATCTCATATGTTTGCATCTCTCAAGTTTCTTTTCTTTTTTATTTCAGAATCTTATTTTATCTAAATTTATTTAGGAAAAAAAGCTTTGAATGTTGACTACATAGACATTACTACAATAAGCTTTTTGCCTTTCTCAAGACTCAAAATTGACATATCTTGGTTTATATTTAAGTAGAAAATTCCAGCCAACTTTTTTTTTGACTTTTATGTGAAGTTGAAAAGCTTGCTTTTCAAAGAAGATTTGTCCTCTGATATATTTATAAACATCAATTTAATGCAGACATTCAACCCCAAACCTTGAATAACTCTCATTCTATTTTGTCTTTGTTTACCTCCATTAATATTTTTTTATTTCCCTCTCTTCCGCCTTTACAGCACCCACTTTTTCTTCCCCCCATGATGGCAAATATTGTTATAGTCCCCAAGGCAGGGAACTTCTATTCAGACTGTAAAAGGAAATGTTGAAATCCATAGCTGTCCTGTCAACAGTAGTGGAATGAAAAGTCGTTGGATTGTTTTGGCACTGGTTCTGAAGCAGGCATAATTGGCAAATTATTATAATACTGCTGCCCGAAAATCCCCATTTGCCTCAAGATAGTGGCATTTATTGGCAGAAGCCTCTGAAATGTCCAACACATTCTTTTGAGTTACCATTTAAGGATCAGCCTGACAATCGACTTCTCTCTGCACATTTGTCCCCTTTGTAACCTAAGCCAGTGTGTTCCCAAATGACCTTTTAAAGGACACAGTGCACCATCATCAATGGAAACAGTTCAGAAAGGATGACAGGAGGGAGATGTTTCTTAGTTCTGAGAGGCAGTCTGTAACAATGGGATAAGCATTTAATGGAATCAAAGCTGTTTTGCATAAGGAGTGAACTGAGAGATGACATGAGGGTCTTTATGAATTCCCTTCACATTTTGTAAAATCTGTCATATATAGGATATCCCATTATTGGAAAAAGGGGATCTAGAAAGCAGTATTATGACCAGAGGGTGAGAAGATTTAGGAATTTGGATAGCAGTTCAATGTAAGAAAGGACTTCTTACAGTTACACATTTCAATGATGGAATGGGTTGCTTTAAACAGTGAGCCCACCATCACTTGGTATGTTCAAGGAAAGACTAGATAAAGTAGATATTGTAAGAGGAAGTGCTGTGTGATACCATTTGGAGAAATGATTGACATAATCTTTTAAGGCCAGTGACCCTATCATTTTCCAAATAATTGTTGCTAGTACTTAGTTAATTAGACCCATTTTTTCCTTAGGAAAGAGTTGGATCAATCATGGGAGACCCTGAAAAATATCCTTAACTTTCCTAAGGTTTAATGTCTTCTTCTGCAAAATGGAGACAATTATATTACTTTTGCTTATTTCATGAGGATTCAATGAAATGAGGTTAAATTCTTTTATTAAACAGAAAGTTTTGAGTATTTGCCTAGACAGTGATGTGACTTTTGCAGGAGAAGGTGGGAAAACATCTAAGGGAACTAAATTTCCTCCAGAAATTGTTTCTTCATTACCATGGACCTACTGATCATGGTTTTCTCATTTTGCACTTGGTGTCCTTACGTGGGCTCTTTGTCTTTAAGCTCAACAGGGAGCCGCAACCCAGGGGACCTATATGTACACTTGGAGTTTTTATCAGACTATCATTTGAACTTACCTCTACAGTTTAGCAAATGCTATCATGAGTTTGATTGATAATAGGAGTAGACACAAGAGATGTTAAGTATAGTACAAAGCATTTCATAACCAAAATATCATGGTTGGAGGTCTTCATTATTTGATCTTTATCTCATTCAGGAATTTCCACTAGAAAAATCTCTGATAAGCTTTATTTCAGAAACTGCTTGAACAACTCCATTGTCAAATGTCTCACTGTCTTCTGATATATCGTAGGCAGTTCTGAGGTGAGAAAGTTCAAAGGAGATAGATATTTTAACAAAACAGGAGGAGTTTTAAACAATCACCAGGACTCACTCCTTGGTGGCCAATTTGGCCTCTTTGGAGGCCTGACCTTTGGTCATCTTACGGTCATCTAAGGCAGAAAAGAGAAGCTCACTTATAAGTTGGCTACTTTTGGATCATTTGGCTTGAGGTCCATTTTTTTTATTGAGCCTTTGTTGAAACATCCTGAGGAAGCCAATTTAGAGAGTTCTGGTGATACGAAGGCAGAAAAACCATGTAAATTCAGTGCTTTTATTTCACAGAACATGAAGCAAAGGCCTAGAAACTGGAAAGACATTTCTCAAAAAGAAGATGGTGAATTTTTGGAAATACTGAGATTAGACTACATCTTCCAATTTCTATCCCTAGCCCACTGCTCTTTCCAATATAGTATCTGTATTCCCTGGGAAAGACTTGCCATCTGAATTGATGTATCATAGTTGTGGAGATAATTTTGAAGGGAGAAAACAATAGGGCACAATCGTTTGGGAGGAATTTCCAGAAATTGCCATCATTTTCTTAAAGGCTAAGGACACTCACAGAGCACTCTGGTTTCCTATCTGATAAAAAAAAAAAAAAAAAAAGCCCAAACAAAGCTGCGGAAGCTGGCAGAGCCAGCAGATATTTTGTAAGGCAGCTTCACCTCTGCTGGCATTTTGTAGGGCAGGAGAGGGGGAGGGCAAAAGTATTAAATTTAGGCTTAAAAGCTCCTCAGAAATTCTTTACACACAAGAGACCAAGTTGGAGAAAAGAAGATGACTTGTGCCAAGGGGAAGAAAGAGAGAGACTAATGCCTGTGGTTTTCAAAGGTTAACAACAACATAAAAAACCAAGCTATTTGCACAGGGATGAATGCTCATTGGCTCTTGGCCAACAATTATACAAGGGCTTGTGCCCACATCCTGTAGCTGTGGTTTAGGGACGCTGCTCATGAGTGACTTCTTATGCTTAGTGGCAGGAAACTTTAGTCACTGATGTGTAAACTCACCTTTGGTCTGCACCTCCCACAACGTGCTCCGAAAGCAGTTAGGGGACTAGGCCTCTTGATTTCCTTGTGGATACTAGTTTCCCAGAAGCTAAGGAAAAACTCTGTTTGAGGCCTTGGAGTTACTGAGAGTTGACCAATACTTGCCTTATTCTACCTGATTTTGGCAACTGCTTAGGATAATTCTGTATCCACAAAAAGGAATTATGATATCCCCTGCTAAACTCTCTCTTTAGCCTCAAAGCCCAAGACCAAAAAAAGAGAGCCATATTTAAATATGAGGAATAAAGTTATGAGACTGCTTCTCAACCTAGATCTCATATCTCGTGTGCTATTTTACACTCAATTTTAAGAAGTTCTTAGTAAACATCTCAGTCCCCTTTTCAGTGACACCAAATGGAATTTGCAAGCCCAGTTTAATTAACTCCTATGTTTTTACGGTAGATATGACAGATCATGATATATTATGGATGCGTTGAGATCAACTTTTCTGAACTACCAACTTGTCTGTCGTGTCCTGCCCATAGTGCTTACCCCATGCATCTCAGAAATTCCTTTTCCTTTCTTTAATATTCTCTGCTCACTCTTCATGGAATCTGAGATTAGAAAGGATCTTAAAGGTCATGTAGTTTAGCCTCCTTTGGTCGAGGTAGCTGGAATGCCCTCAACCAAAACATGCACAGCAGATGGAAAATTGTGTGAACATTCCAAGAGCCCAGAACTCCTTGCTTTCGAAAGCAGTTAATTCCACCACTGAGCAACAGCAAGTAGAAGGTTTTTCTGGACATTGCACCTAAACCTCTCTTCTTAGAAATTTATGGATTTGGTGCTAGATCTTCCTTTGAAGGAATCCCCAATGAATTAATTTTCTAGTTCACATATTCACACTTCAAATAAAGGCAGGTGCTCTCCTAAAAGGTGGTAGTTTTATTTTTGCATTATTTTGTATTTACAGACAAAACTCCAGTGACCACAATCATTTTTAAATATGATGCATTATCCAGAGTCCTTATCGAGCTTGTCTCTTGCTTGTAGACTATTCTGTTTGGTTAACACTTCTTTTAAAATATTATATTCAACACTTGTCTTGGCAGTTCATGTATAGATTAATCAGTGCAAATTAGAATGGAGTTGTTCTTTATTTGCCACTATACTGTTATTAACAAAATCCAGGTTTCTTCTATCACTCTGTTTGTTCACATGAAATGTATGAATAACTTCATACTATAATATAATATATAACTATTTTCCTGATTGGGTAAATTCATTGAAGGCACAAATGAGACCACTTTAGCATAGATTACTTTTACTGAAATTGTGTTAGTTCTGAGTAATTACTGTTTTCTTTTCTAACTTTTTAATTTATTTTCTAAATTATTTGTTTAACACTTTATCCTATAAATTTTGCCTAAGTCACTGTTAAACTTACTCCTGTCTAGCATCTGGCAACCACCATTGTTTTTAAATGAGTTTTTTTCTCTCTTCAGTCTAGAGGACAAGGTGGGCATGATTGTTGTGATGGACAGCAGAGTCAAAGCAGTAAACAGATGTTTTGATCCACAGAGTTCTCTGGAATTAGTTAGTTGATCATGGTATCCCTAGAACAAAAATAGATGGACAGCGTACTTAAGTCTTATTTAACCTGTGGAAACAGAAGTGATTTGAAGTCTGACTTGAATCAGCAGCTGCCACTCCAGGATACCATCATCCTGACTGAATTCAGGGATCCCAATTAAATGGCAGCAGCTTCCACTGTCATGCTTGCCCACAGAGAATGGCCACCATGCAACTATTCAAGAATGGTAGGATTTCCCTCAGAAATGTATTTCTGGCTTTGGGGTTGAAAGCATCTTTGGAACTTCTTAGGGGACATAGAGGCTAAGTGAAAAGATTGTACATAATAAAACTGCGTTCACATCCCAAGCTCCCCAAACCTTTAGATGCCTTCCTCTGGCATTTCAAGTTCATTAATGTATACTTTCTTTAGGTCGATGGTTTAGTTAACAAAGCAAACTATTAGAGCCACTCTTAGTGTCTCCAATACATTGGATCAAGAATCTTGGCCTGGTCTACTCTAATCAATAAATTCTTCAGGTTCCAACATTATGCTTCTGATCTGATAACCTTGGAATCAGTGCCCATACATGTTCTCCCTCTATAGATATAAGTTGGCAAAACCTTACAATTATTTTAGAATTTATTTTACTGTCTCATGAATCACACTTGTTCACTTACTTTTTAGGAGTCATATCTGTTTATAGGTTTAGAAATAATGCAGAATGAGAATGAATTATCATACATTTAATCAGATGCTGACTCCAACTACAGCTATTGATCTAGATGTAGTTTTGTTGCTTGAGCCAAACAATACATTCCTTGGCACCTGGTATGCAGTTATTGATCTGGAATTTCTTTTTCTTTTTCTTTTCTTTTCTTTTCTAATCTATTATTAAGATTATGAAAAGCAGTTTGCTTTCAGCTGGTAGAGCCAGCAATATACTCAGGGTTATTATATCAACCTTCTCACCTTATGTCATATTCTAGTCAACAGGGATCTTGATCACGTCTCTGTTCTACCAGACATCATGCTGGTCCATTTCATTGATGATATCATGTTGATTAAACCAGGAAAGCAGGAAGTAGTAACTGTTCTAACATGTATATAAAACATATGCATGAAAACGTATCACCTCAAAATTCTTTTCTTTGTCACCAAAAAGTCACATCAGTAACCTTTATAAAGGATCAGTGGTCTGGGGCATGTCAATATATGCATCCTAAGGTAAATGGTAAATTGCTGCCCCATGTGACTAAATTTCTTAGTTAACCCCTCAATACTTAATGGGGTTCTTTAGATGTGAAGGTAACATATGCCTCATTTGGGTCTGCTACTTGAATATATTGACCAAGTAATCCAAAAAGTTGCCAGTTTTGAGTGGGGCACGGAATAAGAGAAGAATCTGAAACAGGTCCAGGCTACCATGGAATCTGCCTTACCACTTGGGCTGTATACCCCAGCAGATCTAAAGGGGCTCAAAGTATCTGTGGCAGATATAGACGATAGATGGATCCTTTGTTCAGTCCCTGTAGGTGAATCGCTGGGTAGACCTCAGAATTTTAAGCACAGATATGCCATCCTCCCAGATAATTTTTTTTTTTTTTTTTGAGAAACAGCTGTTGGCTTGTGACTGAGCTTCATTAGAAACTTAAGACTCTTTGGGAGGCTGAGGCAGGTGGATCACCTGAGGTCTTGAGTTCGAGACCAGTCTGGATAACATGGCCAAACCCCGTCTCTACTAAAAATACAAAAATTGTCTGGGCATGGTGGTGGGCATCTGTAATCCCAGCTACTAAGAAGGTTGAGACAAGATAATTGCTTGAATCTGGGAGGCAGAGGTTGTGGTGAACCTAGATCACACCACTGTACTCCAACCTGGATGACAGAGCAAGACTTTGTATCAAAAAAAAAAAAAAAGAAAAGAAAAGAAAGAAAGCAAGAAACTTAATACTTGTCCATTTGGCCATACACTGTCAAGTTGCCATGCAGCCTAAGAATGTTCTAGGTGTTGTCTGACCCATCAAACCATAAAGCTGGGCATGCACAATGGCATTATATTTATTAGAGATGATATATACAAGATAAGGCTTAAGTAGGTCCTGAAGGCACAAATAAGTTGCATGAGCAAGTGTCCCAGAAGACCATAACGCCTGTTCCTACTAAATTTTCTTCTCACTTTTTTTCTATTTCTTTTTTTTCTCTTTATTTCTTCTGAAAAACAAATGGAATACATGTGCAGAATGTGCAGGTTTGTTAAATAGGTATACGTGTGCCATGATGGTTTGCTGCACCTATTGACCCCTCCCTCCCCTCACCCCTCACCCCGCAACAGGCCATGATGTGTGTTGTTCCCCTCTCTGTGTCCATGTGTTCTCAATGTTCAACTCCCACTATGAGTGAGAACATGTGGTATTTGGTTTTCTGTTCCTGTGTTAGTTAGATGAGGATGATGGTTTTCAGCTTCATCCATGTTCTTGCAAAGGACATGATCTCATTCCTTTTTATGGCTGCATAGTATTCCATGGTGTATATGTACCACATTTCCTTCATACGGTCTATCGTTGATGGGCATTTGGGTTGGTTCCATGTCTTTGCTATTGTAAATAGTGCTGCAATAAACATACATGTGAGTGTTGTGAGTTATTGTTAAGCTGATTCTTCTCCCACCTAATCCACACCTATGGCTTTCTGGGAAGCTCCTTGTGACCAATGGACTGAGGAAAACAAAATGAACTTGATTTACAGAAAATTCTGCTATATCACCTGAAAATGAACAACTACAGTATTGTACTCCATGGTGATCCCGGAAGACAGTAGTGAGAGAAATTTCTCTTAGTGGGCCAAATAAATTAGCTACTATTTCCATGTTCTGCCTCAGGACTGCCTTCCATTTTATAAGCAAAGAAACAGAGTTTTGAAATAATAATATGACCCAGTTATTGTCAGACATACCCAAGAAAGCCACCACAGCTTGCTAGTGGCAGAGACATGATGCTTCTTCTTCCATTTTGCCTATTTAAACTGGGTTCAGTTTCACGTAACATAAGCAATTTCACTATTTTAAACAGAAAATCTTTTAAAGTATGGAATAAAGTACTTACAATATCATTAGAAAAGCTGGAGACACAAGCTCTAGGGCTGGGATTCCAGAAGTGACTCCAGAACAACACAGAAAATTTGACTTACCAAGCTATTGGTTTTCTCTGCCATATGCAGAAAGCTATACAACCAGGGACCTGCTATTCTTATTTATTTATTTATTTATTTATTTGTGATAGAGTCTTGCTCTGTTGCCCAGGCTGGAGTTCAGGGGCAAAATCTTGGCTCACTGCAACCTCCACCTCCTGGGTTCAAGCTTGTTTCCTGTCTCAGCCATCCTAGTAGCTGGGGTTATAGGCGCACGCCACTATGCCCAGCTAAGTTTTGTATTTTTTGTAGAGATGGGGTTTCACCAGGCTGGTCTTGAACTCCTGATCTCAGGTGATCCTCCTGCCGTGGCCTCCCAAAGTGCTGGGATTATAGGCGTGAGCCACCGCACACTTTCAGCTGCTGAAGAAAGTTTGGAATGACATTTTACTATGGGGAAAAATCATGTAGACAAAGAGCTGAGTGAGGTACAGAGTGCCTGGCATAAGCTTGTCAGTTTCAGCACAGAGCTCAGTTAGCAGAATCATAGGCCACATCTAAAGTAAGCAGAATTTGATGACCTGATAGGTACTCTGGCCAGAATAGTAGGAAGATCAGGAAGAAGGACCCAGCCAGAACCTGCTATTCTAACAGCAGGATCTCATCACCTTAGATACAATCTAATAACTGCTAGTTTCAGAACCACATTGTGTCTGCTAGATTTGCCCCAGCAAAATGGGTGTGACACATTCTGCCCCCTTCCTCCTTATGTATCCTGAAGCAGAACCTGGGGAGAGCATTTCACTTCTATCTTTTAATAATAATTGCAAAAAATTATTGAGTGTTTAATGTGTCCCAGACAGCGTGCTATGATCTTTACATTAATTACATCAATGAATCTTCAAATAACTTTCTCAAGGATATAATATTAATATCACCACTTCAATTTTGAGATGAGGAAAGTGAAGTAGGAAGAGGCTAAGAAACCTGGCAAGCATTGTGTACTCCTTGGAAGAAGATCTGCAGTAAATTAGAACTTACTCCTATCCAGAACCTAGCTACAAAGGAATCTGAAAGTTTTAATATTTAGCTTTCTGACGTCTGTAGTACAGAAGACCTGCTAGAATCAGGTTGGAACAGATTGAGCTTGTCATTCCATTCCACTAGATTCACAAGCTGACTTATATTAAAGATAATTATTAAACTCTTTCTCCCCTGATTGACTGTGAGCCCCTTGAAGATATCTCAGTTTGTTCTCTAGAACAGCCTTGTACTTATATTAGGCAATCAATAAATGGGTCTTATGATGTGGATGCCCCCAGACGTTTTGGTTTCAACCCATTTCGGTAGCACATGCTTAAACTTCTGTGAAACCACTGCCTTTTTTGTGGTCTGGTTTTATAGAGCAGCAGCCCAGGTTAGGACTTCTCCCTAACTTTAGAAAGAAATTTTATTTTGTTTTCACCAAATGCCTTTTTATTCCTCAAATACTTTGTTGTGGTTACATCAACAGCACCTAGCAACAATCAGAATGTGCATAGCTAAAGAAAGTGTGGAATGACATTTTACTATGGGGGAAAAACATGTAGACAACCAGCTGAGTGATATACGGAGTGCCTGGCTTAAGCCTGTCAGTTTCAGAGCAGAGCTCAGTTAGCAGAATCATAGGCCACACCTAAAGTAAGCAGCATATGATGACCCGATAGGTACTCCGGCAAGAAGAGTAGGAAGATCAGGAAGAAGTAATAAGTCGAGGCTCTCCTGGCCTGCTAACAGCTTTAAGAAGAGTGAACTGCAAGCAGTAGAGACCAGGCATCTGACTCTAGGGATTTTTAAGATGATGCATCAACAATAGAAGTGGGGAATGTAAAAAGAAAAAATAATGACTTTCATGGGAAATATAATGTGTTCAGATTTGGATAAGTTGAGTTTGAAAGGGTAGGGGAGATCAAGGGAAAACAATTAGCAGGTCCATATGAAGGCAAGTTGCTCAGGAGATAGAGTCGTTGCTTGGATATAAAGGTCAGGGATTCATCCAAGAATGAGTGGTAGTTAAAACTGTAGGAGTGGATGAAATTGCTCAGTGTGAAGGTATAACTATCCAGAAACTGTCTGCAGTAATGGAAAATTCCATAATTCATTATAGAATCATAATTCATTCTATACCATCTGGCACAGTAGCCACTAGCCATGAAATAAGAGAGGTGAATATTAGGAACTGAAATTAATTAATGAAATGTGTATAGCTGCGTGTATCTAGAGGCTTTCCTATTGGACCGCACAGGTGTCAGATGAAGAACAGAGATGACTGAGAATAAAATCCTTAATAATAGCGATATCGCATATCTGATGTTATTTTGATGCTACCAAAGATAGGAAATGACACATGCCTTATGAGTGGTTTATTTTCTTTTATGTTTAATCAAATGGTAAATATATTAAAATTATATAGACGAGCTTATGTTGAAAACCAGCAGCTTCCCAACCCACCGCTTCCTACTTCCAACTTAGTGATAATTCGTTTTGAGGACCTTTCTTTCTGGTTCTGCTGCTATAAATCCAAAACTCTAAAAAAAAGTTCGTATTTCTATGTATTAATTAATCAACTTTAGATATTATCTATTAATTTCCATCGATGAAAGACCAAAACTTGAAACCATGCCCCAAAGAGTTAAAGATACCAATGACTAACCGAAATTCTTGAGTTTGCAGGAGGGCAGATAAAAAATGAAACAACTTTTTCTTTCTTTCTTTTTTCTTTTTTCTTTTTTTTTTTTTTTTTTTTTTTGAGGCAGAGTCTCGCTGGAGTGCAATGGCGCGATCTCAGCTCACTGCAACCTCCGCCTCCCGGGTCCAAGCGATTCTCCCTGCCTCAACCTCCCGAGTAGCTGGGACTATAGGCACCCGCCACCACTCCCAGCTAATTTTTGTATTTTTAGTAGAGACGGGGTTTTGCCATGTTGGCCAGGCTGATCTCGAACCCCTGACCTCAGGTGATCCCCCCGCCTCGGCCTCCCAAAGTGCTGGGATTACAGACCTGAGCCACTGCGCCCGGCCAAAACTTCTTAAGAGCTGAAACTCCCCTTGTAAGACAACTAAACTGACTGAAATCAGCCGGAACCAATATGGCTGACGAGTTTGTGCAGAAGCCTGCTGATGTTACAGCTTGAATTTCCACCGAATGTTTCATACCAGTTCCCCAACAATTTGCACATGCAATCAATGAAGTAGCATGAAAAGATAACTGCACATGCCCTAGGAACTTCCAGACCTCCCCTTTCTTTCCACCAATCACCTACTCATCTCAGAATCCACCCCTGGAACTTTTCTAATAAAATTACTGCCCTAAAGCCAGCTCAGGGAGACAGATTTGAGTTGGACTCTGGTCTCCTTGTTCGTTGACTAGCAATAAAAAGCTTTTCTTGGCCGGGTGCAGTGGCTCATGCTTGTAATCCCAGAACTTTGGGAGGCCGAGGCAGGCGGATCACGAGGTCATGAGTTCAAGACCAGCTTAGACAACAAGTGAAACCCCGTCTCTAATAAAAACACAAAAATTAGCTGTGCATGATAGCAGGTGCCTGTAATCCCAGCTACTCAAGATGCTGAGGCAAGAGAATCACTTGAACCCAGGAGGCAGATGTTGCAGTGAGCCAAGATCATGCCACTGCACTCCAGGCTGGGTAACAGAGCCAAACTATGTCTCAAAAAAAAAAAAAAAAAAAAAAAAACTTTTCTTTTCTCCAAACCCTGTGTTATTGAATTGGCTTCTAGCATATAGGGCAGTGAACCCCTCATGCTTGGTGACAGACTTAGTTTATGTACACTATATTCCACATCTTCTTCCCCTTTTTCCTTAAACACTTATTATTTTCACCACTGAGTACACTTGTTACTTAAATAATATGGTTTACTTCTGTTTCTTTATCACCTTTAGTTTCTATCTCACCTTTCCTCTATGAAAATAAAAATATTAGTGAAATAACCCAAGCTTTTTTTTCCAGCAAATTTTATTTTTTGCCTTCTTTCAAATATGCATTTACTTCTGCATGGTTCAGGGTGTAAGCTTTTACATTCTGTTCTGTGACCATATTAAATGATTCATGCTTGTCTATATCTAGTGGTTCTGAGGGAGTTGGTAGTGGGCTGGTGGAAGGAGGCAGATGAAGTATCAATTATCTACCAGGTAGCTTTAGTTCCCCATCTTATTTTACTGGTGCAAAAGCATAACTCATGGTCTATATGTCTTCAGTTTCAAAGATCTATCATAGTTTTTTGAGATTCTCTTTCAAGCCTACACATTATTAATATCTTTGGTTTTCCAGTGACTTAGTCAAATCATTCTATTTCTCTCTGCTTCCAATCAAAACACAGAGAAATAGAATGACTTGACCAAGGCCATATTACTCAGGATTGGAAAGTTGAGATCAGTGCTGACGACGCATCACCTCACAAATCTGTTCTCACTAACATTTCCTAATGAATAAAGTTTGCAAAAAAATTATGGGTTGGGATTTTTGATTTAGATTTACAATCCATAGTGCAGGCTGGAGCAAAGACATTTGAAGCTTGTGTGCTGTAACCAAATTTTCTTTCAAGGAACTCTAGAAATGTCTCCAGGCATCCAGGTGCTTCATGAGCCCAAGTCGACAAACGCTTACTTATGGGTAAAGAATCATCTAACATTAAACTAACATTTACCAAGCACTTAGGTGTTGGCATCTAAGCTAGGATATTTCATATATATTATCTTATTTAATTCCTGCAGCAACCTCTGTAAGTAAATAGAGGTATAATGGAAAAGTTTGAATTTCAACAATTTGGCACTGTATATTTAGTCCTCTCCATCTCTAAAATGGGGTAGAATAATCTGTGCCTCAGATTTTCAAAAGACAAATTGAATTTGATAAAATTAAATGAGACTAAGTGGTTTGGTTGCTTGGGAGACAGGCAGTATACAAACATAACACTGATGAGTAATAGTGAAGTATTGTAAGGCTTTGTTCTTGTTACCCGTAATGCAATTGACCCAAAGGGATTGGCTTTAGGGAACTGTTTCTGGATACAAAGCAAAAGACTCCAAACACTCTTGTAAATTTCTAAATTCCAGTGAAGACGGTGCTGGAGTGATTATACAACAAGGATGGTTCCTGGCCACCAAAAGCAGCCGGGAAGCTTCCTGTTATTCTCAGTAATCCTGTGATTAATATAAAACCACTAAAGAGGTATTCCAGGCAAAGGACAGATTACAATTTCACAGAAACTGAAGCTTTTATTAATTTGAAGGGGGCTTTGTGTGTGTGTGTGTTTAAAGATGCAATTCTAAAATTCCTTGAAAGAAAAGACTCTCAACTCTTGTTCTGTTGCCCTGTCTGGAATGTAGTGGCACAATCATAGCTCACTGAAGCCCAGAACTCCTGGGTTCAAGTGATCCTTCCACCTCAGCCTCCTGAGCACCTAGGACTACAGGTGCACACCACCATACGCAGCTAATGTTTATCTATTTTTTGCTGAGGCAAGGTCTCACTATGTTGCCTAGGCTGGTCTTGAACTCCTGGGCTCAAGCATTCCTCCTGCCTCGGTGTTCCAAAGGGTTGGGATTATAGGCGTGAGCCACTGGGCCTGTCTGCGAGTAGACTCTTTATTTTTTAAAGAAAAAAGAATACAATATTACAAATACAAAATCAAAATCAGACACAAAAATGCATATTTTGAAAGAAAAATAAATCTCAACTTATTATAGACATTACAAACCTGATAGATATTTAAAAAAATCAAACATCTAAAAACCTTGATACCTTTATTAATGAACGAATCTCTGTAATTCTTTATTCATACTCATTCTTGACTACATATTGCTGGGTCACCTCTTCATATAAAAATAGAGTTTTAAAATTTTCTTTTTCTGTAAAGGGAATAGAAAGATAATTTCATGTTATTTCAGTTGATTGAAATGTATTTTTATAAAATTATTGATAGTTTAGAAAAGTTTTATTCAGCTTCATAACTGATAATGATTTTATACATTTTAAACATGCTTTTCAAATTTAGGAAAATATTTATGAAGTTTCTTTCACACATGAGATTTGAGATTTGGAAAAATTTTCACAGACTACCTCCTGGTTTGTATATTTTTAATCTCATTTTATTTTGTTACCCTCATGCTTCCTGTGCTGTCTACCTTGGGGCGCATTAATTGTTTCCATAGGACCTGAACTTTGGCCCTGTCCTTCCTTTGAATCACGGTATTAGCTGGTTTCAGTATTCTTGGAGGCCAGTCCTACATAGTGTAAGCAATAATTTAATTCATCATGAAAGTGACTGTAAACCACAGAAGTACACCCTACTAAACCCCACCTGAACGTAAACCTACCTTAGCTGCTTCTAAATCCAATCTCACAAATGCCAATGTCCATTTTAATGCCCAACAGGAGAGGAAGAGTCATGGAAGTGAAAACAGAATAGAAAGAAACAGGATTCTTAACTGATTGCGGTTAAAATAATTACTTTTTTAAAACTGAAAAAAAAAAATACAGAAAGAAAAATGGCCACAGAAACACATTGCTAAGCCTTTTCCCAGGGCCTTAGAAGGGACTGTCAAACAGAGATATTCTGAAAACTTTAAAAAATTTTTAAATGGACACAAAACAATTATACATATCTGCAGGGTTCATCATGATATGGTCATATATGTAATGTAAGTGATCAGATCAGGGTAATCAGCATATCTATCATCTCAAATATTTATTATTTACGTTGGGAACATTCGATATCCTCCTTCTAGCTATTTGTAGCTGTGTAATACATTATTGTTAACTGTAGTCATCCTGCAGTGCTATAGAACACTAGAACTTATTCTTCCTACCTAACTGTAATTCTATTTCCTTTAACGAATCTCTCCCCAGCCCTTTCTTCCCCCTGCCCTTCTCAGTCTGTAGTATATCCTCTGTTGTATGTTTTACTTTGATGAGTCAACTTTTTTCTAGCTCCCACATATGAGTGAGCACATACAGTGTTCAACTTTCTGTTCCTGGCTTATTTCACTGAACATAATGTCTTCCACTTTCATCCATATTGCTGTGGATGACAGGATTTCATTCTTTATGGTCAAATAATATTCTATTGTGTGTATATACCACATCTTCTTTATCTAATTGTCTGTTGTTGGACACCTGGGTTCGTTCCGTATCTTGGTTATTGTGAATAATGCTGCAATAAACAGGGGGTGCAGATGTCTTTTCTTTACACTGACTTTCTTTCCTTTGGATAAATGCCCAGTAATGGGATTGCTGGATCATATGGTCCTTCTAATTTTACGTGGTTTTTTTTGTTGTTGTTTTTTGTTTTGTTCCAGAAATCTCCATACTCGTTTCCATCATGGCTATACTAGTTTACATTCTCAGCAACAGTGTGTTCCCTTTCCTTTATATCTTCACTAGCATTTGATATTTTTTGTCTTTTTGATAATAGCCATCCTAACTGGGGTGAAGATGATATCTCTTTATCCTTTTGATTTGCATTTTTCTGATCATTAGTGATGTTGAGAATTTTGGAATATATTTGTTGGCCATTTGTATGTCTTCTTTCAAAAAACATCTGTTCAGATCACTTGCCCATTTTCTCATTGATCGTTTATTTTATTTTACTTTTTATTTTTTGCTGTTGAGATGTTTGAGTTCCATGTATATTCTGAATATCAATCCTTTATTGTATGAATCATTAACTTCAGAATAAAATCCACTTGGACTCTAGGATTGTGGAAGGAGCAACAAATTTGTGGTGTAGGACCTTGAATCTAGTTTTGGCTCTTCCACTGATCACCCTTGTGGAACTTGGGCAAGTTATTCACACCCTAGCCCTCACTTATTCCTTTAAAAAATGAGAGTTTTGAATAGATAACACCCACACCCCACCCCCTGGAAAAAAAATCTCTTCTATCTCTGACATTGTCAGAACTGGCTGCAATAGCAAAATACGCACAGATGGGGGCCTCACCACCTTCATAGGCTCAGGACAGAGCTTCTAGGCCTAAATTCAGGAGACAGAGGCAACCCTAGCCATTTCCACTCCGTTTTGGAAGCAGCTGCCTTGTCTTTCAAGAATGCAGTCAGACAGCTTTTTTTTTTTTTTTTTTTTTTTTTTTTTTTTAAGAAAAAGGTGTAGTCTTTCCAGGGACTTTAGTCCCCTTTGCTTCCCAGTGATTTTGTGAGTCACTAAATGATTGATGGGGGGCTTGTTTCCATGGTGACCACTTCTGTCCTATCTAGCAGCTGGAGAGCTTAACCCAACCCTGACACAGCTTCCTCAGTTGGGCTGGGCATCCACTTAACCAAAGCATTCAAGGGCAGGACTTGACAGCTCTGAACTCTGGGCCGTGGATAGGATTCCAGAAGAAAGAAGGGTGGGAGCATGGTGAAACCACTCATCTACGCTCTCATTTTTTTCCACAGTTAAAGTCTCAAGAGTTGTGCCCCAGCTAGAAAGGAACCTTGATAGCAAAGGAGTCTTGAAGAGCTCTTGGATACTGAATGAACTATTTCTTGGTGGATAGGGCTGTCCAGTGAGACTTCCCAATGCCATTTGCTTCTGATCTTTATAGAGTAATCTTTTATCTTCCCTGGCCCCTTGGGCTAAGTTTGCTATACCTCAATCTCAGTAACTGCCACTTCTCTGCCACCAATCAATTCTCTCTCTGTTTCTGGGTCTGTTCTCATGTTGCCTTTTCTCCAGGCTTGTCAATATAAAAACAAGAGCCATTTGCTTGAATGGAGGGCTGTGCCTAAAAGTTAAGAGACAGTCACAGCTGTGTTAGAGGATTCAGGCATGGAGTACATTCTAAAATAGAACTCAGCCGCAGAGGGCATGGAAACATGCCGTGCTCAAGGCTGCCAGGGAATGCAGCCCTGAAGCTTGGGTTTTTCACGCCTCAAACTCATTAAACCCCCAGCCTGCATTTCACACATCACATCCTTCCAGAATTTCTGGCTTCCTTCATTCAAATAGAATACTCTTTTCTTCCTCAGGTGGCTTAATTGGTTCTTTACCAATTTCTTATTGATATTACTATTTATCCAAAATTTTCTAAATGCCATGACTTTACCAGTGGGGAACAGAATGTTCCTATGGAGGGAAGAATTGTTCTGATTATTAGAATTACTGAATTATAGGCATGTAGAACTGGATAGGTTACTAAAAATCATGTAGTTTTATCACCATCATCCTACAGTTTGGGTAAAAACAGGACCAAAGGTTATATGGTGAGCTGGCTCATAGCCAAAAAAATAGAAACTGATTTTCTCCCCTGTTTTTATTTCTACTAAGTTATTTAAAAATTATTATGCTAACATCAAATAGCTTTGTGAGTGTACTTAAGATTTGTAGAAATACGCATCTAATATAGTCATCTAGCTAATTGACCTTATCTTTTGCTTTCATTTTAGAGTACAGCCTGGCCTAGAAGTGCCAAAGAAATTATTCCCTGATATACACAAACATCTTATATATTTGTTTTTATAATCCAAATATCCATGTACAAACATCAAAGTCCATATCTAAATACATCATCACATACACACTTGTGCAGGTGCAATCTCTGGCACAGTGGAGTACCAAGAAAAAAAATATGATAAATACTCTGCAAGGTGGGGTTCCCAGCATACTGAGAGGGTCAAGCAAGCCCCTTCCCCACCTCTGCATGCTATAACTCTAGGATAAGGCAGATTAGAATACCTGTTTTAAAAAGGTATAAGCTTGTAGAAGGAAGGAAGAAGAGAGAATGGTTAATTTAAACTGGGATGTACGTCTTTAAGGGGAGATAGCATTTGAACTAGTCTTAAAGAATGGGAAGGAATTTTACATGTACACAAGGGCAGGAGAGTAATAATCTACACAGAGAGATCAGTGTGAACATAGCCTGAAGGTGAGGGGGGCATTGAGAGTGTGGGCTCCACGTTGTGAGCAGCTGTATCCCATAGCTGGGTGAAAAGAAGGAAGCATAAAACTCTACTCAGAAAGTAGACACTCTCAAAGAGTTATACCTGCATTTCCAGATATGAATTTCCATAATAGAGGCAAACACACCAAACAGATAAGATCTTCAAATTCAGAGACTTCCTCATTTTAGCCATATCCCTATCAAGAAATCTCAAGATCTTTCTGCTTGTTGAGTTTTAAATCCTGGCTTTGCCACTTGATAACTCTGGAACGTTAGACAACTGACCTGATCCTCTCCAAGCCTCCCTTTTTGTGTCTATACAGCTCATCTAAGGTGCATGTGAAATGATGTAAAAAGCATGAAAATTTCTCAGTTACAGTACTTGGCACCTGTAAATATTTAAGTTCTTCCCCACAGCTACTGTCTTCCAAAGGCATGAAAAAAGGCACATCGACTTCATTAGCCGGATCACTTCTTGAGGCTTGGGTTTAATTGTTGGCAAATAAAAGAGTCAGTATGGCTATGTGAGGGTAATCAATTGTCCTGGTATTTCTAGGACTGAAGGGTTTCCTGGGATTTGAGACTTTCATTACGAAAACTGGGACAGTCCCAGGGACCCAGGATGATTGTCAGCCTACTTACGTGGCTAAGAGTGGAGCCTCTACAGCCAGACCATCCAGGTTCAGATCTGAGTTTTGCCATTACCATGTATATAACCTTGAGCAAGTTACCTAACACCCTGTGCCTCAGTTCCTTCTTCCAAAAAATAAAGATGATAATAATAGTGCCAACCTTGTAAAGTTATATGAGGATTACATAAAGTAATATATGTAATGTTAGCTGTCAATAGTAGTAGAAGATTCCAAGCTTTGTCTTCTCTCACCTACCACTACTTCTTTAGTCAATTATTTAAAAAATAACTTATTAGAAGGAATTAAATTAATTTCTACCTGTGTGCTTACACATTCTCTTATCTTTACAAGGGACTTGAAGTGGAATGAAACTCTCCTTCGAGTGCCCCTGGAGCCCTGGGCTTTCCCTGTCCTCAAATTCTGTGTGCTGCCTGATCTTTGCACCATTGGGTGTGGTGGAAAGCTGTGTGAGAACGTGGAGGGAAATGTGGTTTCTTACTCAAGTCCTTTCCACCCCTCCTGCAGGGGGCAGTGTAGGAAGAGCATGGACTGAGAGGACACAGCTCTATCTCATTGACCTTGGCCATGGCCTCTCTGTCTCTGGATCTCAGTTTCCTAATCCTTTAAAATGTGGGGGTTGTGCAACAAGATACCCCATGACCCTTTGATTCTGGGTGGAAACATCGCACCAGACACATTTTCTTGTTTCTCTCTAGCTGAAGAAATGCAGAAGAGAGAAGCGGAAGCAGTCTCCTTGCATCTCCCCAAATTTTTTACAATCCTAAGGAGAATTCTGAAGTATCACACAAAGGGTTGTTTAGGCTCTGCTCCCTCTAATTACGGCCCATTAAGGCCTCAGATCCCTCCTGTCTGCAGAATGTGCTATTTAACATTCTCCCTGGCAGTGCCTTCATGAAGGACGCAAGCCATTGCACTCACTTCTGTTGATGTTTATGTTGAGAAAGTAGATAATCCTCACTGCAGTGACAAGTTGATTGAAGCAAGTAAAAACCGAATAGGGTTTAGAATTGTAATTGCTGACAGATTCATAATGGTGTGTGAGGCTTGGTGTCTGCCTGGCTGGCCCTGCTGTTCAGAACAAAGTGTGAAATTAAAGAGTATATTGTTTCTGGTATGAAATTTCTCAACCCCAGAATTGTTTCTTTTCTGAATGAAGGTGTGGGGGAGGAAAAAAAGGAGCCTTTCTAAAAATGAAGTAGGAAAACATCCACTTAAAATCTCAGTTCTTAAACAGGTCAGCACTTAAAATAGGAGGAACAAGATAATCAGGTGAGGTTTTCCAGTGAAAAAGTAATGTGAGGATGGATTTGGGGCAAGATATCTGAGTTATCACCAGGTGGTGACACCATGTCACTCGGGGAGGTCACTTAACTTCTCTGATCCATCTATTAAATGAGTGTTTTATATTGAAATTGTTTACAATTTTGTCGTCTTCCACTGGTTTTATACTGCATCTTTCTAGGAAGAGTAATATATAATCACACAAAATCAGAATACTGTTGGTTGAAGGGTCCCTAACGAATGGAAATAGTAGAGAACATTTATTATCCATTGATATATATGTATATATATGAAATGATACAAAATGGACTGCAAAGATTTAGAAAATATGTAATAGTGACTGTCCCTGGGTTGATAAGGGAGTGAGACTAGAGATTGAAAGAAGTTCAATTGTATCTGCATAATTTAATTTCTTATATAAAAATGTATGGAAGTAAATATGACACAATGTAAACAGCTTTTCAGTTATGAGTGGTGGGAAATAGGTGTGAAAACAGTTAAGTACTTTTTGTACTTCTGTTTCTCTTAATTTATAATAAAGTTGACTAAACGTTCATTGCCCCTTCAAATTCTGATATTTTGTGATTTTGTAAGATACCGTTTTTGAACCTCAGCTTTCTCATTCATAAGAAGGTAGGTATAGGTTACATCTAAGTTTCTTTGAATTCCCAAATTCTATTTCTGGTAAGAAAATAAAAACAGGAATGGTTGGTTGACAGGGAAGGCAGGACCTATTATTGTAAGTCAGCATGCTGGAAGATTGCATTGGGACCCTCTTCAAAATAAGTGTGTTGGTTTTGTCCTTCTCCCAATTTCTAGTAATTCCACATAGATACATAGTTCCCAAATGCTAATTTTAAAATTTAATATTTGAGAATCACCTACAGCATTTCCATATTAAGAGGAAAGTGGGAATAGATAACTTCAGGTTAATAATAAGTAACCCTTTTACTCACTCACCAATTGTTATTATGGGCTGGAATTAAGTCTTACGTTACACTAAAAGCAAAATATGAAATGCCTATTTTTATAAATAAACTTTAATTCTGAATTATGATTATCTTCTTTGTCTCTTCATATTCCCATCCCACACCAATTGAACTCTTCCAGCCTCATCCTCTAAATTTATACTAGCTTTTCTCCCGGTAATACGGTGAGAAGCTTTAGGCACATTATGGACTAATAAATTGACAGTTTCTAGATGAAAGCAAATATAGAGACAATGATTAAAGAGATTCTATACTAGTAAAGTGAATAATAAACACTCAGAGATTGTCCCTCGATAAAGAAACCCCGTGGGCATATTTCAAAGTCCATTTAGTGGTCAGGGGTTGGGGAGTTTTTTGAGAAGAACATACCATAAATCACTTGGTCTTCATATTTTTTCTCTAAGGAGACACAGACTGAAGCCATGACTCGAGCTAGCCAAGTCTTTAAACCTGTGGTTCCAGGAAGTCTAAAAGTTCTGAAGCTGAGACCACTGAATTATGTTTCCAGTATCAAAAGCCAACCTGAATGTTGATATTCCCCTGGCAACCTGAAGGGAGTAAAATGTGATGGCTCTCTATCCTTCTTTAGCTGTTTTGTGTAATGACTTTCATTCTTTCTTATGCACAGTGGTGTAAAATACACAAAAAGGTACCTCTTGGCTACTTGAAATCTAGCAAATGCAATTTAGCCACTTTCCACATTGAATCTTTTTGTTAGCTTTAAGCAGCTATCTTTTTAGATTTGTTTGTTTTTCTTTAATAAAACGTCTCAGCCTGATCAGCTTAAAGTGTAATTGACGGGGAGAAAACAGAGCCTGGATTATTGTCACTGTAGATGGACCATAAAGAAGAAAAAACCTGATGACAGCAATATGTGGGAGAGAGGTTCCAGTGATAGTGTATTTTCCGATCCATTGACAGTCAATGCGTGTTTACGGAAATCATCTTCTATTGCTGGATTTCCATCTCAAGTCTTGGAAAAGAAGATTGAGATGGTAAGGAGAGAAGAGGAGACATTTGGAATGGTCTCTGAAAGAGATCACATCTTCTATAAGGCTTGATTTCATGTAACTCTATCTCTTGCCTTTCAAATACTATGCGTTAAATGAATAAAATGAACTGTATTTCTGTTGACATCTTTGAGAAATAAAATACATCGATATTATACTTGATAAAGGGAATTATGTAGCCCATCTGTATCGTTTAAATACGAGGAAAACTTGAGCCTGTGAAAGCCCATGATCACCCATTCATTGAGAATCAGATTTGGAAGCTGAATTTGATTTTTCCACAAAGCTCATGCTCAGTTTGACCTCCAGATTTAATCTACAGTGGATTTAAATTTTAGCTCTTCTTTGTAAGTCTTGTACATTCTTGGGCATGCTACTTAACCTCTGTACCTCAGTTTCCTCATCTGTCAGAGATGCTAATATCTACTTAATAGGGTAGTGTTAAAGATTCAGTGATATAATATAGGCATAATGCTTAGCACAGTGCCAGTAACATGTTAACACAATACTACTGGCTATTATTGTCATTACGCCTTGGAAATTATAGCATCATAGGTCAAAATGTACAGTTTCTAGAGAGGGGGGTATTGTTTTACGGTAACAAGAAAGAAATAAATTCAATCCTATCACACACTGTCATGAGTAAGAACCTTTTGAGGTTGTGCATTGCATTCAGATTAAGACTACGTTCCTTATCTTCAGGATATGGCTTAAAAGATGCTCCTTGATTGGTGCTAACAGACATTTCTAGCCTCATTCTTTGTCATTTTCCCTTCTGACTTACCTGCCTGCTGCTACCCTCTACAAGGTTTGATTAGCCTTATCTTAGTTTTCTGAACAACCCATGTTCTTCCTCGCCTCTAAAGCTTCATAGGCATTCCCTCTGCCTGACAAATGCCTTCTCTAACCTCTTCTTCTGGTTAATTCCACTTATTCTTTAAGTCACATAGCTCTGCCTATGCAGTCTCCTGAAAATCTGTACTTACTTCACATCCAATAAGACATAAATCTGAGTATCATATTTTCTTGTGTATCTCCTGGCTTGACTCGACATACACGTTTAAAGTCAGGGCCTATATTCTGTTCACTGCTGTATTTCTAGCTCTGGAATAATGATTGCCGTGTGGTAGCTGCTAAATAAATATTTGGTGAATTGAGCGAATGATCCATGGAGTAACTTTCTCCCTACAGAAGGAATCTTGATAAGCTTGTGGGAAGCTGCTGAAGACTTCTGAGAAAGTGACTCTTCCCACCCTTTTACTCCTAAGAGAGTAAAAGTTTGGTTTTTTTTGCTTGTTTTTTTCTACTCCTAATTGCTGGTAAATGGGAGCCTCTACACCCAGAGCTGCACCTACAGGTCGGTGTCAAAATCAATGAAGCAGCAATTTCCCAAGAGGGACACATCCAAACATCTGACTTCACATGATCAGGGTTTAGGAGAATACATTGCGTTGCCCTGAAAGAGGCTTGGAAAATCAGCAATTAAGCCATGGGAAAGAGAGGAGAATGGTGATTAGGTCTCTACACTCAGCAAGGGACTCGAAGAAGTATGATTTCCATTGTCTCACTGGATAATCCTCCCTTACATTTTCTCATGATTGCCTGTAATAAGATTTCTTAATTGTTCAGGGGGTTTAGAGTATGATCCCTTGAATGTATAATTATCTCCATTATTCAAAACAAAGGAGACGCGTGCCAGTGGAAAAAAAATAAATAAATAAAAATGTAGCCTCTAGCAGAAAATGGAGCTAAACTCCCTCCTCCACCCTCAGATTCCTTTTTTCTGTTTTTTTTATTTTTATTTTTTATTTTTTCCTAATGCCCTTGATCACATAAAATGCTCCACATTCCTGTTTCTGTTGGCTTTCAAAAATTGCAGTGGCAAAATAAGAAGTACAAATGGCAGATGAGCACTCTGATCAAAAGGTATGCAGCGTTCAGTTCAGATCAGAAGGATATAGCATCCCATCGCACAGTAGGGCGTGTGCTAGGTTGAAATGAATTTGCCACACACACCTTCATAATTAGTTTCAGTGTTATTATTATTATTATTTATTAACTCATCTCTCCTTAGGAAATAAAATACGTTATTTATTGATATTCCTGAAGCCCTTTGAACAGTGGCTCTGGTTTTTACAGCCAAAGCCAGTGCTTAGTAACTGCCTCCCACCCTGCCTACAATCCCTGGGACCCTCAAGTGATGAAGAACAATGAGAAAAGACCCTACATAGGATCATGATGACTGGGTTCTAGAGTTGTCTCTGATGCATACTGCCTGTGAGATCTTGAGCTATTACTTCTTGGATTTTAATTTGCTCATCTTTAAAGAGGGCATTAATTATCACCAGGTATTGATGATTTTTTTCTTCTTGTAAAGAGTCAAATAGTAAATATTTCAGGCTTTGCCCGCAAAATGCTATTTGCCACACTTACTTTTTTCTGCTGCTATAGCACAAAAGCAGCCCCAGACAGTATGAGGAAGCATGACTGTGTTTCAATGAAACTTTATTTATGGACACAAATTTAAAATTTCATGTAGGTTTTACATGTCATGTCTTCTTTGGATTTTTTTCCAACTATTTAAACACATAAAAACCATTCTTAGCTCCCGAGCCATCAAAAAATAGGTGGCATGCCCTATTTTGCCAATCATGAATCTACACAGTGGTTCTCAAAGAAAGGTCTATAGACCTTGGAAATGCACTTTGCTCCATTGATCTGCTTTTCCATCTTGTCACAATATTTAATTCACTTTGAATTTCAAATGCAATTTAATGTGGGCATGTGATTTTTTATTTATCAAAAGGAGTTTTAAAACATTTAGGAATTTTTAAAATTATTATTATCTCCAAGGTCATCACATTTATACTTTACGAGCCCCTGGAATACCCTGTAGCTGACCTCCAGCTTCTAGGGTGACTCTAGGCCACCATGGACCAAACAACATATGTTAAATTTTATTTATTCATGGCCATGGCAGAGAGTTGAGGCATGAATAATACAAAAGAGTGGATAAAAAATCATTTATCCTGCATTCAGCTTTAAAATACAGCATGGATAATTTTTTTCCTCTGAAGATTTACCTTCCTAATCCCTTTTGCTGATATGAAAATGAGTTTGCATTACCTGAGCTCACAGTGGATTATGGCAGAATTGGGACGCAGAGATGTGCTGGAAATGCAATAAGAGTAACACCCCAGGTTAAAGTTTTCTCCTTGATGCCTCTTGTCTCTCCCAGACCCTGGAAATTTTCCTTGTCACCAGTTGCATCATTGAACCCTCTCATATGCACATGATATTGTCTTTCCCATTCTGGTCTTGAATCCTTAGCTCCTGAGACCTCCCTCATGTTTCCCAAGTGGCAACTAACCACTATGTGAGATCCTAGGGGCAAAGAGGAGTTCTTATAACTTACACATGATTATCTTAGGCAATAAGTCATACTGGAATAATGAGTCCTGTGATTTCACCTGCACAGGAGATTAATAATATAGAATTCTATTTATTAAGATATAAAATGAATACTATAGAAATAGTTCTGCGCATCTGTCTGACATAGATTGAATTTGGCATAGAAGGGATAGACATAGAATGATTTTCATATTGACCATGACTAGGTAAAAATGTGGAGTTGGGAAACAAGGGCGGATGAGCTTATGAAGAGCTGCTGAAAACTTTTGAGAAAGTGACTCTTCCCACTCAGTGACTGATTTACAGGAATGATGGGGTGAGCGGTTAAGGATAGCATTAAGGATTCGATGATATAATCTAGGCATGGTGCTTAACGTAGTGCCAGTAACATGTTAACACAACACTACTGGCTATTATTATCATCGTTATGATTGTTACACCTTCAAATGATGACACTGTGGGTCAAAGTGTATAGTTTCTAGAGAGGGAGGCGTTGTTTTACTGTAATGAGAAAGAAGTAAATCCAATCCTAATTACACGTCCCTACCATAGGTGGTCTGAGACTATCACTGAGCTGGTCCTGGAATCTTGAGTGGATTCCGGTAGGGTCCTAAGGTATCCCATGCCACAGGGGAGCAGCACTGAACAACAAATGCTGCTGCATCATGTCTGGGCCAAGAAGACCAAAGACTTATCGCATAAGTGACTGAAGCCCCAGAGTAGCATGGAAGGTGTCCAGAAATTATCTATGAATCTCTTCAGAAGGCTCAGAGATGGCAGTTTGTGAGCCAGGAATGGCAGTTTGTGAGCCAGGAAAAGTCTCACAGTCAGGAAAAGGCAATGTCAAGGCAGAAAGTGATGTGGAACATATGACAAAAGACTCATGGAATTTCAAAGAACAAAAAATATTTAGTGCTGACTATGTGCCAGATACATGACACTAGTCAGTCACAATTCTAGTCATATGAGATACAGTAATGGGAAGGAAAGAGATTAAAAAATCTCTGCCTTCATGAAGCATTTTGCTGATGGAGAGTGGAAGGAGAGGAATGAAAAATATACACAATCAAGGAATACTCAAGAAGCTGATAAGTGGCACGGGAAAAACAGAGATTGGGAGGAGACTGCTGGAGGAAGGTGGCCAATTTTAAATATGGTAATCAGGGAAGGTCTCACTGAGCAAAGACTGAAGAGAGTGAAAGAAAGAACCATGGGAATCCCTGGGAACAACCAGTGCAAAGCCCCTGAGGCAGGTGTGTGCTTAAAGTGTTGGATAAACCAAAGAGGCTAGTATAGCTGCAATGTGGTGAATTATGAGTGAGTAGAGGCAGTTGAAGTCAGACAGGTCATATGCATCTAGACCATGCAGAGACATGCCGGTCATTGCAGGCTTTGGCTCTTGTTACAATGAGATGGGAAGCCTTTAACTATTTTGAACAGAGGAGTAACACAGTCTGACTTATTTTTCAGCAGGGTCATTTTAAATGCTCTGAGTAAAATAGCATGTAGGAGTCAAGGGAGAAGCAGAGATAGTAGTCAAGAGGCTATTGCAATAATCCAGGTGAGATACAATGGCGGCTTGGATCAGTGTGCTACAGTGTAGGTTAATATACATGCTTGAACTCTGGATGATTTTAGAAGCTAGAATGAACATCACTTTATGAGAGAATAAATGTAGGTTATAACGAAAAAGAGAAAAATCAAAGATAACTTGACGATCTAGGCCTGAGCAACTGGAAGAATAGAGTTACCATTTACAAAGTTTGGAAGACTAAGAAAGGTGAAGGTTTGGTGTTATGGGATATCAGGAATTGATCTGGGACATGTTGAGAGTTGGATGTCTATTTTATTTTCAAGAGAAGGTGGGATCTTACATATAACTGAAGGCACTGGAGAGGAAAGAAGGCAGTGGTGCACATGGGATTTGATTTTGGTAAGTAGAAAGGCAAACACATTGGTGAATATCAGCTTGTATTGATGCAGCTAGGGCCCAGATGTTTTCCCTGCAATGTAACGTAAGTCTCTCAGAGCTTACATGTGCTCTTGCAAAGAAGACAGAAGGGAAATCATAAACTGGCAGACTTAAATTTTAAAATGACTAAGTTTACCAAGAAATGCAAAAATTAAGTTATTTTTCTGCCTCCACACAGAATGAGGCTTAAATAAATATTATATGCAAATATATTACAATTTTCTTTTTATATCTGTGTGTCGTGTACTGGAAATATCATATGTGGTATACTTTTTAATGGTATGAGTAATGGAAAGACAATAAAATGAGTGTATGAGTTTAATGAAAGAATATACGGAAAGATAAATTTGAAAGCAGAATGGAAAATGTGAGATAAAAGAAAGAGATATGGAGATCCTTTCAATGGAGAGGAGAGGTATATAATGATCCTGCCCTTTTTTGTTGCATTGGAATGCATCTGGATAGCAACTCTTGCATCCAGGGACCAGACTTTTGAGTGATATTGACGATGAAAGAAATCTGCAGAGGGCCAAGGCCTAAACCACTTTCTGTAAGGGAGTATCTTGGAGCATACTCAATCAACCTTATAGAGATACTCTGTAAGGTAGTATCTTGGAACATATCTTTATCATCTGTATACAACTGAAGACCTGGCATGGAGGAGAGGTTCTACTTCTGTTCTGTGGTCCTAAAGGATAGATTCAGACCAGTGTTACGGAAGCTCTAGTAAAAATGATTTCACAAGGTGAAATAGCCAGCATGGTTCAAAGATAGGATGAGCTGCCCCTCGGAGTTAGTGAGCTCTCTGTCAAGGGAGTGTTGAAACAGAAATCCCATTGCCATTTGGCAGGGAACTATATAAAAAGAGTTCAGTGTCAGGCTCCTGCCCAAACCTGGGATTCTATTAGGCAAAAATGGCAGACTGAAAGCACTGATTGAGACAAATGCCACGTATAAAGGCTCTGCAGGAAATGGCAAAGACCAAAAATGAAGACAAAACTATGAAGTCATTTTCTGCATTTGGCAAAGAAGAATAATGACTGCCCACATCACTTAGTATAGACTCATTGGCTGACTTGATTGAAAAATTTTTGTTTTTTTTTTCTAGATGCAGGGACTTGAATATTGCCTAAATAAATAATGAATAATTTGGCAGCTAGGGGTAGTTTCAGAAGAGAGTTCTTATTGTTACTTTTTATAAACATACTAAAGGAAAGAAAATAAATGTTCTTAAAGGAGGTTTTAAAGGATCAGAAGCTGGGATTGAAGAAGAGGCCACAAAGCTTCATTTTACTGTGGGGTGTCATTTTTCAAATGGCTCCTAATCACATTGCTGAGTCTGCCTGGAAGGACCAAAATATCAGTTCTCTTACCAGCAAAACAGTGCAGTGATTACTGTCTCATGCAAATGTATCGGGATTTCAGCTGAGATCCACACAGCACAATTACAGTCTCTGTGCCCTTAAGTTGGCCTCAGACACTTTTGGACAAACTAAAAAACTATAGTCATGCCATGAAGGTCTATACGGGTCTTAGAAACAGGATCTTACCTCAGTTGCATATCATCTTCTTTTGAGTTTGCAGCTCAGAGTTTACAATTTGCACAGTCATTTTTTTTCTCCCAGAAATTTAATATTTCATACCCATTCACGCAGCAAATGCTTTTTTACTCTTTACTATATATCAGGTGCTATATTAGTCACTATGGGATAATAAGTTAATGAGGACAGTGTCCTATTTTCAAGGAGCTCCTAGTAGGAGGGAAAGTCCAAGACTCCAACAATAAGGATGTTGTATGTTACATGCTAGAGTAGATGTGTGATAGGATATGATGATAATGGTAGATTTCAGAGAGTTGACATAGGCCAAATTTCAGAGGCAATGAGGTATTAGACAAAGAAGTAAAGCTGGAAGACTGTGTCTGGCAGAAAAAGACACACGTATTAAGGTCTAAAACATGAAATAGTAGGAAGAGTTAGTGTTTCAGGCTGGCTGGGGGAAAGACTGGTTGGATCTAAGGGGTTAGGGGTTATAGATGGGGCTAGATAGGTAGGATTGAGTCAGAGCACAAGAAATCTTGTGTGCTAACCCAAGAGATAGAATTCTATCCTGAAAGTTGGGAGAGATATTAAAACATTTTAAAGTATGGAAGTGATCATACAGACGTCAGCTTTTAGAAAAGTGAGAAATAAAAATAATCTAGAAGAAATTGCTGCAATGAGGGAAAAAAACACACACACACACACACTAAAACACTAGAATCCAGGGTCAGCTGCAATCCAAACCATATTTGAATCCTGGTGATTATGTCCTCCCCTCTCTCGTTTTGTTCCACTTTGCTTCAGCTGACTTTATATAGATACAATTGGAGTTTTGAAAAAAGCACATTTGTTCATGTAACCACCTCCCCAGTCAAGATCTAGAACATTTTTATCCTTGTAAAACATTTCCCCATATTCCTTTGTAGACAGTCTATACTCATTTCCAGCCCAAGATTTCTGTCACCATGAATAGTTTTGTCTCTTCCAGAATTTCCTATTAATGGAATCATACAGCATATATTATTTTTTTGTCTGGATTCTTTTGTTCTGCATATTTTTTTGAGGTGTATCCATATTGTTTTGTGTATCAGCATTTTTTTTTCTGTTATATTGAGGAGTGATAGTCCATCATACAGTTATACTGAAATTTGTTGATCTATAACCTGCTGATGAAGGTAGATTATTTCCAATTTGTGTCTTATTCTTTTTTTTATTATTTTAAGGGAATTCTTTAAAATCTAGTAGACTCTGTTGAGTTGAGTGTCAGGTCCCTTATACACAAAGTAGTAAGTGTAACTTGCTGCACTTTTGAAGGATAATTTGGCAATACCTATTAAATCTTTAAAATGTTTATTCTCTCTCTCTCTCTCTCTTTTTTTTTTTTTTTTGAGATGGAGTCTCACTCTGTTGCCAGGCTGGAGTGCAGTAGCATGATCTTAGCTCACTACAACCTCTGCCTCCCGGGTTCAAGTGATTCTCCTGACTTGAATCCCGAGTAGCTGGGACTACAGGCACATGCTACCATGCCCGGCTAATGTTTGTATTTTTAGTAGAGAAGAGGTTTCACCATGTAGGCCAGGATGGTCTCTGTCTCTTGACTTCGTGATCCTCCCACCTTGACCTCCCAAAGTGCTGGGATTACAGGTGTGAGCCACCGTGCCCGGCCTATTCTCTCTTTACTTAGTTATTCTACCCTTTAGAATCTATCATACGAAATATCCCAACAAGTATGTAAGGCCATTGGTACAAATGTATTTGCGTCAACATATTTTTATAATTATCTATATTTTTTTCCTGTTTCATTTATAAGTTTCATTTATTTTATACAGGATTGATCTTCTGTGTCCTTATCTTTTATTCTTTTCTGGTGATAAGCTTTATTAGCTGTCCTGTATGAAAATTTAGGAAGGAGTGCATGTTTTCAATATAATAAATTGAATAATCCCCGTTTATTATCCAAAAATCTAGTTATTTATATATGTATTTGAATTTATCTGAATGTTTTGATTATTTCAGAGTTGCTAACTTTGGCCTTTCTTTTCCATTTATAATTCTGAACTTGAACAGAATGTAAGAAATCACTTGATGACTCATTTAAAATGCCACTGTTTCTTGCAATTCTCTTGGGCATCCTGGACACCTCATTGTCAAGCAGGGCTTTAGCCAAATGCCCTCTCAGCAAGGGTTTTGGAGACATCTAATGAGTTCACTATTAATGACAATTAAGTGGTCATTGAAGTCATTTTTGTTTCATATTTGATGGAATTTAGTCATAGGCCAAGCAAATGTCCTTCACAGAGAAAGGCTAAGCAATAGCAGAGCACTGGTTCCAAGGATGCTCTGTCTATGTATTGGTGTTTACACTCTCCAGATGTCCACTGGAGCTCACATGGCCAGAATTACAATGTTGGCTGAATCTATAAAACACAAAAGCTTTAAGGCAGATGCCCAGTTCAATGAGATGAATCAAAGTCAAACCCTACCATTAGGAAAGTTTAGATCTGAAATTTGGTATTCTACTTATTCATTCATTCATACATCCATACATTCATTCATGTGTTTATAAGTTCTACTTTTATGCAAAAGCACTTCTAGATTCTGGGCCATGAGAGTAAAATAGGAATGGATCATTCTTTGACCTCTAGGAATCACCTGTCTAATAAGAGAAATAAAATAGGTGAGTAATAACAACGGTAATACTGAATCCTTATTATGTATTGGGAATCATGCCAAGTATTTCATATTACTTTTATGATTTAATCTGCACAGCAGGTGATATGATTCTCACTATTTTATAGAAGAGAAACCTGAGATCTAGAGAAGTTAGTAAACTTGCTCAAAGTAACACAACCAGTAAGAAGCAGAGCTAGGATTTAAACCCAGACAAATGGACCCAAGGACCAAGGTTTTTAACCTTCCCACTCTGCTGTTCCTGAAAAGAATGTTGGAATTTCATAGGTGTCCTGGGCAGTTTGAAAGTAGAAGTCTTTCTAGAGGCTTTGGTAAGGGTGTTGCCAGCAATCCAGTATGGTCTCAAACAATTACTCATTGTTTTCCACACGTGTCACAAATTCTTTCACACTTTTCTGCTTTTGCTGCGTCAACTTTAGCTGAAATGAGTTCACATCTGTAGTCTCCTTATCAAATTCTACTTGTCCATTAAAGTGGAGGTCTAATAGTGTTGATTTCATGAAATTCTTCTTGAAACCTACAGTCAGAATTGCTTGTTTTTTCTCTGCATTCTATCACTATCACCAGTTACTTGTAGCCACAGTTTATTTTGCCAAATATTAGAGTTGACGTTTTACACTTTTATTCTTTCTGTGCCTTTCTGAGTGCAAACTGAGTATTGTTCATCTCTTATGAATACAGGGCATGGTAGTTGCTTGCTGAGTAAGTGAATAACCTCGTTTGTCAGTTTGTGCAGAAGTAGGTGTACTATGACCTGCTAGAGTGCTCACTAAGGGTTAAATATTTCCAAGACAGCGTCTGGAATGAAGGAGTTACATTTTTCTTGAAGAATCATTATCTTCAGGTAAACTACTTTCTCATCCTGACATGTCCTGAAAAGAGAAATTTTTTATTGGCTCCAGTTTTCTTCCTTCTCCCTTCTTTACAGAAAAAAAGAGTCAGCTTGAGGCCAGTTGCGCAAAAGCAGTTGAGATGACGAGAACTGATCATAAATGTTACAGACCAATGTTTACCTGTTTCTTTTTTTTGAGACAGGGTCTCACTCTGTGACTCATTTTGGAGTGCCGTGGCAGAATCATAGCTCACTGCAGCCTCAACCTCCTAGACTCAAGTGATCCTTCCACCTCAGCCTCCCGAGTAGCTGGGACTATAGGTGCGTGGTACCACACCTGGCTAATTTTTTATTTTTTGTAGAGATGGGGTCTCCCTGTGTTGTCCAGGCTGGTCTTAAGCAATCCTCCCACTTCTGCCTTCCAAAGTGCTGAGATTATAGGCGTGAGCCCAGCCTGTTTCCCTGTTATAACCTCCCAAAAGCCCAGAAACGTCCCCATAGTCTGGTATATAAATATTTCTTTCTCAACAACAATTTTATTCCACCACATTAAGGAATACAACTATTGAGATTTTTCCCAGTTCTGTGCTCTCTGCCAAGGAGATTGAGAGGATCCCCAGAGATCATAGAACTGCCTCATTTTATGGGCCCAAATATAGGCTATTGTCATTTCTCTGACTGTTTGCACAGAGTCTTGGGGAGGTAAATTGGTTGTGCAAGATCATAGGGCTATTTATCAGGACTTTGTAGAATGAACTCCCTCAAATCACATGGAACTAAATTAAAGCTACTAGGCATTGCCTCTTATTTTAGAATTTAAATCATAATCAGTTCCTGCTTTCATACAAGAGCTCAGAGAGAAAATGTTGGAACTAAAAACACAGAGGAATAAGAATGGGTAATTTTTATGAAGCCAGGGGTTCAGATAATAAAAGAAGGCCATCGCTTCTGGCTTCCCTATCACCTAAAGTCCTGTTGCATCAGCCAGTCTCCCATCCCAGCTAGAGAACTAAGTTAACCGCAAGCTACTCAGAAAGCTACATCGATTTCAAGGTTGTAGCCCTGGCTGTGCCTTCTATTTTTTTAAATCTGAAGTGTTGGGAGGAGAGGGGTTTCAGCAGGGTAGGGAGATAGAAATTAGAGGGGAAGGGGGTTATTTCAGGCCTTGCTTCTCTAAGCCTTCAATGTCTGAGCTCCAGGACAGACCTTCCTGTTGTGAAATACTGGACCAGTTGTTGCCCTCTGAAGATAAACAACATTCCAGCAGTTCCCCTAGAGCTACCCGAGGCCTTGTGCTTTTTAACATTTCCCTGGCCCTGCAGTGATCCAGGAGCTGAGGATTACTGCAGTACCTGCTGCAGCACACACAGCATTAGCTTTGTGGTCTCTGTGCTCTTAAGCTGGGTTATGGTAATGAATCCAGGGTGAGATCTGGGTGCCTCTGCCTGGTTGTTAAACTGATGAAACACTAACATCTTTTGTGTAGCTTTGGAAGCCCAAGCTGTGCTGATTGGAGGTGGTGAGAACAAGGGCTCTTTGCCCTAATGTGTGAGGTTTCTGTCTTCATTAAAGTTTGAGGCTGAATTAAGACTCACTGGGGTCATGTAAGGGCAATTTTGCAAACCCAAGGCAAGCTGTTAACAAAATCAACCTGGGCTAATCATCAAAGGGTTGGACCTAAGGTTGCTATACTCAATAGAACAAGCATTTTAAATAAATTTCTCATAAGTTGTTGGTTTCTTTATGTGGTGGGTGTGGCTTTAAAGAGCACAAAACCACAACAAATCAAAGAGTAGCTCAGGCTTGTCTTTTGCTTTATGGCTGAGGGTTTGAATGATGATTCATGGACTGTGAATGCCAGCCTCAGTCCCTGGCTTAGGTCGACCTGCGAACACCACCAGGGCCAACAAATTCATGAAACAAATTCTCTCATCTTTTACAGTTTGTCAATTGCACTCATAGTTACTGTCATAATCATTCCCCACAGCAACCTGTAAGGCATATAAAGGAGCTATTTTAATAAGATAAATGATATTTTATATATATAAATGATAAGATGAATCTCATTTTAAGAAGAAACTGAGGCTCAGAGAGATGAAATGACTTCCCCAGTTGCTACCACTGTATAAGTAAACAATTTTAATTTTTTTGGCATTGGGTATTAGTTCACCCTCTCTATGTGTACATGTCTGATTGCTAATTTAGTGGGTTAAGATGAGTGTCAGGCTGACATCTAAGATGGCCCCTAGTGGTTCCTGCTTCCTTTACACACTCTCTCTCTATACATATATATGTGTGTGTGTGTGTATATATATGTCTGTGTTATGTTTACTATCTGGTGCTGGAAGCTGCAGCATGGGATAGCTGGAACAAAAAATACAGATTAAAATATTTGATATAATGTTTTCAATGAAAAACAAAAATTCACAGCATAATAGAAAAATGAATAAAAAGAAAAATGGACTTTTTAAATCATTAATAAATTAATAGACAATTGTAACTGAATCTTCTTAATAAGATTATTGCTTGGCACGCTTAATTGTTGAAACAATGACACAAAAGTAACAAATTACAAGAAACTGAGAAAATAAATAATAATAACAAAATTTTTTGTATTCATTGAAGTTAAATAGTCATAGATTTATTGGCCATATAAACAGTTAAAGAGAGCAACATCTCTAATACGATGGCAGATTCACATTATATGAAACAGGAAAATATCAAAAAGAGAAATAACCATCACCATAATAAAAATGCTGATGTAAAATGCCATATAGTTTTCAAAGCTATTCAATATAAATGATACCTTTTCATCTTTTCAAAAATTCTGTGATGTAGTAAAGGAAGCAGGGTTGAGATGATTGTATCCATTGCATTGGCATGGAAACCAAGGACCAGATGTGTTAAGAGTTAAAAGTTAAAAGCCCAAGGTTATATAAATAGAAAAGAGAAGTTGATAATCAGCTCCTGCATTTTCAGCTTTTGATTAGTGCTTGTGCATTTATATCTTGGCATTTTATGATAGCATGCATGTCCAAGGTTATGTGTATGTGTGTGTGTGTGTGTGTGTGTGTGTGTGTGTGCACGCGCATGCGTATAAACACCTATAGAGTTTTGACAGCCAATAAATATGGACATATGAAAAAAAGTAAAATAATGGCTCTTTGACATCTTAAGGCACCAGTGGAATAATTGCAAAATAATTTTGCTTTCTATTGAAAATCAATACAAACTTTTCAATTCAACTAGCATTTGAATAATTCAAGAACTGTGTTACTATAAATTCTTCCTTTCTCTTTTGACTATTTAAAAATGTTTTATTTGTTTTATTATTAAGAATATGAAGTCCCAGCATTTGTAAAATTTGCTTATAAAAAGAGGACTTTTGTCATTATAGAAAAAATCAATGTCCATTAAGGGTTAAATTTAACATCGTTATTTATATTGTATTTTTGAAATGTATTTTAAAATGTGACATGGATGTAATCCTGGCATTTTGGAAGGCTGAGGCAGGTGGATCACTTGAGCCCAAGAGATCAAGATCAGCCTATGCAACATGGCTAAACCCTGTGTCCACAAAAATACAAAAAATTAGCCTGCCATGGTGACAGGCGCCTGTAGTCCCAGCTACCTGGGAGGTTGAGGTGGAAAAATCACCTGACCCAGGGAAGTTGAGGTTACAGTGAGTAGTGATCGTGCCACTGCACTCCAGCCTGGGCAACAGAGTAAGACCCTGTCCCAAAAAAGGAAAAAAAAGAAGTGATGTGGACTCATTAGACCATGAGAAAAAAGTGGTGTGTACTTATGAGACCATGAGTTATACTTTGACAGAAGAATGTGATGAGAACTCGGTTAGCATAGACAGCTAGAAGGATGGTATGGCACTTGGTGGTGCGGAATGAGTAGGGAAGGCAGCGATGGCCCCTGTCACTGAGGAGGCTGTAATAAAGGTAAAGGGGAGAGCCGTGACTCCTCCTTTAAAACTGACTGCCCAGGGCCAGTGGAATGAGCAGCAGTCAGTGCTTAGCAATTCCGTGGTCCACTTATAAACAGGAAAAAAAAGGACCCAAAGAAGAAAAAAGAATTTCAGATACCAGGATAAACTGCTGTCTGTGTTTTGTTCTCCCCTCCTCCCTTATTTGGAAGAGTGACTGGGGTCCCACTACTTGTTCCGATCCACCTAGGACTCAGGGGTAAGAGGAGAGTGCATGCGTATTATACTGCTGCTATGACCTGAGGAACTGTCCCAGCCCCTTTTCATCTTTCCCAGAGCAAGCTGAAAATTCTCCCTTAGCCTCCTGTCCCATGCCATGGACTGAGGCTTTATGACACATCCCTAGGCCTGACCTAGTAGCTACGGTCTGTTATTGTGCTGTAACCCAAAATGCAACGTACTAGAACTGAATTCTGTTTCTGCACTTTCCACCTGTAAGATCCAGACCAGTCCCCTAGCCTCACGTGGCCTCAGTTTTTTCATCCCTCACATGGGGTGTAACTGTTCTTACCATGACACCTTCTCACATTTTTATGAGGATTAAATAAGATAGAGGGCACTAAGATTGACAAACTCTGAAGGACAGTGTAGGTATTAATTATCACCTTCTGTTCCCAGAGGGAGTAAAGAATGAAGATTAGAAACTCAAGATCCACAATTAAACTAAGCTTACTCTAATTAGGCTACATTTTCCACTTAGAAGCTGTTTGAATTCAGGTGTGTTGTGTAATCTCGCTGTGTCTCAGTTTCTTTATTCTTCAACGGCAATAATAATAGCTCCTACCTTCTCACAGTGGATTCTTTTGGGGGTTAAATTAAGCAGTGTCACAGTGGCTGAGATGCAGTAAGCAACTGACACATTTTACTAATGCTGTTACTCTGTATCTACAAACTGGCCGCTGTGATTCTGAAAGTCTGAAGGAGCATGGCCTTTCTGGAAGTTCAAGCAGGAATTCCTTACAGTGGAGTAATCGCTTTGATAATTTTCTGAGCTACATCTTAATTATCTTGGGGAATTTCATTGTTCCCAAGGTTTAAAATGCAGTTATTTTTATAGTGGCCAGTAGAAATAAAAAAATCCAAAGAACTTTTTTCCTTTCAAATGTTTTCCTATTTATGCATTATCTTTAAAATTTTCAGGGAGTATAATGAGGCTTTAAGAGAATAAACATATATCAGGAAAAGGAGAAAAGCAGATTGGAAAGATCACTAGACTGGATGTCTGGTCCTACATATGCTCCTAACTCAAGATGTGATCTGTCACCTTAGGTCTCTTTCTTGAGAATTCTGGTTTTCCATTGATGAAATGAGAAGAGCATGACTAGATTTCCTCAATGTAGAAAACTGAAATAAAATGATAGTCATAGTAAAGCATCTAATATAGATTCTGGCACAGAGTTATTACTAAATAAATAATTATTCTCTTTCTCCCATGTGATGTTCTGTAATGTAAGAGTTGCATCCCTTGGCAAAGTAAGACTTGATTTAGATGTGTTGAGATATTTAACATAAGGGCAGAATCTAGTGGGAAAAATACCAGGAAATCAAAAGATGGTTTACTGAAGTTGGAAACTCTTTTCTAGTCGACCTCTAAAACAACTTCCTTAATAATAATGTTGTGACTTTTTTTTTGCAGTTGGAGTCATAACACTATTGGGTACAAAGCAGTAAGGACTGAGTAGTTTTTCCTCAAGGTGGTGATTGATATGTTGGTGCCATGTCATACAGAGTGAGCCACCAGAGCCCTCCGGAAACCAGCGTGCATGTTTGTAAAAGGAGACTACTGAACCAAGCTCTGTAGACCACACAGAGAATTGAATTTAGCACTCTCATGCAATTCATTGCTCAAATTGGCTCTACTAACAAGCCAGCTCCCCTACAAAGATATTATCTGTTAGAGCTAAGAAAAAAAAAAGGACCTTAAGTATCCTCTCTAATCAAGTTCTTCATTTTATGAAGATATGAGACAGTAAAAGTAACTATCCAGGAGTCAAGGATCAGAAGAGGTGTGATTGGAAGCTGGGTCTCTGGATCCTAGCTCCTGTATGACCAATGCCTAAAAATAATGTCAAGGGAGAGAGAATAAGTGTTTCTTCACGTTAAACTGAATTTCCTTCAAGCCAAATTTTCCAAATCTTCTCTAGACACTGATGTGCTCGAGTTCAATAACTTAATGGCTTGGAAAGTGTTTTGCATTCCTTAAATAAAAGGCACTGCAGAAGGCTATTTTAAATGGCCTTGAGACTGAGGCCATTACCCTTACATGAGGTCAATCTTTGGTCAGCGTTATGTGTTGGGCTCATGGACTTTTGTACTGTAGGCTCAGCTGCTCTGTTGCCCCAGCTATCGGAGATACTGCACAGTCTCTCTTGCCTCTGTTGCCCCTGTTTGGAGACTGATGCTTGGTAATATCAGGGAATGGATACCACAGAACCCTGGCAGACCAAGGTATAAAGTCAAATGGAGGCCTGTTGGACTGGGGGTGACAGGTTTATGGAGAATCCTGAGGAACCTAAGCAGTATCACGCACATAAAGCTGAGGGCCTCCATCTTAAACATGCATCAGAGGCTCCTGAAAGGTTTGTTAAAACAGAATTCAGGTCCCACCCTCAGGGTTTCTGGTTCAGTACATCTGAATGGGGTGTGAAAATTTGCATTTCTGTCAAAATTTCCTTGATGATGCTGACACTACTGGTCAGGAGATTGCACTTGAAGAGCCACTGGAATACAGCATGATGTGTTGATGCACACAGCTGATAGCTGGCAACACACAGCTGATATCCAGTAATTTGAATGGAATATAAAGAATTCTGGAAGCTCTCTCTGTCATGGGCTTTCTGGGCAAGGAATTCAGCTTTTTCCTTTGGGTCAACTTGGGTCTTGAATGATCTGGCCAGCATTTAGGAAGGCATTTGATATTCTTGTTTTAATGTAAACACTTCCCACCTGTCCCAAGTATGTGTATCCCTTTCCAAGAGCTTCAACATTTCTGACATTGGTGGAACCCTGATCTTTTCTCCCCTCCCCTTCTCACTCTTTGCCTCTCTCCTGGCTGGCATCTGTTCTTTTCACAGCTGTGGCTGTTTCATTCTGTCTGCCTCTCTCTCTTCTTGTCCCCAACCTCTCACCCCACTGCCCCCCCCCCAACCCCTCCATTAGGATCAAAATACTCTGTTTTTATTTATTTACTCCACAGCTGTCAGTGTTGTGTCTGGGTTACTGCAGTGCAGCTTGCAGGGAAATGCGATCCATGGTGAGTCCTTAAAACTGCAGATACTTGTAGTAACCAATGGACACATAGTCAATAACACAGACACCTTCCTTGGTCCCTGGGTTTGTCTGAAAATGGGAGGCTTGGGGCTGTGTGTCAGGGTGACCCCAGGAGGAATGAAGAAGCCTAATGGTCCTCGGAATTTGCACCAAGCCATTTAAAGGTATTGAACAATTCTGAGTATTTAAAATGTTAGCACTAGCAAAGGAGACAGAATAGTTCAGTGGAAAGAACTCTAAATTCGGAGTCAAGAAACTGAAGTTCTAATTTCAGCTTTGCCACTAATAAGCTGAGTGACCTTGAAGAACATCCTTTCTCTCAATATTTTTCCTTGTCTTTTCCCTTCTCTCTCTCTTCTCACTCTCTTTCTCCTTTCTCACTTATCTTTAAGTTGAAAATAGTAGACTTGATGATTCCCAATGTCCTATTTTCAGTGGATCTATGTTATACATATGTGAAAATTTCATTGAATGTTTGATTCCCATATGGTAGTTTCACATACACATGGTGATCTCAGGTTGGGTTCTAGGGAGTTTTCACTGCAATAACTGTAAAAACAGGAAGTGTAGGAATTTGAGTCGGAAACTAGGATAATGAAAGCAATATACATTAATAAATCAACCAATGAGGATGTATTCAGCAAGGAACATGTCTAAAGGAGATTTGAGGGAGGCAGCCTGAAGCAGGATTAATTTCACCGGTGGTGGAAAAGACACTCAACTGGGAACTGGTACGGGAAAGAGAATCAGTATGAAAGAAGAATTAATGTGAAACAGAATGAAAGCAACTAGACCCTATGCTGTCTTCTTTCCTTCATATCCATGTTCTGAGCAAAATCAACCTTCAGTATAAAAGCAGAGTCATGCAGACAGTAGTGGGGAAATGACAGAATGTGTGAAATTAATGAACTGCTTGGTGAAATTTTCAATTCAATCATACTGATTTCTCACATTACTAGATAATCTTTCTGGGAAGTGGTTAGTGTCATATTTTGCTAAAGAAAAATTCCTTCTTAATGCCTGAAGTGCACTCCTGTAAGCCTAATTTATTTTTTCTTTGTAGAGCCCTAATATTTTCTCTTACCAAGTGGTAACTACCAAAAAGAAAAAAAAAAGATAAAAAATTGCATTAGATAACAATTCACTTTTTAGAGCCAATTACAGTTTATAATACATAGTCATGCCCTTTATTTCATTTGTCTGCCTCTCTCTCTCTTCTTGTCCCTAATCTCTCACCCCACTGCCCCCTCACCCCGCCATTAGGATCAAAATACTCTGTTTTTATTTATTTACCCCACAACCGTAAGCCTAATTTATGTCATTTCATTTGTTTAAAACAATAACTCTATGAGGTGGCCAAGTAATCATTGTTATTTCCATTCTTCATATGAAAATATGAAGTTTGCTAAGTTATTTGCTAAGCTCACACAGATACTGCATGGTAATGTCACCAAAACACAGATTTTAATTTTTATTAATTACAGTTGGTCATTGAACAACACAGGCTTGACCTGCACAGGACCACTTACATGTGGATGTTTTTCAATAAAACTTACACAAAGTGTGCCTTCCTCTTCTGCTTCCTCTTCCAGCTCCTCTACCTGTTGCATCTCTGCCCCCGAGACAGCAAGATGGAGCCCTTCTCTTCCTCCTCCTCCTCAGCCTACTCTACATGACAAACTTTATGATAATTCACTTCCACTTAATGAATAGTAGATCTATTTTCTTAAGAACGTTTTCTTTTATCTAGCTTATTTTAAGAATACAGTAAATAAGACACATAACAGACAAAATATGTGTTAATTGTGTTATCAATAAGATTTCATTATTACTTACGTTTTTGGGGAGTCAGAAGCCTCGGTCATAGGGGAGCCCAGATATTTAGTCAAACATTACTGTGGGTGTTTCTGTGAGGACGTTTTTGGATGAGTTTAACATTTAAATCGGTAGAGTGAATAAAGCAAACTGCTTTCTCTAATGTGGGTGGGCCTTATCCAATCAATTGAAGGCCTGCATAGAACATAAAGGCTGACCGCCCACCCCCCCCCCCCGCCCCGCCTCCCAAGTAAAACAGAATTCTTTCTGCCTGGGGGTCCTTGAACTGGGATATTGGCTTTTGGCTTTTTTTCTGTCTTCAGACTAAAATGGAAACATTGGCTCTTCCTGGGTTTGAGTCTGCCAACTTTTGAATTGAAACGACACCACTGACTCTCCTGGTCTCCAGCTTGCTGACTCACCCTGCAGGTCCTGAGACTTGCTAGCCTCCACAATTGTGTGGGCCAATTTCTTATAATACATTTCTTTATTGTTTATACACACACACACACACACACACATATACACACTCATGCACACATATCCTCTTGGTTCTGTTTCACATGAGAACTGTGGCAAATGCAGAGAATTTACTTGTTACATTCTTTTTCAAGTCTTCAACTCTTATTTAAAGCTAAATATGTGCATTTATTATTCTAGAGCATGAGGACACAACCTCACAAAAGTTATATAGAAAATAGTCATTTGTAAAATAAATCAATATGTCCGGTTAACATTTCCTCATTAATTTCTTCCAATGAAAGATGTGCTCTAAATTTAATATGAAAAAATCTTTCAGTGAACGTATTTGCAAAATTCCTTCAGTAAGTGCTTATTGAGCAACAATAGCTATGCTGGGTAAACTCGTGGAGCTCTCAAAGGGACCTTAGAAATGATTTAATTAAATTTCTTTATCTTAGAGAAGTCCAGTAATGACCGTAATTCACTGAACAATTCAGTCAGAGGATTGCACTAAAACATTACAGTGCTGGTTTCTACCTTCAGATGCTATCTCCCTGTAACTCACGTAAGGTCAATGGTATTTTCAAACACGTAATTTTCTTGATCTCAACTATTTCACCACAAACAACTCAATCATAGGTTCTTTAGAGACTTATAATTCACCAGATACTGTACCAAATCCTACTGAAGCAATTTGGTAACAATAATGCTTCGACATTTTCATCAGATATTTGTAGAGTTCCTAAGCAATTCATTGACAATAGTATCCTCAAGTGCAGAGAGCTTTGGTTTAGGAGTCAGTGAGGAATAAACTTTTACCAATAATTTTCTGGCAGTCCTTAAGCAAGTCCCTTAATTTCTCTGGATCTTTATTTTATCATTAGTAAAATTATGAGACCTTTTTCGAGATTTCATTTTTTTTTCCTGACTTTCAGACAGCATGACTCAAATTTAGTTATTTTACAGATATTCAGAATGATAATGACAAGATGAATCCCATTATCTTAAAGGGTGAGTAATCTGTGTGACAGAAATTTTGATTTGTCTCATTATTTATTATGCACTTCATATCAAATTTTTGTTTTAATTTTGAACATTTATATAGTCTTATCAATATATAGTGGTTTTGGACCTTCTTTACCAAAAGGTTTTTGTCTTGTAAAAGAAAATAACTGCAGAAAGGAGTTTAATTCAGGGAAGTAATTCACTTAAATCTAACTGTGAATAGACTGTTAAATACCTATTTGGTGTTGTTTATGAAATTGATAGAATTTTAGCTTTGGGTGAAATCAGCACACAATGAGAGGAATGTAGTGGCCCAAACCACCACTGGAGAGCAGACTAAAAATTCTCAAGTGGCCTCTAGTTGGAATGAATTGCTTTGTAAATTCTTTCCATCTCCAATTCTCATGATTCTGCAATAACTCTACTTCCTGAATGTAAAAATAGGCTGTAAGTAGAGCAGAGAAATGGTGGCTCTCTTCCACCCTAGGAAGAAAGGTTTTTTTTTCGGTAAGGTGGACGGGTCCAATTTCCAACCAGGCTTACCTTTTTTCAACACAAGGGAAGCACCATCCAACTTTTTTTTTTTTTTTTTTTTTAAGCCACCTAACTTTTGAGGGCCTTCTATGACTAAGAATGCTGAGATATAGCAGACACATTCTTGGATGTGGAAAGGTACTCTAAAAATATAGATATCATTGACCTGGCACCAATAGGCTCTTATCCCATCCTTCCCTTCCTCCTACCCCCACCCCTGCAGTGTATCCTCAGTAAAAGTGGCATCCAAATATAAAATAGATGGGTCATGTCCCATTCCATGGGATCTTGAAATGTCTGCATTTAAAACAGGATAAAGTTAAAGCTGTGTTTGAAGTGACCCAAACTAGGGCACCAAGAGCAGCTGCTCTTACTTCCAGCTGGATCCTTCAGCTTGGCAATGAAGGCGAGAGTTACCTTGACAGATTCTCATTTCCAGGCATCTGGAGATCAACTGTACATATTGCTTAAGGCAAAAGGTTGACAAGTTCAAAGCAGAACAAAACAGAAAACAAGAATCAAAACAATAATAAAAAGTATTTCAACCTAATTTTTTTAAAGGAAATAATCCATTTAAAAGTGTGAATAATACACACAGTGTATTCTGTACTATTTTAAGTGACACACATTTTATATCTTTCTATAGTTTTCTTAACTCAACTGCTTCTGAATGTATTAGTTTTTCAATATTCAGGATGAGGAGACAGGTATCCAAAACTTCGCAGACAGATTTTGACAACTACATTAAGAAAATGAGCTAATTCTATGTAGAGGCTTGGTATGTTACACCAGGATTAAAGTAATGGCAAATGACTTAGCAGTTAGAGAAGTCATATTTGCTTGATATTATTACTTAATATTTATTGAGACTCTGCATTTTATAAGGCATTGTGATATTATTTCATTTAATCCTTACTGTAACATTTTGGAGTAAGACATTATTAGTGTCATATAAATGTAGGATGCAAAGTTCAGAGAAACTGTATTAACCTAGTTTATACAACTAGATAGTGGTAGATTAATGATCCAAACTCAATCCACCTAAACTATAGGCCTGTTTAATAAACTACTACATTACATGGCAGAAAAAAACAATTGAAATTGTAACGGACATTTTTCTTTTTTAAACCTACTATGTTGCCCTGACAAATTAGGTAAATCTAGATTTATTAATTAAGAAAAGAGATAATAGAGCAGGATGATTTTTAACTTTCTACTTTTTATTTTTGGCTTTTGAGTTTCAAAAACGTAGCCCTTGGAGAGGGTCAGAGACTGGCCGATTTTACACTAATCCCATTTCTTCTTCCACCTGGCACACAGCTAAATGTTACTTTCCAGCTTCCTTTGCAGTGGAGTGTGGCCCAGGAATATGTGTAGAAGTGATATGCTCCCTCCCTATTCAGATCCCTATCCAGCTCTGGTGTATTAAAGAAAATAAACACCTCTCACATGGGATAATTATGAATTATCCTTTCTCTTCCCCTGCTGGCTGACTGGAATGAGAGGACCTGCTGGGTAATCACTAAAAGGCATATATTAGACACAGGGGAGTCAACAAAGGTAAAAATCCTGGGTCCCTGGATCATTGTATGGAGGGGAGTCACTGTTCAGACGATCCGTAACACTGGTTTTAAACTTTCCTGTGAGGAAATATGTTTCTATTGTGTTAAGACAGTCCAAGTTGAGGTTTTGTGTCACACACTATCGTAGATGACAATGAAAAGGAATTTGAAAAATCTGGGAGGATATCTGACAGGTATGTTTATATAAGAGTCCACAGTCCAGATGAGGATTTCCTGAAAATCTACAAGACAAATGACCTGGTCTCTTCAAGAAAAGATCTTAGGGGTTAGTGTGGAGCACAAAGATTGATAAGAACCTTACCTACTGAAAACAGACTTAAAAGATATATCAATTAATAGCAATAAATCATTCTTACTTGGATCCTAATTCAAGCAAACACATTGTTTTAAAAGCAAAATATTTATTAGACACTCAAAGAAGTGTGAAATATGTGAATACTAAGTAGCCATTTGATGATATTTAGGAATTAATGTTATTTTTTCTGATAACAGTACTGTGTAATTTTTTTAAACCCTATCATTTATAGATTATTTAATGCTTTCAAATTGAAAGAAATAATGTCTGAGATTTGTTTCAAAAGTACATTGGCAGGAAATGGGTGGGAGTGTAATTAAAACAAGATTAGCATTGAGTAGATGATTGCTGAAGCTGGGAGATCAGTGCATGGGGTTTATTATAGTATTCTTTCTCTATAGTTGTGCATGTTTGAAATTTTCTATAATTAAAATTTAAAAAAAATTCCTGGGTTGAGAAGAGTACTGAGTCCCAGAGCAATGGAAACGTTTCTCTGATGCTTTCTCCACTGTAAACCAAAATTTTGGGGAATACAATCAAATCCTCATATAAGTTTAAAAATTAGGGAACTGAGAGGCCTGTGCCTTGCTTTCCAGGAAAGCCTGAGCAGGAAGCAAAACCCAGTTCAGAAATAACTGCGTGGTTTATGCAAATCAGGACTTAGCTCAGAGTCTCCTATGGCCCCGTGTGGACCAGGAGATGCAGAAGGAAACAAAGGAGACACAGAGAAAGGACTCACTGACTATGAGAATAAGGGATGACTGAGCAGTGATTTGCATGAACCTACGGTCATCAGTCAAAGTCGTGGTGGATATTTTGGTGCATAATTAGATAGCAATAGAGACTCGGATGCTTACTGGTGTCTCGGCACGAAATAAAGCCTTTGGAGCTTGCAAAAAAACCTAAGAAAGGAGAAGAACCCTAAAGTGATCAAGATTAAGTTTCCACTACTTAATGAAATGGGATTCCAACATATACATTAGGTTGAATCATATACAAATACAAAAATTTAAAATGTTTTCCCACCTGTGTGTTTGAACTGCAATTCTTACACAATTACAATGCCTCTCAAAAAACCCAGTGATTACTTCCACTACATTTAAATATCCTAGCTAAAGCTCTAAACACAGTCTTTCTCGCTTTATTTTTCCTCTTCATGACCTGTATCTCAGCGTTTTAACTCAGTTAAATATTTAAATTCTGAGTTCATTTAGAAAAGCTCTTCCTGGGAGATGAAAACTCTGGGTGAGTGCCTGGATTCTGCTAGTAGCTATTTGCATGACTCGAGAAAATAATGGAACTCTCTGGACATGAGTTTCTTTGTCAGTGAAATAAAGTTTTTATTCCCAATGTACACGCAAATTCTTTTGTAGAATGAGTTTTTGTGTGCATATGTGGTTCCAGGAGCATCAGAAAATGTCAGGCTGTATTGTGTAGATGTACTAGTTGACCCCATGTATGAGGCTTCATTGATCAGCGTCTAGAATGGAATTTTCTCAAGCTGGATTTGGAGCTGAGGATTGAAGTAATCAGTACTCCCACGATATTGCTGGGGAAATCCTAAAATGACAAACGCTAAATTCATGATGAATCCTATAGATTACCGAGTGTATTCTCCTGTGACCCAGAGACAATCATATTTGTCTGACATTACACAGTATTAGTGGTAGAGCTCACGCTCTGAACTTGAGTGTTTTTTGACTTAGGGTTCTGCTATTTTTTCCTTATTCCTTCTGGCCTCAAATATAAAGCAGTAGATTTTACTATGTCTATTATTGTTATTCAATACTGAATACCATTATGAAGCATCTGCTGTATACAGAGCACAGAGAAAGCTTCTGTACAAGCAATGCGAGTCACCACAGAGGGTGGGTAATGGTTGAGAGGGAAGAAGCGCCGATGCTAATTAATTGTACCAGGTGATGTGATTCCAACTGGACTTCGATGAGGGCTTTCTTCAGCTTTTAAAAAAAATGCTTTGAGTATAAAGTTGAGAAAGAGCCTTCTGAGAGAAGAGTGTTATTTGAGCTGGGCCCTGCAGTTTGTTTACAATTTTGTCAAACTTGCGGTGGGAGAAATGAGGAACGATATTACAGATAAAAAGAACAGCATAAATGAAACCCGATAAAAAGGTATTGTACAGTGTTCGAGGGAAACCTCCATTGGACTGATGTGCATAAAGTCATGGTAAGGCTAGAAATTTAGACCTCAAGTTTGGACTTTCTCAGGCAAGAAGGAATAGTTAAGTTATTATGAAAGTAGCTAAAGGACACAAGCAACGATGAAAGTGTTGTGAATACAGTCTCTTAAACTCAATTTCAGAGTTTTGAAGAGGCTTTAGGTTGGCAAGGTTAACTACATCCCTGTTTGGACAGACACACGTGCACGTCCCAGTACAGCACACCTAGCTGTGAAGAAAAAAAAAAAATTTAGAGAAGCACTTTCTTTAAGTCCCTAAAGAGGCAGATGAAATTGGGGTTAGCTTAATTGAGAACATTAAATTTAAAGTGTATATTCTACTAGGGACTAAATTAGGACCAGAAGATACTGGCTGCAGGCCAGAGCTCAGAAATACAATGGTAATTGAACTTAAAGTGGTTTAGATAGTTTTAAATAAAACTATTTGCCCTTGAGAGCTTTATGGTTGTGTAGAAGCCTGAAATATTCACAATTTTGCATTTTCACAGTGACAGGAGCAGCTGACATTGTCAACTATGTTTCTCCCCACCCTGCAACACCCCACAGAGGGCTTAGTTTAACATTGTCTTACTTTCACAGCATGTGAGTTACAGCTTCTTGTAATGAAAACCAATAACCAATTCTAAAAAGAAAAAAAGGACAACAGGTTCATCAAGTTTCAGGGCTTTTGTCAGTTTCCATCTGTGTTGCCTCTGCCTTTGTATTGGGATGGTACTTACAAATAACTATTTTCCTGGGGGAGTCATTTATGCCAAGGAAATAGAAAAACAAATTAAACGTGTATGCCTTTCCATGATAGCAACTGATCTTGTAAAAATTTCTTCTGGATGTAGTTACTTGAAAGATTGTGTAACTTTTTAAGAGCTTTGGCTCTGGAATCCAATACCTAAATTTTAATGCCATTTCTACTACTTTCTGAGATTTTGGCAAACTTTTAACTTCTCTGTACTGTAGTTTCTTTGTCTATAATATGCAGGTAATAATACTAGTTATCTTACAAAGATGTTTTGAGGCTTTAAATGAGTTATCATATATAAAGAACATAGAATGGGCCGGTGCAATGGCTCATAATTGTAATCCTAGAACTTTGGGAGGCCAAGGCAGGTGGATCACCTGAGGTCAGGAGTTCGAGATCAGCCTGGCCAACATGGCAAAACCCCATCTCTACTAAGGATACAAAAAATTAGCCGAGCGTGGTGGTATGTAATCCCAGCTACTTGGGAGGCCAAGGCAGAAAAATTGCTTGAACCTGGGAGGTGGAGGTTGCAGTGAGCCTAGATCGTGCCACTGCATACTGGCCTGGGTGACAGAGCAAGACTCTGTCAGAAAGAAAAAGAGAAGAAAGAAAGAGAGAGAGAGAGAAAGAAAGAAAGAGAGAGAGGGAGGGAGGGAGGGAGGAAGGAAGGAAGGAAGGAAGGAAGGAAGGAAGGAAGGAAGGAAGGAAGGAAGGAAGGAAGGAAGGACACAGAATGGTGCCTGGCAGATCGTAAGCATCATGAAAGGGTTGGCTATAATTATAATCACAATAATAATTATTATTGTTCATTAATTAACTTATTTGCACCAGCCACTGTTTTTGCCCTGCCCCTATTCCAGCTACACTGGACTACCTGTTCTTCCCAATTAAGCAAGGTGCATTCCCACTTCTGCTCACATAGTTCATTCTGATGAAATGAGCTTCCCTTACTAAACCTCTTATTAAAATTGTTTTATGCTTTAAAGTTTGGATCTTGTGATATGTCATTTGTACAGTATTCTCACACCAAGCCCTCTTCCAGAAACCTTTGACAGAGTGAACTAAATTCTCTTCTGTGCTCCCATAACGTTTTCAATATTGCATCAACATTATTTGTTGGTCTTCACCACTAAAAATGTGAGCTTCTTGAATGCACAAAATGTTGCTCCTTGGTCTCTCTTTCCACAGATTTAGATAGGATCTTGTTCCAAATAAACAGCATATTTATATTTATGGAATTAATTAATTATATGGTCACTGTATATAGTGATGCCAGAAAAAGAAAAACTATGAAAAATTATGAGAATTCCAATAAAGATAGCACTGAAGTTTGCCCAGCTGTATAAAAACAAGAATTTCAGTAAATTAATAAGCATGCAGGATTGTAACAGAAAGGTTTAGCTTTGATAAGAAGAGATGTTTCAAGAATAAGTGTTACTTTTATGGTTATTAGTGCCAATACATTTTTGTTGAGTATGAAAATAATTATTTCATGGTTTCCTCCACAACTGTCACAATCAAGTTTTTCTAAAATTATGAAGATTTATAGCATGATATTCTCACCATACTTCAAAAGCTTTTAGCCTAACAAGTATTATCTAGTCTCAAGCCCTTTACACAGTCCTATATTTACACTCACACACGGTTACACACATACCATCGACACCACTGTTGCTTTCCCACGAATGCAATGCAACATCTCATTAATTTTCTCAGTTAACCATTTTCACAGATTCGAGATTGCTGAGCAACATAAAACATTTTCTTAACACCCTTGGGAATACGTAAAATGCAGATGAATATACAACCTAAAATATCTTAGATAATTTTGTAGATATATACTCTATAAAAATGCCAATTAGCAATTATTTTAGTTCAATGGAATTAAGAAACACACAGGCATACCATAATAAAAATTATAATGATAAGTGCAATAACCTAGCAAAGACAGATTACAATCATAAGCTTGTAGTTACTAAACAATATTGCCTGAAAATAAACAATTCTCTAGGCGAATTGGACAAATTAATAATCACGGTGGGAGATTTTTAACACACATGTATCATCTATCAGACAAAATTTAGCTATAAATATAAAAGATTTGAAAACAAAATTAACTAGTTTAATCTACCTTTTGCAACTAAAAAGGCAATTGGTCACAAAAAAGTTGAACTAAGTTTCAAAAAATGAATATCGCATAGAACATGTTTTTGTCAATTCCAAGTTTTGGAAATAATGAATAACATGAAATTGTGAACCAAAGTAGGATTAATTTAGAAATCATCTACATAAGAAAAAGCACACCCCTCACTCAACAATAATATATATTTGCAAATGAAAAAATATATTTTGAGATAAGCCATGAGTTAACAAGCAAACCACATTGAACTCAAGAAATTATTTAAAAATTACATAAAACTTAAGAAATCTGGAGGAAGTAAACACAAATACAGGCACCAATAATAATTTAAAACAAGGAGCTAAACAGTAAAATAAAAAACTGACTCTTTAAAAAAATGCAAAGAACTTGTATAAAAGACACACTATCTAATCAAGAAAAGAAATGTCATGAAAAAATGTTCTAAATATTAATAATAAATATTAAATATTTAATAAGTAATACTGTTATTAATAAATATTAGGAATTAAAAGAGATGACTGTTTCCCAGAAAGAATTATAAATTTTAATAAAAACCTTGAATTAAATGAATAACAATTATAAAAATTTAGTTAATAATTCATTGTACCCTCTAGGATATATAGAATCCAGGTGTTTTTATTTTTATTTCTATCAAAACTTTAAGGAATATATCAGAAATATATTAACTAGTATATTTAAAGAAAACCACTTAACTCATGTTATGAGGTAGATATTACCTCAATTTCAATAACAGTTAATTTTATATGGCACTTTGTTGTGTGTCACATATTATTTTAAGAGTAAGTTGCAAAATGAGAATTCTTTTACACTGTTGATAGAAAAATAATATTATATAACCATTTTAGATATATCTAATAAAGCTGAACATAAAATTCCTGGAACCATCAATTCTTCAACAAGAGATGCTTTTGTATTTGTGCCCTAAGAAACAAGTACTGGAGTGTTCATTGCAAAACCATATCAATGTAAAGTTGGAAACAAACTAATAGCTACCAAAAGAATATACAGTTAATACTCATAAACAAAAGCTGCATATATAAATATGGACTCATCTCAAAAATAGAATGTGGAATTTGTGAATTAAAAGTAAGGCAGCTGGTAGAAAATTGATGAATAAAAAGTCAATGTAGAGATTCTGTGGAGGAAGAGGGTGGATTAGAATTTGGAAGAAAACCATAAGTAGCTTGAATCATATCTGCGATGTTTTATCACCTGAAAAAATAAAGACCGAAAAAAATCTGAAGAAAAATAATATAGAAATTGTCCCAGCATCCAGGTAGAGAAAGCAAACCTACAAGGGTCAGTATCAGCTGTTGCTCTAGTAACATTCAATTGTGAATTATAATGGACCAGTATTGATATGGCTTAGATCTGTGTCCCCACCCAAATCTCATGTTTTATTGTAATCCCCAGTGTCATAGGTAGGACCTGGTGGGAGGTAACTGAATCATGGGGGTAAATCCTTCCGTAATTGTATAGTACCATCCCCTTGGTGTTGTTCTAATTATAGAATTCTCGTGAGATCTGGTCATTTGAAAGTGTGTAGCACCTCCCGCTGCCCTCTCTTCCTCCTGCCCCAGCCATGTGAAGTGCTGCTCCCACTTTGCCTTCCACCATGGTTGTATGTTCTCTGAGGCCTCCCTGGAAGCTCATCCTACCATGTATCTTGTACAGCCTGCAGAACTGTGAACTAATTAAACCTCTTTTCTTTATAAATTACCCAGTCTCAGGTATTTCTTTATAGCGATGTGAGACTGGACTAGCAAGTGTCTTTTCTAGGTTTCTAAGGAAAGAATCTGTGACTCAGGAATATCGTACAAGCCAAGATGCCATTCATGTATAAAGACGGCATCAGGCAGACATTCTCACACATGAAAAAGTAGGGGAATGTATCACACATTGACCCTTTGCAAAGCATTTTCTGTCAAGAAAATCTAACCAATTAAAGGATGAATCAAAATAGAGAACCCAGGAATTAAGAAATATTAAAATAAAGCATAGCAAAAGAAGGCTGATAACTGGTAACTTCACTTAAGAAGAGAACAAACATTAGATAATTTTGTTAATTACGAGAACAGAACAAAATGTACATTTTATAAATGTAATCAACATAAAATGAATAAAAACTAAAAGCTAGGAGTAGGGGTGATGTGCAATTGCTAGAGTAGCCATATATTCGTCTTTTTGGCCAAGTGATTCACAATGCTATCTACATTCAAAAAAATGTAGTTAAAACATAATTATTTCACCTCGTTTTTTATTATAAACTTTATTTTTTAGAGCAGGTTTGAGTGTACAGCAAAATTAAGCACAAAATACTGAATTTCCATGTACCCACTGCCTCCATACGTAATCTCCCACTATCAACATATCTCACCAGAGGAGCACGTTTGTTACAGTTAATGAACCTACATTGACACATTTTCACCCAAAGTCCATGGTTTACATTAGGGTTCATTTTCAGTGTAAAATCTTTGGGTTTTGACAAATGTATAATGACATGCATTCACTATTGCAGTGTTATACAGAACAGTTTCACTGTCCTAAAAACCCTCCTTGCTCCATCTATTCATCCCTTTCTCTCTTCTAACTCTTGGCAACCACTGATATGTTTACTATCTTGAGAATTTTGCCTTTTCCAAAATGTTATAGCATCAAAATCATAAGTATGTAGACTTTTAAGATCAGCTTTTTCTACTTAGTAATATGATTCACGATTCCTCTATGTCTTTTCATGTGTAGGGGAGGCAAAATTCTACCTTCACCATCTTAGGGTCCCAGCTGTGTCTGAGAATTAGTAGATTAGTAGAAAGAAAAGCAGTAGTGATGTGGTGAGACAGAACAGCCTTGCTGAATTCCTGATGTTAACAGAAGGTTTCTTATCATTAAATACAAAGTTCGCTATAGGATTTTGTAGATTTTTAAAAATAGGATTTAGTAGATAAATGGGAGAAAAGCATACAGATTAATGTAACACAGGTTTTACATGGCATAAGAAAATGAAGACCCAAAGAAGCATTAGAGTCAGATACATATTTATTTAATTAGACAAAGAATAGTAAAGTGTGGAAATATGATAAGGCAAAGGAGATTAGGCTAGGGTAGTTAATTGAGTAGAGATGTAGCTAGGAAGGTAAGAGTTAGTTTAACACGGCTTGTTTGTACAGAATTCCTATGACTTCCTCATCAATTTCCTCATCTGTGATGATAAGAATGTTTATTTTCCTCTAGTATAGGGAGGACATCTTCCACATAAAAATTTCATCTTCTGCTCTAAAGAAAGCACTAAAGTCAGAGTGATCTTTTTGCACCTGCTGTTTTTCAAGTGACTTTAACTTAAATCATCAATATGACAGAGTGGTATATTATTAAGTTCTTTACTTGCCTTGATCGCGCATGTCTTTCTAGAACTGAATATTATTTTTGTGTTTACATTTACCACTGTTTATTTAGTCACTCACCTCCTGAAGGACATCTTAGTTGCTTCTAAGTTTTGACAATTAGGAATAAACCTTCTTTAAACATCCATGTGCACAATTGTGTGTGTGTGTGTGGCCATAAGTTTTCAATTCCTTTAGTGAGTACCAAGGAACGTGATTGCATATCATAGAAATATGTTTAGTGTTATAAAAAACTGCCACACTGTCTTCCAAGGTGGCTGTACCATTTTGCACTCCCACCAGCAATGAATGAATTCCTGTTGCTCCACATCCTGCCAAATGTTTGGTATGATCCATGTTTTGGATTGTGAGCGTTGTAAACACTATGTAGTGGTATCTCATTGTGTTAATTTGAAATTCCCTAATGACATATGATGTTGAACATTTTTATCTGCTTACTTGCCATCTCCTTATCTTCTTTGTAAGGTGTCTATTCAGTTTTTTTGGTTAATTTTTTCATTGGGTTTTTCATTTTCTTATTGCTTAGCTCCATGAGTTATTTGTGTGCTTTGGATAAAAGTTATTTATCTGATGTGTCTTTTGCAAATATTTCTTCTGTCCATGACTTGTCTTCTCATTCTCTTGACATTGTCTTTCTCAGAGCAGAGGTTTTTAATTTTAATGAAGTACATCTTATTGAGTATGTCATTCTCAGATCATGCTTTTGATGTTGTTTTCAAAAAGTCATTGACACCCTCAAGGTCAGCTAAGCTTTCCCTTATGTTATGTTCTATAAATTTTATGTTTTTGTGTTTTACATTTAGTTTTCTGATCCATTTTGAGTTAATTTTTGTGAAGGGCATAAGGTCTGTATATAAATTCTTTTATTTTTATTTTTTTGCATGTGGATGGACAATTTTTCCAGCCCCATTTGTTGAAAAGATTGCTAGAATGCCAAAGATCAGTTTGACAACATTTATATGGGTCTATTTCTGGGCTCTGTATTCTGTTCCATTGATCTATTTGTTTGTTCTTTCACCAATATCATAGTATCTTGATTACTGTAGTTTTATAACAAGATTTGTAGTTAGGTAGTGTCAGCTATCCTATATTCTTCTTCTCCTTTATTACTGAGTTGGCTCTTCTGAGTTTCTGCCTCTCCATATGAACTTCAGAATAAGTTTTAGAATCAGCTTTTTATATCCACAAAATAACTTGCTAGGATTTTGGTTAAGTTTGTGTTGAATCCATAGATTAAGTTGGGAAGAACTGATGTCTTGACAATATTGAGTTTTCCTACACATAAACATGGACTATTTCTTTGTTTGTTTCGTTCTTCTTTAATTTCTTTTATCAGAGTTTTGTAATTTTCCTTATATAGATATTGTATACATCTTGTTAGATTTATACCTAAGTTTTTCATTTTTAAGTGCTAATGTAAATGGTAATGTGTTTTTAATTTCAAATTCCACTTTTGTATGGCTTGTATATAAGAAAGTGATTGACTTTTGTATTCTAGCCTTGTATTCTGTAGCCTTGATAGAATTGCTTATTTGTGCAATTTTTTTGTCAGTTTTTTCAGATTTTCTAAATAGCTAATTATGTCATCTGTGAAAAAAGAAAATTTGATCTCTTCTTTTCCAATTTATGTACTCTTTATTTCTTTATCTTGTCTTATTGCATTATGCATTTCTAGTAAGATGTTGAAAAGCAGTGGTGAAGAGCTGGGCATGGTGGCTCATGCCTGTAATCCCAGCACTTTGGGAGGCCAAAGTGGGTGGATCACTTGAGGTCAGGAGTTCGAGACCAGCTTGGCCAACATAGTGAAACTTTGTCTCTACTAAAAATAGAAAAGTTAGCACGGCATGGTGGCACCTGCCTGTCATCCCAGGTACTTGGGAGGCTGCGGCAGAATAATTACTTGAACCTGAGAGGTGGAAGTTGCAGGTTGCAGTGAGCTGAGATCATACCACTGCACTCTAGCCTGGGTGACAAAGTGAGATTCTGTCTCAAAGAAAAAAAAAGAAAGAAAGAAAAGCAGTAGTGAGGTAGTGAGAGAACACCCTTGCTTCATTCCTGATATTAACAGAAAGTTTCTCACCATTAAATACAAAGTTAGCTATAGGATTTTATAGATTTTTAAAAATCAAATCGGGGAAGCTCTACTCTACTCCTAGCTTGAAAAATTTTTTTATCATAAATTGGTGTTTGATTTTGCCAAATAATTTATCTGCACCTATTGATATAACGTGATTTTTCTTCTTTAGCTTGTTGATGAGATTGATTACATTTATTGATTTTCAAATAATAAACTTGAATGCATACCTGGGATAAATCCTACTTGGTTGTGGTATCGAATCCTTTTTATACATTCTCTAAGTTGATTTGCTAATATTTTTGAGGGTTATTGCATTTATGTTCCTGAGAGATACTGGTTTGTAGTTTTATTTTCTTGCAGTATATTTTGTCTGGTTTTGGTTCTAGAGTAATACTGGCCTCACGGAATGAGTTAGGAAGTGTTCCTCTGATTCTGTCTTCTGAAAGAGATTGTAGATAATCTATATAATTTATTTAAATGTTTGGCAGAATTCACCAGTGAACTCACCTATTACTGATAGTTTCAGTGATTGAAAATTATTAATTTTTGATTCAGTTTCTTTAATAGATATGAACTGGTTCAGATGGTCTATTTTGTCTTCTGTGAGTTTTGGCAGATTCTGTCTTTCAAGAAATTTGGTCCATTTCATTTAGACTGTCAAATTTGTGGTCATACAATTATTCATAGTATTTATTTTCATTTCATTGTCCATGGACTCTGTAGTGATGTCCCTACTACCATTTCTGATATTAGTATTTTGTGTCTTCTCTCTCTCTTTTTATTTATTATTATTTTGTTGGCTTTGCTAGAAGTGTATTCACCTTACTGATCTCTTCAAAGAACTAGCTTTTAGTTTTGTTGATGTCCTCTATTGATTCCTTGTTTGCAATTGTATTGATTTCTACACTAATTTTTAGTATTCATTTTATTCTGCCTGCATTGGATTTAACTTGCACTTATTTTTCTAATTTCCTAGTGTAGAAGCTTGAATTACTGATTTTGTAAATTTCTTTCTTTGTAATATGTGCATTCAATGCTATAAATTTTCTCCACAGTACTGCTCTTACTGTATCACACAAATTTTGATAAAGTATTTTTAATTTTTATGTAATTCTAAATATTTTCTAAATGTTCTTTAAATTTTGTTTTCCACCCATGTGTTACTTAGAAGTGTGTTGTTTAATCCCCAAGTATTTTAGAATTTTCCAGCTATTTTTTGTTATTAATTTCTAGTTTAATTCCATGGTAGTCAGAGCAGACATTGAATAATTTGTATTGTTTTAATTTTATTATGCTGTCTTTGGTGACCCAAAATGTGGTCTATCTTTATGAATGTTTTAGGTAAGCTTGAAAAGAACGTGTATTCTGCTGGTGTTCGATGAACTGGGCTATAGCTGTCGATAACATTTAGTTGATCAGTGATACTGTTGAGTACGGCCATGTCCTTACTGATTTTGAAAGAACAGATTCAACAGGCACAAAATCAATTTGCACCTCACTTATTTTCATGTTCTCTTGTTGGGTGTGTATACATTAAGGAATATGTCTCTTTGGAGTATTGAACCTTTTATCATTATGTAACAGTATTTTTTATCCCAAATGATGTTTCCTGATCTAATGTCTTATTTTGTGCTTTTTAATAGATTACTGTTAGAATGTATAACACTTTCTCCATCCATTTATTCTTTTAAAATAAATAATAAACTATATTTTAAGAGCAATTTTAGGTTCATAGCAAAACATCTCTTCACTTTTAATCTATACACGTTTTTAAATTTAAAGTGGGCTTCTTGTGGGCAACATCTTGTTTTATAATCCACTCTAACAAAATCTGTCTTTTAATTTGTGTACTTAGATCAACAATTAAAGGTGATTATTGACATAGTTGGATTAATATCCACCATATTTGTTACTGGTTTTTATTTCTTGCACTTGTTCTATGTTTTTTCTTTTTTGTACATACTTTGTCTGCATGTTATTGTTTTAATTGAACAGTTTATATGATTCTATTTTTCTTTTTTACAATATCAATTATAATATTTTTTACTGTGTTCAGTGGTTTCCTTGGATTTTGCAATATACATTAAAAAGTAATCCACATACACTTTCAATAACACTATACCACTATAAGTGGTTGTACAAGAATCTTATAATAAAAAAAAACTATCTTTAATCCTTCCTTACTGTTCTTTATATCATTGGTGTCATTCATTTCATGCTTATGTGATACATATGTATATATGTGCATACACATATGTGATATAGTTTGGCTATGTCCCAACCCAAATCTCACCTTGAATTGTATTTCTCATAATCCCCTCGTGGGAGGAATCCAGTGGGAGGTAATTGAATCATGGGGGTACTTACCTCCATGCTGTTCTTGTGATCGTGAGCGAATTCTCACGAGATCTCACGGTTTCATAACCCCCTATTGCTTGACACTTCTCCATCCTGCCGTCCCGTGAAGAAAGATGTGTTTGCTTCCCCTTCCACCATGATTGTAAATTTCCTGAGGCCTCCCCAGCTATGCTGAACCATGAGTCAATTAAACCTCTTTCCTTTATAAATTACCCAGTCTTGGGTATGTCTTTATTACCAGTGTGAGAACAGACTAATACTATATATATCTGCATATACATATACAAATATGTATATATAATTGAATACATTGTTGATATTATTTTGAACACTATTATTAAATCAATTAAGAATTTAAAATATAAAAGTTGTAATTTTACCTTCACTTAGTTATTCTTAAATGCTCTTCCTTTCTTTCTATAGATCTGAGTTTGGAACCTTTCTTCTTCTTCCTCTCCTTGATGTTAAAAAATGTCTTTTAACATTTCTTACAAGGCAGATACACTGGTAACAAATCCCATCAATTTTTGGCTAAGAAAATGTATATGTCTCCTTCACTTTATAATTTAACAGACAGAATTCTGGTTGGCTGGTTGGCGTTTTTGTTTTTCAAATATATCAACTGTTCAAATATTTAACTCAACTTTATGTTTTCATAGTTTCTGAGAAGAAGTTTAATGTAATTCTTGTCCTCATTTCTCTATAGATAAGGCAATTTTTCTCTGGCTTCTTTAAAGATTTTTTTCTTTATCTCTGATTTTCTAAAATCTGAATATGACATGCCTAGGTGTAGTTTTGCTTTCTTTGGGCATTTATTTTGCTTGGAATTTTCTGATCTCCTGCATCTGTGGTTTGGTGTCTGACATTAATTCATGAAAATTATCAGGCATTGTTGCTGCAAATATGTATTGCTTCTGTTTCTGTCTCCATTTTCTCTCCTGGTATTTTTGTTTGTATATGTCACATCTTTTGTGGTTTTCCCACAGTTCTTGGATATTCTGTTCTGTTTTGGTTTTGGTTTTTAGTTTTTCGTTCTTCTCTTCAGTTTTAGATGTTTCTATTGTCACATCCTCAAGCTCAGAGATTGTTTCCCCAGCTATGTTAATCCCACTAACGAGCCCAGCAATGGGATTCCTCATGTGTTTTAGAAATTTTTTTTTATCTTAAGCATCTTTTTATTCTTTCTAAGAATTTACATCTTTCTGCTTACATTGTTCATCTGTTATTTCATATTGTTAGCAGCAGCGAATCTGAATGGGCCTGCAACAACTTCAATACTTGCCCCCTAAGAAAAAAGAATTCGGCTGAGGGGCACAAGGCAGAGGCAGAGACTGAAGCAAATTTTAGAGCAGGAGTGAAAGTTTATTAAAAAGTTTTAGAGCAGGAACAAAAGGAAGTTAAGTTGTTATTTTACCTTTACTTAGAAGAGGGCTGAGGGGGTAACTTGAGACATCCAAGTACACAGTTTGACTTTTGACTTGGGGTTTTGTTAGCATGCTTGTGGGTTTTGCATCTCTTCTCCCCCGATTCTTCCCTTGGGGTGGGCTGTCTGCATGCACAGTGGCCTGCCAGCACTTGGAAGGGGCCGTGTATTTACTGAAGTTGCACACATGCTCATTTGAGTCATTTTTCCCTTACCTGTCAAGTGTTCTGAGAGGAAGATCATATACCAGTTAAACTTTGTCATTTTGCCTCTTAGGGTGCATGCTTGAACCCACTTGCCCAACCCCTGAGATATTATCAGGAAGTTGCTCACCCCAGCTTCAGGTGTTTCCTATCTATTGGGAGACTGCCCTTCTCTGGTGCTGGCTGCAACCAATTACTGCTTTAGAGAGACAGTTTAACAACCACCTGCCCATCACCTAATGGTTGCCTGACCTTCCTGGTTGGGGAGGGGCCTCACCTGTCCTGCTCGTGTCTGCCTAACTACCTACTCTAACAACATTATCTCCTTTCTTTTTCAGTAAATCCGTTAGCATATTAATTATAGTTAATTTTAAAATTTCTTATCTGATAATTCCAACACTTCTGCCATATTTGACTCTGGTTCTGATGCTTGTTCAGTCTCTTCATACCGTGTTTTTTGTGTTTTGGTGTGTCTTGTAATTTTTTGGGGGAAGGCCGATGATGGACTGGGTAAAAGTAACTGTGGTCAGTAGGCCTTTAGTAATGTAGTGGTTAGGTGTTGGAAGAGGAGAAACATTCTGTAGTTCTATGATCAAGCCTCAGTCTTTTGGTGAGCCTGCAATCCTGGACTGTGAACGTCACAAGGAAGTCTGTTTTGTTTTGTTTTTGGTTTCTCCCCCAGCAGATGGGATAGAACGACTGGGGGGCGCTGAAATTACATATTTCCATTTGCCCAGGTGAGTCTAGAGAGAGCTGGAGTTGACTATTTCCCTTCCCCCAGGTAGATTAGACCTGGCTATAACCTAGCAAGTGAGGCTCTGCTAAAATAATTTCTCCTGAAGACAAGCCTTCTTAGAACAAAATGCTCTAGAGTATTACAAAATAATTCTGTTTGTCCTCCTCCTGCTGGGAGCATGAGAAAAATTTTCTCCATTATTCACTGTGAGAACTCGGTAGAATTTCTGGTGGTAAAACTCACAAAGGTGCCCCGCTGCATGCCCCGCGCTATGGCTCAGTTCCCCCGGAGATTTTCTCTCTCAGGCTCGTCCATAATCAGCCTTCAGTGATTCATCAATTACAATTTAGGTTTTCCTACCGTGTTACTGGTTTCTATGAGTTTCTGCTCCTGGATTTCTGTTTGGGTAAAGTTGTGATTCTCTGCCATTCTCTCTCTCCAATTTTGGGGGCAGTGACATATTCAGTGACTTCATTTTTCTCATACTCTAAGAAGAGTTATTAATTTTTCAGTTTAACTTTTTACTTGCTGGGATGGAGTAACGACTAAGCTCCTTACATGCTGGACAAGAAACCGGAAGTGCACCACTTTTCTTCATAACTGATTTTTACACCCAGGGAAACTTTCATGAAAATATTTTTTGTACCAAAGAAACATTTTCTAAAAATATCAGCAACTTTGGGTTTATTTTACTTTGTGTTGCTGCTGCCTGTTTTAATTTAATTTAATGTAACTTAATTTAGGAGAGCTAAGTAATTAAACATTAGGCCACAGTAGGTAAGAAAGTGGCAGTCTTTTATTGCAAATATGCACACACTCTCAGGCGAGATTCTCTGGTCCTCAGGTGTGGGGGGCCAGGGAAGTTGCGCCGGAGCTCTCCGGTGTTGTTCTCCGGTCCACAAATGCGGGGGCCGAAGAAGTCACACTGGCTCCTGCCAGTGGCAGACTTTTATGCATTGGTACTGGAAGGTGGAGGGCAGTGGGCGGGATAAGGGCGTGATAGGGGCGTCTTCGTAGGCGTGGCCGGGTAAGTTTCGATCTCTTCGGATTGACATCACTTGGCGCATGCTCGGTTGATCTGCATCTTCCCGGGGCGGGCTGCATTTTCCCGCGCCGGGGGAAAGTTGGTGAGGAAGAACCCGGAAGCAACATGGATTGTGCCTTCTTGTTCACCTTCCTCCATCTTGTCCTTTCTCCCTCACCCAAACACTGCCAAAGTACAGTTTGTTACTTAAAATAATTTATATATATTAATATAGATGTATAAACTACATTTTTTTTTCTTAAAAATGCTTTTCTATTTCTCTGTGTTATATACCTCTAGCTCTCTATTTTGGTCAAGATATATAAGTAAAATGATGTCTGAAGTTTTTTTTCTTCTTTTCCTTTTTTTTTTTTTTTTTTTTGAGACAGAGTCTTGCTCTTGTTGCCCAGGCTGGAGTGCAATGGTGTGATCTTGGCTCACTGCAACCTCCACCTCCCAGGTTCAAGCAATTCTCCTGCCTCAGCCTCCCAAGGAGCTGGGATTACAGGCGCCCGCCACCATGCCTGGCTAATTTTTGTAGTTTTTTTTTTTTTTTTTTTTTTTTTTTTAGTAGAGACAGGGTTTCACCATGTTGGCTAGGGCTGGTCTCCAACTTCTGACCTCGTGATCCGCCCCCCAAGGCCTCCTAAAGAGCTGGGATTACAGGCGAGAGCCACCGCACCTGCCCTCTGAAGTTATTTTCTTCCATCATGATGTGATGTCATAGGATCTAAGGTAATTATTTTATTATTATTCTACTTTACTGAGTAATAAAAATAAAACACCATTAATATTATGGAAACAATATTATTGTTTCTATTAAGAAATTAACTTACTCATTATCTCTATTGTCCCCTTGAACTAGTCAATAACTTTAATTTCCTACTACTTTTTCTTCCCCCAACTTCGTAACACATCTCTTATTGAAAAGATCTCAGGTTTTACTTTTAAATATGTATTAGTCTTTTCTATAATACATAATTACTTAGATTCTAAATTGATTGCTGTCTGTGCTCAATATTCCTTGTTCCTGCATCTTTGCTCGTTGTTTCTCTCCGAAAGATTTTAAGATTGTTTCTCTTACTCGGGCTTTTGATGCATTTAGATTGGAGACTACCTTCTCCATCTTGCTTGATAATCAGTTGACTTTTTTTCTTTTCATTTCTTTTTTTTTTTTTTTTTGAGATAGAATCTCGCTTTGTCACCCAAGCTGCAGTGCAGTGGCACAAACAGGGCTGGCTCACTGCAGCCTCGACCTCCCAGGCTCAAGCGATTCTCCCACCTCAGCTTCCTGTGTACCTGGGACTATAGATACGTGCCACCATGCCTGGCTAATTTTTTTTTTTTTAATTTTGAAGAGAGGGAGTTTCACCATGTTCCCCAGGATGGTATTGAATTTCTAAGCTCAAGCAATTCGCCTGCTTTGGGCTCTGAAAGTGCTGAGATTACAGGTGTGAGCCATTGTGCCTGGCCCTTAATTGGTAGACTTTTCAATGTCAAGAATGATGTGGTCAGTTCTGTGTATTTATGTTGTTTGTTGTAGTAGCAATAGTAGTATCATTATTGGGTTATTGCCTCTATTACATTATTTTTCTTCCTTTGAAATGAGTTTTAAAATTTGGATCCATTTTGTCTTTTAATTTTTCTTATGTACTTTATTTTGTACCTTTCCCTTGCATTTTGGAAAAATTGATCAGATTCCTCTTCAGCTGCAGCTATTATACTATCCCATTCATTTATTGTGATTTTACTTTTGGCAATTGTTTTCAAGATCTCTAGTTGGTAACATTTTTTACAACCGAGTTATTGATTCATGAATATGTTAAACTCTCTTATTACTCTGAAGATACTAATACATTTCAAAGTATCTTTTTGCATTAGGAACTCTAGTTCCTAGGATGATAGTTCATATGTTTATTGAAGTTGGTGATTCTCTCTCTCTCTCTCTCTCTCTCGCATGTTATTGGTTTTCTTCAAGTGTTTGATGAATTCAACTTGCCTTTTTATCTTTGTATTTAAGAATGATTACCCTTTCGAACAGTATCATTTTTGTCTTCCTCAGAGTATCTTTAAATTTGTAAAAGAGAAAGAAATGTGATATATGTTGGATTATCCTAATAGCATTGCAAATATGAGGGTTTCTTTATCCTTTTAAATGTAACCAGTTACCCAAAGCCCACCCTGTGTCTCAGGCCTTAGCAGTCAGTTACTGCTTTTTTCTTGGAAAAGAAGTGCATTTTACCCGACGGTTCATTGTCTGACAACACAGTAAGACATGTGGAGAGAAGATCTCTCTACAAATTACCCTAAAGGTTGCCCTAGGACACTTCCCTGCTTAAGGCTGTATTACATTCGAACGTGGCAAACACACCTACAGAGTCATTTCTTCCTTTTACAACTGTGCTTCCTTTTATAATTATAGACCTATGATCGCAATAACCAAATCCTGTTTTGTAATATATGTATATATTACAATTATGATCTATTATAACTTCTCAACAGAAGGGAAGTTTCCCTGTTTTTCAGCAGTGTAACTCATTCATATTGATTAAAACCTTATATATGTAATAAAGATAAGTACCTTATATATCATATGCTTATAATTTTACATGTATGTGTACATACATGCATACAGATATATAGCGATTTCTTTTATTTCGAGATAGAATCTTGCTGTGTCACCCAGGCTGGAATGCAGTAGACAATCTTGGCTCCCTACAACCTCTGCCTCCTGGTTCAAGAGATTCTCCTGCCTCAGATTCTCCTGAGTAGCTAGAACTACAGGTGTGCGCCACCCCTCCTGGCTAATTTTTTGTATTTTTAATAGGGACGGGTTTTCACCATGTTGGCCAGGGTGGTCTCGAACTATTGACCTCAAGCAATCTGCCCGCCTCTCTCTCTCAAAGTGCTAGGATTACAGGCGTGAGCCACCACGCCTGGCCTATAGTGATTTCTAAATGTGTAAAACGTGAGAAGGAGGTAGATATACATCCTCAGTTCACCCTTTGATTTATTCTTACTCTCTATCTCTTTAAGCTGAGATTATAGTCACTTTCTTGTTTTTTTTTTTTAAAGTTGTACTTCATATAGGATACACTTAATAGAAAGACTGTAAGTATATCAGTATTAGAATAATTGAAATTAGACTTATGTGCTTTTAACTTGTTTAAGTCCAGTGTTTAATTTTAGAAGTCTAATGCGTTACTGGCATTTCATAAATATTTTATGGCATGTACATTAGTAAAGATATAAATAGCTAATGTCTTATCATAGTTACATTTTACCATGAAAATATTAAATTGTCTATAATAAACCATGTTCTTGAGCATATTCCATTAACTACTTTTCTGGCTATCTCTTTAATGGTGGTGTTGTCAATGCTATGAAATTATCATGAATTTAACCCCATAGGCAGCTATATTTTCCTAGAATTAACTGACCTCAGGATTTATAGAGATAGGAATCCCCTTATCATATGAATTAATTTAGATGGGCTTACTGTTTGCAAAAGAAAGCTTCCAAAAAAGAAAAAAGAATTTGTTTAGAAAAGTTATTGATCAAAATGCAATCTTCCTTTGTAATTTAAGAAGTAAAAACCTTATAAGTTGATTTTGTTTTATATAAAAGTTAAATTTTATTCATACTTGTTTTTAAATTGCTGCTTGTCAATGGTTAAAAATGAGTTCTGGCCAGGTGCAGTGGCTCACACCTGTAATCCCAACACTTTGGGAGGCCAAGGCGGGCGGATCATGTGGTCAGGAGTTCGAGACCAGCCTGACTAACATGGTGAAACCCCGTCTCTACTAAAAATACAAATATTAGCTGGGCGTGATGGCACGTGCCTGTTGTATCAGCTACTTGGGAGGCTGAGGCAGGAGAATTGCTTGAACCTGAGAGGCGGAGGTTGCAGGGAGCCTAGATGGTGCCACTGCACTCCAGCCTAAGGACAGAGCAAGACTTCATCTCAAAAAAAAAAAAAAAAAAAAAAAAAAAAAAAGAGTTCTGAGTGCAATTCTGATTTTCATAATTCTGAGAACAGTTCCAGAATAGAGTTAAATGTTGACCTGACAAAACAACTCAGCCTAACTCTCAGTCCCAGTGTTTGTGTGTATCTTATTTTGAAATAAACTACAGCATACAACATTGACAAGGTATTTTTTTCAGGGTACTTTATAATCAGTTGAATCAAACACATCACATGGTCCCAGGAGAATGAAACTTCTCTGACTTTGAGCTTCTATCTATTACATATACTGGCCATAGATATATCTACTCAGGCAACTGAAAATAAACCTACTTGCTTGGAACCTGGAAAAAAATCATATTTTGTACTAAAAGTAGGTTAAGTATGGACCTAATTGAATCAAATCAGATTTAACAAAACTTTATGTTGACCAAGTATAAAAGAATAATAAATTTATTTAAAAAGATAAAAAATGGATACTAAAGTACTGCATGAGTTTAAAGTTATTTTTTACCATCTTTCTTCTGTTTAATCTTCATTGTACAGAAGAATATATACAAAGTTTTACATTTAAACAATAATTCATATGTTTAACTGAGGAACAGATTGAATTTGAACATTTAACTGGAAACTTGTTCACTAGTACCTACTTCTCATCCATGGCTTCACTTTCCATAGTTTCAGTTGCTAGTGATTAACCATAGTCCAAAAGCATTAAATGGAATATTCCAGAAATCCATAAGTTTTTAATTGTGCACCATTCCGAGAAGCATAATAAAATCTTGCTCCATCTTGCTCAGCATATGAATCATTCCTTTGTCCAGTGTATCCATGCTGTTTACATTAGCTGCCAATCAGTCACTTAGTAGTTGTCTGGGTTATCAGATTAAAAAAAAAAAAAATCCATAGTATATGTGAGCTTTGATACTATCCATGGTTCAATCATCCACTGGCGGTCTTAAAATATATCTCCCATGCATAAGGGGCGACTACTGTATTTGGCAGCTGACTCTTTCTGAATACATTTTGACAACATTTTCAGTGGCAGTGTTTATAGCAAAACCAATCATTGTACAACACACAATGATCCAACAGCCTGAAAGCTACAGGGCCACTGTCTACCTAGAAGCAAGCGGGTAATTAAATATACAAGTATTATGTGGGAATGTGGTTGTGAAATGTTTTTATCCTTCAGATTGAAACAGATACAACAAAAATAGTTAGAAATGTGCCAGAATCAATGTTTAACCTATTAAATTTGGAATCGGAAAACATAGGTTTCTGCTATTGTTTATTAACTTTGAGGTTTTGGACTTCAGTGTCTTATGTGAAAAGAGATAATCATCATCATAATAATAACAATAGCAAATTTATTTCAAGGAATGATAACATCAAATGAGTTAATGTGCATGAGAGTGTTTTCTAATTAAAAATTAATAAAATTATTCTCATGTACATTAACTCATTTCTATGTTTAAAAAACATAGAAATCTACATTAATTAATTTTTAGTGGTATGACCCCAAATTAATAGTAAATGAAAAAGTAAACATTATGAAACCAGTTTCACGTATAAAACAGAGGGAATAATTCTCCATCCTTGACTCACAGGTCATGTGTGTTAGTAAAGAATGCGCACATTTGAAAGTGTTCTGAATTGCTACGCCATGGGCCATGTAAACTATCACCTATTTAAAAAATGAAAACAAGATGATTCATTTAACATTCATTCTGTGAAGAGTACTATTTAAAACTTTGATTTTTCGGGGGGATTTTGTTTTCACTATCTGGGATTACCCAAAAGAGAAACTGTCTGCCATGATTATTTGTTTTTAAGTTCTCAACTTATTCCATGGGTCAAACATTTTTGGGGGAAACTCCACATGGCCATCTTAACAGTCTTATGGGCATTGGATTTGGAATCTAAGAAAAGTGGGATCTGTTTACAGCTGACTCAGTAACTGTGTGACTTCAGGCAAATCACTTTAACCCATCTGATTTGTGGCAAACCCAGAGTTTTTTGAATAATAAATTTGAAAATGCTCTGTTGACTGTCAATTTCAATAGCAGCGCAGAGCAGCAGAGTGCCTCTGTCTGGGGTCAGGCAAGTGAAAAGTTCTGATTCTGCAGGTGCCTCTCGCTCCCTTTGTGAACCCCCAAAAAATTCAGATCTCTCGTGTGCCTCAGTTACCTCATGAGTAAAATAAAAAGGTTTCACTAATCACCTCTGAGATTCCTTCCAGTATTTACACTGAAGTAATCCATGATTCATATTTAATGAACTGTATCTTAAAATGTTTAAGTGGCTAGACATTTGGGGGGAAATGCTAAAGCACAAGATATGTATTTGTTGTCATTGTAAGAGCAGGAAGATAAAGTTAATGAAAGGACAGTAATAGCAGGGTCTGACATGTGTTTTAAAATTATGTTTTCTCTCCACGATCTCCTTTTCTGCTTCTGAGTACCCAGGAGTGTGGTTACAGGAGGCCTCAGGGATTCAGACACAGAAAAGCACCTGCACGCCAACTTTCCCTCATACTGTTTTTCATTTTCCGCCTCCTGGGTTCAAGCAATTCTCCTGCCTCAGACTCGCGAGTAACTGGGACCACAGGCGCCACCACCATGCCTGGCTAATTTTTGTATTTTTAGTAGAGGTGGGGGTTCACCATGTTGACCAGGCTGGTCTCAAACTCCTGACCTCATGTGATCCACCTCCCAGAGTGTTGGGATTACAGTCGTGAGCCACTGCACCTGGCCGGATATCTTTTTATTCCTTAACTTTTCAGAGTTTCTAGTACTTAATGGAACTTCCAAATTTTTTAGTGCTTGTGTCAGGCAGGCAGGAAGGATCTGTGGGACATCAGAGAGGAGAAAAACATAGTCACACGTCTTGGATGGCATCATGGAAGGGTTTCCTGAAGAAAAGAAAGAATAAGAAGACAAAGGATTGCAGGCTGCAAAGTGTCCCTGGGGAATTTGTCCTAGAAAAGATGTTTGGCCCCACACTTTTCAGGTCCTCAGGATCCCATGGTCATGTTCTTCATGTACATTCATCCTGCCTGGCCTCCTGGGCCCTGTCAATCAGGATCTGCAAGTGTCCATCTCCCACTTTGGGAGGGTGAGACTTTTCAAGCATTCCAAATTGAAGCACATTTTCTCATACAAACTTGGTTATATTTGACAGCCAGTTACTAATTATTTTTGTAAAGTATTATAGATACTTCATGGACTGAGTAGCTTTGTGCAGGACAAACCTGGATCCTGAACCAACATATATGCCATGGTTTCCATAAGAAAATGGGACTTCGGTTCCAAAGTACTGCTTCTTCTCCAAGTTGAGGAAGTCCTGAAGATAATTTTCTTTAAATATTTTCTTCAGAGTTTATAGTATAAAAGGCATTTGAAAAATGAAGATCTGAACTAATCCTGGTTTGGTGCTTGATATCTTTGGCACTCTTGGGAGAATGGCTTAATCTCCCTAAATTTCTGTTTGCTCAGTAGCAAGGTGAAGTGGACCATTTTTATGAGTTGAAAGTGACATGCTAAGCATCTTGTAATAATCCTTACTTCTGATTCCATTCTCTGGCCATATTGAATTACCCATTTTCCAGAACAATCATGCTTTCTCACACCTCTAACATTAAACCCCCACTGCATCTTTACAGATTCAGCTCAGACATCACTTTCAGGAAAACCTTCCTGAACATCACACACATGCACAATACAAACACACCCAATATAGCCCTCCTTGGAATTTCTACAGTGCCTCGTGTTTACCACTGGTACAGCACATACCTCACTGCATAAAATCTGGCTTATTATTTTTTTATTTAGAGACAGAGTCTCCCCTTGTCACCCAGGCTGGAGTGCAATGGCGCAATCTCCGTTCACTGCAACCTCTGCCTCCTGGGTTTAAACGATTCTCCTCCCTCAGCCTCCTGAGTAGCTGGGATTACAGGCACCCACTGCCATGCCTGGCTAATTTTTGTATTTTGGGTAGAGACGGGGGTTTCGCCATGTTGGCCAGGTTGATATCGAACTCCTCACCTCAGGTGATCCACTCGCCTCAGCCTTCCAACATGCTAGGATTACAGGCGTGAGCTACCGCGCCCGGCCAAAACCTGGCTCTCTAGTTGCCATCTCTCACGTTTCACTGTAAAATTTTTGAGAATATGGGTCATATTATTTGGTTGTGTAGACTGGAATATTTGTGTAATAAATACCTCTTACAAAAGTGAATAAATGCATGAATAATAATAAAGCTTTTTCACTTTTTCTGCACTGACTTCCCTGCTAGTTCACTGCTCTGTTTACCTGTGCTAAACATGTCCCAAGTTGGCTAAGTAATCAAAGTTGCTCCATGTCCCAGAATCTACTAGCTGGAACCCTGCAGGATGAGACCATGCTCCTTCCTCCTTACTCAGCCAGTCATGCTGACACCACTTAGGAGCTATGGGGAAGTGCCCAGAGCCCACACCCTTCTTTTAGGCTGTACCTTGCCCCTTAGGCACAAAGTGTTCCAAAGTCTGAGTCAGCCATCCCTGTCCATTCACATGCCTGGCTGCAGTCCAATACTCAGATAAGAAACCACCCAGGTGCTTGGCCTCAGAAAGCCAGCAATGAGGTGGTCTTGGCCAACAGAGACCCAATGAAACTAGTGAAGAATAAAGGAGTAAGCAAGCCCTAGATGGGAGTCAGGAAATCTTGCCTAGTTTCTGAACTGATAAAAGCTCTTTAACCTTTGGCCAGTTACTTTTCCTCTGGGCCTGTTTTCATCATCTGGACAGTTAATGGGTTGAGTCAAATGACCTCTAGACTTTTGTTCAATTCTCAGGTTCTAGGATCTAAAATCAAAGGCAGGCTAAGCATTTCTCATACCTGAAATGGTAATGATACTTACTTGGCTGTAGCAACTCCATCTTCAGGGGAAGGAGCAGAAGTAACAGCTCAAATTCACTGACAGTGATGGCTTAAAATGCACACAGGATACTGTCTTAGCCCTCATCTCATTGAGGCTCAGAGCCTAAGAAAGATTAGCCTTGCTGTCTCGTAAAGCTTTGTGTATTAGCAGTGGGTAATGCTGTACTAGTACAAAGCAAAGGCCATGACTTGGGCTTATTATTTAAATGAGCAACATTATTACTCCCCATACATTGTGCAATTGCATCATCTCCTTTGCACAATCTGTTCTGCAGAGTCTTCAGCGACCAGGGCATTTGTATCCTGCAATTGCTTTGCAATGGATCAATAAGAATAATATCAATAATACCAATACTTCTACCAAGAGTACCACCTTTTGTTTAACATTTAATACATCCAAGACTTGTGCAACACTGATTTTGTTCTTATAACCACTTCTGGTAATGCGATGTTTTTATCCCCATAATACAAATGAAGATACTGAAATTAACTTTAATATAATGAAGACAAAGTATATAAACTGGCTAAGAAAGATTGGATGACAATTTTAATCTCTCACATTTGTATAGCATTTTAAGCTTACAAAGTACATCTTAAAATATAATTCTGTTCAGTTTTTACTATGATGTAGCAGCTGAGTAATGACTGTTTCTAATTTAAGAAATAAAAATTTGAGATAAGGTGAGTTGGAACTATGGTAGTTCAGATCCCTTGATCTTCAGTCCTGGGCCTTCCCAGTAAGCCAGCAATCTGTGCTGTACAGGGTGGCCCAGGTATAAGAAGCTTTCTGAAAAACAGTGCCTTCAAGTCAAACAGGTACAGGGCGGCCCAGGTATAAGAAGCTTTCTGAAAAACAGTGCCTTCAAGTCAAACAGGTACAGGGCGGCCCAGGTATAAGAAGCTTTCTGAAAAACAGTGCCTTCAAGTCAAACAAAGGCTATACGGCTGAATTCTGGAGCTTGGTTGAAATTGTGGAAGAAGCAGAAGATAGGTCGGGGTATGAACAAATGTAGAAAAAGAAGGAAGATAAGTGAGCGGAGATCACATTTTAATAATGTTCTGTACTGTATGTGAATAATGCCAACAGTACATTGTCATGTCTGTGTTTAGTTAATTTTTAGCAACAGAGCAAGATCCCAGAGTGTAGCAAGAAGAAAGACCGTTTTGGGTGGAGATATTTCTGTTTCTGCAGGGGCTTTTGTGCTCATTCAACTTGAAACTTCTAAAATAACTCATTATGTGTGGAACAGCAGGTGTTCACATTAAACATATTTGCTTGACCTCACTTCATCTATTACATGGTAAATTCTCCTCTTCTCTTTTACCCAATCTTGGGTCATCAGACAGATAGAATGAATTATTCACAATGTTTAGAAAGAAATTACGTATCTGAGTCTTCATGGCAAGGAAAATTGACATATTAGGCTCTGAGTCAAACTAGGATTGTCAGAGTTGACAGTGGTCATTCTGTCATTTGGGAAAGTCAACGTTTAGAAAATTCAGAGTTGCTCTTGTTTTGTCAAAGTGTAATTCACAAAGGAAGTGTAGATAAAATTTTCATGATGAAACTTCAGTTCTACTTCTCTTATGCTTTGGTATCCCTTGTATGTCATTCTGCAACTTCAAGGATGATCAAATCAAAGTTATCCTTTAGCAAGACTTTTGTTCATCAAGCCGCCTCTGCCAAAAGTTTCTCAGTGAGCCCCAACACTCTTCTTCAACAGCCTCTGCACATCCAAATGTTTGCTGATTTCTATTGATTCTGCCTCTTCAATATCCTTAAATTGTCTTTTTCATATTGATTGTATGCTCTTCGATTTGGCCTACATCATTTTTTTTTTTTCTGTGAAAGGTTGTAATAGCCTTTTAATTATCATCCTGACCCTACCATGGCCTGGATTAGTGATGCAGTACCAATAAATTACCCCAATGTATAAAACCTTCCATGGTTCTGTAACCTCAGGATAAAATTCCAAATCCTGGACATTTTATCTCCTGAGCCTCATTCCGTGTCTGCCTACCATGTGTTTCTTTAGCTATACTAAATTACCTGCTGTTCCCTGAACACCCTATGCTCCTCTAAGTCACTATGTTTCTGCTTATGGTGATCCCTTATTTGGAATGCATTTTCTCTCCTTGCCCTGCTATTGATTTATCACCTTTCCTTCATAACTTTCTTCTCCTTTCACCCATCTCTGGCTGCCCTCTTCCCCAGGTTTCTGCGATCCATTTACCCTTTGGCAATTTGTACAATCTTTTCATAGTTCTGATTTCACTGTAATTTCGGTTACTGGCATATTTATTTTTTTGTTCATCAAACTGTAAACACAATTATCAAATACTGTAATTGTGCTTTTATATTTTTCTATTCCTATAGACTCAACAAATACTATTATAATGAATGTTGATATAAAATTGGAACAAATGTACAGAAGGAAGGAAGACAAGTGTTGTAATAGTATCCGGTATGGTATACAAATCCTGCTAACAGTACCCTGTCATATCTGTGTTTAGCTCATTTTCAGCAGCATAGAGCAAGATCCCAGAGTGTAGCAAGAAGAGAGACTGTTTGTTGTGGAGACAGGCAGGACTTTTTTAGATCATTCAGCAAAAAAGAAAAAAATAAGTCCCTTTTCTACTTGTACTAGGGAAAAACAAAAAATATATATATTGTTAAATATCCATTCTAATAGTATTCTAATTTAATATGACTATCTCATGTTACCTTCCCAATTTAATGTCAATATCTCTAACAATATCCTGTTACCTTTTCGGTTTAATATCTAACAATATCTCAATATCAATTAAGAGCTGATGTTTCATTATAAAGTAACATCTTGCTCTTCATAATATAGATTAAAAATATCTCATCCCAAAATCTTTGAAAGTGATTGAATGGGCAATAGTTTGATGTGAAGATTACATGACAATTTAAACGTGGAAATAATATTGAGAGATGCTAGGGCCAGACTGAATCCCAAGTGATTGTTCTCAGCAGTTACGCAGTAAAGAGGATAAACATGGACATTCTGAGACTCCTTTTCATTTCGTCAGTATGGGGCCCTGAAATAAAGAAATTTGAGAAAAAAAGTTATTATAAAAAGATTATCTTAAATAATAAAAAAAGTAGGTGAGACTTTTTCAGATAATTCAGCAAAAAGGAAAAAAATAATGTTTCTACTTGCACCAGGAAAAAATAAAGAATATATTGTTAAATATTAATTTCACTAACAGGAATCAGGGATCCTTGAAGAAATGTCTACCTCCAGGACTTGGGCAGGGAAAGCACAATATGATCCTGGAACATTCTGTAATGTCGGAAAGCAAGGGGATGCTCAAAGAAAGACAGGGACATGTCAAAGGGACAGAGAGGCCAGCTTGGAGGAGTCCCCCACTGGCCAAATCTGTGGCAATTTAAGCATTTGCATAAAATAATGAGAAGATTGGATTTTATTGTCATAGAATAATATAAAAATCCATGAATACATACAGATATAAATAAATGATTAACTGGAAAATTTAATGAGTCACATAAAGTGTACATTTTAAAACAAAGCAAAATATGCTAAGGCACCTAACAAAAATTCAAATCAAATGCTCAAGGATCAGTGTGCACTAGGAAACAGGCAGCAATTTTATGGCAGTGCAGGGAAAGACCGGGAAGCACGGATAGGAGCCCATAGAAATTATTCCAGGAGGATAGGACTGCTATCCACCAGAACTTGTTGGATTTTCTTAGTGACTATTTCCTGTGCTCTTGTTTCTCAGTTACTTTAGCTGTTTTGTGGTGCCTGCTCTTTAACTTGTTTATCATATTGTGTTTTGGTACCTTCTTATTTCATGGAATCTCCCAGTGACCTCTTCTCAGTAATCGGTTTTTATTTTTACCCCCAATATTGATTTTTTTGTCTTGAAACACACGCTAAATGAGCAGACATCATTTATCATAGTTTTCTTGTTTTGACCCTGTCGATTTCACATTATAATGGGAATACCGGAAGAGAGGGAAAGTTATTATGACTGTAATGGCCTGTAAAGGCCTCATAGAAAAGACAGTATTTCAATAAGTCACTCCCAAATTATTAGGCGTATTTTCTTTCCACATAGAAATACATATTTTCTTAGTTTTTACCATTTATAATTTCATTAAAATGTTACATATTCATTATGACTCAAGCAATACAGAAAAATTCAAAGAATAAAGTTTAAAAAGAATCCTTACTACTCAGAAATAATGATTGCTTATTCATTATTTACATGTCATTTCAGATCTCACTAGGTAGATAATTAAAATATATATGTAGATGGACAGAATAATATCACAATTTTTATAGAGTTCTACTTGAATATAATGAAAGATAAATTTAAGATATTTAAAATATAAATATTAAATATCAACATAGTATTTGAAATTCAAAGATTTGCTGATACGGGTTTATTGTCATAAATTTCTTTACCACAAACTTTATTAGTGTGTATATTCACAAGATAACATTTTTAAAAATTATTTCTTTGTAGACCTCTATGTGTTTTCTCAGTCAACTTTATTTAAACTTGCCATTTTAGATAATATCTATGCTGGATATTCTTTGTGCTTCTCCAAATCCATTCTCCATCATTCTCTACCCTGTACTGTGACCAAGGAGGCTGACCTCTGATTTTCACTGTCCATGCTCCTATGCTCTCTGTCCTCCAAAAGGATTTGCCAAAGAGAAGCATCATCAGGAGATCAGAGGGAAAAAATTTGTCCCCCTCAATGCCTTTTTTTGGGGCCATGGGTGGACAATGACTTCCCTCTATGACTACAACTTGTTTTAGCCCCAACTCCTGAGAATGGCATTTCTCCATAGATGTATCATGCCAACTGCTGGTAATTGCCTCTTTCCTCTGCCCCTTAGTAGAATCTGGGTACTTCATCATCCTTCATTGTTTTACCTAAACATTGTCCACAGCTTTGTAAATTGTTTTTCATTAAACTGTCTTCAACAACAGTGTGCCATCTGTTTTCTGCTCAGATTCCAACTGACATAATGCCTAATGATTCCCTTCTACAAAAATTACACTTCCTCTCAACATCTACTCACAGACTGATAGATCTTAATTTTTTAATTGCCCTGCTAGATACCTTTATAATTCTACATAATAGACTGCAATTCGTATTTTTTTTTTCATTTATACATTTCAGGTATTCATTGACTTCCCAATAGGAAAGATGAATAATTCAGCAACCCTACTGTGCCTAAGGCAAGAAATTTATCAGCCAGAGAGAAAGAGATGTGCATGCTTACAAGTATTAATAGAAAAACATCATGTTGAAACTGCGTTTGCCCTTCAATCAGTGTATCCTGCATTCCAGCCAGAATTTTATCACTATTATGTATAAAAATCGATGTCATTAAACAAATAATATTTTCGGTATGACTTCTAACACCTATCAAAATTTTCCTCCTCAAACATGAAATGCATTCAATAATAAAATAATCAGGAAGTGCAAGTATCACATGAAACTGAGTCTATCATTCAGATGATTGTGACCGCCTTTCTGTAGGTAATCTTATTTGGAAGTAAAGAACTATACATAGGTTCTTTTGATATTGAAATATCTTGAACAGCCACACATAGAAATATGTTGCTATGGAGTCCAGTAAATGGTAATTCAGGTTTGCTAGGCCTTGGCTAAAAACTGGATTCATAGAGCTCTGACTCCTTCAAATTCCTAGATTTTCACAGTTCAATGTGCTCGGTGAGCTGGGGCACTCTCTGTTGGAAGAGTATGTATCTTAGACCTTTCCCCTCCATCAGCTTTCCCAACTCTACCCTTTCAGTCCCTCGGGCCAAATACCTTGAAGTTATTCCTAACGCCTCTCTTTCTCTTGTCTCTACATCCTATCCTTTAAGAAATTACATTTTCTTTTCATTAAAAATTTATATTAGATGAAAGGTGAGTAGATATTATTGTTTCATTTTTATTTTTGAGACTAGAGAGACTCAAGCAGGTTAAGTGATTAAGATTAAATACGCACAGCTAAGGAATGTATTCTAAAAAAATTAGGAGATGTAAACAGGAAAATAATCAGCCACACAGATTCCTCCTTACCCTAAACATTATTTTTTGTAGTGTCATACTAAAAACATTTGTTATAAAGCATTTGTGCTTCATGTAATGAATTCTTTCTCGTTTGTAAAAAAAAAAAATTCCTTTTCCTCATAAGTTCTCCATGAGAGAAATTATGATCTCATTGAACTGAATTTATGGTGTTTGAACCTGTTTGCGAGTTTCACTATTGCTATTTTCACTTATTGTTTTACTGTGCCTTTGCAAAGATACTGATACTGAGAGTTTTATGTTTTTTCGTTAAGTCTGTTTACATGGATTATAAATGGGTGAGGTTTCATAAAAGAAAAATCTTTATAAAAATACTCTTTAACATCAGCTTACATTAGCTATTGTTAAGTTGAACATGACTGGACTGAGAAAATATTTCAGTTGTATCTGTGTTAAAGGCAGTTCTCACTATCCTTCACATTGTCCTTTATGTTTAACTAGTATTTTTCTGTCTTTGTGATAGGAATTGTTTGGGTAAGATTTCTTTGTTATTCCTGAATCACGCTTGCATTTATTTATTTTTTCAAGTGTTTAAAGGAAGTGATGAGAAAATGTATTTCTCCTTTATTTTAGAAAGAAGTTGACACTCTGGTAAAGCAGCCATTTAAAAAAAATCTTAAATGATGATCTGAGCAAATAAAAATGAGCAAATGTCAAGAACGCAGAATCATTAGAATTCAACAAAGCATAACAATAGCCTTAATAATATTTTAAAATAGCACATTTTAGTATACATTGGAGATAAGAGAAAGTAACTGATGGGAAAAAAAGATCTGTCAACAAAAAGTTTAAGACAACCAGATCTGTCTCTTACAATCTATGTTTTGTTGGTGTGAAGTGAGTCCAAAGAGTTCTGTAAGGTACTTTACAATACATCTGATGGATGTTATAAGGTGTAGTATGAAAGCGGAAAAAGAGTCTGGATTACTTTGAAGTTTGATGTGTATGTCTCCCAACTCTTATGTTACAAATAGGGCAGAGAGAGTGACATGACCTAGTCTAGATACCTGGATGTTGGAATTCTAAGCCTAGTTCTACAAGGAACTACTTCTGCCACCTTGGAAAAGTAATTTTCCTCTGTAGAGGTCAGGTTTCTTGTGTGAAAAAGTATATTGGCTATTGAATCTATCTTATTCTGTCCTTTTTCAACTGACAAGTATTCTGATTGGATGAACTATCCCAGCTAAAAATGTCAGTACATTCTAATTGTAAATGTTTCAGTGTTAGAAACTTAAAATTTTAGAAGAAGTGAATAATTGAAATTAAAAGATGTGCCTCTTAAGAGATATACTAGTATCTAGCTAGTAGCTTTTAAATTTGGAAAGCCTTTACTTCATGGGACTAAATAAGATTCATTTGCTCAAAGTCACAATATTTATTTATTACGGCATCTAACTAGTATCTTTCATATACAAATTCATGTGACAATCTATAATTACATTTATGATACAGAGTTATAATATAGCAACATATCATAAATCATGGCAATGAATTATGGAGCATCTACTTTGTGCCAGCTATTTAGATACTTCACATAAGGTTTCATTATAACAAGTCTACAAGTATAATATTACTTTACACTTATATACTAAACACTTACAGAGAGCCCTTAGAATGTTTAGTAGTTGTCTGTGGTCACACATTCTAGCAAATGGCAGAATCTATACATTTCAAATTCTAATTAAAAATATTTTCAGATGATATTAAAGTCTATACTCTTCCTTAAACCAAGTTGAGAAGACATCTATTGTGGGCTCAGAATTCCTTTCTTTTCCCCAAATTCATACTTTCTTTCTCTGGATCCTGGTTTTCCTCACTGTAGCAGAAGAATTAAACCAGGCGATCTCTACTTATTTCTATAGTCTTAAAATAAACTACAGATACACTTATTTGAGCTCATATCCCCTTTTTCTCTCTGTGTTGCAAGTAAAAGATCTGTCAGATAGTATTTTTGAAGCATTAAGGATGTAAATTTTACTTCTGTTGTTTTCTCTTTAACTCCTCCTCCATTTAGGCATGCAGACATTCTTTATGTTGCCTCAAAAACAAACAAACAAACAAAAAAAACGAAGATGACATAGCAAAAATAAAAAAGAAGGGGAGAGGCAGTCTTTGGCTTTTAAATTTTGAAAGCCTTTATTTATTTCATGGGGCTAAATAGGATTCGTGTGCTTAAAGTCACAGATTTGAGGGCATACAGGACGGAGGGGAAAGGAGGTTATTTTCCATTCTGAAAACTTGGAAAGATCCTTTGGATTATGGAAAAAAAGGTTGTGATGACGTGATGAATGGAGAGCTCAACAGATCCCAGGAAGAGATAAACTGATCTCGAATGATACAGACAGAAGCAGCGTTAGCAGCTGATGACCCTTCTCCCCTAACTGTCTCTCACTTGTGCTCACTCTCAAGTTGGGCGTTGCTGGCAAGGGCTTAAAAGTCACACGAGAGTAATATCAGACTCACAGCCACTCACTCAGTTTCCACTGGAATGAGAAAGACAAATAACCTGGAGTGAGGGGTTTGGTTACCTTTTATGTTGGCATCTAGCCAACAAGACAGGAGCCAGCAAGTGGCCCCACTGGCTGTCCAATGGAAGTGTTATCTATCCTGCCCAGTCCCCGTCTGACTTGCCTCGTGTAGGGACTCATTTTAATATCTCACAATATTGATACGCCCTCTTGATGGAGAGTTACATCAGGGTAACTAGAGGGATAGAAGCAATATGGAAAACAAACTTCCTACCTTTTCCCATTGAACATCCATGTTTGTATATGGGCAGGACTGAATGCAACCAGCTCTTAATTTTCTACACAAACAAGTTCAGCAATAAAACACACCTTACAAAAAATAAGTCCTGCATGTTAAAGTAGAACAAAGTAAGAATTTCAAGTAGAGGAGATTCTCCTTAAGGAATAAGACATAATGTTCAGGGCATATCTTCCCACGGAAAAAAAAAATCATTTTAGATTAAAAAACTTACAAGGTACTGTTGACTATTCCTTGTAGTTACCCCCAAGATTGAAGTTATTTTTTATACTTTTTATTAAGCTTCATGAGATTTCAAAGCCCTGAAGTTTATCTACCTCACCACCCATTCTGCCCTGAACAATGTGTGGCAAAAGATAGAGTTTATTAATTCCTATTCCCAAAGGAATACAGGATCTGATGGGAATGTGAGCCTGAGTCTCATTATTGTACCAATGTTTTAAAAAGGGATACCTCCTGGGTAGCTAGGTCTCAGTGGTTTTGCCCAAGTACATTTATTAAACAGTGATATGGTTTGGCTGTGTCCTCAGCCAAATCTCTTCTTGCACTGTAGCCCCTATAATTCCCATGTGTTGTGGGAGCGACCCAGTGGGAGGTAACTGAATCATGGGGGCGGTTTTCCCCATACTGTTCTCATGGTAGTAAGTATCACGAAATCTAATGGTTTTATAAGGGGTTTCCTCTTTCTCTTGGTCTCCGTCTCTCTTTGCCAGTCACCTTTGTGCCAGTCACAAAGGGACATTTAAGACGTCCCTTTGCTCTTCCTTCATCTTCCACCATGATTGTGAGGCCTCCCCAGCTGTGTGGAACTGTGAGTCAATTAAACCTCTTTTTTTTTTTTTTTAATAAATTATGCAGTCTTGGGTATGTCTTTATCAGCAGCATGAAAATGGACTAATACAAACAGACTTTAATGACTTAAGTGTGTTGTTTGTGTTTGTATTTTAGAACATCTCCTATGGTACACTATTCCTAGATAGCATTTGTTAATAGCCTGACATTCCAGTAAAGTGCAGATATATTCAATTCCAAATACCACGCGTAACCAGCACCAGCAAGTATCAGAAAACTTACTATAGTCATAAATGATTCTTAATTAACGTTTAATTTCCTGCTGGTGAGGGGTTAGTGACATTAAATATATATATCACCTCCTGAAAAGAGCTTGAGGAGAGATCTTTGCAAAATAGAAAACTCTCTTTTTAAGAACACTATGCAATTAGGATATTGGCAGCTAAATTTATTTGGACATCAGCTCTCAGTCCATACAATGTGTTTTCATTTTAGATCACAGTTCAGAGTGGCTAGTGGAGGATTATAACTTTGGTAATAGCCTATGTTAATTTTAATTTGCCAACTTAAGAAATATTATTGCATTCTTGTTCCAGCAACCTGTAAACAAGTGGTCTGTACCTTCATCCAAATTACTGCCTACTGCTCCATTATTCATCAAACATTCATTAAATATGTATGAGAGTTTTATTTCTGTGCAAGAATTGGGAGTGGTGCTATGGGACTTAGGTGAATAAGACAGTCTCTGAGCTCAAATTACTCTGGGTGTGTGGGAGTGAGACAAGTACTCTAAGAATCATATGAAACATGACCCAACCCAGCCACTGATTTTATGAGCTTAAACTTTTTCATGATATTGACCATCTTCAATAATTAAATCTTCCATAAATAGTAAACTTATACTAATTTTATTCAAAAAGTGTTTTTAATGATGTGTTTTATACCAAGTGTTATGCTAAGTACTGGAGATACAGGCAAAATTAAATATAGACTGAGCCTTAATGAGCTAACAGTTGGACAGCAAAGGCAATCACTAATAATGTGCCATAAAGTATGTATATTGTACCACAGACTAGAGTTAATGCCCCGAAAGCACCCCAATTATGTTTTAAACAATAGTAGTATTATGAAAATAGTTGTGAACTTCTAAGGGTATTATTTTGAATGGATAAAAATGAATCTACATTTATTTGGATGTGTTGTCTCTGGTCTGTTCTTAAAATATAACCACACATGCACAGTATAGCATAGTGCAAAAGACATTGTACTTGGAATTTTGAGGTCTGGCTTCTAGTTCTATACTTTCCATGTTGATCTTGGGTGCTCTCTTACTCACTCTGGTCCTTAATTTTCTGTACTATAAAATTAACATTGACAAATTAGTCTATAACATCTGGGGCAATCCAATGTTGTACGACTGTATGAAAATTGCAGACTTGACCTCCGCAATTGCGAGGTCAATGGTGAAAAAATTGACCCTGCTGGTTTGAAATGACAGCGCCAACTGTGTAATACCTTCATGAAATGAAATAGAAATGGAACTTAGAAACCACAGGGACTTCCCAGTGAGCTGATGAAAATCTCTTCTCCAAAGTCTAGTTACTAGCTTTCATTTCAGGTATAAAAATTTTAATGAAAACAAACCTGCTCAAATGAAGCTATATGTGACTGCAAATACTTTCTTTAAAGTCCAGGACACACTAATACCTTGACCTGAAGTTGTACTTCATACAGAGGATTAGGGTATTTGATGTGAGAGGTGAGACATCCTGAGGCTAGAGTCTGAAGATGATATCACTCACTTGGCTCCCTACTTATGAGACGTCAAGCAAGTTCTATGCCAGTGCAAGTGGAATTTTCTCCTTATTTTGTTTGTCATAAGTTCTAAACAAATAACTGTTTGCCTAATATTGTCCCTTGAAACACACTGGGCTATTGCCAAAAAAGGAATAGTGAAAGTACCAAAAAAAAAAAAAAAAAAAAAAAAAAAGGATGGTGCTGTTTCTACCATATTTTTTAGGGGAGGTCATAGTCCTAAAAAGTGAATGCCTTCTCTCTGGCCTATCTTACTTTCCAAGTATACTAAGTCTTCACTTAATGTCATTTATAGGTTCTAACAAACTGTGACATTAAGTAAAAGGACATACAATACAACCAGTTTTCTTCCTTATCAATATTATAACAAAACAATGTTGAATAAAATGGCATTATTTAAGGAAATACCGTACATTGCTTCACTTAAAGTTGCAATATCCAACAACAACAACCTGTCATAGATGTTAAGTGGGGATTTACTGTTGAGTTGATCTTGGCTAACAATTATTATTAATTTGTTTTATCAATGTAGATTATTGGGTTGAAAGTTTGAATTTCTGATATTTTTCTTTACTCGGCATAAAAAAATTCCATGACCGTTTCAACCAGAACCAGTTTTGTGGACAATTATACCTAGAATGAATAGATGAGGAATTATTTTCTGGGATGTGTGCCCTGGAGATTATGCTACGATATGTTGGTAGGAGACTTTGACAGACGGTTGGTCTGGTACATTATAGTAATGGGGTGGACTTCTGACTATATGGTTCTTGGACACACTAAAAGTGCCTTTTGAGCTTTAGTTTGCTCAACACAAAATGGAACACATGATATACTTTTCATCTCCCAAAAAGCAGTGGTGACAGAATGTTCCTTGAATAATCAAAGGTCTAATAAATTATCTTTTAAATTTATTTTTCAAAACAAATATTCTTGCTCATGTGCCATGGGAGACTTTGCACTACAAGAAGGCTTTAGTCATTAGAGAGATGTAATCACAAACTCCCTTTATCAAGTCGTAGTCCATGGGACAGATGGAAAGACAGACTAGCCAGCAAATGACATGATCTCGTATCCTGCCAGAAATTGCAGTAGTAACAGAGCACCAATGGATAGCTTATACTAAGTGCACTCTCTGGTATTCTGATGGCTACTTACCAGAAAACAGCTCATCCATCCAAACCTGCAGGGATATCTCTACTGAAAAACTGGCAGCCTTAAGGGACCATAAGTTTCATTTGTATTTAAGTAAACACCTGTTAGTATTAGATGTCACAGGTTGTTGGAAGACTGAGCTACTTAATAGGATCATGAAATATAAATAATTTAAAGAAGATTTATGGGTTCTATTAAATATCTTTTAAAGAATCAGAGTCTGGAATGTCAGAGGAGGTGGAACACTTACAGATCATCTAGTCTGATCCCCTCTGCTTGCAGATGAAAAGTCTGAGTCTTAAGAGAAATTTAGGCCAGGCATAGTGGATCATACCTGTAATACTGGCACTTTGGGAACCTGAAGAGGGAGGACTGCTTGAGGCCAGGAGTTCAAGTTCAGCCTTGGCAACATAGTGAGATCTCCATCTCAAAAAGAAAAGAAAAGAAAAATTAAAAAATTAGCCAGGTATGATGGCATGTACCTGTAGTCCTAGCTACTCAGGGGGATGAGGCTATAGGATCCCTTGAGCCCAAGAGTTCAAGGCTGCAGTAAAGTATGAGCATGCCACTGCACTTCAGCCTCGGTGGTAGAGTGAAACCTGTCTCTCAAAAAAAAGGAGGAGAGAGAGAGAGAAAGAGAGAACTTGCCCAAAGACACACACCTAACTACTTGCTGATGTAGAATTTAGGTCTCCTCACTCCTAGTTAAATGTCCACTTCACCACCTTCCATTTCACATTTCCTGATCACCTATTATTTGGTACTTTCAATTAGTGATAGAAAGATTACTAGGATTTATCTCTGACTTAAAGGAGCTCATGATTTAATGGGAGAGGGAGAGATGTGAATTACAAATATTAGGAAGACTATATAAGTTTCCACAGTGGAAAAACATATAAAGAGTATGTAGAAACAAAAGAGCTAATAGGTGCTCTTTGTTTGGATTGCATGCATCCCAAATATATAAGGTAAAAGGGAATTTTCATGAAAGTTCCCTCTCCAAACCTTACATGTCTGAATTCTCCAGCCTCATCCATTCCTTCTGTGAATTATGACGAGTTTTTGAAAATATTAAGTGCTATTCAATGAAAAAAGTGTGTAAAAATGTAGATTATCATCTCACTTATATAATAACAAGACATAGGTATAAAAGTAAATAAATATTTTCTGAGGGCTAAAACTGAATATTTTTGGTCCATTTAAAATGATATTGATTGCTGATCATAAAAGTAATATATAAATATATATTTTTATTATAAAATTAAAATGCAAAACTCAAGACTTTCAACATTTTAGGAAAAAACATAGGATTATATATTAGTGGAATTAGGAATTAGGAAGGATTTAATAAACAAGTTCCCAATATCATAAACCAAAAAATAATATTATTGAAAATTTTGACTTTATTAACATTTAAAGCTTATTGATGAAAGTACACTGTGAATCTAAAATTAAGTTAGAGAGGAAGAAGATTCTTGCTACACAAATTAATAATGAATAATAAAAGTTATGTCTAAAATTTATAATGAACTTCTAAAAATAATGAGAAATTGGCAAATAATCTAATATAAATATAAACACATGTTATATACAGGAATTTCAAAGAACGGGAAATCTGAGAGACTATATATGAAAATATATGAAGTCCCAATAGCAATCAGATAAGTGTTTATTAAAATCACAAAGAAATACCATTCACATTCATTATATATGCAAATTTAACACTTGGCAAATATCAAGGGCTGTTGAGGATAGAGCCAAAAGACTCATATACTGCTAATGGAAAGGTAAATTAGAAAAGTTACTTGGGAGCACAATTTGACAGTATCAAGTAAATTTGAAAATGCCATATCTTATGATTTAGAAATTTCCTTTCCAGGAATATTCCTTAGGAGAACTCTCACATATCTACATGAATAAATGTCTATAAGAATGATCATTATGACAGTTTATAAGACTAAAGTTGGGATAATGTAAACATCCTTCAAAGGAAAAAGAACATATAAACACAGTGAAATTCTAGGAAGCAATTAAAATCAATAAACTTTTTCTTCATGTATCAAGATAGATAAATATCAGATCACATAATGTTGAATGGAAAAGTACAATAAAATTGAATGCATAGTTTAATGTCATTTAAAATTTGTCAAAATTGGTACAAAATATTATAAATATCAAGTATATAACATAGTGGAAAAGATGCATATTAACATTAGGGCACATGTGATCTTTGAGAAGAGTAATAGAATTTCAGGGGTGTGTATGATAATTTTGTGTCATTAACCTTTTATTTCTCAGTATTATGTTTTTAAAATCATATTTAATTTTTAAAAGAATGTACTTTTTATTTTAAAAAGTTTTATTTTTTTAAATCTGAAGTCTGTATAAAATATAGCAATATTATATAAATCTGAGTGGTATTTATGCTATGTCTATTAATTTTTTTATATATTTGTATATTTGAGATATTTAATGATAAATATTAACATATTAAAAATCAGGACATATTGGATATTTATTTAAACTAACAAATTGTGAATAAATGCATTTATGAATCTATTGGAATACTGAAGATTAGATATTTGATTATCTGAAATAATTGTTTTTTAAGGTGGTATTTATGTTATACTAAAATGTTTACAGATAAATTGATGTCTGAAATTTTCTCCAATATTATCTATAAAGGATGGAAGTGGGTAGGAGTATAGATGAAATAAGATTGGCTTTGAATTAATTTTTGAGGCTGGGAGATGCATGCATTAATTCATCATACAGATTCAGCATACTGGTCTCTACTTTCCCACAATAAAAAGTGGAAAATATATGTTATATTTTTAGAAAAGCAACTCATAGAAAAAAAATTACGGTGCAGTTTGAGTTCTCCTTTACCATTTCCATCAATGCCATTGGCATTTCCAGACCTGTTCTCTGAAGTTCTGTATGCATTAATACCTATAGAAATGGAAGCGTATGGTTTTTTACACGTGTGTTATCACATTGGATGTATTCTGTAGATTCCCTTCCTCATTGCCATAAACAACATTTGTCAGACATCCACTTACGTCAGCACACTTTTCCTATATAATTATTTTGAAGGCTGCATTAAAATTCACATGACAATGTCCCATATTCTCTTATTGATTGATGGACGGATATGTTTTTTAATACAATTTGAAACTTTGTGACATATACTGCAACTAAAATCCTTGTGTAAATGTTGTGGTATATTTTTAATTATTTTTAACTATTAAAGATTTTCTACAATTAACATATATGTATATTTATAATTGTAAAATATATGCATATAATGATAAGTAACATATGAAAAGGATTCCAAGGAAAATCAGCACTTCTCTGGATTATCATTCTATACTGTCCAGGACGTTTAACTATTTATGAATCTAGTTCATCTGCTAGTTATTCCTAAAACTCTAAATCCACACTTATATCTCTGTTTTCTTCAAATTTGTAGATGTTATATGACACCTATTGGCCCTCCATTTAGCATTATTACACAATTTCCCCTTTCTCCCCCAAATTTAAATAGTTTTATTATTATTTTAGTTCTTTCATTGATTATATTTATAACTTTAAATATAAGTTATGCTACTGAAGGTCATAATAATATAATTCCTACACCTCTATTTCTTGTTTCAGCAACTTCAGACATAGCTCCTTACTATGTAAAATGAGAAAATTGTATTCCTATCCTTATGTTCACACCACTTCCTCCTTCCAACACCCAACTCCTGTCAGCCATACTTTTATACATGAATTAAAGTTAACATTTGCATTATCTTCTGAAACTAAATACTTTTTGTACTTTTTATGTGAGTTGACCTTAAAAGTTGAATACCAAAAAATATATACTATTACTATGATTTTATAAATCTTGTTCATTTCAGTCAGGGCTAAGCATGCTAACATTTTCTAAGATTAATTTCCTTTTCTAAAGATAGAATGCCATGATTCCTTTGTGTTATTTGGTGGATACTTTTCCTAGAATCTGTGTTAACTGCGTTCACTTTTCTTACGTTTCATCAATTGCTCAAAATTTTGTTCCATTCTTGTTTCCTTTACATTTATACCATGATTTTTCTATGTATAATAATTTTAAAAATTAGCATCTTGTCTGACATCTTGTCATTCTTGAAAACTATGTAACATGATTTCCCCCATTCCGACGTTGTTCAGGCTTTTGGTCAGTCAATTGCATGGAATTCCTTCCCTCTGTCCCTCCCTCCTTCCCTCCCTCCCTCCCTCCCTCCCTCCCTCCCTTCCTTCCTTCCTTCCTTCCTTCCTTCCTTCTTTCCCTTCCTCCCTCCTTTCCTCCCTCCCTCCCTTCCTCTTTTCTTTTCTCTCTTTTTTCTCTTCTCTTCTCTTCTTTTCTCTTCTCTTTCCTTTTCTTTCTTGAAACCTTCTTACCCATGTCCTATGATAGTTGAAACTACTTATCTTTTATGTCTACTTAAGGGTATCATACCTTAGCTTCATTGTGCTCCTAAATCAGAACTTCTTTTCCTGTATTCCATATTTTCCTTTTTTTGCTTGTTTTTCTGGAGTATGTTATCAATTGACTTGCTCATATAAAGCATATGGGAGACACAATTTTGGGGTTGTTGCTTATCTGAAAAGCACTTTATTTTATAGCAACACTGGTCTAACAATTTGACAGGATATAATACTCTGTTATATATAATCTTTCCTCACAACTTTGAAGGTGTTTTTCCACTGCCTTCTGACTTATAAAGCTAATATTGAGAATCCCGCTGTCAGTCTCATGCTCATTCTTCTGTGGGTATATTTTTATTTCCTTTCTTTCTGTCCGATTTTGGGATTTTAAGATTCTCCCTTTATTCTTCATTTTCCCAAGTAAGGAAGGCATAGGTACTCGATATACTAATTTGTTCATTTTTGCTCTCTGTACACTTTATGAACCTTCTAAATATGAAGACTGGTGTCCACTTTTATCTCTATAAGATATTCTATTGTTGCTTCTCAGCCTTTTGGCTAAGATCCTGTGTAAAATATTCTATTATTGCTTTGATAATTTTTTCCATAATTTTCTCTTTCTGAAACTTCTCGGTGGATACCATAGTTCCTGACTATTTTGTTATGTCTCCTTCATTTGTTTTTCTTGTATTTTCTATTTCTTTTTATTTACCTCTACATTCTGGGATTTTTTTTTTCAAATTTTTCTTCAAAAAGTTTTATTTGAATTTTATTCCTAAAAGTGTATTTTTAGTCCCCAATATCTCTTTTGAATTCATTAATTGATGATTTATTTTTACCTTTTTTCAAATTTCATATGTGAAATATCTTCTCAACATACTCCAACAGTATAATTAAAAATTATTCCTATTATGTCAAGTATGTGTTGCCGGATCCATTATTCTTTCCTCATCTTTTATTTTGATGCTATTTTTCATTATCTCATGCTGCTGTATTTCTATTCATACAGAAAAATTAGAGATTCATCTGGCAATTTGACTGTGTGGATGTGGATCTTTCCTGCTTTCATACTTGTGACATGTGGGTTCTTTTCCTGCTAGACTTCTTTCTGAATGGAAGGCTGACGGGACATTCAATGCACTTACCAAAACTTATCAATTGCTAGTCTTAACATCTGAGTGGCAGGCCAGAAATGAACCTTTAACCTACGAATTTCCAAATGCAAAATAAAAAGGAATTTTAATTTGGGTTTGCTAGCACCCACTTTGAGATCTAGTACCCATCTTGGACATCTTAGCCATCCCAAGGATCCATTTTATTTAGAAAGTTGCTCCCAAATTTTGGCTAAAATTCTGACTCTAAGTAGTTAGTAAGAGAGTTCTAATTTCTGAATTTTCTGACCTTGAAACTTCTGGCTTCTTCCAGAAAACTGTCTCCCACAAGTATTATGGGCAGAGATTTTGTCTGCTACATTCCACATAGCTATAAGATTTAACATTATAGAAATTTGTTAAAATCTCTCATACTTCTCTATTCTTTTTGTTATTACTAGCTTGTCATTAATAAAATTCCATACTGTTATTTCAACAGAATCTCCTTCCAGAGAAAGAGAAAAAAATACCTGTGTTCTAGTTACTATTGAACAGAAAGCTAACTTAAACTACAAGAGATTTTCAAGTTCCTTTGTAATGGTGCTATTTGTAGTGTGGGAGGTGTACAAAAACTGATATCTTTTGTATTGTTTTATATTTTTAAAAAGACTGACTATTGAAAAGAAATTTTTAAATTTACTATTAATATTATTTTTTACTGACAAATCATCCTTACATACCTTTATGGAGTACAATGTGATATTTTGATGTATGTGTATACGTTGTGGAATGATTTAATCAAGCTACTTAACATATCCAGTACCTGACTTACCTATCCTTTTTTATCATGAGCCATTTGAAATTCAGTTATTTTGAAATCAACAATACACTATTGTTGACTATAGTCACCTCGTTGTGCAGCAGATGTCAAAACCTATTTTTCCTGTCGACTTGTAGCTTTGTATGCTTTGGTCAATAGCCTCCCATTTCCTCCCTCCTTACCTTCCAGCCTACTCTACTTCTGAGTTCAACTTTATTAGATTCCACATATAAGTGAGATTAGGTGGTATTTGTTTTACTGTACCTTGCTTATTTCACTTAATATAATATTCTCACGATCCATCCATGTTGTTGCAAATGACAGGATTTAATATAAAGTTAAATAGTATTCCATCGTGCATATACACCACATTTTCACTGTTCATTCATCCATTAATGGATATTTAGGTTGATTTCATATTTTGGCTCTTGTGAATAATGCTGCAATGAACAGATATGCCTTGATATACTGATTTCAGTTCCTTTGACTATATAATCAGAAGTGGAACTACTAAATCATATGGTAATTCTATTTTGAGTTTTTTGAGGACCCTTCATACCGATTTCTATAATGGCTATGCTGATTTACATTCGTAGCAATAACATTTGTTATCTTTCTTATTTTTGATAAAAGCCATTTCAACAGGTGTTAAGTGACATTTCATGGTGGTTTTAATTTGCATTGCCCTGATTGTTAGCGATGTTGAGCATTTTCTCATTTTCTCATTTTCCATGTACCCTTTGACCACTTGTATGCCTTCTTTTGAAAAATGTCTGTTCTTATCTCTTTTGAGTCATATTCAAAATATTGTTGCCAAGATCAATGTCACGGCGCTTTTCCCCTATGTTTTCTTCTAGTAGTTTTACAGTTTTAGGTCTATTTAAGTCTGTAATCCATTTTGAGTTAATTTTTGTGTAAGGTCTAAGATAAGGGTCTAATTTCGTTCTTCTCCATGTAGATTTTCAGTTTTATCAACACCATTTATTGAAGAGACAGTCCTTTCCCGATTGTGTTTTCTTGAGACCTTGTCAAAAATTAGTTGATAGAAGGAACTGTTTGTTATTTAAATAACTATAGTTTACTTTTTTTTGTTACATGTAAATTTACTGGGATAGAGCATGCAAATGTGGTTCAGAACATACCATACAAGGACTTTGTTTTTCAAGCTTTGCCAGAGACAGCTGAGACCAGTTCATTGTCTTCCTTCCTTATCTTCACAAAGCTCCTTTTTGTGTGTATGTACTACTGCTATTTTGGGTTCATAAACATTCCTCAGTGATCAACAGACCTAATGTAATGCAAACTCTCCCTTACATTTTAAAATTATTTCTGCAAGCAAGAAATTCCTAAATCCAATGTACCTTGGGTTGGATTCTGTAACAGAACAAAGATATTAGTGGAAAAACTAATAAAATCCAAATAATGTCTGACATTTAGTTGATAGTAATGATTAATGTTTTTTTCCCTTTAGTTTTGACAAATATGTCAGATATTAATGTTAGGGAAAATTGGGTGAGAGGTACATGGGAACTCTTTATAGTATTTTTGCAACTTTTAAAACATCTAAAATTACTTCAAAATAAAAAATTTGCTAAACACAGACACACACACACACATACACACACACACACACAGTTCTCCTTTTCTTACTGGCCTTAGCCATTATAACAGGATTTAACACTCCAACTTCTTTGGCAAATCTTTATAAAGCATCTACTATGGGTAGGATATGATGGTAGATACTTTGAAGATATAAAGATGAATAATACATTTCAGTTTGCATTCAGAGAATTATTTTTTTAAAGGACATGAATGCCATTTGTAATTTTTAGTTTACATCTGCTAATTTAATTGTGCTGTGTCTGTGAAGGTAGGGGCGTTCTGTGATTCTTCCTTAAACCTTAGCACAAGTAAGTCCTTGAAGATGTTGAGTGAAAAAATGAGTTCATGTATTAAGTAATTATGTACTGTATGCCCACTATATACTAGGTATAGTTTCCACATTCAAAGAGAATGCCTGATTCTTAATAAGAAGAGGTAATCTATCCAAGGTAAATGCTGAAGGTAAATGGGTGGCAAGTGGGATAGTATGGATCTAGAGTCAGTAAACTCAGGTTGACATTTGCTCTGTCACTTACTGTCTACACCTCTCATCTGTATTGTGTAGAGTGGGATTTATAATGCTCACTTCACAGATGTTTAAATAAAACAGTATTTCCTAAAGTACTTTAGAAATAAGATAATACTAATTAAGTTGTCATTTTAAAGTACATACATCCAAAATAAAGTAAACCCAATTTTGCTGCAAATATTCTCTTTACACATTTTTTTGAGAAAAAACATTAATAAATACCTTTAGAATATGTGTTAAGATTTTTTAAAACAAAAAAGGAAGTAAATTTCCAAGATTTTCTAACACCATCTAGGATAGTGAGTCTAAAATAACTAATATATCTTCAGGAAAGAGTTGACAAATAATGACTTCATTTCAAAGCAAAAGTAGGTTCTATTTACTTTAATTTGTATTAACTCTGTCTTGTACCATTCATTGGCTTCCTAATTATTCTCTTCTATGTCTGAGAGCATACTTTACATAGTCTCATGACCTCAATGTGTGGTGGCCATTCACAGCTCTTTCTCACAAGAGGTTGGGAAGCTAAGGGCTCAACATACTCTTGTAGCTCTGAAGGTTCAAGGTTGAAAAAGTCCCACCCACCTTTTTCAGTGAAGTTGATATCCCTGGTTGCATCCTTCTAGTGTGTTTCAGTGTCCTCCTCCCATGGAACAAGTAATTTCACCCTTTTCGAGTCATTGTCTTGGTCCTGTGTATTGATTAGGGTCCTTAAATGTAACAAGCTAAGACTGTGTCAAAGTCAGTCAATGAATATTTTTTGAGAACCTACTATGTACAAGGGTTCAAATATACATTTATAAAATACTTCATAACGCAATTTAAAACATTGTGTCAATAAATACTGAGAAAAATTGTTAGACGTTATTAGCATTTCATAGAAGTAAAGACTTATTTTCAAGGTCTCAGGGGTTTTAACCCATAAAATAAGGATTTGAGGCCGGGTGCAGTGGCTCATGCCTGTAATCCCAACAGTTTGGGAGGCTGAGGCAGGCGGATCACGAGGTCAGGAGTTTGAGACCAGCCTGGTCAACAAGGTGAAACCCCATCTCTACTAAAAATATAAAAATTAGCCAGGTGGGCCGGGCGCGGTGGCTCAAGCCTGTAATCCCAGCACTTTGGGAGGCCGAGACGGGCGGATCACGAGGTCAGGAGATCGAGACCATCCTGGCTAACACGGTGAAACCCCGTCTCTACTAAAAAGTACAAAAAACTAGCCGGGCGAGGTGGCGGGCGCCTGTAGTCCCAGCTACTCGGGAGGCTGAGGCAGGAGAATGGCGTAAACCCGGGAGGAGGAGCTTGCGGTGAGCAGAGATCCGGCCACTGCACTCCAGCCTGGGTGACAGAGCCAGACTCCGTCTCAAAAAAAAAAAAAAAAAAAAAAAAAAAAAAAAAAAAATTAGCCAGGTGTGGTGGCAGGTGCCTGTAATACCAGCTACTCAGGAGACTGAGGCAGGAGAATTGCTTGAACCCATGAGGTGGAGGTTGCAGTGAGCCAAGCTCGTGCCACGCACTCCAACCTGGATGACAGAGCAAGACTCTGTCTCAAAATTTTTTTTTTTTTTTAAATAAGCATTTGAACTCAAAACTCTTGAGGGTAAGACCCAGTATTCATGGACTACATCACAACTGGTTACCAAGATAGCTGCTGTGGGTGAAGCAGAGATAATGAGTTACAGATTCTACACTTAAGATATGTGTGGTCTCCAGGAAATAAAATCTTTACTGGAACTATACTCACATAAAGTAGAAATGGAAGGTTATCATAAGACAAGTAAAACAAACAAGCAAACAAACAAACAAAATAGAAAAAGCAATTAAAAGAGAGAAGGAAAACATCAGTGAGGTAAGGGGAGACTACACTGCAGAATATATTTGATTTGGGCTTTGAAGAAAAGATGAATTTGGGGGGTATGGATTTGTTTTATTTTTGTGCATATTATTTCTTTTGCCTGAAATATTATTATACATATAAATACTATATATGTTGCTTTTATATTATTTTAAGAATAACAATATAATTATTCTTCCAATATCCATCAGATTCCCATCACCTTTGAGGCTCTTCAAGTGTCCTTCATCTTTTAAATTATCTCACTTCCTCACTCCCAAACTAATCACTATCTGGAAAGTTAATTACTCTTCATTCTCTTGCAGTTTACCACAGATATGGGGTACCTAATCAATATATTGTTTAATTTTGACTGTTTTGACCTTTATTTAAATGAAACTATGATAGGTGTTATCTTTTGTGACTTGTTTTGTATTCAGCACTACGTTTTTAAAATTCATTAATATTGATCCATGTAGCTGTGGTTCATTCATATGTATGTTTGGGATATTTCTGTTTAATTCATTTCTGTTACAAATAGTGCTACTCTAAACATGTTTATATGTTACTGCTAGTTGCACACACTGAACATTTGCATATTTGCAGGAGCTTGATCTAGTATGGCAATGCTGTGTCCTGGCCTATGCAATCACACCTGTAAGAGTAACAACTAATCAAACTGCTTTTTCAAAGTGAGTTTGCCAATTTATTCTCCCACCAGAAGTGTGTGAAAACTTCTATTACTTCAGTCCTTGAAAGCAAAGACCGTCTTATTTATGTGTCACCAATGGGAGGAGACAGATGACTTTATTGATGAAGAAGGCACTATCACAAAAAAATTACATGTTTTTTTTTTGCACATAGTGGGGTAAGTGCTGAGTCAATTTCCATCTTGGGCTCTGAATCTTGCTACCATCATTTCTTCCTTTTTTCCTGCACCGGACAGCACTCTATCTCTTTTATTATTTTTATCATGTAAGGAATGTATGTTCATGAGAGATGAATAAGAAGAAGTTATAGTGATGGATAATTTTTTAAAAAATTATTATCTGAAATTGTATCGTTAAGAAATAACCACTATTGGCCGGGCATGGTGGCTCATGCCTGTAATCCTAGCACTTTGGGAGGCTGAGGCGGGCGGATCACAAGGTCAGGAATTTGAGACCAGCCTGGCCAACATAGTGAAACCCTGTCTCTACTAAGAATACAAAAATTAGCCGGGTGTGGTGGCATGTCCCCATAATCCCAGCTACTCAGGAGGCTGAGGCAGGAGAATTGCTTAAACCTGGGAGGCAGAGGTTTCAGTGAGCCGAGATTGTACCACTGCACTCCCGCCTGGGTGACAGAGCCAGACTCCATCTCAGGAAAAAGAGATAAGAAAAGAAAGAACCACTATGAGCATCGTATGGATGCACCATAATCTATTTGTTACTGAGGTAATTTTTGTGTTCGTGACTTCAAGGAAGAAAAAGTGGCTTCTGGGAATGTGCATATTGACACAGAATGTATATAGAATGAAGTGCCTTTTGGTTTTAAATGTAATCAGACATTCAAGAGAGTAGAACATATGGACTCTCAGAACATCAGAGCAAGGAAGGAATTTACATGTGGCTATATAAGCCCTTTATTTTTTGTAAGAGGAAATAGCCAGAAATACTGATCCCAACTCTGATGACTGTACTCTCTTGGTGTGAAACTTCAGATCATTCCTAGAGATTTGAAAGGCCAGAGTCCTCAGGTGAGCATCCAAGGGTGTCTCAGTATCAATCTCTGTCCATTGTGTCAGTTTCAAAGTCAATAAAAAAATTTTGCCTCCTTCTACGTGCCAAACTCTTTCACAGATATATATTTTTTTAAATTTAAGCCCAATGACAATAGTGTTGTGTTTATTGCTACCACAATTACCACCTTATTTTACAAATGAGAAAACTGAGGTTGAATATTCAGTTATTTAGACTTTTTACTAAAGTCTCAGAATAACTTGGTATGGTTCCTAGATAAGCCAAGTGCTCTGATCCCCAAGACACTACATTAAGAAGCCATGGAATACTATGCAGCCATAAAAAAGGATGAGTTCATGTCCTTTGTAGGGACAGGGATGCAGCTGAAAACCATTATTCTCAGCAAACTATCGCAGGAACAGAAAACCAAATACCACATGTTCTCACTCATAGGTGGGAATTGAACAATGAGATCACTTGGACACAGGAAGGGGAACATCACACACCGGGTCCTGTTGTGGGGAGGCGGTAGGGGGGAGGGATAGCATTAGGAGATATACCTAATGTAAATGACGAGTTAATGGGTGCAGCACAGCAACATGGCACATGTATACATATGTGACAAACCTGCACGTTGTGCACATGTACCCTAGAACTTAAAGTATAATTAAAAAAAAAAAAAGATTCTGTTCTATGAAGTATCAGTCACATAACACATTCTACTTTCATTGATCCAAAAGCAAGTGACACGTAGATTTTCCACCTGGCATTATTCTTACCCTTAGGTCTATCTCTTCTCTTCAGTCACTTATGGGCAGCTTTGATTTCTTACCTTCAGCGTATCTCCTGCCTGGCATGTGGCTGCCACACACAGGGCAGGGAATGGTCGGGGCAGGGGTGAATAGGCAGTGTGGAATGGAACTGGAGGAAAGAAGAGTAGATAGCTGGCTGTTGTTTTTGCTCTGATATTATTGTCTAGTCAAGATCCAAGATGCTGTGCCTCTCTTGTTGCTGTGTACTCTTTGCTCTCTAACTTAGAAGTGTTTATTATGATAGGCTGTGAGCAGATGGACTGAAGTGAGGAGAGACATTTGACCCAAGAAGATGTCACTCAAACAGCTGAGGCTAGTATTTCACCAGATGTCCAAGCAGTTAACCCATTGAGAGCTTTGTGAAGATCAGTAGCAATTTTTTCATTTGCTGAAATCTTAATTACTAATTTTTCTAATTAGTTAATGGTAGCAAGCATTTGCAAATCATAAAGCGTATTTTATATTTGAAAACATTGATATTTAGTATCATCTTTGATGCATTCGTCAATCCAGAGAGAGAATCTGCATTGGATGATAACTAACAATAACAAATATTATTAGTCCTAGTTTACTGATAAGTACAACTTGTGAAAAGTCACATGCACACACGGAGGAAGAGCTCAGACCACTAAAAGAGAAGAGAAGTTGGGACAGATTTCAGCAATCACCTAGTCAAATATGTATACTCAGAAAAATGAAAACACCGAGGTGGGTTCTGCTGGGGTAATTTGTTGAAGCTCCCCCAGTAAGTTGTGAGTTCATATGGAACTTGAACCCAGGTCCCCTTATTGCAGCCCCAGGGTTTCCTCTACCAGATTTTTTGATTCCTGCCTATTCAGTGTTGCAACACGCCTGCCTCACTAGCTGGCAAAGGAGCAATCCACCGTCCTGGCTGAAGATGAAGGGGGAAAAGGGACTGCCATGTTCTACCCAGTCATCCTGTACAATTGTGTCAAGCTTCAAAAGCCCTCATGACTGTTAATGAGTAAATAGGTTACTTGAAAGATTGAAATCAAACATTCCTAGTAATTTTGAGAATTGTGTAACATTCTGGTTTAAGGAAAAAAAAAAAAAAAAGGTCATCTCTTTGATTTAATCATGCTGCCAATGTTGGTGAGCATGAAGAGAAAAAATTCTTATTTTAAATTCTCCTTAAAGGAAAATAGAGAATTGAGAAAGCTAGTGTAGAGTGAAGGAGAAAAATAGTGAATCAGTAGTCAAACAACCACAGCCTGAATTTCAGCTATGTGAATGTTACTTGGATTCTCTGAGTCTCAATTTCGTATGTAAAATGAGAGTAAATACCCTCTTATTTGCCTCCTGTGACTATGGGGAGAATCTATTTTTAATCACTGTGACTGCTGTATGTAAAATTAAAATTGTGCTATACTAATATGAGGGAGGATTAAAAATAACACTAATGGGCCTCTCTCCCTTGGTTTGGTGAGAGAGGCAGCAAAGCTTAGGAGCTTGGAGAACAAACCAGGGAGTCATATTGTCTGGATTTGAATTCTGGTTTTATCATGTACTACTTATGTGATCTTGAGCAAGCTACCTAAGCTCACCACTAAAATGTGGATACTAGAATATCTCTCATTGTTTTGTTATGAAGATTAAGTGAGTTAATGCTTGCAGAATTCTTAGAACAATAACTTTCACATAGTAAGTTCTATATAAGTGGTGGTTAAACAAATAATTTTAAAAATATATTGATTACTTCAAGGTAAATATACATCCAGGACAACAGAAATGTTCGTTTAAGATTCTGTCTTAGCTGTTTTCCTATTTCAATTTCTAGCCACAGGCCTTTGTACTTAGAGTAAGTATGAAATATGCTCCATGATTACATCTTGACATGATTATACATTTTTAATGATTTAAGTTTATAAATAAAGAATGTATAGTATTAAATGCAAATCTAACTTATATTTATCCAAATGACAAATATTATTTACTACTTTATGCATTAATAAAAACATTCCATACTTGTGTATGGAGTCTATCACTGATGGGCATTTGGGTTGGTTCCAGTCTTTGCTATTGTGAATAGTGCTGCAATAAACACATGCGTGCATATATCTTTATAGTAGAGTGATTTATAAACCTTTGGATATATATACCCAGTAATGGGATTGATGGGTCAAATGGTATTTCTGGTTCTAGATCCTTGAGGAAGCGACACATTATCTTCAACAATGGTTGAACTAATTTACACTCCCACCAAAAGTGTAAAAGTGTTCCTATTTCTCCATATCCTCTCTAGCATCTATTGTTTCCTTACTTTTTAATGATCACCATTTTAACTGGAGTGAGATGTTATCTCATTGTGGTTTTGATTTGCATTTCTCTAATGACCAGTATGAGCTTTTATTCATGTTTGTTAGCCATATAAATGTCTTCTTTTGAGAAGTATCTGTTCATATTCTTCACCCACTTTTTGATGGGTTTGTTTGCTTTTTTTTCTTGTAAATTTGTTTAAGTTCTTTGTAGATTCTGGATATTAGCCCTTTGTCACATGGATAGATTGCAAAAATTTTCTCCCATTCTGCAGGTTGCCTGCTCACTCTGATGATAGTTTCTTTTGCTGTGCAGAAGCTCTTTAGTTTAATTAGATCCCATTTGTCAATTTTGGCTTATGTTGCCATTGCTTTTGACATTTTAGTCATGAAGTCTTTGCCCACGCCTATGTCCTGAATGATATTGCCTAGGTTTTCTTCTAGGGTTTTTATGGTTTTAGGTCTTATGTTTAAGTCTTTAATCCATCTTGAGTTAATTTTTGTATAAGGTGTAAAGAAGGGGTCCAGTTTCAGTTTTCTGCCTATGGCTAGCCAGTTTTCCCAACATCATTTATTAAATAGGGAATTATTTCCCCATTGTTTGTTTTTGTCAGGTTTGTAAAAGATCAGATGGTTGTAGATGTGTGGCATTATTTCTGAGGCCTCTGTTCTGTTCCATTGGTCTATATATCTGTTTTGGTACCAGTACCATGCTGTTTTGGTTATGGTAGCCTTGTAGTATAGTTTGAAGTCAGGTAGCATGCATGATGCACCCAGCTTTGTTCTTTTTGCTTAGGACTGTCTTGGCTATATGGGCTCTTTTTTGGTTCCATATGATATTTAAAGTATTTTTTTTCTAATTCTGTGAAGAAAGTCAATGGTAGCTTGATGGGGATAGCATTGAATCTATAAATTACTTTGGGCAGTATGGCCATTTTAATGATATTGATACTTCCTATCCCTGGGGATGGAATGTTTTTCCATTTGTTTGTGTCCTCTCTTATTCCCTTGAGCAGCGGTTTGCAGTTCTCGTTGAAGAGGTCCTTCACATTCCTTGTAAGTTGTATCTCATTCTCTTTGTAGAAATTGTGAATGAGAGTTCGCTTATGATTTGGCTCTCTGTTTGTCTATTATTGTTGTATAGGGAATGCTTGTGATTTTTGCAAAGAAGAAGAAATGTTTCTATTGATGCTTTAAGAATTAACAGGAGTTTTTTAAGTAGCAGAGGAAACAATGGCAATGGAAGACTGTAACACAACAGTCTAAGTCTATAATAGGGAAATATGTCAAAGTTAATCACACTATTTAATCAATTAGGCACCAAATAATTGACTATTAGGTTTGAATACAAGAAAGAAAATGTTTTCTGAAGTCTTCAAGGATAATTTATAATAATAATAATAGTAATACTTTTAAGAGAATCTATTATATTAAACAAATACAAAGTTATAGCATCTAGAAATTTTTTAAACTCTCACCTAATTAAATATTGAGTAAAGGAGGCAGAAGCAATTTACAAAAAAAAAAAAAAAACTAAATAAAAACATATGTGATGTATCCAGAGATATAGATACACTATATCTGTGTGTGTGTGTGTGCATGTGTGCGTGCACATGTGCATATATGTAAGTTTTTTCTTCTAAGTTCTCAGGACAAGGCTTCATTTTCTCTTTTGCTTCAGAATACTTTCGTACTACCCACATTAATTTTATTTGCTAGTACTTAAAGTAAAAAATTTTCATTGTTCCTATGTAAGCAAATGATTAGTTCTAATTTCAGTATTTACAGATATTCATAATTAGTTGATTTATGAATTAAATATAAATATAAATAAAGAATGAAGAAAATATGTGAATTAAAGAGAATAAGAAATGATACACACCTTTTCAGAAGGGTTTTTGAAAACATTTTAAAAAATTTAAAGCGTGTACATATACAATGAATTGAAACTACTTTGATGTAGTGCCAAGGCCTTCTCCAGGTTCAGTATATTTAAAGAGCAAAAGAAAAAAACAAATAGAAAACACCCCTGAAGTATCGTGAGTGCAGAAGTTAAAGAGTTTTATAGTTCTCTTTCCCACTCCCCATCTCCTAGTCTCCCACTCCTCTCACCTGACAGCAAACTCATCTGACAGCATTTTCTTTAAAAGCAACACTTCTTAAGGGAAACTTCCCAAATATTCTACTTAACTTTCAGAGAAATCCAAAACAAGCCTTCTTATTTATATTTGTAATTTGTTGGTTACATAATATTTAATTAATGTACATATAGAAGAGGAAAATCATAACAAATTTGGGAAGCAAACATATATGATTCTTGATAACCCACTGAAGAGAGCTCCACTGTGTAAGTGCCCTTGAAAGAAGTGTATCAGAGGTTTGGTCCCTGGTCCAGCAATATCAGCATCACTTGAGAGCTCATCAGTAGCTCAAGCTATAGAGCCCCTCCACAGACCTACTGAATCAGAAATTCTGGGGTAAGACCAGAAGGTTATATTTAATTAGGTGAGCATTTTTACATTTTTATGTACTTATATTTGTTTCATATGATCTATACGATTTATGCTTTCTAAAATGTATTGAGCTCATCTTTGTGGCTCAATACATCGTAAATGGTCAATTGAAAGCCTCACAGCCATTTCTGATGAATGCTAAAGGTTGAAAACCACTTGGCCTGGAGTGTTTAGTAGCTGAGAGATCTCAAATGTGTGGCAGGCAGAAATAAGTCTGTTCTATAGTCCTTAGGAGAGGTCTTGCTTTACCTTCACTAACTTTCAATCCCCTTGAAAGCTGGCAGACACCTCCTTGGGCCTGGAGGGCTGGATGCTATCTATGCATATGCTTAGCAGAGTTCTCAACTCCTAGCAAACACTCACAAAATGTCAGTTCACATTCTTAATATGAGATACTTTTCCAGGCCTCTAGACAAGAGAGGAAGCCTCCTGCTAGGGGTCATTGTTTGCAGAGGAAGTAGATGAGGTTTTAAAGCTAGCAGTTCTGGGTTTCTATATGCTTTTTACAGGACGCCACCCCTACATATGGAGTTACAGGGATCAAGTTCCTTTTTTACCCTGTTTCAGTAATGTATTCTTTTCCTTCTCAGGTTAATAAAGTGTTGCTAGTCTGAAGCGGGGGTTCCCTTCTTCCCCCTGTAGCTGGGTCACTTCAATGACACCAATAAAGATGAGGAAGAACCTGTTCTTTCTGCTGAGATACGTCTAACCTTCCTCTGTGATCTGTTAACTAGGTCAGTGTGGAGAGTAAAGCAGTATGACCTGATGTCCATTTTATTCTATGCTTGTTCTGTGGTCTGGGCTGGGATAATTTGGTTTAAGGCAGTGGTTGTCCACTATGGCTGTACATGAGAATCAATTTAGGAGCTTTTAAAAAATACTAATGTGTTAGTCCATTAAATCAGAGTCTCTGAGGATGATACCTTGGTAAAGGTCCTTTCTTTTCTTTCTTTTTTTTTTTTTTTTAAAGCTTCTATAGTAGAGAGAGATAGTTTGACTCATTTTCCTATTCAAATTCCTTTTATTTACTTATTTTGCCTGTTGATTTCTCTAGCTAGGGCTTCCAGTACTATATAGAATAGGAGTAGTGAGAGTGGACACCCTAATCTTGTTCCAGTTATCAAGGGAAATGGTTCTAGCTTTTGCCCTTTCAGTATGATATGGGTTGTGGGTTTGTCATAGATGGTTTTTATTATTTTGAGGTTTGTTCCTTCAATGCCTAGTCTGTTGAGAGGGCTTTTATTAATGAAGGGATGTTGGATATTATTAAAATTTATTTCTGCATCTATTGAGATGATCTTATGGTTTTTTCCTTTAATTCTGTTTATGTGATAAATTATATTTATTGATTTGTGTATACTGAATGAGACTTGCATCTTAGGAATAAAGCTTACTTGATCATGGTGTGTTAACTTTTTGATGTGCTGCTAGACTTGGTTTACTACTATCTTTTCTTTTCTTTTCTCTTCTTCTTTTTTCTTTTCTTCTTCTTCTTCTTTTTTGATGGTGACTTGCTCTGTCACCCAGACTGGGGTACAGTGGCGTGATCTTGACTCACTGCAACCTCCACCTCCCGGGTTCCAGCAATTCTCCTGCCTCAGCCTCCCAAGTAGCTGGGATTACAGGCCTGTGCCAATGTGCCCAGCATTATCTATCTATCTATCTATCTATCTATCTATCTATCTATCTATTTTTTTTAGTAGAGATGGGTTTCACCATGTGGGCCAGGCTGGTCTCAAACTCTTGACCTCAGGTGATCCTCCCATCTTGACCTCCCAAAGTGCTGGGATTACAGGCATGAGCCACTGCACCCAGTCGGTTTACGACTATTTTCTTGAGGATTTTTGCGTCTATGTTCATTAGGGATATTGGCCTGAAGTTTTCTTTTTCCATGATTTCTCTGCAAGATTTTGGTACCAGGCTGGTGCTAGCTTTATAGAATGAATTAGGGAGGAGCCCCTCCCTCTCAATTTTTAGGAGGAGCCCCTCCCTCTCAATTTTAGGAATAGTTTCAATAGGATTGGTACCAATTCTTCACTGGGTATCTGGTGTAATTTGGCTGTGAATCCATCTGGTCCAGTGCTTTCCTTGTTTGGTACAATGTTTATTACTAATTCAATTTCAGAACTTGTCATTGGTCTGTTCAAGTTTTCACTTTGTTCCTGGTTCAATCTTGGGAGTTTTTAGGTTTTTAGGAATTTACTCATTTCCTCTAGTTTTCCTAATTTGTGTACATAGAAAACCCTAAAGCCTCTGTCAAAAGACTGCTAGCACTGATAAATTACTTTAGTAAGGTTTTAGAATACAAAATCAATGTACAAAAATCAGTAGCATTTCTATACACCAATGGCGTTCAAGCTAAGAGTCATTTAATGAATACAATCCCATTTATAATAGCCACAAAAAAGAGAAATATCTGGGAATACATCTAACCAAGGAGGTGAAAGACCTCTGTATAGAGAATTACAAGACACTGCTGAAAGAAATCAGAGACAACACAAATAAAAGGAAAAACATTCCATGCTTATGGATTGGAAAAATCAGTATCACTAAAATGACGACCTGGCCCAAATCAATTTACAGATTCAAGGGTAGTCCTATCAAATTACCACTGTAATTTTCCACAGAATTAGAAAAAACTAATTCTATTTCTAAAATTCATTTTGAACCAAAAAAGAGCCCCCAAAGTCAAAGCAATCCTAAACGAAAAGAACAAAGCCAAAGGCATCACATTACCTGACTTGAAACTATGTTATAATGCTACAATAACCAAAACAGTATAGTACAAGTACAAAAACAGATGTATAGACCAATGGAACAGAATGGAGAATCCAGAAATAAAGTTTCATTAGCATATACAACAATTACCTCAAGATGGATAAAAAATTTAAATGTAAGGCCACAAACTATAAAAACCCTAGAAGAAAACCCAGGGAGAACCCTCCTTGATATCGACCTTGGCAAATAATTTTTGGCTAAGTCCCCAAAAGCAATTGCAATAAAAATGAAAATTGACAAGTGAGACCTAATTAAAGTAAAAAGCTTCTGTACAGCAGAAGAAACTATCAACAGAGTAAACAAACAACCTATAGAATGGGAGAACATATTCACAAACTATGCATCTGACAAAGACCTAATATCCAAAAGTACAAGAAACTTAAACATATCAACAAGCAAAAAGCAACCTTATTAAAAAGTGGGCAAAGGACATGAACAGACACTTCTCAAAAGAAGACATACAAGTGACCAATGAATATATGAAAAAATGTGCAATATCACTAATTATCACAGAAATACAATATCATGTTTCTTGCAATCTACAGAAAGTCTCACCAACTAGGGAAGTCACAGTCCTGTGAGTTAAGATAGAATAATCAGTTGTGAAAAAGTGATAACTGAGCATAGAAAAAGGATTAATGATACTCATAAAATGTTTAAAGGGAAGCTGGAGTATATAGAGGAAACTATATAATTTCAATGAAACAAGGTCTCTAATGCATCCTGGGCTTAAAATCTAATTTCCCAAAGACAATGAGAAAGTGATATTCATGGGATCATGTTCTTTTATGGGCCCCCAAAGTAAAGTCCCTTTTAACTAAGAGCAAGTGCACATTCATGATTCTATGTATTCATTTATTTCCTGAGAGGACGCTCTTAGCAAAGAATTACTCTTGTTTTAACTAATTTGCAGTTCTTTGCAGAACTGAATTTCAGTATTCCAGCTCAAGAGTATTTTCTTGTAGTTCCTCTTGTCCTCTTTTCCTAATGAAAATTCTGGTTTTTAAGACAACTTAATCTTGAAGTAATTATGTCCTGTGCCTCTGTAAGCAGCCTGATTTTCCATAAATCTAAAGTTATCTTCACACCCTCCCAAAAAAAGGGAAAAATACATACTCTCAAAAATGAAGTGTGTGTGTGTGTGTGTGTGTGTCCGTGTGTGTGTGTTTAAATCTTCCTCTCTCATAAGAACAGTTAGTTCTGAACTTTATGTATTATACTGGATTTTTTTCAGAAGCCTGTAAATCTTTTGAAGAAACGGGTTTGTTGCCAAAAAGATTTTTTTTTTTTTTTTCTGAACTGGGGAGGACAAGACATGCAAGAATGGGCATTTCAGTTCAGTTTGCTTAGTGCTCACGGAATCACCTCATTCTCCTGATTAAAACCTGTGATGACTTCCTATTGCCCCCAGGCAACTTTGGCATGAAAAGCTTCTGCTTTGTCTTCTGTAAACCTCTGAAGCCTAACTTTCTGACACGTTCCTTTCCCTCTCAAACTCCACGCCACTTAAATGAAATCCGTACATCTCCTTGTCTTTACAGAAGTTTCTCTGCGTTTTGCCTGAATGACTTTCATCTCCACGTCTACATAGTTAACTTCTTTCTTTTCTACAGCATCCAGTCATCTCTCCTTGGATGTCTTACCAGCCCTTTCTAATGCATTTCCTCCTTTCATTCCTGCCAACCAAAACAAACAAACAAAACACATCTATTTGTTTCAGGAGCCACTTCTCCGTGCTTTCAAAATATCTTATACTGTTTTTGTTTTTGTTTCCAAGATGGCAGATTGAAGGCATTATTAGCATGCCTCTCCCACTTGGAAAGACAAAATAGTGTGTAGAGACTCAAGCTGTGAACTTTTTTCTAAGAGGCAGCACAGGATCTTAACAGGATAACTGAAAGAAACCACAGACCCTTTGAAAGAAGTGGTGGACTACAACCTACAGCATGAACCAGCTGGAAAACTGTGAGCTCCCAGAGTGTGAGTGGAGAGAGATTGCCTCCAGGAGACACTCTCCTGTTGGTGAACCTGGTGATCCAGGCCATGGGGGATGGCCGTAACTCTCCCCAGCATTGGAGTGGATTTAGTGAGCAATGGGGAGTTTATGAGAAGGAGAGGCATTGGGACATGCTTTGTGTGCAGTCTTAGACTCCGGCAGTGGTAGGGGGAAGTCATTCCTGATCCTACTTCATAGGGGATCTATCAGAAGTCTGCAGGATAACTCAAGTATTGATCACAGGTTGAGAGAAGCTCCCAACTGAGATTTGCAATATACTGTTGAGTCAGAATGAACCCCCTTGGCCAGAACCAAGGGGCAAGGGAAAAGAGTGTAATAGCCATGGGCACAAAAGCTGGACACTCCTGTTTCACAGGCAGACTGGAAAGGGTGTGGCCCAAAAGCAATAGTTTCTGTCTTGGTGGGAAGGCTCATTGCCTGGGGCAGTTTTGAGTTCTGAGTGCAGATTGCCTGAATCAAGCCATTTATAATAGCCACAAAAAAGAGAAATATCTGGGAATACAGCTAACCAAGGAGGTGAAAGATCTCTGTATGGAGAATTACAAGATGCTGCTGAAAGAAATCAGAGACAACACAAATAAAAGGAAAAACATTCCATGCTTATGGATTGGAAAATCAGTATCACTAAAATGACTACCTGGCCCAAATCAATTTACAGATTCAAGGGTAGTCCTATCAAATTACCACTATAATTTTCCACAGAATTAGAAAAAACTAATTCTATTTCTAAAATTCGTTTTGAACCAAAAAAGAGCCCCAAAAAGTCAAAGCAATCCTAAGCGAAAAGAACAAAGCCAAAGGCATCACATTACCTGACTTGAGACTATGCTATAATGCTACAATAACCAAAACAGCATAGTACAAGTACAAAAACAGATGTATAGACCAATGGAACAGAATGGAGAATCCAGAAATAAAGTTTCATTAGCATATACAACAATTACCTCAAGATGGATAAAAAATTTAAATGTAAGGCCACAAACTATAAACACTGGGGATTTGAGACCTGCCTTGCCAAGTGTTTGGGAGCTGAGTGGAGCTTATTGCTGCCTGCCATTCCCCATTCCCGGTGTGTATTTTTCTGTGCTACAAAGGTAGCTGTGCTCTTACCTGGAATGTTACCCCAGTGGTCAGAGAGCTGCCCTCAGATGACCACTGGGGCTGCTGCTTGCTCCTGCATATGAGGAGAAAGAGTGCAGAGTTGCCTGACCCAGTCCACACCTGGCTTTGCCCAACCACCCTCCCTGGTAGCTTAACTCAAAGGATAGAAACTTTTGGGAGCCCCATGGCCCCATGCATTGCCTGAGACACCAGAGCCCCTCCCCTGGGTAGCATAAGACAAGCACAAATCCCACTGCTACCACCAAAGCTGGTGCTCCTTTGCAAGCATCACTTCCTGGCTGGAGACCAACTGACACAGTTCATTATAGCATCTGCAGGCAGAATAACACAGTGCCCAGGAAGGAGAAAAGTTTTGTATGACATCAGTCATCACAATTGCCTACATCACCTTGGCTAACCAGAAGGCCTTGAGTATGTCCACATGACCAGTTTATTACTACTACAACTGGCATTTGAGAAAACCAACACACTAAGGTTATTTCTAACTAAGGAAATCTCACAGAGTCCATGTCTATTCCCTGCCATCCCCATCAGAGCTGTTGTTGGTACCTGCTACTGGGAGACATGAGGACAGGCCACATCACTGGGTTCCTTACTGGCATTCCCCAGCGCCAGCCTGGAGTGTGGCTGCTCTACTGGGTAGCTAGACCTAGAGGAACAGCAGGATTCACATTAGTCTGTCCCTTAGGGACTCCCACTCCTAGGGGAAGAGGGAGTGCAGTACATCACAAGAGCACTCCATGGGACAACAGCATTCAGATGGTGGCCTCGAGTCCCAGAACTCGCTGTTGTGGGAAGTTGTTTTCAGCAGTGCTGGGCTCAGTGGGGAAAGTCTACAGCTCTGCCTCCTCAGTCAGACAACCTTGGAGCTCGTGAAGGGCCTTGGAGAAGGAGACATTTTCTTCCCCACATTTACCACTGAAGACAAGAGTTGGGCCTTCTCCCGTGGGAGCTCAGCATGGGTGCACCTGTCTACAGCCTTTCTGGAACACTTTAGGGTGGCTGCATCCCCATAGGAGGAGTGCCTTCCAAGTCCAGGCTTGCATAAGCGGTACAGTCACAACCCCTCTATACATGGAACAGTAGCATTCCTGCAGATGAAAAGAGATGCCTTTTCGATATGAAACACTGGATCAGGAGTGTGACTGGGAGGAATATCTCTCTCATGGCCTGCTAGGGGAGCTGAGGTGGCTTCCTCCCTTATCCCTGAACATACCTCAAAGCATTTCACTGGGCGCTCTCCCAGTAGACCTCTCCCAGTGGGACCTCTGCCTGCCATTGAATATCGTACTTACCTACCTGCTTTGGCCACAACCGATTTTTACCCGTGGAAACCTACTACTGGCCTAAGCCTGAGCTGTTTAACTCAGTTGATAAAATATTGGGGAAAATAAATAAATAAATGTGCACACCACTGGGGAATGAAATAAGCTTCGTGCAGCTCTGCAATTCTAACCCCACAGGAGACAGTGAGTCTGCTCACACATGAAGCACGTTGCTACTACAACCAGCATCTCAGAAAACCATCACACGCTCTCTATGAAAAAGGAGCCCTTATGGAGCCTTCGCCATTGAAAGCACCCAGAGCTAAATTAGGTTACAATAAACTGTAAACATTAAAGTTACATCCTCAGGGGGGTGGGGGAGGCATAAAAAATTGAATTAAAAAAAAATCAAACATAATTAGAAGAAATAGTCTATGCAAATAAGAAGAAATCAGAAAAAAATATTCCAGCAATATGAAAAGACAGGGTTATGTAACACCCCTGTAACATCATACTAGCTCTCCAGCAATGGATCCAAACCAAGACAAAATCTTTGAAACACCAGATAAATAATTCAAAACATTGATTATTAAATTACTCAAGAAGATACAAGAAAAAGATGAAAACCAGCATAAATAAATTTACAAAGACAAGTGAGAATATGAATACAAATTTTTCTAAAGAAATACCCGTTTTAAAGAAAAAAAAAATCAGAATTCTGGAAAGTCAAGTCACATTCAGGGAATTACAAAGTGAAGTGGGAAGTTTTAACAATAGACTAGGCCAAGTAGAAAAAATAATTTCAGAAGTTGAAGACAAGCCTTTTGAATTAACTCAATCAGGCAAAAATAAAGAAAAAATAATTTTTTAAAAAATCAACAAAGTCTCAAAGAAATATGAGATTATGGAAAATGGACAAACCTAGGAATCACTGGTATTCCTGAGGGAGAAGCAAAAGCAAAAAAATCTTGGAAAACTTATTGTAAGGAATGATTGAGGAAAAGTTTCCTGGCTTTGCTAGAGATTTAGACATCCAAATACAAGAAGCTCAAATAACTCCTGGGAGATTGACTGAAAAAAAAGACATCATCAAAGCATATAGTCATCAGGCGATCTAAAGTTAATGTGAAGGAAATAATTCTAAGAGCAGTGAGACGAAAGCCGTCAGGTAACCTACAAATCAAAACCTATCATACTTCCAGCAGACTTCTCAGCAGAAACCTCACATCAGTAAAGGCTGGGGTCCTATCTTTAGCTTCCTTAAATAGCACAACTGTCAGCCAAGAACTTTGTATCTAGCAAGACTAAGTTTTATAAATGAAGGAGAAATAAAGTTTTGTTTTCAGTCAATCAAATGTTGAGGGAGTTTGTCACTAACAGACCAGTCCTAAAAATATGCTAAAAGAAGTTCTAAATCTTGAAACAAAAGATTGATATATACCAGAATAAAATCTCTTGAAAGCATAAAATTCACAGGGCCTATAAAAAATAACAAAATGGAGAAAACAAAGTAACTAAGTAACAATCAACATAGTGACTGGAACAGTACCTCATGTCTCAATATTAATGCTGAATATAAATGGTCTAAATGCTCCACTTAAAACATACAGATTTTCAGATGAATTAAAAAATCACAAACAAAATATCTGCTCTCTTCAAGAGACTCATCTAACATGTTAAAGATCCGTATAGACTCAAGGTAAAGTTGTGGAAAAAGATATTCCATACAAATGAAAGCCAAAATCCAGCAGGAGTATTTACAATTATATAAAATAAAACAGACTTTAAAGCAACAACAATAAAAAAGACAAAGGTCATTATTTAATAATAAAAAGATGAATCCAGTAAGTAGATACAACAATCCTAAGTATATATGCACCTACATCTGGAGCTCCTAGACTCATGAAACATTTACAAATAGACCTAAGAAGAGAGATAGATGGCAACACAATAATAGTGGGGGACTTCAGCCTTCCACTGACAATAGAGATATCATTGAAACAGAAAGTCAAGAAAGAAACACTGGACTTAAACTGCACTCTAGAACAAATGGATCTAACAGATACTTACAGAACATTCTACTCAAGGACTGCGAAATATGCATTCTTCTCCTCAGTACATGAAATATAATCAAAGATAGACCATATGATAGGCCACAAAACAAGTCTCAATAACCGTCAAAAAATTGAAATTATATCAAGTATCTTTTCAGAACACAGTAGAATAAAATGAGAAATCAATTCCAAAAGGGACCCTCAATACTATACAAATACATGGAAATTAAACACTGCTCATGAATGATTTTTGAGTAAACAATAAAATCAAGATGGAAATTTAAAAATTCTTTGAAATGAATGATAACAGTGACAAAAGTTATCAAAACCTCTGGGATACAGCCAAAGCAGCGCTAAGATAAAGTTTATAATAGTAAGTACCTACATTAAAAGTCTGAAAGATCACTAATTGACCACTTAACATCACGCATCAAGGAACCAGAAAAACAAGAACACAACAAACCCATAGCTAGCAGAAGAAAAGAAATAACAAAGATCAGAGTAGAATTTAATGAAATTGAAATGAAAAAATAGAAAAGATCAATGAAATAAAAAGCTGGTTCTTTGAAAACGTAAACAAAATCATAAGACCGTTAGCTAGATTAACCAAGAAAATAAAAGATTTAAATAAGCTTAGTTAGAAATGAAAATGAAGATGTTACAACAGACACTACAGATATACCGAAGATTGTTTGAGACTACCATGAACACTTCTATACACAAAAAAGAACACTTAGATTAAATTGATAAATTCCTGGAAATGTACAACTCTCCTAGCTTTAATCAGGAAGAAATAGAAATCAATAACAAGCAGTAAGGATGACTCAGTAATACAAAAGATTACCAACAACAAAGAAGCCAAGGGTTAGATAGATTCACAGCTGAATTCTACCTGACAAGAATTGGTAAGACAATAGTAGTTCACTAAAAGTATTCCAAAAGATTAAGAAAGAGGGAATCCTCCCTAACTCATTCTGTGAAGCCAGTATTGCCCAGATACCAAAGACAAGAAAAGATATAACAAAAAAAGAAAATGGTAGACCAATATCCCTGATGAAAATAGATGCAAAATGCCTCAACAAAATACCAGCAAATGGAATCCAATAGCACATCAAAAAGAGAACTCAACACAAAATGGATTTCATACCAGTAATGGAGGAATGGTTTAACATATGCAAGGCAGTAAGTGTGACTGCAGAATTAAAAACTATATGATCATCTCAATAGACACAGAAAAAACATCCGAATCTGAAAAGAGCAAGTATAACTATCTCTGTTTGCCAATGATATGATTTTATATCTAGAAAACTCTAAAGAGTCTTCCAAAAGACTCTTAGATTTGATAAATGAATTCATAAAGTCTCAGGTTACAAAGTCAGTGCACACAAATCAGTAGCACTGCTGTATACCAACAAGCAAGCTGAGAAATCAAGAACTCAATCTCTTTTACAATAGCTGCAAAAGAAATAAAATACCTAAGAATATACTTAACGAAGGAAGTAAAAGATCTTTCTACAAGAACTACAAAACACTGCTGACAAAAATCATAGGTGACACAATTCGAAATACATCCCATTCTCATGGATTAGAAGAATCAATATTGTGAAAATTACTATATTGCCCAAAGCAATCTACAGATTCAGTGCAATTCCTATCAAAATGCCAACATCATTTTTCAAAAAATTAGAAAATAACAATCCTAAAATTCATATGGAACCAAAAATGCATCTGATTAGCCAAACCAATCCTAAGCAAAAAGAGCAAATCTGGAGGCATCACATTACCTGACTTCAAATTTACTAGAAAACTACAGTAACAAAAACAGCATGGTACTTGTATAAAAGTAGACACATAGACCAATGGAATAGACTACAGAACCCAAAAAGAAAGCCAAATACTTACAACCAGTTGATTTTTGACGAAGCATACAAAAACTTAAATTGGGAAAAACACACCCTCTTCAATAAATGGTGCTGGGAAAATTGGATAGCCACATGTAGAAGAGTGAAACTGGATCCCTTTCTCTCACAATATACAAAAATCAACTCAAAATGAATTAAAGGCTTAAATCTAAGACCTGGAACCATAACAATTCTGGGAAAAAACTTAGGAAAAACTCTTCTGGACGTTGGTCTAGGCAAATAATTTATAACTAAGACCTCAAAAGCAAATGCAACAAAACAAAAAATAATTAAACTAAATTAAAGTAAAAAGCTAATTAAACTAAAAAAGCTTCTGCAGAGGACAGTAAACAATCATCAGAGGAAACTGACAACTCACAAAGTGGGAGAAAATATTTGCAAACTATACATCCAACAAAGAATTAACATCCAGAATCTACAACGAACTCAAACAAATCAGCAAGAAAAAAATCAAATAATCTAATTAAAAAGTGGGCAAGATACATGCATACACATTTCTCAAAAGAAGATACACAGATGGCCAACAAGTATGTGAAAAAATTGTTCCCTATTACTAATCATCAGAGAACTACAAATTAAAACCACAATGAGATCTACCTTCCCCCAGGTATAATGGCCATTACTAAAAAGTCTGAGAAACAACAGATGTTGGCATGGCTGTGGTGAAAAGGCAATGCTTATACACTGCTGATGGGAATGTAAAGTAGTGTAACCTCTATGGAAAACTGTATGGAGATTTCTCAAATAACTAAAAGTAGGTCTATCATTTGATCCAGCAATGCCATTACTGGGTATCTACCCAAGGGAAAAGAAGTCATTATATCAAAAAGACACCTGCACATGTATGTTTATCACAGCAAAATTCACAGTTCTAAAGATATGGACCCAAGATAACGTCCATCAATTGATGAGTGGATAAAGAATGAAATAATATCCTTTGCAGGCACTTGGATAGAACTGGAGGTCATTATTCTAAGTGAAGTAATTCAGGGATGAAAAACTATATACTGCATGTTCTCACTTATAAATGGGAGCTAAGCTATGGGTACACAAAGGCATACAGAGTGGTATAATGGACATTGGAGACTCAGAATGGTGGAGAGTGGGAATGGATGAAGGGTAAAAAAACCTATATATTGGATACGATGTATACTACTCTGATGATGGGTGCACTAAAATTTCAGATTTCATCACTATATAATTCATCTATGCAACTCCAAACCACTTGTAACCCAAAAGGCTATTTAAATTTGTAAAAATTAAACTTAAAAAACACAAAATACTTTGTACTATTATTATTTTTTAATTTGTTATCTCTCTCAATCACTCAATAACTGTAAACTCTGGGAGATGATATCTTCTTTATTTACATATCTTTCATAAAGCACCTTGTCTCACTATAAATAGGATCTTTAGACGTACAGAAGACTAACATTGCAGAGACGAAGCACAAATTCTCCAAGTGTGTCACTGGCAATGACAGTGAGGACACTCTTACATGCTGCAGTTCCTAAACTCTGTGTGTGTGTGTGTGTGTGTGTGTGTGTGTAATCTTCATGCCATGGTCTGTGGCAAATGGTTTGTTTGCTTTGTTAGAGCCCAGGAGAAAGATTGTGAGACAAAGACAAGGAAGTCTGGAGCAAAAGCTTGTGGAAGGGCACAAGAGAACAATTAAGAAGTATAAAAATCTTTGTATTGCATGTTATGCTTACCAAGAACACCTACCAGAGCAGCAGAGTCAGTAAACAACCAAGTGGATCAAATCACCTGACTGGTTGGTGTCAGCCAGCATCATTTGCTGACCCTTCTCAGTGCTGTCTAGTGTCACATTGGGTTTATGGAAGGGAAAACTGTGGATGTATGCTTAGAGGCAATGAATGGACCAAATAGCATGGGCTCTCACCTACAAAGACTGCTCTAACTGCTACAACTGTCTAATGCCAGCACTGTCTAATCTCCCTCCAGAAAAAGACCAAAGTTGAACCCCAAATATAACTTCATGCCTCAAGTAGACTAAGTCATCACTTGTTTGTAATTCGAGACCAAGTCATCACTTGTTGGAAATTAATTCTATTGTAGCCTTCTTATCTTGGAAAAGGCAGAAATTCTCATAGACTGGAATTGGCACATATTCCAGGCACATGTTTTTCTTTCCTGCCTGTAGAAACCTTGCCAACATTACTAACTGAGGGCACATCAGTATGCTGAGCCACATAGCATCAGGCCAAGAATCCATCTTTGACAAATGAGGTGTAGTAATGAGCATATGACCAATGGTCTTATGACACTACATGACCCAAACACTTCTGGCAGATGGAATAATAGAATTTTGTTGTCGTTGTTTTGTTTTGTTTGGTTTGGTTTTTTTGAGATGGAGTCTCACTCTGTCACCCAAGCTGGAGTGCAGTGGCATGATCTCTCAGCTCACTGCAATCTCCAGCTCCTGGGTTCAAGGGATTCTTCTGCCTCAACTTCCCGAGTAGCTGGGATTACAAGCACACACCACCATGCCTGGATAATTTTTTTGTATTTTTAGTGGAGATGGGGTTTCACCACGTTTGCCAGGCTGGTCTTGAAATCCTGAACCTCTGGTGATTTGCCTGCTTTGGCCTCCCAAAGTGCTGGGATTATAGGCATGAGCCACTGTGCCCACCCAGAATAGTGTTTTGAAGGCACGGTTGATGCACCAACTTATTGATGATACCCTGTGAGGTTGAGATGGCATCCTGCAGGAAGTGGTGTACAACTAATTGAATGACCATTACATGGTATCATCCCCAGTAGGTAGAATACCTGCTGGCTCCATGTATGAGTGAGGCTGTAGCACAGCTGCTCTTCATTTTCAGCTTGCATCCACACATGGAGCCAACATATTAATTAACTAAGCTCAGGCTTTTCCCTTTTTTATTAGATGATGGCAAGGGGATCCTGTACAACCAGTGAGTAGATGGCCATGCATTTTGGGTCTGTTGGTGCAGCACTGGTGGATGGCATGAGCTGCTGAGCTGTCTGCTTGTGCAGCTTACTTGTGTTTGTGGTTCCTCCTTGTGTCTAATCATAGATGTGAAATCTCGATGTTACAATGAATTGCTGTTGAATCTACCTGTCCATGTAGTTTAATCAGTCTGATGAAACCTAGCTCGCATGGTCACATGATAGCCTATGATTAGTCATTCCGTCTTTACCAGGGACCAGAAGCATTATAAAAGCAAGGTCTGGAGAAAATGAAGTATCACAAAGTTAAAAAAAAGGCAATTACAAATCACTAAAGCAACACATAAGCCAAGAGTGCAGCAAATGAATGTTTTAAGGTTCTGTATTGTCCAGGAAGAGTAAGGTATTATTAAGTGTGTATACTTTGATATGTCAATCATGTAAATTTTAGAACACCCACTAAAAAACAAAAAAATGAATGCATTACTTCCAAGAGAATAAATAGCAAAAGATAATAATATACAAATTATTCCAAAAGACATTTCAAAAGGAGAAAGCATATAGAACAATAGGACAAAGAGAAAGGATAAAAGAAGAGATTAAAATGAACTAGTAAAAACATTAAAATGTAAATGGATTAAGTTATCCAAAGAAAAACAAGTTTAGCATAGTAAATTAGAAAAAGATCTATTAGTACTATTTAAAGAGTATATATATACACACACATATATGTACTATTAAAAGAGTATATATACACATTAGTACTATTTAAAGCATATATTTAAAGAGTGTATATGCACATATATGCACATATGTGTATGTATGTATACACATATAGTGCATATATACATACATGTGCATATATGTGCATATATCTGTACATATACATATGTGCATATATCTATATACTCTTTAAATAGTACTAACTATATTAATAATACTAATATATACATATATACTCTTTAAATAGTACTCATTACTATATATATAGTGTGTATATATATACACTACATATATATCAGAAATATATAAAAAGGTTGAAACTAAAAGAATGGAAAAAGACATACAGTGATAATACCATCCAAAAGACCATGATATTAATATCAGACAAATAAAGTCTAAGGGAAAAAATATTACTAGAGCAAAAGAAAATTACTTATGATGATAAAAGTTTAAATTTATCAGGAAGTCATAATTCGTGCTTATATGCAGCTAATGACATAGTTTTAAAATATGTAAAGCAAAAGCTCAACAAGAGTCTAAGGGAAATTTTTAATCTCACAAGCAAATCAGAGTTTTGAACATATTTTTTGAGTGACTGGTAGATCAAGCAGACCACAAATCAGTAAGTATAGAACATATTAAGCAATATTATTACAAATTAGACATTAAAAATATATAGAACACAGCATCCTATAACTACATAACACATTCTTCTTGCATACATCTAAATACAGTTGTTATAAAAGTTGACTTTATTTGGGCACCAGGTTGAAAACAATTGTTCAAGGATGGAAACATGTGGGGCATGTTATCTAAATACAATAGAATTAGATAGAAATATATATCATAAGATTTGTCTTTATCGTATTCATTGTTTAAAAGTAAATATCTCTGGAAAGAAAAAATATTTTTATGTAGCTGAAGGAAGAAATTAAAATGGAAACTAGAAAATATTTTGAACTAAGAAAATGAAAATATAATGCATATCAAAATTTGCAGGATGCAGCTAAAGAAACTTTTAATGTCAAAATATATACGTTAGAAATATTTATTGAAAAAGACTGTAAATTCATTAACTTATGTATGTAATCAAGGTAATGATTTCTAATTAATATATTAGATAAGATCCAAAGGCTAAGTGACTAATAAAATTAATTTTTACTTATTTGACAGAGCAGTGTGAGTATTCCTGATTGTGAGTCAATGTCTGTGGCATTCAGTCCTGTGGCATTCGTGTGAGTCAATGTCTGTGGCATTCAGGTTTCTAGACAGCTTTTATTTCATAGCTTGCCCTTCTGTAGGTTTTAAGAGTTTTCTCTACCCAACAAGTAGAAAGTGGGGAGAACTGAAGGTCCATTTGTTATTATTTCATAGGTAAGACTTGGAAGTTGCATGCTACAATTCTTCCCATATTTGATTGACAAGGACTGAGTCACACGTCCACATGTAATTACAAAAAAGAGCTTGGGGATGAAGTCTAACACGTGACCAGGAGAATTCTGCCTCTCACGATTCCTGTTTAACACTGTACAACTCTGCACGCTATGCACATGTACCCTAGAACTTAAAGTATAAAAAAAAAAAAAAAACAAAACAAAACACTGTACTGGGACCTAGTACAGTGACCTAATAAAACCAACCTAATAAAAATCAATTGCAAAGCTTTATTTACTAGAAACAAGCAATCAGACATTAAATATGACATTTATAATATTATAAGATAATATGACGTACCTAGTAATAAGCTAGCAAAAGATGTGCAAGACCTCTATGGAAAAAATTGTAAAACTTTCTTGAATGACACAAAGAAAAAAGCTCAACAAATGGAAAAATATACACCACACTCTTGGATTAGAAGATGTAATTTTATTACATAAATTGACCTCAAGTTTTAATGGCATAGAAACATAATCATGTTTGTGTCTATATAAACTGAAAACTGGTTTCTAAGATTTATACAAAAGTGAAATGAATACAATACCTAAGACACTCAAAGAAAACAGAAAAAAGTGGACAATTTGTATCAGATATTAAGATTCATAATAAAGGTATAGTAATTAACACAGTATGATATTAGTGCTTAGTTAGACAAATGACCAAGGGAATTGACATTTTTAAAAAGTTCCCGGCCGGGCATGGTGGCTCACGCCTGTAATCCCAGCACTTTGGGAGGCCGACGCAGGTGAATCACCTGAGCTCGGGACTTCGAGACCAGCATGGCCAACATGCAGAAACCCTGTCTCTACTAAAATACAAAATTAGTCGGGGCGTGGTGGCGCATGCCTGTAATCCCAGCTACTGGGAGGCTGAGGCAGGAGAATCGCTTGAACCCGGGAGGCAGAGGTTGCAGTGAGCCGAGATTCCAGCCTGGGCAACAAGAGAGAAACCCCGTTTCAAAAAAAAAAGTTTCCACAAATAAGACAGAGTTTGTTTGGTTATGATAACAAGTAGTCATCTGAACAAATTTTAAACCTGTTCAAATAATCAACAACTTGCCTTACGGAACACACTTTTCTTTTTCTTTTTTCTCTATATGTTTCCTTCCTCCTCAATGGAATTCAGGTAACATGTTTGGCCCATTTTTCCACTGGGTGGGTCCTTCCCTCCCTCCCTCCCTCCCTCCGTCCCTCCCTCCCTCCCTCCCTCCCTCCCTCCCTTCCTTCCTTCCTTCCTTCCTTCCTTCCTTCCTTCCTTCCTTCCTTCCTTCCTTCCTTCCTTCCTTCCTTCCCTCCTTCCCTCTTCCCTCCCTCCCTCTTTCTCTCTCTTTCTTTCTTTCTCTTCCCTCCCTTTCTTTTCTTTTCTTTCTTTCCTCTTTCTTTCTTTCTTTTTTCTTTCTCTCTCTCCCTCCCTCCCTCTTTCTTTCTTTCTGTCTCTCTCTCTTCCCTCCTTCTTTCTCTCTCTTTCTCTTTCTTTCTTTCTCTCCCTCCTTCTTTTCTTTCTTTCTTTCCTCTTTCTTTCTTTTTTCTTTCTCTCTCTCCCCCTCCTTCCCTCTTTCTTTCTTTTCCCTCTTTCTTTCTTTCTCTCTCTCCCTCCCTCTTTCTTTCTCTCTTTCTTTCTTTCTCTTTCTTTCCTTCCTTCCTTTCTTTCTTCCTTCCTTTCTTTCTTTCTTTCTTTCTTTCTTTCTTTCTTCTCTTTCTTTTCTTTCTTTCTTTCTTTCTTTCTTTCTTTCTTTCTTTCTTCTCTCTTCCCTCCCTTTCTTTTCTTTCCTTCTTTCCTTTTTCTTTCTTTCTTTCTTTTTTCTTTCTCTCTTCTTCCTCCCCTCCCCCTCTTTCTTTCTTTTCTCTTTCTTCCTCTTTCTCTTTCTTGCTTGCTTGCTCTCTCCCTCCCTCCCTTTCTTTTCTTTTCCCCTTCCTTCCTTCCTTCCTTCCTTCCTTCCTTCCTTCCTTCCTTCCTTCCTTCCTTCCTTCCTTCCTTCCTTCTTTCTTTCTCTTTCTTTCTTTTCTTTCTTTCTTTCTTTCTTCTCTTTCTTCTTCTTTCTTTCTTTCTTTCTTTCTTTCCCTCTCTCTCTCTCTCCCTTCCCTCCCTTCTTTCTTTCTTTTCTTTCTTTCTTCCTTCCTTTTTTTCTTTCTGTCTGTCTGTCTGTCTTTTTTTTTCTTTCTGCCTCCCTCCCTCCTTCTTTCTTTCTTCTTCTTTCTTTCTTTCTTTTCTTTCTTTCTTTTTTAACTTTATTTATTCCAAAACCAAAAACGGGATACATGTGCAGAATGTGCAGGTTAGTTACATAGGTATACGTGTGCCATGGTGGTTTGCTGTAACTATTGACCTGTTCTGTAAGTTCCCTCCCCTCAACCCACCACCCCCAACAGGCTATGGTGTGTGTTGTTCCCCTCTCTTTGTCCATGAGGGAACATGCTTTTCTAGCCAACCAATCAGTATCTTCTATCTCTTCTGAAAATAAGCCAATCAGTGATGAATTCACTCCAGTAAACCCACCTGTGACTGCCAACCTATCAGTACTAGTTGTATTTGAATCAACTATGGATCTCCAAGTTCCCCGAATTCTTTTACATTTCTGAACTATATCAATCCCTGAACTCCATGCTTCCTGAAGACCCCAGATAAGATCAGCTATCTGTTCTCAGAAATTTCTCTATAAGCAGACTTCTCCCTTACTCTCGTAAACAATAAGTACAGCTGTTTATTTTTATTTTATATCAATTATCCATTTGAATGAATAGCATGAGGAATTTAGAAACACGTTCAGTCAGGTGCACACCCAGCTCCTAGGGAGGTTGAGGCAGAAGGCAGGGAGATTGAGAGTTCGTGGCTGTAGTGTGCTATGATCACACCTGTGACTAGCCAATGCACCCCAGCCTGGGCAACATAGGGAGATCCCGATTCAAAAAAAAAAGAAAAACAAAAAAGGACTTCTACATAAGTAGACACTTGAATTATAACAAAGGAGGCACTGCTGGTCAGTGAGGAATCAATAGGGCTAAGACAATAAGCTGACCTTTATCGTATAATGTGTACGCAATGAATTTCATGTGGATTGAAATTTTTGACATAAAAATAAAAGCTTTAAAACTTTTCTAAGATAATATGGAACATTATCTTAGATAATTGTCTAAAGATAGATAATGTTATAACTTCATTTTAAGAAAGGATTTCTTAAACCAATCACTAAACATATTTACTGTAAAGAGAAAATTGATAATTGGACTGCATTAAAATTTTGAACTTATATCCTATAAATCACCATAAAGAAAAGAAAGCCACAGATAATGGAAGAAGATATTTGCATCACAGTGTCTGTAACCAATATCCAGAACAAATAAGGAACTTCTAAAAATAAACTTTAAAAAGATAGACAATACAAATAGATGGGTAAAATTCTTGTACATGCAAGTCAGAATAGAACATAACATAATGGCCTGTAAACATACAAAATGATCCTCAACTTCTTTATAACAGAGGTATATTAGTAATCAGAAAAATACAAGCTTAAAATAGAATGGGACTACCTTCTTAACTGTTTAGCAAAAATTTAAAAATTTGACAATACTAAGTTGCAGGGAATGTGGTAAATGGCTAATCTCATATATTTTTAGTGGGAGTACAAATTGATATGGCATTTGCAAAAATGTTTGATATTCTCTAGCAAAATTGAAAGTGTGTATATCATATGAACCAGAAATTTCACTTCTACGTCTATAACCTAGAAAATATTGTGGAGATAGGTAGCAAGGTATCGTTACAAAAATGTTAATGTCAGGATTTTTATTCTTTGTCCCAAATAAGAAAAAATCCAAATTTCTACCAAATGTACCATGTATAAATAAATGGTGCCATAGTCATACAATGGAATATTATGCAACAATGTAACTGAAAAATATGGAAGGTTTGCACAACAACATGGATGAATGTCACATAGAAATTGGCAAAGAAACTAGACAAAAAATAATACATAGAGTATTACTGCATTTATAGAAAGTTCAAAAGGAGGCAAAGCTAAACTCTATTGATTAGGGAATGTATGGTTGTGGGTGAAGCTATAACGGAAAGCATGGCAACGTTAATGACAAAATTCTGAGCAGTGGTTATATCTAGGGGGATGGGGAGAAATTGGGTCCATGATGGGAACACAGGAGGCCTTCAACGATGCTGCTAAAATTTCATTACATAAAATGGTTAGTGATTTGGGTCTTGCTTTATTGTTAAATTTTAAATTGCACTTACAAGTTTTAGGGTTTTTCCCATTTGTACATCAAAACAAAAATTAAAATTAAATAAGTAATTGTTAATCTAGTCAGTGTAGTGATGGGAGAAGTCTCATTGTAGTGAGTCAAAGAGGGAATGTATGGTGAGTCAGTAGAGACATTGCTTATAGACGACTATATCAGCAGCGTGCATAAGGGTAAAAACAGACAAACAAACAGAAGAGCCCAAAGCATAAATCAGGAAATATATTCTCCAACATAATAGTGGCAGTTGAGTGGCTAAAAGTCCTGAAGTTGGGGCTGTGCTCTGAAGTTCTCTTATTTCTCTAGACGTAATTTTTGTCATTCCAGGATTGTTGCAAGATGGCTGAAATGTTTCCAAGTGTCACATTGAGATATCATGACAGCACTCGACCAAGAAGAAAAACAGGCTTTCTCTTTATCTTTGATTTATAAAGCTCTAGAATGGACTTCTCCCACACTTTCTCTCACATTGCTTTGGCCAGTTTAGCATAACACGCATATCTGTAAGCCAATATTTATCAAACAGAAATGGGAACGGGATTATATTAATTTTCTATAATGGAAGGGTTGTTAGTGAACAACACACATAACTACTATCAAGGACTGGCTTCTGAGGTTTTACTTGTAAGCTAACAAATTAAACGGCCACAGTGTTATGCATGCTGGTGGAAGACACAAGATTATTGGGTCAGAGATGATTAGTTTCTTAAAACCAGAGAAGCTTCCAGGGGATCAACATTTCCATAATCTCCTGAGACCCAATTCTGATGGGGCAGCAAAAACAGGGCCAAGTAGCAAGCATCTGCACACACAGTGGGTTCATTACAGGAGAGGAATCCTGGGCTTAGGGAATCTTAATATTTTATAATAGCTTGTAAGCTTTCCCACCAATTGCTGAAAGAGAGACACTATCATTGTCTACCAAAGCTGTTAACCACATCAATTTTTTTGAAATTATATTCTGGATCAGATGGGAGTGCCTTTGCTCAGAGGAAGTTCAGATATGTGGGAGAAACCCATGGATAATTGTCTCCCAACAATGACTGCCACTCTTCTATCTTGAAATTGTCTATAAATAAATAGAGTGAATGAGGAAAGTTGGAAATTGCCAATTGGTTTAGAGGCAAGTTTAGAGGCAATCTATTGTCACTAGAATTCAGAAACCTGGGTATTCTTCAAATATAGATTTATCGACTTACAGTTGTTAATTTTCTTCAACATTATGACTCATATGTTGAGAGATGGTTTGTCCTGAGACAATATTTTTTTAGAGCAGAAAATTAAATCTGGAAAGAAATTGTCCAGTGAATTAGTAAAATATGTAAGTATTCAATATTGAAATATCAAAACACAAAACAAAAGAAAAATCATTAGTCACTGTCTTAAACATGCCTGAATTTATAAAATGTCTGTATGACTAATTTTTATTTTCGTTGCTTAGTATGTGACTGGAATATGTGCATATATAATATAGCCTAAGACTTACTTAGTATTTTCTCTAGTAAACCTTGGTTTCTTCATCTGTGAAGTGAGAAGAAGGGCCGGGTTTTTTCCAAGGCCCCTGTAGCTCTGAGCTGATATGACTATATTATATATTGAAATTTCCCATTCCCAACATTGACTACTCTTTCTCATTTTACTCCCCAAAATATATACCTCCATCAAACATGTGTGTAGTTCTTTTTTTTTTTTTTTTTTTTTTTTGAGATGGAGTCTCATTCTGTCACCAAGGCTGGGGTGCAGTGGTGTGATCTCGGCTCACTGCAACCTCCACTTCCTGTGTTCAAGCAATTCTCTGCCTCAGACTCCCAAGTAGCTGGGATTACAGGCGCCCACCACCACACCTGACTAATTTTTGTATTTTTAGTAGAGATGGGGTTTCACCATCTTGGCCAGGCTGGTCTTGTACTCCTGCCCTCGTGATCCACCCACCTCGGCCTCCCAAAGTGCTGGGATTACAGGCATGAGCCACTGCACCCGGCCCCTGTGGAGTTCTTTAAAGACAAGAAGAACTTTAAGTTTTCCCACCTTCCCATGAGGTAGACAAAAGTCATTATTTTTTAAAGAAAGAAAGAAAAAAAAACTTGCACAGAAAGATGAAGTGAATTGCCTAGTGACATTTTTTTAGATCAGAAATATATTGAATAGGTAATTAGCAGAGGCAGAACTTGACTTAGAGCTTTTGAGTCTGAATCCTGGGACTTGGTATTCTCCTATGCTATTGTTCTCGAATTCCCTTCCTATACGTCATTAAAACAATCATCCAGGGCAGTCATCCCTGGTTACCATGACAGTCAGAGATGTTAAAGAGCAGAGCTCTACATGAGAAGCCAATTGGCTTCAGAAATGGCCCAGTCATTATGAAACTAAGTGGAAACAGTTTTTTTCATGACCATTTACTCAATATTAGCAAGGCTGTTATAAACCTCTCGCAGTTAGCTTCTCTCCATATGGACAAAGTAGCTGTAAATAAAATCCAGTGAGGAAAAATCATCAGTCTTCTTGTGAAAAAAAAAAATCACTTCTTTAATTGACAGTTAACCTTTTGGCATCTGTCTCTGCTTGAACTTCTCTGCCATCAATTGGCTCATGTTTGAAAGGGTGTGTGTGTGTGTGTGTGTGTGTGTATGTGTGTGTGTGTGTGTGCTACACATGTATTAATAAGGAAAGGGAAAAAATTCATTTTGATTCATAACTGGAAAGTCATTAGAGATCCTCACGTTGAATTATTGTTATTGGTTTATGTCTGTCTCCCCCACCAGATGTTGTAATCCTTGAAGTAGGGATCATAGTCTCATCTGTCTCTATAATATCTACTCTCAAAATATGAAGGCATATGGTAGGTTCTAAATAATGGTTGCTAAATAACAAAACACATCAATTATCTAGTCCAACCTTCTCATTTCATATATGAGAAAAATGAAGGCTGGGAAGATAACAGGCCTAAATTCTTACAGCTACTTAGCATCAAAGCCATATATAGAATCTAGGTTTTGACTCTTACAGTGTTCTTTCTAAGAGTCCAGGCTATCTTACCATTTTAAAATTATCTAAGAACTGTTTCTTCAAAATACTCTCTCATCTGAGGGTGAAGTTAACTGTACATAGTTAAAGTGTGGGGAAATGATGCCCCTGGTCTGGAATAATATCCATCTCATCCACCATTAGTTACTGTGAGTGGGATGAAACAGGTTTGCAAGGCACACCAAAAACAGATTGTACATTACTGTTTACCCTGACACTGAGCTTGAAACTAAATTGTAGTTTCAATGCTGCTTTGAAAGGTAGGTGACTGTATCAAAATAAAATAAAATAAGACAAAATAAAACAAAATACAATAATTAAAAAGCCATACTCAACAGGAGCCACATTGTAAAGGGGATATATTAGATATACTGGCAAAACCTCATATACCTTATTCTTTATATAAAGATTTTATGCTTATATATTTTAATTTAATTTTATTCATTTAATATTTATTTTAGAGACAGGGTCTCATTCTGTTGCCCAGGCTGGAGTGCAGTGGCACAATCACAGCTCAATGTAACCTTGAACTTCTGGGGCTAAGGGATCCTCTTGCCTCAGTCTCCAGGGTAGCTGGGACTATAGGTGAGCACCACCACAGCCAACTAATTTTTAATTATTTATTTATTTATTTATTTATCTAAGAGAAGAGATCTTGCTTTGTTGTCCAGGCTGGTCTCAAACTACTGGGCTTAAGAGGTCCTCTCCCCTTGACCTCAGCAGTGCTGGGATTATAAGCCACTGCACCCAAACTTACATGCTTTATATTTTGTGCAAAGTAGTCTTACTTCCTTTTATTAAATGTGGGGTAGGAAGGACAGATGTTACCAACTAAAGGTGATAAACTTAATATTGGGAAAGATGAGGCAGCAGCCTTTCCTTAAATCTTATAAATAAGATCTAAATAACTTTAGATCTAACTAGATAACTTTCACTAAATTTAGAATCAGATATTTTATCTGAATCTAACTAGTTTTGTGACTTTGGGTGAGCAAATTCTTAATTCAAACTCAGTTTCCTCTCTTTGTCTGTAACAGTGATACTCAACAGTGAAAATTACAAAATTGACTGTTTTGTGTTGGGATTTGCCAAAATATCATAGATATCATGTTGTCTTGCTTATGTCCTAAGTCTTGTGAAAGACTATTAGTAATAATAATGCAAACATTAATAATAATGTTTGTAAGAACCTTTCTCATCTCCAGAAGAAAGGTATCATGTTATCAAGTGGCAATATTATTTGAGATGAGATTCTCTCTAGTATCTTGTTAGGACGATTGTTTTTATTAAAAATAAGTACATCGTGTGGGTGGATATTGGGGACAGGAGGATGGCCCAGATGATGAGACTGCACATTTGCATAAGAACAGCTGAAATTAGCTGTGAAGTTAAAGCAAACCCGTAAGAAAGAAAAATGAAGTTTGTGACAGTAGCAAAGGACTTACTGTTCCATAAAATAGTTCCAAAGCTGGCTTTGGAGGTTGGGTAAGGAAGAGAACAATGAGATTTACTAACATTTTATTCTAAATGCAGGTTAGTCACAGCTACCAACTTCAACAAAACAGGGAAATAATGTCATGTATGCCCCTTTCCCACCTCCTAAACCTGAGGCAAAAGTCATTCATTTGGACAGGTCTGGGTTCTCCCACTTGCCAGATATGTAGTCTTGAGTGATCTTTACATGTTTCTGAGAGCATTTCCTCATTTGTGATATAGGAACTAGTTCTTCAAACCTAGAGGCTTGTTTTGAGAATTAGATGCAGCGAATATGTAAAAGTGCCCAGCACAGTGAGTGGTATACAGGGATTTCTCCAAAAATGTTTCCTAAAAACTTGTAGAGTTGCCTGTCCTTATATTTTGTAGCAATGATCAGATCATTGGCCCTCACAGATCTTGTTTACTTTTTAATATAAATATGAAATATCTGTTTATAGTCTTTTAATTTCTATCAAACATTAATGAAATGTATTACTAAAAGAAAATGACTCGTATTGCACATTATGACAACTCATAGGATGTAGGAGATTAAAATATATATAAAGTTATAAAATGTTGAAAAAAAATTAAAATAAATGTTTTAATAAACAATTTAATGAAACTACCTAGGAAACAATACATAGCTGACTAATGAGCTAAATTTACTCCTTGGCTCTTAGAAAGCAGACAATTTATTCCCAGATGCTGGGATCTATATTACATAATTGTTGGAATATTGAATTTCTAAAACAAAAAAAGAGACATATCTAAGAAATAATCTATGAGAATGATCAGCGCGATCACTAAACTGAATAACTCAGAGACCTGAAGTTTACTTCATTGGTATGAAACAGGCAGGAGCAGTAACTCTATTACAGTGTAAATAAAATTATTTGGAGTCCAATATAATCTAGGGCAAGTAACAAATCCTAAAACTTGGGGTTTGTCACTGTTTGTTTGCTTTTGTTTGGTTTGTTTTGTTTTGTTCTTATGGGTGAGATAGAAATAATAATATCATGAGTTTGAAATAATAAGTGTGAAAAAGGTTTGTGAACTGTAAAGCAGAATATGAGTATGATTGTCTACCCCTCACAGTAACTAAGAAGAGTTCCATGTCATACGCAATTTTCTATCCCCAGAATTTTACATGTTATCTGGCTCATAGTGATACTCATCAAACATTTGTGAAGTAAGATCAAGTGGAGTCCAAGTCCATTTTATTTGTTTGTTTATTTATTTATTTATGAGATAGAGTTTTGCTCTGTCACCCAGACTGAAGTGCAGTGGCATGATCTCAGCTCACTGCAACCTCCGCCTCCCAGATTTAAGTGATTCTCCTGCCTCAGCCTCCTGAGTAGCTGGGATTACAGGCATGCACAACCACACCCAGCTAAGTTTTTATTTTTTACTAGAGATGGGGCTTCACCATGTTGGTCAGGCTGGTCTCAAACTCCTGACCTCGTGATCTATCAGCCTCACCCTCCCAAAGTGCTGGGATTACAGGTGTGAGCCACCGCATCTGGCCCAAGTCCATTTTATTAAGTAGAATTAGCTCAAGATCATTAACCTTGCAATGCCTATTCTATATCTCCTAGCAATTCTACTTGGACTACAAGAAACAAAATCCTTCGAAGTCCAGTCTCCTCCTATTTTTCTTCTTGAAACACTTTCTGACCAACCCTACAAGAAGTGTTCTGTTTGTATTTTAAAATATGTTGATACTTGTTGCTTATATAATTCATTTAATACCTGCTTAATCACCATTTCTTATATGAGTCTATCATTTGTCTGACTAAACTGTAAATTCCGGGGGTTAGGCTTAGGTGTCAAAAATGTTTGCATCCCCCTCAGGGCTTTTCTTGTCCATATTTGCTAAATACATTGATGAATAACATTAAAGATCTGATACTGTACCCGCAACTAAGGAACTAAGAGAGACAATGGACCAGTAACCAACAATATTTGTCTTCTTGTGATGGAAAACCAATGCTCTTGCCAAATAGTTCACCATTTACTTACCTCTTCAACTAGCCTGTAACCTCAATAGTAGAAATTTTCATCTTTAACTTAGATTCCTTTTGGGAAGAAGTACAGTTACTGGCTTGTCCAGTTTCAGTAAATATTTGAGGAATAGTTATTGTTATTGTTATTGAATACTTAGTGTTCTCCTCTTTGCCTATATTTGAGTAACTGTTCCTCAAATATTCCTCAGTGTGACAGGATAAAAATTACTAACATTAAGTTCCTCACCTTAGTTCACCAAACAGAATCCTCTGCTCTCTGTCCCGTTTTACTCTCTTGTAATGAGGAAAGATCCTTTTGCACTGAGGAGACAAGTTTATTTACATAATAAAGAGCCTAAGACAATGGTATTAGAGTTGTTACAAAATTAAGGAAAGTAGCTAACGTTTTGTAATTGTTATAGATTGATTGATTGGACCTTTTTCAAAGTCTATATGTGGATAATAGTAAAGAATCAAATAATAGTAAACAATCAAATTTTTTTCACTACTTTTGCCTGTTGAACTATGCTGTTGAATTTGACATGGCTTATGTCCTGATCCACATGGGTTTCTGAGTGCTTTAGAGTTATAATTAAAGAGATGAGTAAATTAAATAAACTATGGTTCAATTAAAGTCTGAGAGAGTCTGAGGGCAGATTGTTTAATAAGCAGGAATTTTGGCAACAGTAAACTGTGGGCTGTAACAAGCAGGAAGAATTGGCAATTGTAGTTTCAGTTCTTTGCTTTTTCTTTCTCACTCTTCATAAGCTTCTTAAACCTCCGATAGTTCAATCTTTGATCTATTGGCTAAGTTCAAGAATTCAAATTCAGTGTCATATCTCATGAAGTGGAAAGATAATTTTCTTCTGTTGAATACTCATTTTCTTCTCTTTGAATACATGCAACAGAAGATTTTTTTATAAGATCTATATACCATGTTGTATATAGTAACCTAGAAATAAACCCAAAATGTCCAAAAGCATAGAACTAAATAAATTTTGTTATAGCAATATAATGCAGTATTATGTGACCAAATAATTATGTTTACTAATATGAAAAAAGTTTTCATATATATTTTAGAAGTTATAAATTGCTTATATCAAATGATCCATTAAATATCAGTATGTTTATGTATGTATGTATAATATATATACATATATAATAAAACTTCCAGAATCCCTAAAATAAGCATTTTTTTTTTTTTTTTTTTTTTTTGTCCAGGGAAAAAAAGAGACCACAAACTTTTTTTTAATGGGTAATGATACTCTGCATACTTATTTCTGAAGATCTACTGTTGAGAACTCAGTATTAAAGAAAAGTACATGTTTATTGAAATTAAATCCATAAGCCTTCTCTGTTAACATTTGATTAAAGAAAATCTTTCCTAGGGGCAGGAGAAAGAGGAGAGGTGAAGGGAGGGAAGGAGGAGACTGCAGACCACTCAGATGTCCTGTTAAATGGAATCTGCCTGAGCATGCTGTGCTTAAGTTGCCAAACATTTTTTCTCAAAGAAACATTGAGGAGCTGCTGCTAAGGCTGATGAAATCAACCCGACCAGTTCTTTTTGTCTCTCTCTCTCTCCTCCGCCTCCAGTGCATTGTGCAAGAGAAAGCTTAAACCATCTTCCTGTCAGGTGGAACGAGAGGATAAGCACCAGGTGGCCATGCCCCTGGTCCTCATGCTCAGGGTGCAGCTGCTGGGGTGGAGGGCCAGGTCTGGCCCAGGGCACACATTGTCCCGGTGCTGAGGGCTGGCTATGCACAGTGTACTCACTTTGTGTCCAAAAGCCTGGGTTTCGGGGTTGAGGAGCCAGATTATTGTGCTATGGGGTTAAATGACTGCTAGGTGTACAGAGGGCAAATTAATTCTTTTGCAAGAGGAATTTTATCTGGCAAGGTCAATTGAGAAACACTTTTGTGACTATAATAAGAGCTAGAACATAGGGAAGAGTTGTGGGACAGTAGAGGTTTTTATCAATTCAGTTCACTGATTGAGTATTTAACAAGGTAAAACACCTTGAAGGTGCCATGAGAAAAACAGGTGAGTCAGATGGGGCTGTTTTCTTCAGGGTCTTAGCGTTCCTGCCTGGGTGACGGTCATACAAACAGCAAAGTCTTAAGTGATTTCATGCTGGTAAAGGGAGGCCCTGGAGTGGGCTTTGGAGATCCAGTTTGTCACCCATTGCACCAAAATTAATAATACTTAAATGTAGACACATTGACATTCTGAATTCTTGAGCAGTTAAGTCAGTCAAAAGATGGCTAGAAGATAATAGTAGATACACTAGATACCAGGATAAATAGTCTCAATTTGGGTTCAGTGGCTGACTGAAATTTATGGCTTGGAATAAAGCTAGTTCCTTGCTCTGAATTGTATTTTTCTTAAATCTCCACCCAGTTCTGGAATTTTCTGATTATCATAAAAACAGTCATTCTATGAAAGTCAGTGAAGGATAGCTATGTTATAACTATCATCCTCCCAGCTGAAATCATAGGATAAATCATAGATAAAAGACAACTAAACTCTTAGTTTATTTCTTCTCTTTCTTGCTCATTTTCTTTTCAATCCCCCACTGCACCTCCACTGAATCTAAACTCTATTGAGCTATTTGCTGTCTTGGTTCCTCAGTGATGTGCAATGACTTGCAGCCTGGAAAAGCAAATACAGCACTGGAATTGTGCTTCCACGAGTACACGAGAGCCTCAGAAGCTGGCTTGGCAAAGCTATTTGGCTGCTGATCTTCTGTCCAGTTTCTTTCAGCTTGACTGAAAACCACCCTTGGAGTTCTGCTTCTCATCCTGCCCAGTGCTGTCTCATCCACTATGGAGCATGCTGATGGGCAAAGTACAGACCTTGCATTATTTTTACTGAAAGCCTAACAGAGGAGCAATAACAAATAAGTATGCAACTGACCAAATGTTGAGATAGGATATGATCAGTGCCCTTCCTTAGAAGGAAAAAGGCAAAAGGGTTACAGGGTTCAGAAGACACTTCTGGCCTAAAAGATGTGTAATAAAAGAGAGGTCATTTAAGTTGCACCTTGGAGGATGGAATCATATTTTAATAAGAAATGTGTGGAGAAATAGGGCAGGGCACACTACTCAAGTTAGCAGTGTTACAAAGGTATCTGCATGGGTGGGGATCATTTTTGGATAATAACGTGTAGTTTCACTTAATGGCGGGACATTCAGTTTAAGTGGCTGATTATAGAAAACCTTGAATACCAGCGTTTAAAAAAGGACTACATGGTAAATAATATCCTTTAGGTGTTTCTGATTAGAGGTGTGGCATGATTAGAAAGGAACATGTCCTTGGCAAAATAGACCAGGGAGCATACTTTAAAAAATTATGGTATTTGTCCAAGTTAGTGATGACGAGGTCTAAGCATTATAGGGGTGGGTATTGTGAGCAAAAATGCTGCTGGAGTTGGCCATTGATTAACAAGAGGAGTCCAAGAAAAGAAATCAGAGATGAACTGGAATTTTTGAGCCACTGTTAACAAGGCAAAGGTTGGCAGAATTGGGAAAGCCAGGAAGGTATGGGGGAAATACTCTATGACGGAAAGTGATTTCCTTGGTGTGGGTCACACTAATCTTCCAGAACACAGTGGGGATGTTGATTAGCTGGTTAGAAAAGGAAGTTATAAATGGAAATCCCAGTTCTGGTTACAAATTCCTGAGTTGGTGATCATCACTGTTAGGTGTTTACTGAAGCCGTTATGTAGGTAGGTAGAGGTAGGTGGTGAAGAGTGAGTAAAGAGGGAGAGCTCTTTTGCCTAAAGCCTTCCTTAGTCTCTGGTTGGTAGACCTGGCCTGCAAATGTAGAAGCACAAATTTGTGGGTTTCTTGGATTCATTAGCACTAGTGAGTAGTCTGTTACAAAGCTCCAACAGTTGGTTTGGATCTGAGTGTGACCACAGGAATCTGATCCAGGCCATAATAAGTCCCAGAGGTCAACTCTACCGCAGAGAGGGCCTGGAGTGGGGGCCCCCTCAACTTTGCTTTGCCCTGTCTTAAATGTAGTCAGGTTCTAATTATAGAACTGTAATGCTGAAAGCATAGTTTCATACATATTTACTAGAGAGTAATGCAACTGGTGATGCTCTGTAAGTTATAAATTATACTGTTATTATTATTGTTGTAGATAGTATGAAGAATAACCATAACGAAGATGACAGGTCACCAAAAACGAAGTCTTGACAATAAATCTATTCAACCCTCCTGCCTGATGGTTGGGGACCCTGGGACTCAGAGGGAAACAGCTTGTCCAGATGGTATACAGAACCCGGAGCAAAGCCTAGACTGCTGGGCTTCCAGTCAAGCCTTCTTTCCTTTTTCATTTAAGTGAATTCCTCACTTCACCCTACTTTTTTGCAATCAATTTAACATGATGTAATATTAGTCAGATATGTCTCATTTCTTCGGTTTTACTTTTAGGTCTAAGTCTGAGGGCAAAGTTGCCAGCAAGTTAGAAAATGGGAGACAGTTTAAAAATAGCAGAAGGTCAAAAATAATACAACTGAAGTTGATTGAGTATTTAATTTCATAAAGTTTCTGAGATAGAGGTGGATCAGAAGGGCTGTGTTCTCTAGCACCTCACAGTTCTTGCTTGTGTTCAGACAAGCAAACAGCTTGGGCAAAGCTGAATTTGATAAGAATTATCCTGGAAAAATAAACAAATGTAGTATTTTTGGTTTTGTTCACTTCCTGAATGGATAAAAAACTGTGGACTTTGATATTTGGCACATCCCATGACATGCAAGGAAAGAAAAGAGATAATCTTTGGCAGGCCATTTTTCTATAGTACTAGTCATTCAAGGTTAATGTATTTTAAAAGTGTATAATGTATGTTAAGAAGGGAAACAAATCTCTCTGTCTCATCTGTCTTTATACATTCTCGGACTCCAGCGGCCTTCACAGTAGATTCGAGGATAGGTGGATGGAAGCATCCTATGACCCAGCACACCCAGGACAAGAAACTACAGGGTTTCTGGACCACTGCCAAGCTGTGAGATGAACCTGATAGGGTTCCTAAATAACAGCATGCCCTCAGCCTCAGGCCTGACTTCATGCTATTCCAGTCGTGTGACCTGTCTCCTCCAGTGATCTAAGATAACACTTATCGCGGTCTGCCTTGGAATCAAGTTACTTGTGTGTGTGCCTGCTTTTTCCACTAAATGAATGAGCAATGACCATGACTGACTCAACTCTATCCCCCAGAGCACTTGGCACAAACCCTGGCACTCAGTAGGTTCCCAGTAAGTGTGCAGGGTCGACTGGGATGTTGGCAGTGTTCCTCATTTCTCATTGGTAAAATCTATGGTTCTTCTTGCCCAATTTGAGAAGGATACAATGCACGTTTTGTTAAAAATCCTGGATCTGATTGCAGAGTCCAGGACTCTAAGAGAAATACAGATGTGTAGTTTACTCTCTGTGAAGCTCTGTGCCATTCCTTTTTTCTTGCTCACCTGTTTTTCTGTAGGTCATTAATATGTACTGTTAATGCAGTTCTTGCATTTTATGACTCTTTCATTTTGTAAGGTAAATTCAAATGTAAAATCCCTTTGGTTCAATTTCTCTTTATCTCTGCTCATCCTTGACACAATAATATGTAAAATAGTAAGTGATTGTTCTATATTTAAAAAGATATAGTCAAAAGAAAAGTAGGCAGTGGAATATAAGAGAAAGAACACAGCACTGTTATTCAATGAGAATAATCATTCATTTACTTCTGTTACCTTTTAGGTCTGAATGAAAATTTCCTTATTTTTGTTTCCTATTACAACCCTGAAGTGAACTTTGCAAATTTTGATGGGCAGATAAGGAAGCAGCTTGAGGAGGTTAAGAAATTCACCGAAATCACAGAACCAGTCAGTAGTAGACTCAGAATTCCAATGCAGACTGACCTTCTACTACACTGCTCTGTAGTTTCCAAACACTTCAAGCAAATCACTTAACATCTCTGGGTCTCACTTTGGCTGTCAAATGGAATTAATAACATTTCATAGCATTCATGGAAAATTAAAATCATATATGTAAAGCAGCAACTATTTTGGAAATCTGAAAAAGCTAAACCAATCTCAAAAATAATTGCATTACTCAATAACTAGGGTAGTAGTCCAAACAACCAAATCCTGCTTTGAAATAAAATGAAATTGGAAAACTGTTGATCTCAATAACAATAACTTCACAGTTCTGACTGTGCTCAATATCTTGTGATATTACATCCTGACATAAAATTATTATATTTTATTTCTTAGGAGTACAAGCTGACTTTCTTGCAGAATTAGAGAGCTTAGGACAAAAAATAAAATGAAGAAAATCTAAATGTTATTCTTGATTATCTTTTGATTGTTAAGTTAGTAAAAATTTTCAAAATGATAACCATTACAAGGATTCAGTGAAGCTGGAGCTCTCATGTATAATTTGTAGCAATAGAAAAATTCTTTTGTAATTTAATTTGTCAATATTATCAGATGACAGTGTTTGTACATGCACACTTCTGAACCACTAATTATTTCTTTAGTAATGTAAGGTGGGGTAATAATTTTGGAAATAGATAAATATGCTTGTCTCTTTTGCGTTTCCATGTATCTGATTTTCATGCAAGTCAGCCTGAAGCACCCATCTACTCTTTCTGAGGATGCAGGGTAGGGAAGTTCAGAGGGAAAATAGAATTGCAATAACATGAAGGCAGAGTGAAAAAGATAGTACTCGGTTTTTGGCAAACAAAATGGGAATTTTATGTGCACAGGAAGATAATTAAATTTAAAGCAAAGCTCATTAAGAGAGAGAAATGTTTTCTACAATCCCTAATCTCCTCCTGTAACTTGAAGGCCTGAATGACTTGGTTATCACATTTTGTTTAAGGAAAATAACGATCATATAGAAAGAAAAAGAGGAGAAAGCCCATTTCTGCCAGTCCCAGTGATTATGAGAGGAAGAAGAGAAACCAAGATCAGATACCAGGCTTGTCTTCTCCATATTGGTGACAAACTATATTGTTGCTTGCAAAGAGTTGTAAAGATTACTTTAGAGATATTCAGCTAAGCATCAAAGACAATTAGCATGGTGGCCTGCACTCATGTTCTTGGCATGCTGGAACACAAAGCACTGAAGACTCCAGCCTTTAACCTGGTGCTGTCTCCGAGACTGTGCAGAAACAATGAGATCAGATGGCCCATGAAGATAGATGTGTCAGAGGTGAGACAAATGTGTTTATTATACTCTTGCTTACAATGGAAAAAAGGCATACATAGCTTACTTGACTAATGATGTTTAAACAGAGGTATCTTTTTCATAGAAAATTTTGTGAAGATGCGGACATTGAGTATAAAAAATATAGTAGCATGGAAATGTGAGCTTTTTATCTTTGCTCTGCTTGTCACTCATTGGTTTTTAAAATATTTTAAATTTTGAGACTATTCTTTAAGTAAACCTAAGTGTCCTACAGTGGCAATAAACTTTCATAAATGAGTCCTGTACATTTTGCTTGTATTTAATTCAAAATTAGTTGAAATTTTTAACTTAAGTATTCAGGGAATGAAGTGAAGAAAACTTCAGCACTGAAAATTTTAGAGAGACATAGAGCAAGATGACAGAAGACTCTCCAGCCGTTGTCTTCTTGTAGTAACATCAATGTGAACAATAATTCACACACGGAAATACCTGTGTAAGAGCTGAGGAAACCAGGTAAGAGTTTACAGTATGTGGTTGTATCACAATAATTAGAAAAGACTCATTGAAGATGGTAGGCAGAACAATTTTACATCACCTGCATTACCTCCAAACCCAGGCAGTATGACATGGAGAGAGATACTGTCAATTTGAAGGAAAGAGAAGAAAGTGAGCAGAGAATTTTGCATTGGACCCAAAAACTGGGTCCATTCCACACTAGGCAGATCTTCATGGTCTTATTCCAGTCTGGTACCTATAGACTGGGCCTTTAGGCCTGTCCCAGTGCTAGGTGGGACCACATGGCCCCATGCTTAAGGCTTGCTTGGTGAACTCAATATTTGGCCCACACTACCACCTGGCCAATATCAGTGGACCCAGGCTTCTAGTCTGTCCCAGCACTGTGCCTACCATAGTGGGCCCCAGGCTACTAGCAGTGCCACACTAGTGGCAGGTGCCCCAAATTTCTTGTATGCCCCAGGGCCACACAGGCTGCACATCTGTCCCAGCTTCTATCCTGCTCCAGTGCCTCACCTGCCATAGCAGGCTCCAGGATCTGACAGCACTGCACCAGCCACAATTGCCCTGTGTTTCCGGTGCATCCCAGCACCACGCCAATCACAGGGTTTTCCCAGACAAAGCAAGTCTGTGAAGATAGTAATAATTACCTATTTATTCAAATGTGAAAACACTGATATACAACCACAAGGATCGAGAATAAGCAGAAAAACATAATATCACTAAATGGACAAAATAAGGTACCAGTAACTAATCCTAAGGAAATAAAGATATGTGAAATGCCTGACAAAGAATTCAAAATAAACATTTTAAGAAACTCAGCTCACTTCAGGAAAATATAGAGAAACAACTGAATAAAATGAGAAAAACTATATGTAACCAGAATTAGAATTTAATAAAAATATCGAAATAATAATTATAGTAATAGTAAGAAGAAATCCTACAGCTAAAAACTACAATAAACAAAATTAAAAATACATCAATAGTAGAACTGACTGAGCAGAAGAAAGAATCTGTGAGCTTGAAGTCAAGTTATTTGAAAATATATAATCAGAGGAGAAAAAAGAATAAAAAGAAATGAAGAAAACTTATGTAATTTATGAAACATTATCAAAAAAAATTTTTTAATCATAGGAGTTAAGGAGAAGAGAAGATAAAGGGTTATAAAGCTTATTTAAAGAAACTGTAACAGCAAACTTACCAAACCTGAAAAAATATGTAAATATCCAGATATAGGAAGATCTAAGGTCTCCAATCAGATTCAATGTGAAGAAAACTACCCCAAGGCATATTATAATTAAAGAGTCAAAAGAACAAAGACAAAGACAGGATCCTGGAAGCAACAAGAGAAAAGAAGCAAATAACATGTAGGAGAATTCCACTACAGCTAGTAGCAGACTTCTCAGCATAAACTTTACAGACCAGGAGAGCATGGGATGACATATTCAAAGTGCTGAAGGAAGAAAACTGACAGCCAAGAACACTGACAACCTAAAAGACAGCAAAGATGTCTTTCAGAAATAAGGAAAATATAAAGATGTTACCAATTAAAAGCCAAGAAAATTCGTAACCACCAGACCCCTTATATAAGAAATGCTAAAGAGAATTCTGCAGAATCAAAGAAAAAGACACTACTGAGTAAAATGGAAACATCGGAAAGTATAAAACTACCTGGAAAAATTAAGTACACAGGCAAAAGCAGAATGCTCTAATACTTGAATAGTGTTGAGTAAATAACTTATATCTTCAGTGTAAAGATTAAAAGACAAAGATATTAAAATAGTAGCTAAAATAATTTGTTTAAAATACACAATATGATTTAAATTCACATCAAAAATTCAAAATGTGTATAAAGAAAGCAATATCATATTAATAGCTACAAAAATACCTGGGGATACATTTACCCAAGGTAGTAAGCAATCTCTACTAAAAACGAAGTTACTGATAAAAGAAATTTAAGACACACAGAAAAAATGGAAAGATAACCCATACTCATGGATCAGAAGAATTAATATTATTAAAATGTTCTTACTACCCAAAGTGATCTACAGATCCAATGCAATCAATATGAAAATATCAATGATGGTCTTCACAGAAATTTTTAAAAATCCTAAAATATGTGCAAAACCACAAAAGGGCCTAAATAGTAAAGGCATTCTTGAGCAAAGAACAAAACTCAAGTCATTACACTATCTGACTTAAAAATATACAGCAAAACTATAGTAGCCAAAACAAAATGGTATTGGCTTAAAAATGAACACATAGAGCAATGGAAAAGAATAGAAAGTCCAGAAAGAAATGCAGCCAGGTGATTTTTGTTAAAAGGTCCAAGAACAAACAATGGGGAAAGTACAGTCTCTTCAATAAGTAGTGTTAGGAAAACTGGATATCCATATGTAAAAGAGTTAAATTAGACCTGTTTCTCTCACCATATTCAAAAATCAACTCAAAATAGATTGCAGTCTTAAATATAGACTCAAAATTATGAGACTACTAGAAATATAAAAAAAAACTCCTTGACATAGGTCTCAGCAGACATTTTGGATATGTTCCCAAAATCACAGGCAACAAAAGCAAAAAATAGACAAATGGGATAACATCAAATTGAGGAGCCCCTGGAGAAAAGAAACAATCAATAGAGTGAAGAGACAGCCTATAGCATGGGGAAAATATTTGCAAACTGTGCAGTTGTTAAGAAATTTACATCCAAAATACATAAAAAATTCAACAGCAAGAAAATAACTCAGTTACAAATTGGCAAAGAGAATAGACATTTCTTAAAGGAAGATATACTAATGGGCAGTAGGTATATGAAAAAAAATTACCAGCATCAGTATTGTGGATACAAATTAAAATCACAATAAGCAAATTTTATAGAAGTAGAAAGTAGCATGTTGGTTACCAGGAGCTGAGATGGTTAGGGAGATGTTGGTTAAAAGATGTAAAACTTCATTTAGACAGAAGAAATAAGTTCAAGAGAACTATTTTACAACATGGTGACTAGCGAGATACTGTATTCTCATAAAATGCCGAGAAGAATAGATGTCAAGTTTTCTCACCACAAAATAACTATGTGCAAGATTTAGTCATTCCACAACATATATGTACTTCGAAATAGCAAAAAGAAAGCAATTGAAAAACGGACAAACAACCTGAATAGACATTGCTCAAAAGAAGACATACAAATGAGCAACAGGTACATGAAAAAATTCTGAACATCACTAATCATTGAATAGCTCTATTTTTTGTCACATCAATACCATATAGCCAATTTATGGTAATTATATAAACATTTCAAAAACTTCTATAATTATTTTTAGCTCCCCTTTTACTGATAAAATTGTCCTGTATTATTGCAAACACTATGTGATCACCCTAGATATAGCATAGGCACTTGTCAGTATTGTTGCTTTGTATCCAGAAAAAAGGCTAGAGATAAAACACAGATTTTTTTAAGGCATAGGGAAAATGCCACAAGGGAATTTTTTGGAAGTTCCAAAATGGTTATACCAGGTGGTAGAGAACATGATTTTTGTCCCCTAGTTTTCATTTAAAATATTGAGATCATGTTATTATCACAAGGAGCAATTATGCTAGAGAAAAACAACAAATAATAGGAAGCATTGAACTTCCTGGAGAAAGGACATAGGAGACAGTATGTTTCATCTGTCAGTGGGATTCTGAGGGCAGCAAGGCTAAAGATGCATTCACAGCATGCCAGCTACCTCTACATCTGAGCACACGTGCCTCTCCAGCATCTGTCACAGCATCAGCTGGTCAAAATGTTCTTTCCTTCCCCTCCAGACCTAGCCAAGGTAGCACTGACAAATAAGGTCCGATTTGGGGGCTGAGGTGAGTGAAGCATTTTATATTTATATCCATGGACACACGCTCCTGTGTATGTTCCAGTGACTTCAGGGGACTTTCCACAGCCATGGGTGTCATGTCCAGTGTGAGGTAACTCTGCCTGGCCCAAGGAATTCTCTGGACACAAATCGCTAGGTTAAGGATTGGGTTCCAGAGTTTATAGATTGATGTTCAATAATACTTCTATCTCTTCTGTGCTATCTGGTCACCATGACAGTCACAAATACGCAGGATTTTTTGGTAAGGTGTTTTGTTTTGTTTCTCCTCTCTCATTGATTGTTGGCTCCAAGTTTGAGGAAACAATGAATATACTGATTTAATGACTTCCAGATTGGGCATTGCTCCTGCTTTTATGGACGATTATTCTGATTAGTTACTACTAGGCAAAATACACATAGAATATAAATAAAACACCTAGAGGGGTGCCTGGCACAAAATAACTCCTAGATAACTAATGTACTGGCTCTAACACTTTATGAAACAACAAACTTCCACTCTAGATGGGGGAGTTTCAGTGGAGACAAGAGGGAGATCTAATATATGATAATGATATGATAATGAGATAATATATGATAATATATGGTATGAATTAAGATTTAACCATTTAGAAGGCATGTTGAATACATATTACATGCAGCACTGGTTTAGACTTCAGGAAAAATATGATGAAGAAAATAGACTACATCTGCCCTCAAATAATTTACAAACAGGAAGATAAAATTTACCTGAGTTAAATAAGTGTAATGTTGCACATTTTTTTCTTTTTTCTTCTTCTTTTTTTCCTTTTTTTCCTTTTTTTTTTTTTTTTTTTTTTTTGAGGTGGAGTGTCGCTCTGTCACCCAGGCTGGAGTACATGGCATGGTCTCGGCTCACTGCAACCTCTGCCTCCTGGGTTCAAGCGATTCTTCTGCCTCAGCCTCTGGAGTAGCTCAGACTACAGGCATGCACCACTGTGCCCAGCTAATTTTTGTAGTTTTAGTAGAGACAGGGTTTCACCATATTGGTCAGGCTGGTCTTGAACTCCTGACCTCGTGATCCACCCGCCTCGGCCTCCCGAAGTACTGGGATTACAGGCGTGAGCCACGGCACCCGGCCAATGTTGCACATTTTATGCAAAATCCTAGCTGTACAAGTATTATATATATGTGTGTGTATATATATGTATGTATATATGTGTGTATATATATACACACACATATATATGTAAAATACAAATTTGTATTATATACAAATATACATATAAGCTGGATGTTCAAAGGTGCTAAAGAAAGTTGAATGACATTCAAGGAGTTGAGTGAACTGTGAGTGTTCTCTCCTCAATAATGTGTTTTAGAGGGCAGCATCTGTATCATAGACTCCTTATTTTCTGCCTTCACCATCTAGTACAAAGGAAGGGTTTAAATGAAATAGAAGCGTATTACGGCTGCTGCTGAAGAGACTGTTAGGTTGCCCACTCAGTAACCATTTCCATTTCCTTTCTGTTACCGCAATTTGGTTTGGGCTTGGTTTGAGATAGCAGTGTGCTCAGGAAAGGTGGTTGCTCAACCTTCAACAATCTCAGGGGGTAGACCTTGATTACTTTAAGGCTTAGGATTATGCCGTGCCTTTCCTTTCCACCACTGATTGGTGTGAAGTGGCACGCAACCCTGCTCTGCCCAATAGGAAATAAGGAGAAATGTATTAGGAAATCTCAAATGAAGGAGCTTGAGCATTAAACTCCTTAAATTCAAAAATTGATGTGAGTTCTAAAAGGAGAAAATAACTTGCTATGTGGCCTTGTGTGTATTGCTTAACTTCTCTAGGTCTCAGCTTCTCAGTCATATTACATTAATAATTCTTGTCTTCCCTAATTAGCAGGGTTATTGTTGGTATTATGGAAAGTAATGGATGTTAAAGCAATTTCCAATTTCAATGCATATAATATGTAAATTGTTACTATTAGTTTTAATTACTTTGAAATATTTAAATTAAAAAGTGATATAAAATTAAACTAGTAATGCCATAACAACATATGTTAATCTGACAACCCTAGCAAAACATGCTTCTTCTCTAATAAAACTTAAACATAATTGTATATAAAAGACTTCCTATGCATTTATTTATGCATACATATTTCATTTTCCTTTCCTTAATTAATTTTCTTTAAAATCCATATAGAACTTTGGAATTACATATTTAATAACGTTCAATGAAGTAATGTTTGTAAAAAACCTTGAGACGTTCCTCTCTGCTCTGAGAGCATAATGACAAATGCAGTAAGTCCAGATTCAGACGCCTTAACAGTACATTTATTTTGTTATAAAACAATTTCAAACATATAAAAATAACATAATAATCACAACACCCACTATATATATTTAACAAAGGTTGATTAACATATTTTCTTCAAATATCTTTTTAGAACAAATAAAATATTACAGATGCATTCAAAGTCCCTTTGTACCTATCTTAGTTTGGTCTGCTATAGTAAAGTAGCATAATATGGGTAACTTAAAAAAACAGAAATTTATTTCTCACGTTTCTGGAGGCTGTGGATCTGAGAATAGAGTGCCAGCATGGTCGAGTTCTGGTGAAGGCTCTCTTTGAAGTTGCAGGCTGCAAACTTCTCATGTATCTTCACATAGCAGAAAGAATGCTAATTAACTCCCCAGCCTCTTCGTAAAAGACACCAACCTCATTCACGAAAGCTTCATACTGATGAGCTAATTACCTCTGAAAGCCCCCTCCCCTTAGTACCATCACATTGCGATTAGGGTTTCCACACAGGAGTTTTGGGGAGACACAAACATTCATTACATTGTAGTGCCTTTCTCAATTACACTTTGTAGTGGGTGTGTACAATTTCAGATCATATTTTGCACTTTGCTTATATATCCGCGTATGACATAGGTTATTAACTAAACTTCTGTAACATATACATTAACATTAACAAAACACAATGGCTCAAAGTAAATTTAAGTTTGTTTCTTTCTCAAATAGCAGTTCATAAGGAGGTAGAAGGTCCAGCGTAGGTGATCAACTTTGACTCATGAGATTCTGTTAATTTACAGTCTCCTAAAACGGTGGTTTTGTGAATACAATGCGAGAGCTTCTAGGGGTTCTGTCTTCATCCCCTTCCTTTTTCCAACTATATATCTGTGTGAGGCCAAATGTTCTTCATATCCTTCAACAAAAATAGCATTGCTATATATTGAATGCAGAAACAAATATTAGACTTCACTTGTCTTAAAGTAAGACATTAAAAATTTGTAAAAATATAAACAATGTTGCTATTCAATAAATTTTTAGTTATTTTAAATAGAATGATATGCTACTATGAAAGTTTATTATGGTTTTAAAAATTAAATAAATACATATTTTAATATCACTATTGTAATTTTGAATATGGTAAATATCAATAGACATTCCAACATTAATTAAAGGTCTTTGAGGTCCTAAATAGTCAAGACAGGAAAATATATTGTCTACTTGGTGGCCATGTCTAGCTAAAACTCTTTTTACTCTGAAAAAGGTAGAATGAATTTAGGGAAACAACTAGCAGTTCCATGCAATGTGTGTGTCCATAAACAATATATGATATTTGTGTGCTTTAAAAATTTACGTGAATAGCATCTTTCTCGGTACATTCTTCTATATATCACTTTTTGCTCAAAATTATATCTTCAAGATATATACATGTCAGCACACATTGATTTAGTTTGTTCATTTTAACTGTTGAATACTATCATACTGTAGGATAATACAACAATTTTTTCGAACATTTATTTAATTGGCGGATACAGAAGGTTTTCAATTATTCACTCAGAGCAATGCTGCAATAAACATTAATTTGCATATGTCCTTGTATAAAATGAGACTGTTTCTTTAGATAATTAAAAGTTACGTTCTGTGGTGTAAGATATACATGACTGTAAGTGTTATTAAATGTTATTAACTTGTTCTCCAAAGCAGTTGTGCCAATTTGCAAACCCACGTACACAGCATGAGAATCCCTTTGCCCTCTGTTTCTCCTTTTTGGGTTATAATTTTGTCAATAAGATGGCAGGAGAATTGAAAGTTACTGTTGTTTAATTTGAATTTGTCTCTCTAGAAATTAGAATAGTTAAAAATAGTTATGATGGCAATCAAAAGAACACTTGATAACAGTGATTACATAATTCAGATTTAGTTTTCTCACGTAAGTGTGGAGTTAGATAGGTGCTAGCATTGGTTTTGCAGATCATTAATGTAATCAAGAAAATTAGGCTCAGCTATCTTTCTGCTGAATTATCTTAAGTATATTATCTTTTCCTCCTCTAGCTTATCGTCTTATGGTTGCAAAATGATTGCCACTACATTACTTAAATGTTCAATGTAAAAAAAAGGAAGGAAGATGGTTCTTACATTCTCCTTCTAAATTTGTTCTCTTTTATCAAATTTAGCAAAGAAAAAGTCCCTAATCTCTACCCCAGAAGACTTTTTCAAATAAAGTTTTTCCCGGAAATGTGCTAATTAGCCAATATTGACACACTGTTCTTGTATTTTAAAATAAATGACATAAAAGACAGGGTATGGCCCTCATATTTATTTTTATATCAAACTTAACTTTTCAAGAATCTTAATTCTTTAATGTGACTTGTATCAACTTGTCACATTTTATTTTCAAAATTCATTTGGATTCTTTTATTAGGGTTGCATTTTTTAAACATCTGGGATAAATGTATAGCTTTACAACCTTGTAAACAGCAAACAATTGGATGTTACTTTTAAAAATCATCCTGACAATCTTCAGTCTTTGCTTTTTAATTGAAGCATTTAATCCTTTATATTTAATGTAACTGTTGATAGAGCTGTGTTTTAAGTCTACTACCTTGGTCCTCTTTTCTTAATTCTATCTTAATTTTTTCATGCTTTTTTTTTTTTTGGTGTTTTGTTTGTTTTTCAATATAGACTTTTTTTTTTCCTTTCTTTCTTTCCTTTTTTTTTCTGAAACAGGGTCTCACTCTGTAGCCCAGACCAGAGTGCAGTGGTGCAATCTCGGCTCACTGCAACCTCTGCTTCCCAGGCTCGAGTGATCCTCCCACCTCAGACCCTGAATAGTTGGGACTGTAGGCATATGCCACCATGCCCAGCTAAAACAATATCACTGAGATACAATTCATATTACATACAGTTTACCCAACTAAAGTGAATAGTGCAATGGTTTTTAATATAATCACAGAATTGTACAACTATTACCACAATCAATTTAAAAATATTTGTATTACCTCAAAAAGAAATTCATTAGCAGTCACTCCCTGGTTTCCACTTACCCCTCTGTCTTAGCCCTAGGCAAACATTAAACTGCATTCAGCCTCTATAGATTTGCCTAATCTCAACATTTTATATAAATGGAATTGTAATGCTGGGCACGGAGGCTCACACCTGTAATCCCAGCACTTTGGGAGGTCGAGGTGGGTGGATAACCTGAGGTTGGGAGTTCAAGACCAGCCTGACCAACATAGAGAAACGCTCTCTCTACTAAAAATACAAAATTAGCTGGACATGGTGGTGCGTGCCTGTAATCCCAGCTACTCGGGAAGCTGAGGCAGGAGAATTGCTTGAACCCAGCAGGCGGAGGTTGCAGTGAGCCGAGATGGCGCCATTGCACTCCAGTCTGGGCAACAAGAGTGAAACTCCATCTCAAAAAAAAAAAAAAAAGAAGGAATTGTAAAATATGTGGTCTTTTGTGACTGGGTTATTTAACTTAGCATAATGATTTCAAAGCGCATCTATGTTTTAGCATGTATTTGTACTTTTTTTTTTATAGGTGAATAATATTTCATCATATAGCTATATAATATTATATTTATTCATTAGCTGATGGACATTTGAGTTGTTTCTACTTTTTGGCTATTATGAATAATGCTACTATGAACATTCAGGTACACATTTTATGTAGACATATATTTTTATTTCTCTTGAGTATATATGTAAAAGTGGAATTCCTGGGTCATAGGGTAACTCTATGTTTGACCTTTTGAGGAGCTGCCAGATTGATTTACTCGATTGTTGTGTCATTTTATATTCCCACCAGCAGAGTGTAAGGGTTCTAATTTCTCCACATCCTCACCCACACTATTTTTGTCTTTTATATTTTAGCTCTCCTAGTGGATGTGAAATGTTACGCCCTCTTTTGAGTGAATAAAGTATATGCAAATAAGCCTATAATACACCATTATTACTATTTTGACCCTATAAAAATGATAAAAGTAAATTCTTTCAGGGAAAGGGAAACTATACCAGATGGAAGCCCACACCTTCAGGAAGTTCAGAAAGAAATGAAATGCATCAGAAAGATATGTATCTCTTAAAAAATGAAAGATCTGCATTTTTTAATTATATAATCATTTATATCTATATTTGTTCAGATCACTATTGACCATTTAAGGCAATAATAACAACAATAATAATAATAATAATAATAATGTACTCTGAGTTTTGCAGCACATATAGAAATAAATTGAAAACTACAAAGGATCCTTACCTTTATCTGTGACAGGATCCTTCACTTTCTGCCTCTCTATGAGGCATGGAAATAGGAATGATTCTTTTTTGTTCTAGTAAGAATTTTAGTTTAGTTTCTTTTGTTCCTGGTAGATCATAAAAACTATGATTTTGTAGTTTTTGGCTGCTTCTCTCTGTTCAAGAGTTTTGAGTTTCAATATTCTAACCAAAAGTAGAAGCCCATCATTCACTTTTAACACTTATAAAATTACTATTTGATCCATAACTTAACTTGAAATGTGTTTTTTAGTTTGTTCATATGGGGGAGGGGGTCTGATGTTTCTGATATTTATTTTTAAATTTATTGCATTGTGTATAATATTATATGAGTATTTAAAAGTGTTTCTTTGTAGTTGACGTTACTGAGAAATAGTATGTAGGCCTGGAGCTTTTACCTATTATTGTTTCCACAAAGATATAGTCTGCCTAAAATGAAGCCAACATAGAACTTAAAAAAAGGAAGGTTTAATTGTATTTTCCCCTAAGCCAAGCTGCCCCTAATGTCTTACTTAAACTTTTCAGTTGTAAGACTATTATTGCCCATTTTTGTCTTACAGTAGTCTGGGTTGAGTTTCTTTTGTTGTGTGCAACCTGACTAATATAGAAACACAGGGAGTTCACTTCGAGATATATTGAGTTTGTGTTATGATAGAACACAACCAGAAGACGTAAATTCAGAACAGGATATCAAGAAAGGGTTCAGAGCCATAGTGACCTGGGGCTTGTTAGCCCTGACCCCGTGTTAAACTAGTGCTAACAGTCTTCATCCTCTGAAGTCAAGAGCCTCCCTTTTGTTATTTTAGAAACTTAGAAAGTAAGCACTCTTCTGTCTGCTTTTTTTACTCAGGAACTTTTGTTCCAAGCAAAACCTTACATAAAATGTCTCTCTTAGCCAATATTCACATTCGGAGGGCAATGATACATTATTTGCAGCTCAATATAATAAAAAACAAGAGATAGTCTCTGGGTTTGGTGGCTATTCTTTTATTTTCCTGGCTATTACCAATATTTAACAAACAAAATTGACTTGCCATAGTTACCAGGAAATCAGTGTCTATGCACATTCATTTCAGGTTGCATTGTACTATACCTGAATATGCATATGCCAAAAGATGCCTTGGCGTTTGCAACCTGTAGCACTTAAGAGGAATAGCCCCATTATAAATGGTCATTTTTCATTATAGCCTGCATTTCTTTAAGAGACGGCCAGAGAAATGAAAGCTATCTGCCAGAAGACTTTTTGTTTTCAATACGAATGTAAAGAGAATGAATCCATGAACAGGTCACCTCAGAGAAGGTTAAATAAGCCAACCTGCCTTTGCAGTGGCTTTTCTGTATACCACCTCTTTTCTGTCCTGTTGGCTGCTGCCCTTTGCTCAGGCCATCATTTCCTCTTATACTGTTAGTAGCTAATGCAGTTGCTTCCAGCTAACAAAACAAATCATTCAACCTGAAAAGAGGATTTTTTCAATAACTCTCACCATTTTGCCAATGGTGAAAGTAAGGATATAAGAGATCCAGTTATTTCCCCTAGGTTATATAGATAATTGGTTTCAGGGCTCAGACTTTCCAGTACAGCACTTGATGGTTATATGGTATTTCGACTTTTTAAACACTACGGTTTGAATTCAGCTGAATTAGTCATGGTAGGCTAACTACTCTAATAACAACCTTACATTTCAATGGATTAACAGAATAAAAGTTTATTTCTTCATTATATAAAATTCAAGGATGTGAGCTTTTATGTGATCATCCAGGAACCTAGGTTCTTTTTATCTTGTGTCTCTACTAGGCTCTATGTCCTCATAATCTGCTCCTTTTGGTTAGAAAGGGGGAAAAGGGAGCATAGGATTATCTGTTGGAAGATTATGAGGTATTCTGAAAGTGGTACAAATACTTTTGCCCATTTTCCATTGGGTAGAACGAAATCACACAGCCAAACCAACTTCAAGGGAGGCTGAACAACATGGTCGAGTCATGTGTCTAGCGAAAAAAGAAAGGATGTTTCAAACACCTGTATTTGCTCTAGACACTTTGATTGACCTACTTTGATATATACATACTTGACTGGCTTAAAAATCTTAAAAATATTCACTATTTTAAAAATGTACAAGTATATATTAAAATAGATACCCTTAGCCTATACACGATATACAATCCATCTCTGAGTCTTATCTTGAATCAGTTAGAATCAAATTTAACCACAAATAACATGAGCCACAAATAACATTGGCTTAACCAAGATAGAAATGTATTTCACTCTGTTTCTTTCATGTAAAAAGAAATTTAGAATTAAACTTGGAATTGAAGTCAAAGCTGGTAATACTCACCATCATGGGAATTCAGACTCTATCATCTTACTTCTAAACTTAAGGTCATTTTACTGTAGAATTTAGGGAATAATTTAAAAAAATAAAAGAAAACCTGAGGTCATCTCATGAGCCAAGCTAGTCACTGCCGTTCCCACCTTCTATTCACACTGCAGGTTGAAAAAAATAACAGCAAAAAAAAAAAAAAAAAAAAAAAAAGAGGGCTGTACAGATTTCCCAGCTGTCTCTCCTGCTTCCTTTACAGAAACTTTCATGAACTCCCTGTCCACAACTTTACTTATATCTCATTAGCTAAACACTATTCACATTGTCATGCTAGCTGTTATGGAAATTGAAGAGTTCAGTCTTTTGGCTGAGCACACGTTATTGGTCCCAATGATACAGAGATTCTAATAATAAGAAAGTTAAAAATATATTTTCAGTGGATACAGAATTCTAAATTGACCTTTTTTCTTTCCTTCTCTCACTCAGCACTTAGATATCATTTCTTTGTTCTCTAGTTTCCATTATTTCTGAAGATCAGTCTGTGATAATTCTTATCTTTGTTACTTTGTAAGTAAAGTCTCTTGTCTTCTGGCTTCTTTAAAATTTTTCTTTTTATGCTAGGTTTTTAGCAATTTAATTTTGATGTTTCCTTTGATGGATTTCTTTGTGTTTATTTTGCTTTGGTTCTTATTAAAGGTGTTTAATTTGTTACCTATACAACTAACTGTTCCTTTCCTCCCACCAATATTTCAGCTTTATCCCCTTTATGATTATTACACTGAGGGCACGTATCAGAGGTGGGATAAGACTGAAGTCTGTGGCAAGGATAAATACCTAGGCTGGAGTAAAGTAAGGAGTTGAGCATATTGTTTGGTAATCAAAACAATTTGATTTTAATTTTGATGAATGCTGCTTTCCAAGGTTGGTCAAAGGAGCTAAGAAAATAGGTCCTACTAAAGCACTCACACTACTACAGATAACTCCTCTCCCTTTTTTTCCCTTTCTTTTTTCCTTTAGTATCTATCTGTTGAAAACTTACATACCACAGGTTGCACCTGGGAGCTGCTGGTGAACAGCTCTTAGGCTTAATTTCCCCTCTTCTTGAGTGTGAGCTGGGCTTAGGAATTTGCTTTCAAATAATGAAGTATATCAAAAAATGATAACTTTATGTATTTCACACCTAACAGACACTAACTTAAGTGATTAAAATCAACATCATCAATAATAAGTTATGTTATTATTATTATTTAACTCTAATACAGTATAATCAAAAGCATACATCACCTCTGTGGTATTCTTCCCAAAACTTTTAAAATGTATAACCACTTTTTAAAAAGACAAACTCCTATTGATAGACATTCTGAAAAATATTTCACCAATATTCTTTTAAAACTGTCAAGATCATGAAAAACAAAGTAGTGTGAGATATTTTCAGTTACCAGAAGAGACAAAAGGGACATGATCAATAAAAGTGAGTTAATGTCCTGGGTTGAATTCTGAAAAAAATTGGTAAAATCTGAATAAAATCTGGAGTTTAGTTAATAGTAATGTAACAATGACGGTTTTTAAATTTTGACAAATGCAACATAGTTATGTAAGATGTGAATGTTAGGGGGAAGTAGGTGAAGGTGTGTAGTAACATTTTTAACTGCTTTTATAATGTCGAAAAATTATTTACAAAAGTAAAAGGATGAAAACATGGTACAGGACAAACAGGTCACAAAAAATTTGATGTGACTATATATTAATATTCAATATATTCAAGTTAAGAATATGTTCACTGAGATAAAGTGATGAAAATACAATGCATCAAAGAGATAAAAATCTAAATGTATAGTCACCCAATAACAGAGTAACAGAGCTTCAACATAAGGAGCAAAAATGAATAGAACTAATACAAAAAGAAAGTACTACTAATAGTTAGTATAAAGTTCACGTCCACAATGACATCAGGTGATTTCAACTTCCTATATCAATGACTAATTGTAAATACATGAGCATATCATATTGAATGACAATACTGTAAATCTACTTGACCTAATTTGTATCATTAAATACTTTTCCCAGCAATATAATAAATTTTCTCCCTACCTCACATGGAACACTCATCATGTTATGTTGGACCATAAACTAAATCTCAATAAATATAAAAGGATTAAAACTATATAGGCCAGCCAGGTGTGGTGGCTCACACCTGTAAGTCTAGCACTTTGGGAGGCCAAGGCAGGCAGATCCTGAGGTCAAGAGATCAAGATCATCCTGGCCAACATGGTGAAACCCCCTCTCTACTAAAAATACAAAAATTAGCTGAGCATGGTGGCATGTGCCTGTAGTCCCAGCTACTTAGGAGGCTGAGGCAGAAGAATCGCTTGAACCCAGGAGGTGGAGGTTGCAGTGAGCTGAGATTGTACCACAGCACTCCAGCCTGGCAACAGAGCAAGACTTCATCTAAAAAACAAAAAACTATATGAAGTATTTTTTTCTGACTACAATAGAACTAAATGAGAAATCAATAATCAAAAAAGGTATCTTGACTATGAATGTTTGGAAATTAAATAACATCTATAAATAAATCATTTATCAAAAGGAAATCAATGGAATTTTAGAAAATATTTTAAACTGCATGAAAATGAAAACACAGAATAACAATATGTGTGGGATTTAACTAAAATGGCATTTACAGGAAAATTTCCAGATAAAAGCACTTAAGTTATAAAGGAAGCAAACTCTAAAGACAATGTCTAAGTCTGCACAAGAAACTGGAAATATAATGATAAAACCAGAATTAAGTAGTTGAAAGAAAATGATAAAAATTTGAAAATACTGACATAGAAAAGAAACAATAGGAAAATGCCAATGAAAACATGAGCTCTTCAAAAGAATTAATAAAATTGATCACCCTGTAGCACTACTGGTCAATAGAAGGAAAAGTCACAGATTATAAATATCAAGATAAAATAGAGTACAATACTGAGGATGATACAAGTATAAGAGGAGAAAATAATGAAAAACTTTAGGTCAACAAATGTAACAAGTTAGATGAAATGCAGAAATTGTAGTTAAAAAGACTGACAATACAAAGTGTTGGTGAGGATTTGGAATAAGTGGAATTGCTTTATATGTTTTGCTGGTGAGAATGCACAATGGTACAGCCACTTTTAGAGAACACTGTGGTAGTATCTTATAAAGTGAACACTCATTCCCCTGGGTGTTAAGAGTGTTGTCAGCTAAGTGCTATCAGCTCAGTTCCTCTCCTGGGACTGCCTGGGTGCTAAAGAGAGCAGCCCCGCCACCCTCCCTCCTCCTTCTTAGAATAAAGACACATGCACACGTATGTTTATTTTGGCACTGTTCACAATAGCAAAGACTTGGAACCAACCCACATGCCCATCAATGACAGACTTGATAAAGAAAATATGGCACATATACACCATGGAATACTATGAAACAATGAAAAAAGATGAATTCATGTGCTTTGCAGGGACATGGATGAAGCTGGAAACCATCATTTTCCGCAAACTATCACAACAGAAAACCAAACACCACATGTTCTCACTCATAAGTGGGAGATGAACAATGAGAACACATGGACACAGGGAGGGGAAAATCACACACCTGGGCCTGTCAGGGAGTGGGAAATTAGGGGAGGGATAGCATTAGGAGAAATACCTAATGTAGATGATGGGCTGATAGGTGCAGCAAGCCACCATGGCATGCGTATACCTATGTAACAAACCTGCACGTTCTGCATATGTAGCCCAGAACTTAAAGTATAAAAAAAAAGTGAATGTAAAGATGTAAACCCTTAAAAAAACAAAAACAAACAAATGAACAACAACAAAAAAGAAAGAGATCTCATCAAATGACTTCAAAGTGGAGGTGTAAATGTTTAGCCCCCTCACACTAATTTAGGACACCTCTGAAGTATCAACAAGTTCCGAGCCTTCTGTAAGACTGACTGAAGGCTTTGTTATGGCGACATTGCATTTCACCCCTCTTCTGTGCAATCAGGTTTTCTTTGCTCCCCTACAGGGGCTGTTCCCAGGAAAACTTCCCAGTTGGCTTTCTTTTATAAATCTTCATCTCACTGAAAAAAAAAATTCTCCACCTAAAAAAATTCTATGTCAGACTATTTTGTTAGAAACTTGAATTTTGAAAGTGGCTCAAACTTGCTTATTTACACTACTCCTGCTCAGTTGATCTGTCGTAGGAAACTAGTATGCCCGAAGTCCGTGTATTTTCCTCCACTCTGCCCCATCGCAACTGAAGCCTCACATATGTTTACAGTTCTCTTACATGCAGCACTTAATTCTTTCTTTTTAACTTTTATTTTAGGTTTGGGTGTACATGTGTGCAGGTTTGATAAATATAGGTAAACGTGTGTCACGGGGTTGTTATACATATTATGTCATCACCCAGGTATTAAGCCAAGTACCCAACAGTTATCTGTCCTGATCTTCTACCTCCTCCCACCCTCCACCTTCAAGTAGACGTCAATGTCTATTGTTTCCTTCTTTGTGTTCACAAGACACTAAAAGCAATCACCACCAAAAGCAAAAGTTGACAAGTGGGACCTAATTAATGACTAATTCCATTAACTTTCTATTCACATGTTTATTAGACTTGTAGATATTATCTTCTTGAAGTTTCTATTCTAATATTTTGCCTCTTTTTCTATAGGATGTTCTGTCTTTTTCTTATTTAGCTGCAAGAGTTCTTTACATATCTTGGACACAAGTTCTTTGTCAAAGTATTTAATTGTAATATTTTATCTCACTTGTAAGTTGCCACCTCATTCTCCTGGTGGTAGCTTTTGGTGAAGAAATGTTCTTAATTTTCACAGAGTCTAAATTGATACAACTACTTTGGAAAAGTCAAACATGTATACTTTTAGGAATATATTCCAGTAAAATGCATCCATAGAATGTTTATAGCTGGACTACTGGTAATAGTAAAAAACTTAAAAACTAAAAATTCTATCACCAGTAGACTGTATAAATAAATTGTGGTATAGTCCCACAGTGAAATATGATGCATCGATGAGAAAAAATATTCTAAAATTACACTTAAAAATGTAGATGAATCTCACAAACTGTGGAGCAGAAGAAGTACACAAAAGGGCATATGTATTATTCAACTCAATTATGAACATCAACAGGCAATATTGACCTATGCTGTTGGATGTCAGGATACTGGTTATCCTTGGGTTATGGGCCTAGTGACTGGAGGGGGCCCAAGGAGGCTTCAGGAAACTGAATCTGGCAATACTCTGGCAATTCTGGTAATACTCTGTTTCTTGATTTGGATGCTGGATGTTCATTTCCTTATAATCATTGAGTATGTTATGTCCTATATCTATCAGTATGCATGCGTATTACACTACAATAATAAACATCAAAAACATGCTTCCAAACACGAGATTTCGTGTGAGCCTCATAACAATCTTTGAAGCTGGTGATGCTGGGGACGTTATCATCCTTTTAGAGACTAAAAATATGAAGCTTTGAAAATTCAGTTCAATTCAATCTAACTAATAGTTTTTTTAAGACACCTAATATATACCAAGAAAAGAGCACATCAGGTAATAATATGTAAATTGTCCTTACACTTCAAAAAATGAAATAATTTACTCCTTGAGCACATAGCTAAAAGGATGGTAGCACTTTGGAGACAGAAGGGATCTCAGACATGACCACCACTATCATTTTCTAGATGAGGGTGAGGCTAAGAGCTTGGGCTTTGCAGTGACAGATTCAGGCTGGATTTCTAGTTTAAACACTTGATCACTGAGTGACTCTAGACAAGTTACCTAGCCTCTCTGTGCCTCTGTTCCATCATCTGAAATATAATGTTAAAATATCTGACTCAAAGCATGGCACAAATGGTAAACTTTAAGAGTCTGGGAGCATACCTTAGCACTTCATCCAACAACTAGTAGTTATCATATTAATTAATATCCCTTCCCTTCGGGTGATTCAGGGTGAATGACTCAAGGTCCTACACCCTCTTGCGCATGCCTTTCTGATTCTCTATGTACAAACATGATGTAAAGTGTTAGGTACACTGTGGGTGTGAGGGACATGCCGCACAAGCCCTGTCCGCTTTCCAGGGAATCTGCCTGTGGAGTTTCTGTGTTTCATAACCCGTGGGTCTGGAGCTCCTCTGGCCCAGCAGGGTCCCAGAAGCTCTCCCTGGTGTTGATGGCATGGCTGTGAGAGCACAGATGAGTAATCCTTTCTGGGAGGAAAGCAGATACAGCAGCCTGGAAAGCACACATTCAGGGAGGCTGAGTAGGGCAATGAGCTTAGATGAGCAAGGACCACCATCCTGGGTATGTGATGCAAAGCCTCAGGAATGTGTCCGAATTCAATCCAGCGGTCGTCCTTATGCTCTACAGCTCTCTGAGCCCTGGCAGCTGTCATTGTGACTGATGCGTGACACTCAGACCTTTGCTGACACTGTCCTTCCTTCTTGTCTTTCGCCCACTGCTGATCCTGTTTTCCACATACACACTCGTGGCACAGAAGTCTATGGAACTGCTTGGGGGAAAATCTTCTCCTAGAGGATCCTTGTCTCAGGACTGCAATCTCCCACTTGTTCAGGAGATTGATAGGAATTGCTCAATCAGGGAAGCACTGCCTGCTTCTCTGCAAGGGTCCTTCCCTGCACCAGCCATTTTCCTGTACTTTAAAGGAGGGCTAGATGCTTCAGAATCTATTCCCCACTAATGAGGAAGCTCTTTATATCTTATAAAGCACATCCATATTCAGCACTTAATTTGTTCCTCATGACGACCCTCTGGGGGAGGCAAGAAATGATATTATTTTCTTTTCACTGATGAGGAAAATGACGTTCGCAGTTGCCTGCATTGTCCAAGGCTACATGACAAAGTAAGTGGCTGTCAAAATAACTCAAGCTTACTGAAAATGAGCATGTTGCCCTTCACTATGCTGGTTCCCTACTCCACAGGTGACTTCTATGGCTACTACTGCTTAGCAATCTCTTCTCTAATTAGCAAAAAGAACTCTTTTCTGTACTTACTATATTCTGTGAAATTGAAGAGAGGGAGTACACAAGTCAAATGAACAATCTGACATAGCTTTGAGAATCAGTTTCAATGTCATCTCTGGGAAGCTACATCTAGTATCCTCAACCCAAAATTCCCTCTCTGCTTTTTGTTTCCATAGCATCCTCTGTATACACTTACACTGTATGTAAATAATCTATTTATGCATTTGTCTTTTTCCCTTAGATGTAAGTCCCTTGAGTTCAAGGACCATGTCTTACTCATTCTTGTATATTCTGGTACCTGAACATGGTAAACACAAATGTTTGATTGAATGGTTGATTGAATAAGCAATGTAGTCAACAGTATTGAGAGTAAAGTGGTATCTAAAGGCAATGCACTTTGATTCTCATTTTACTGAGGATAACTCTGATCTTACAGAGTGAAGAGGACATATTTAAGGTCAGAAAAAATAAGTCACAGGAGCAGGATTACTCGAGTTCTTCATCCTTCCAAATCATCCTGTTCCGTAACATGTAAACATAATAAAGCATGCCCCAAACTACATTGCTGCAGGAGATCTACTCCTCCAGAAGCACTTCCGAGGATTTCTTGGAAATGTTTGCAGGTTCTAGTTATCCAGGCTATGAGTAAAATCTGCTTTTTGGTCCACATTCTGTGGTTCCATGGCCACTTTGATCAGCTACTTGTTCTCTCCCCTTAGTGATTCCTCTAATCAAGGACATGACCCTTCTGCCATTCCCCAAACGTTGAACACAAGGTTCAAAAACATTTACCAAATACATGAAGATAGCAAAAGAAAATTAGAAAGCCAGAATGGGAAAATTGAATATTGAATATTAGACAATAATGCTTCCTGGAGCCCACCTGCAAATCACATCAGGAGAGGGTTAGGGCTATCTGTGTCTCTCTGCAGCTCCTGCTTTCCCACACTGGTGGTTACTGCTCTTCAGAACCACACCTATCAGATCTTTTCCCTGAGGTTTAGCCCCGTGGCCCCAACTCTGATCTTCAGTACTGCAAGCAGAGACCTAAAAGAAACTTTTAATATAGAAAGGGAAAAGTCTTAGGAAGGTAGATTTCACTCCCCACTTCCATGACTCATTAAGCAAAATCTGTCAAGGCAGGTCTGGGGACTTTGCATTGACATTTCTTCACCAGTATTAGCTTCCCAAAGGTCAAAGAGTAGGTGCTTACATGTGCATAACCAGAACATTCCAAAGAGTGAACTCGCCCAGAAGCGAGAGTGGTATGCCTCAAAGAAAAATTCTCACTTCCTTACTTAAGTACGGGGCAAAAAAAAAAAAAAAAAAAAAAAAAAAAATCACAATAAGCTTAGAACATACCCATTTTGTTCCAGTTTCAGTAAACCAAATATTGAAATGTTCAGCCGTAGAGCAGTTTTTTCAAAACTTGGGGACGATGTGACTAAGTACAGATAGCCAATGGCAAATATTTGTCATCCGTGTGTATTACTACTAATAATGAATACTCATTGAGTGAGTACTATACGCCAGGGATGGTGCTTAGCACTTTACATGCATTCTCTTCTTTAATCCTCAGAAAATTTTATGGAAAGGCACAATGATGCATTCAGGGTGTGGTTTAGGGTGTGGCTGGCTTGGCGCCCAAATCCTACCATTTATTCTTCCTCTTCTCCAGAGTTCCCAGCCAAAGAGCATACTCACCAAAGAATCAGCAGCCATATGGGTAAGTGCTGATGTTATTAATGTCTCTTATGAAAGAGGATTGGAGAAGAATGCCGAAGTTTAGGAGAGTGAAGTCATTGTAGGAGAAGCAGACCTGGTGCTACCGCCCCAGCCTTCAGCTTGGCTAGAGGCTGGAACAAATCACGACGGTGTCTGCTTCCTAAAGGGGAACCAAGAATGGGGGAAAGGGTCTTGAAATGTGACTTGAAGATATTGCCACTAGGCCCAGTGAACTCAGGTTCTGGCTTGTAGATTAACATTCCTCCTACCTAGGAAGGATCCAGTGAGGTAGGATGGACAGTGGAGTATGGCGTAAGGAAGGAAGTGAAGTTGTTGCTCCCTATGGTCAAAGAAAATTAGTGAATACAGAGGCACACAAGCACTGTCTTTCTATTTTACAGGGGAGATAATAAAAGCCCAATGAGGTTAAATATTTTCCTCCCTGTCACAAGGCTAGAAACTGGTCTTCAAAGGCAAGCTCTCAGGCTTCAAAAAAAACTCTTAACAGTTGCCTAATAACACCACCTCTCATCCTTCACTCTTGCTATACCCTAACATACAGAACTTCAACTTTTTAAAAATTCTTCCCCATTATTTTAAGAAAACTCCAAGGGATATCTCTCATTCGTGTTCATGAACTTGGCTTGCCTTCATCACATCACGCCTGTCACTGCTTTGCTTTTCTGCTCCAGTGGGTTTTGGGGTGTTACTACATGTGAAGCTGCTAAAATATTCCTTTCAGCAGTCTCTGGAGACTATTGGGCTATACCTCAGGCCTCCAGGGATCCAAGGAGTCTCAGAATCTGGAGTCTTCTTGTATTGAATTTGTGCTGGCTTCAATGCAGAGATAGGGAGAAGTCCATTTCTTACTATTTCTTTAACATGGATGCCAAGGAAAGTGCCATGATATCGTTGAACATTTTAGAGAAATGTGTTCCTTCATTTGCTGCTTGCAGAACCAGATGCTGCCTGCAGGACTGGTCAAGATGACCATGACTAACCAGTGTGCTATTCAGCCATCCCCTTCCATTTTGGTTTGTGATGTCCTGTATCAAGTGCCCTTGTAATTTATTTCTTGTGCCTACCCCCAAATTTCTAAGATTTTCTAGGATGTTCTTGAATCCCAAGAACAGATCAGCTTTAATTCAACCATGGAGTCTTTGAAGCATTAAAAATTGTTTCATTAATCTTTTACACAGAGCTAACACATCCCTCAGTATTAGTATGCAATAAAGAGGAAAATATATGTGAAGGGACCACGTTGGCATGGTCTACAAGTGCTGCCAGCTTTCCTACACACTACACCATGGGAATACCTAAAAGGAAGCCCTGGGCAATAGACTTGGATGTTTGCTGAGAATTGGACTTCTGACTTACCAGATTCTCCTGCTGCTCATTTCTCTCTGCTCTTTAATCACCTGGCTTTGTCCTCTGTCCTCATAATGCCAACTTGTTCAGGTTGCCTTACTGGGTAGATATCCCTATATCCCAAACACACACAGCCAACTCTCACCTCTGTTGTCACACATACTTCCGAATTAGAGACCTTTCCATCAGGTTTGGGTTCATGGAATAGAATTAGCCCCTCAGTTCTCAAACAGAGAAACTAATGTTATACACTTCTGGTATCTGAATATCCAAGTTTCTAACTGTATGCCCATCTAAAAACAAGCATATATGGAATAATATTCAGCCACAAGCATGAAAGACATAATGGCATTCACAGCAACCTGGATGGAACTGGAGACCATCATTCTAGGGAATTAAGAATGAAAAACCAAACATCGTATATTCTCACTCATAAATGGGAGCTAAGCTATGAGGATGCAAAGGCATAAGAATGATACAATAGACTTTGGGGAGGGGGAGTGCAAGGAGGATGAGGGATAAAAGAATACAAATTGGGTACAGTGTATACTGCTTGGGTGACGGGTGCACTAAAATCTCACAAATCACCACTAAAGAACATACTCATGTAACCAAACACCAACTGTTCCCCAAAAAACCTATGGAAATTTTAAAAAGAATTAATTAAAAAATAAAAACAAATAAAAAACAATCAAAAAACAAAATGAACAGTTAGATTTCTGGGATATCATAGCATCATGACTTAAAAAAGAAAAGGCTTATTGAATAATTCCTTTCAATCCTATCTTGCTAGACACCTATGCTATACAAGCTCTCGCCACGGATGTGATAGTGAGTCCACAGAGCTGGATAAGACCCAGGACTTCGAAGAGAACTAGTGGGAAAATATGAAACATATGTATAGAATTCTCCTAAAAATAATTCATTTTGATACTTAATATGTAACAATAATGTGAATAATTATAATGGAAGGCAGCATGATATAAAGGCCATTAAAATATATGGGCAAGTGGTTATTCCAGTTGAGGCAATAAGGAAGCGATCTGGGAAATTTTGATTACATTTTGATATATGACAAGTAGAGAATGGTTTTGTTACAAAAGGAAAAATGGTAGGACTCATGTCTTTGCAAGTGGCAAGTTGAATTTGATGTTGTTTGACCTGAATGTCAAACATAGGCACACATTCAGGGGATACAAATAGCCTGGTTGCTCATGTCAAAAATTTCAAACTGTATTTCATAGGCAGTGAAAAATTTTTGAAGAGTTCTGATTAGGGGAACCCTGTGATTAGAAAGTGACTTAAGAACCTATTGGCAATATAAAGATTTGAATTGGAGACAGGCAAGAAAAGAGGCAAGGAAGGCAGCTGGAATTCTCTTTGACTAGCCTAGAGGTGAGGTGGACATGTACAATCCTTGGGGCCTACATCTTTATAATTAGTAATATCTATTTCTTGTTTACTTCTTATAAAATTCCTTGTATCTTATTGCAGAAAGTTGGAAAAATACTGAAGAAAATAAAATTAATCCACAATGCTTTATTTAGGAACACAGTGGCTTATATTTTTTTCTATTTACATTCTTGCTTTTTTCTGTATAATTTTGTGTGTGAATTCATATTTTTGAGGAGTTAAGATCATAATGCACATTTAGTAGTGGGTTTGCTTTTTTTTTTTTTTTAAAATGAGATGGAGTCTTGCTCTGTCAATCCAGGCTGGAGTGCAGTGGCACTGTCTCGACTCACTGCAAGCTCCGCCTCCCGGGTTCACGCCATTCTCCTGCCTCAGCCTCCTGAGTAGCTGGGACAACAGGCGCCCCTGGCTAATGTTTTGTATTGTGAGTAGAGACAGGGTTTCACTGCGTTAGCCAGGATGGTCTCGATCTCTTGACCTCGTGATCTGCCCACCTCGGCCTCCCAAAGTGCTGGAATTACAGGCGTGAGCCACCACGCCCCGCCAGTAGTGGGTTTTAAACAATGTCATATCACATACATTTTCCATGCATGCTAATAAATCACTTTAATCTTTTTGAAAAATGATAGAAAATTGAATATAAACTTTTACCTATTTTTTTCTTTTTCTTTTTCTTTTTTTTTTGAGAGGGAGTCTCACTCTGCTGCCCAGGCTGGAGTGCAGTGGCGTGATCTCGGTTCACTGCAAGCTCCGCCTTCCAGGTTCACGCCATTCTCCTGCCTCAGCCTCCCGAGTAGCTGGGATTACAGACACTCACCACCACGCCGGGCTAATTTTTTGTATGTTTTAGTAGAGGCGGGGTTTCACCATGTTAGCCGGGATGGTCTCGATCTCCTCACCTCGTGATCCACCCGCCTCAGCCTCCCAAAGTGCTGGGATTACAGGCGTGAGCCACCGTGCCCGGCCCTATTTTTTCTTAAAATTAAAAAAAAAAAATTATTTTTTCTTACTTATAACAGTAAATTATGTTTTCTAAAATTGAAAATTTAAAGGCACAAGGAAGAAAACAAAATTAGGCTATAAGGCCATAATTTGGAGATAAACACTGATGAGTATCCTTCAAGCATATTTTAGACATAAAAATACATTTAGAAATTAGAATAACATGGTATAACATGGTTTAAAACCTTTGTGTTTTTGCTTAACAACTAATTGGGAAATGTGTGTGTGTGTGTGTATGTTTTTTTTGCTTGTGATAAAAATCATTTAAAAGTATATTTAGTGTTGCATAATATTACATCATATAGATATGGCATCATTTATGCATGCCTGACTATAATTATTTATTCATGCTTCAAAGTCAAGACTACACTCAAAGACAGCTTATTTCTTAATGCTTTCATTACAAATCAAGAAAGAAAGTAACTAAGTCTGGAAATGAGTTAGAAAGACACCAATAAAATGAACTTGAGAAGAGTAGTAAGAAGGATTCGATAAAGATAAAACCAAATACCAATGAGAAATGGAAAAATGATAAATAAATGTATTTGATGAATAAATAGAGTTGATAACACTGTTATTTGAAACTGCAGTACATTTTGATCTTCAGCCTTGGACTATGTGGATTCTTCTTCCAGCTCCACTAACAACTGTCCTGAGAGAACATACCAGTCGGGCCTAATTCTTGGCCTCACTTTTTTCGCTCCAAGTCAGTGACTTTTTTTTAAAAAAAGAATCCATAAATATGCAATTCATTTAATGGAGTTTAAAGAAATATAAGGAGCTTTGGCAAAATTGGGAGGTTATTATTTTGACTCAAAATATTTTAGCCTAGATTAAAATACTTCTTGGATAAGTCAGATCTCACATATATGAGAGATATATCTCAAAATCCCAAGGACAGGTTTCAAAGTCATAAGCTCTTGTATAGATTTTGAATTTGGGGAGAGGTCTAAAGCCTCCTTCTTAGATTGTTCTTACAAAGTTTAAAGAAAATAGATGAATATTCTTGCTCTACAGAGGAGGCAGCTGAAAAACTGGTTTAGTTGAGACATCATAATGTAAATTTAATGCCAAATCCCTGCTTTCATATTGCTTCTCCACGAGTCACTCACTCTCTCCATAGACTTAAGTGTGTTCATCTCTGTACCTTGGATTTTCTGCTGTAACCCTGAGGATGCTGTGCTTCCAAAACACTCTGAGAGATGAGAAATTACCATTTTGAGGAACAACAACCATTTTTTTATGATTTCACTATCAAGAAGTTTATCTGACTTCAAATTCTGTTTTTCAGATCTTTGAAAGCCTAGCCAGCTGAATTTATAAGACTAGCTCTGGGTAGGACACCAAAAACCGGCAGAATATAGCGCACATTTGAAGACATGAAGGTCGCCCACAGGTGTGATATCATTTCTTACCTCTTAATGATTGAAGCTTCATTATATTTCTCCATAACCTAACTTCAATCTTCCTTACTGAGATTATTATTTAAGATCAGAAATTTTTCTCTGAGGAAAAGCATTTATGTCCAAGCCTTTCTTATATTTAGTTGCAAAAAAAAGGTAATTTGTTATTCATTCACTCATTCATTTATTTATTCAATAAATGTAACCACTTGCTTGATCAGGCACTCCATTAGATGCTTTGCAGGATACAAAAACGAAAAGGACATAGTTTCTGCCCTTCGGGCTTTAACAATTTTATAAGCAAGGAACTTAATATAAAACAACAACAACAAAAAGAGATAGAGCTATTCAGAGATAGGATGTATCTGAATCGGGCCTGGGATGCTTCTTTAGAAAAGTGACAACTTAACTGTACCCTGAAGAATGTGGGATTGTGGGAGTTTTTTGGGATGGGGAAGGACACTTCGGTTTGTGGTGAAGCAGACCTTGTCAACCTTGTTCTACTATCCTAGGGGATGGAGTGTTTTACATTCATGTCAAAACTTACAACAACATACAGCCTGTGTTGCAGGAATATTATTTTGGCTCTCAAGTGAGAGATAAGAGGCAGAGACATTATGGAAGCACTTCTGTCTCCACGAAGCAGAAGTGGAAAGGGCTGAGAGAGGAGTGATGTTGTGGAGGGGAAGTGAGAGTCTCCGTGTGTTTAACAATCACTACCAAAAGGAAGCTTTCCTTTCATTCATATCATTTTAGAGATGCGAAGCACAGTTTACGGGCATTAATTTGTCTTTATTTATCTTCTCTAAAATAGCTAGCAGGTTCTGTACAAATGGTATCTTCTTGGCATGTTAGATAGCAGAGACAGTTTCTTCCTTCAATGGGTACATAGGCATGTCCGAGTAAATCTGGAAAGTTTTGTAGCATGACTGCAATGATGCTTTCCACAAAAGCCTTAAATTGGGCCATGCACTTGTATCTCTGTAATAGCCATCCTTGTTGTTCTAAACTAAAAATGTGGCATTCATTCTGGAACATGCTCAACCCTCTGCTTAGCTGTGAACTCATGCAGGAAAACATCACCACCTATCCACACAGAAAGATTGGAAGTTTATGTTGCTCCAAAATTGGAAGCAAACGAATATTTGAGCAATTTAGACAAAATGGTTATTTTTAACTTTGGTATCATTTGAAATTTTTTGAGTCATTTATAGGAAAATTGTTGCAGTTTATTTTAGGAGTAATCAGCTTTATCACGACTAGGATAACATTTCTGAGTACAAATTAGTTATTTTTGACATTTGAGCAATGCTCTTTTGTGAGTTTTCTTTTTGTGCCAACCCTAGTACTGTGTAGTAGTTTGTGATTGAATTGTCTATATATCTGTGATAACCACATTTTACAATGAAGTTAATAAAGATAAACTAGAAATGTTTTATTTATGTATTTGTTTATTCCAACAATCAATGATTATCTACTCTATTCCAGGCACTGTAGTAAATAACAGATTTAGGGTTGGCATGGTCTTTGCCCTTCTGGAACTTACATTCTTACAGGAGTCTAAGACAATACACAAACATCTCTACTACAATTCATAATGTTATGGATGTCTATAAGCAAAATACTGGAGCACAAAAGAGAAAATATTAATTTCATTAGAAGAATACAAAAAATAAATCAAATGATATGACATTTTAGACAGACTTAAAGAATGAGTGCTGGGATTCAAACAAGTAGAAATGAAAGAACATTCCAGAATGAAGAAACAACATGTGTAAAGAAGTGAAAGTGTGAAGTGTCTCTGGAAAGGCAGCATAGTCAAGTAGAAAGAGCTTAGGGACATACACACATATCTGTGCCCTGCTCAGGCCTCTTACAGGCGACTCTCTTGTAGGCAAGTTACTCAACTTCTCTTGAAAGCTGAGATCGTGTCTATCTTGATGTGCTATTTTTTTTTTTGACTAAATAAGATAATGAATGTAAAAGCATCTGGCGCCTTGAGAAGGCTCAATCAATATAGTCTAACATTATTCTACAGAAAAATGTTTCCTTGAGGTGGAGTATGGGGTGTGTGAATGGGAGTGTGGAGGCAGCCGAGGTCAGACAGGATGGTACCAAATCATGCGAAAGCAAAGTTATATCATTAAGCATATATTCTGAAAGTAATCAGGAGCTCTTGACTCTTTAAGCAGGTCTGGGACATGACTAGATTTAGGTTCTAGAGAGATCAACCTGGAGCTAGGAGGAGAGTAGATTGCAGAAGAGTGAAACTAAGCATGGATGTGAAGGCTATTGTAGTGATCCAGTTCAAAGAGTTTGAAGATTTGAACTCTGCATTGGTTTTGAGCTAGAAAGAGGGAGTGGATCCACAAGAAATATAGTACACATGCATTGAGCAAGTTGGCAGGGTTTGGGGACTACTAGAATGTGCCACTGGAAAATCCTAAATTATCTCCCCATGGAACACTGCTGCCTGGAGTACATACAACTTGTATTTTCTTCTACAGTAGCACAGATGCATCTGCCTATTTGTCCAGCTGCTTGCAGTTGGAAGAAGCTAAGTCCACATAGAGAGAAACATGACCATTTTTCTACAGCTAAGTCATTTACAGGTACACGGCAGTGGAGAGGGAATTTAATTGTGCTATTTTCTAAATCTTTCGGTGTTTATTGAGAGATCTTTAACTTCTTGGGGAGAAGTTGGAATCATCTAGTAGATTCTTTACTGATTTTACAGATCAAGAAACTGAATCCAGAAATAGGCAAGTGATCTATCTAAAAATCAGAGTGTGCAAAGCACTAGATCCAGGACTCAAACTCAGGATTTTACACTCTCAGCCCATTTCACTCTAGTGTTACTCTCCTTGATATAATGCCTTCCTGCGGAATGTAAGCAGACATCACTAACAGCTAAGGAATGAGTATTAATTTTGTCTATCTTCATCAACACAGAGATAAATACACTATTTAATTTCCCATTTAAAGATTAAATGCCAGTTGAAGGTCAATCAAATAGAGCTAAAATATCCTAAAATTCATATGCAAATCAATAGTAAAAATATTAGTTGATTTATGAAAGTCTACATACACAGACCTACAGAAGCACATTGCTGGAGTAAAGTCAGGCAAAATGATTTTGTTTTCTTAATTTTGATTATAAATTTATGGAGACTTGTTAAAAAAAAAGATGAGCTACAGAGTATAAATTAGAATTAGCCCAGGGATGATTCTACATGAACAGAAAATGTTAATTCCCCAAAATTTAAGGTGTAAATAGCAACACAAATATTACTAAAACACTTTAAGATTAAAATCCTCTACCCTTTACAATGACTCAGCACTTATTCTTTTTGCTTGGGAACCAAATATGATACAGAATATAATTCTAAATTATTGATACCTATCTTTCTAAAGGCCACTTAAAAATCGTCTGGATGTTACTTATTGTTCACATTTTACTAAAATCTTTAAAGCGTATTTAGAAACTATTTTAGAATATCTTGATTGAAATCATTATTATGAATATAAAATCACAGATATTAGACCTGGACATGTTCCTAAATATGATGTACTATTTGTGGTTCCCAATGTGATGAAATACATATAGTGAGGTCATGAGAACTTCCAGTAGGATGGGAAGAATGAATGCAAACCTACTGGGGCCTCGAGTCCAAAGGTGGAGTTATTTATCTTATCCTTGGGGCAAAGAATATTTAATGTAGGAGGAAGTTTTACAAATGGGCCAACTTGTATAAGCAGAGAGTAGAACTGTGGTTGCCAGAGGCTGGGGGAATGGAGAAAATGGAGGGGGGATGTTGGTCAGATGGTACAAACTTTCAGTTATCAAATGAACGACTTCTGGGGATCTCATGTACAGGTAATGAATACGTTAAGTTGATTATAGTAATTATTGCATAATATATAGATATAGGAAAGTATGTTGTAAACCTTGAATATATTTAACATTTATATTCCAATTAAATATTTTATGATATTAAAAAAAGCATTTTTAAATTTTCAAATGGGCCAAATGCAAAGTGCAGTAACATTGCTGTCTGGGTAAAGGAAGAAAGTGATGAACTGGGGTAAAAGAGATCTGAGTTCAAATTCCAGTTCTATCACTGCCCTGGGTTAAGGCTCTCAGTCTGTTGTCATTTTTCTCTGTTTGTTTCCGTCATCTAATGTGTAAGCAGGTGACCACTCTGAATGTTCCTCTAGAGTCTGACCTATGATTGCATGATTCTTCCATTGTCAGTGTGTTACTGTAAGCAGAGATTGGAGCAGGCTGAGAGATGAGGAGCCCAATTTAACTCAGAAATATCAAACATTAAAATGTACTTTCATCTAAACTAGTATTTTATTTTAAAAAGTGACATTTAATGAGCACTACTGAGTACCAGAGATTGTGCAAAGCAGATTAAATGTTTCGCTCATTAAATCTTTCAACTCTATGAAGTAGGTACTATTTGGTCTTAGCAACTTCTTCACATCATAGGATATTTTTGTCATGTATCTAACAGGAAATTTAAGTAGCCTTGCTAGTGTTACTGTAAGCAGGATGTGAATCCAAGACAGCTATCTGAAAACATTACCAGAGCATCTCTTTTGACTAGAGAGAGCTCATTGGCCTTGCATGTGCCTGTCATGACCAATGACGTGCCCTCCTGCCCTGAGTTACCAGTATCGCTAGGCTGGCAATGAGTCTTAGGAAGTTTACATCATCTCTATATTTTTGAAGTTACTAAATGTGAAAAATATCATGACCTCAGTGTTCTCTTGGTGAGCCAGATTCATAGCATTACCACCACCTGCTCTTCCAAAGGTTTCCATTTAATGCAGGTTTAAAAATAAGGACTCTGAACTCTCTCTTGCTTTCTTTAGAGGAAAGGTGTAAGTCTGGTTGGAGAGTTTAAGAAATTCCAGGGTGATGCAGTGGAAAAAACAAGTCTCAGCTTTGCCACATGACCTTGCGCAAGTCAACTGCATAGGCCTTCAATTTCTCCATCTCTGAAACAGAGTGATTAAATAAGACAATTTATTTGTAGGAAAAAGGATATGGACTGGGTTATGTGTCAGTTTATTTAAAATTCACTCAAAGCTTGAAAATGAAATAGTGCGATACTTGGTAAACATGTATTGGCTAACAAACTGCTTAAAATAGGTAGTTTAGAACCTTTTAACCCTTCTTTCCTTCCTTCCTTCCTTCCTTCCTTCCTTCCTTCCTTCCTTCCTTCCTTCCTTCCTTCCTTCCTTCCTTCCTTCCTTCCTTCCTTCTTTTCCTATCCAGACACTACTTTAAGTGCTAGAAATGCAGTTCTGAATAAAATAAACAAGGCCTCTCTTTTCTTGGAACACACATTCTGGTGGTATAAGTAGGGGACATGAAAAGAATAGAATGAAAAAATAGGTTTTAAAGTGATTGAATGCAAGTAGAGGTTTTCTATTTCATAAAGGGCTGTTAAGATAGGTTTCTCTGAAGGGAAAACGTTTTGCTGAGATCCCAATGCTGAACTGGGGCCGGTGTTGTTCTCAGGGGAGACGATCACAGACAGAAGACCCAGGAAGTGCAAAAGGGCTGAGGAAGGTTTGAGCATGGCCTGTCCACACAATATGTACTGGGGTACATGGAAGAGAGTGGAAGAAATGGTATTAGAAAGGTAGTGCCAGCCAGGCCATGCACTGCATGTTAAGAGCTCTGATTTGTATTTAAAAGTCACTGAAGTGTTTTCAGTATAGTTATGATGCATTTCACATTTTTAAATTATTACTCTAGCTGCAATGATTTTAGGAGGTAAGAATAGAAGCAGAAAAACGCATTAGCAAAATAAAAAGTGTACCAGGATCCAGAAAACTGGAGTAACCAGAAGGATTATTGGAAAAAGTAGAAATTGAACTAAAATTGAATTTGAATGCCTCCAGTACCAGGCAACCCGTTATCTTTTAAGGCAGATGAATGTATTTTTAAACAACTTCATCTCTCGGTCATCTCTCAGAAAGTACATGCCACAATTTATCACAGTATACAATACGTGCTCAATAAGTGTCATTTTTCCCATTCTTGCCCTGTAGTGTTCACACATCAGTCCTAGATTCATCCCTTGGGATCACACAAAATGATTTTAACCATTTAATTAAAATCCACTCAGTAAGCAGAGGCTAAACATTCTGATTTCCATTTATTTGTCTAATTGTGGACAGCTTTATATTCAGTGACAGACCAACATCATTATTTCTTTCTTTCCCATACGCCCACAATTCTTATTAGACACATGCTAGAATTGTGCTATGATGAAAACATTCTTCTTCTTTGACGATATATACATAGTGAAAAGAGGTCAGGTATTGGGGGACTTAAGGAGGTTCAACTTTTTATCAATTTTCAAGTCCTGCTGGTCTCTTGAGGAAGAAGTACGTTCCTTAAGCGAAACCAAGTGGGTTGGCCTTAAACAACTTTAGTCACAGTGATCAGAAGACAGTTTGTGCAAGGTGGAAAGAAGGCATAGTTCTGAACTTAAGGGGCTGACTGAGCTCTGGAAAGCAAGCGAGCCAGGCAAGAGGTATATAAAGTTGTCCTGGGGCCATACAGCTGAAATTAAGACAGCTTGGGAGACCAGGTGTACGATGGCTCAGACCTACAATTTTGGAGATAATTAACTAATAGAGTGTTAGAATTATTATAGAATAATAATCATTATAGAATATTAGAATCAAATTATTCCCATATTCATACTATGTAAGCCAGACACTTTTCTGCTTATTATCGTTTGTTCTCTTCAGTTCACATTTATGTTCGTAAAGTAATTTTGAACAATTCTATCTTATATCTGCTGTTTTCAAGGAAACCAAGATATGGTGTACGGAACCACATTTGACCTAGAACATCAAAGGGAAAGCAGCTCATCTCTGTGTTGTGGCATTATGGGGGAGGAATCATCCAAATTCTTAAAGGGCATGGTTGGACTCAAGCAGAGAGAATTTAGTGATCCTTTCCTCTTTTTTTTTTTTCCAGTTAAACGTTCTGCTTTGATTCTTACACCCCTGACGTTTTGTTTTAAATAAAAGAAGACATTTTCCTTGCATCATCACCACCTTGATCCCTCCTCTAAACAGAGGCTCGGGTTGAGCTGTTTTCAAAATGTGGTCATCAGGCCAGAGGCATCAGCAACATCTTGAAATTGCTAGAAAGGCAAATTCTTAGCCCCCAGACAGACTTAACTGTGGCATACTTGGGATAGGTCTGAGCAACTTCTGTGTAACAGGCCCCTCCAGATGATTCAGATGCATGCTAAAGTTTAAAAATCTCTGACCAAATTGGTCTTAAAATGAATAACTGAGAGAATCCCCACAATTTACCTGTGAGGGAGAGCAGTAATTCCTGCTGCCTGCAGTGAGCTGGAGGTGGACCTAGGATTAGAATCAGTTCTCTTCAACTCCAGGCCGTGGCTCTTTCCAATGCATATGCTCTCAACCTCAGAGCTTGTAAAGAACTACAGTCTAAAGGTTACTTGGAACATTATCATTCGTTTAGTTTTGTAGGTTTACCCAGCTGCAAAAAAAAAAAAAAAAAAAAAAAGAGTAATTTTATATTTAGAATTATAAATTAAGAGGGTAAGCAGAGATGTGCACAGCCATATGGATATGTAGATACTTATTGAAATATCATTTATTACAGGATTTTTGAAAATAAAAAACTGAGAACTTAAATGATCAACAGATAAAAAAATGAATAAATAATTTTATAATATATCCAAATATTCTGATACTGTGGAGGCATTAAAAGTCATGTTTTCAAATGATATGTGGTTATACAGAAAAAAAATATGCTTGGTATGAAAGTACAAGAGCATAATATAAAACTATATGTATAAAAATCCTTATGTTTTAAACAAATGTGGCTAGAGGTTGTATTTGTAGAAAATATAAATATCAAAAATGGAAAAGAATATACCAACATTGTAAAGATAATTATCACTGAGTAATAGTTTAATGGTGACTTTTTCTTCTTGCTTATCTTTCTTGTTCAACATTTCTTTAACTACTTAATTTTTTGAACTTCATTATCCATGAGTGTTCCATCAAGCATACCAACGTCACTTTCTTATTTCAATACTAGCGCCCAACTTCTGGATAAACCAACTTCTTGATTTTCTCGTGTCCTTTATTCTCATCTGGGCTATCAATCCATGAGTGTGAAGTGAACTATAAGTGTAAAGAACTCTGATAATATTATGAACCATTATTAAATATGACTACCAGCTATGAAGTTTCTTATTTTGTGTCATATGTCTCAGCAATATTAAATACCACAAGAGAGGAAGTTGGAACTTTATTTTTCACAGAAGAAATCCCGAGTTGCTGTGTTTTTGCATATTTATTCTTCATTTATGCAACAGTGACAGGCAACTATTTTAGGAATTATCAAGAACTTTCCTCTTATTATCCCCTAATCTATCCTCTTTTCTTTCAACATGGCTTAGTCAAAGTTAAGATAAATGTTTTGCTTTTATGACTTGCAAGAAATACTATGCAAAAACTTGTTAAACATTAAATGATAAGAATTAGAATGACAATAAATGTTTTTATCAGGATAAATGCTAATGTCTCTAGGTACACCTCATCTATGCACTTATATTCCTCACTAAAGGGAGAGAGAAAAAGGGAACAAGAGAAAAATAACTGTAGTTTATTGTGAATAAGTACATTAATTAATTCCAAAAATATTTACTGAGTGCATATTCTGTGTGAGGCACTGTGCCGAGCATCACTGTGTAAGCACATCATGAAGTTCATTGTTTAATGGAGCTCATGAAACATTATTAGACATAGACATCAGAACTCAAAGTTAAAAAAGAGAGTAGACCAGAAGAGATGTAAAAGGTCAATAATGATGAACATTCAGAAGAGGAATGTGTATTTCCAATGAAACTAGAAGTTTGTTTGGAAGTGTTGAGGAGATGATGAATAGGAGATCCTTCCAAAGGGAGCATAAGCAGGAACTTCAGGGTGGCAAATGATGGCATAGACATGAAAACACAAGTAGTGTTCTTTCCCTAGAGCATATATCCCCACTGACATGCTATTTTGAAGTTTGTTCACCTAGAACAGCAAATAGGAAGCCCTCAGTAAAAGGTAACTCATGATATCACACTTGGAGTAAATCGATTTGGGGAAGAAGAGGAATGAATATAGCCTGTCTACCCTGAGGACCGCTTCTGCCCAAACACACATTTCCCAAAACTCCAAACTGACTAACCAAACAAAAATTCCAACTCAAGAAATCTTGAACATAATGTGTTTTTAGAGTAAATTATGTTGAAGGGGTCATAGATCGTTGTCTATCATACACTAAATATGTGCATCCTACACTAAACTTCTCAGAAACTTTCTTACTCTTCATCTTTTTCCTTCCCCTTCCCCTTCTTCCTGTGATGTGGCTCATCCTTTCCGTAAGAGTGAGTATGGAATGCAGTTGACTTCCCCTTTGGAGTAGGGATTTCTCTCCAGGAAATATTCCCACGACACTTTGGTACATAAAATTATTTGTCTTCTGTAGGAAAGAAGCAGAAGGAGAGGTAGAAAAGGGAAATGGAGACCTTACCCAAGATCAGGAAGCTGTGAAATGACAGAGGTAAGATTTTATTCAGCCATGCTCTATGGCATAGGCAATATTCTATACTACCTGATACTAATGTGCCTACCTGATTTTGGGAACCCTTCAGGGCATACCCGGAGGTCTGTATTTATTACATTAGGAAATCTTTTTTTTTTTTTTTAATTATACTTTAAGTTCTAGGGTGTATGTGGATAATGTGCAGATTTGTTACATATGTATACTTGTGCCATGTTGGTGTGCTGCACCCATCAACTCGTCAGCACCCATCAACTCGTCATTTACATCAGGTATAACTCCAAATGCAATCCCTGCCCCCTTCCCCCTCCCCATGATAGGCCCTGGTGTATGATGTTCCCCTTCCCAAGTCCAGGTGATCTCATTGTTCAGTTCCCACCTATGAGTGAGAACATGCGGTGTTTGGTTTTCTGTTCTTGCGATAGTTTGCTGAGAATGATGGTTTCCAGCTGCATCCATGTCCCTACAAAGGACACAAACTCATCCTTTTTTATGGCTGCATAGTATTCCATGGTGTATATGTGCCACATTTTCTTAATCTACTCTGTCACTGATGGACATTTGGGTTGATTCCAAGTCTTTGCTATTGTGAATAGTGCCACAATAAACATACGTGTGCATGTGTGTTTTTATAGCAGCATGATTTATAATCCTTTGGGTATATACCCAGTAATGGAATGGCTGGGTCATATGGTACATCTAGTTCTAGATCCTTGAGGAATTGCCATACTGTTTTCCATAATGGTTGAACTAGTTTACAATCCCACCAACAGTGTAAAAGTGTTCCTATTTCTCCACATCCTCTCCAGCACCTGTTGTTTCCTGACTTTTTAATGATCACCATTCTAACTGGTGTGAGATGGTATCTCATTGTGGTTTTGATTTGCATTTCTCTGATGGCCAGTGATGATGAGTATTTTTTCATGTGTCTGTTGGCTGTATGAATGTCTTCTTTTGAGAAATGTCTGTTCATATCCTTTGCCCACTTTTTGATGGGGTTGTTTGTTTTTTTCTTGTAAATTTGTTTGAGTTCTTTGTAGGTTCTGGATATTAGCCCTTTGTCAGATGAGTAGATTGCAAAAATTTTCTCCCATTCTGTAGGTTGCCTGTTCACCAACTTATTTTAATGGCAAAGCAGGCAGCTTAGCTATGGTTGTTGTGAAGTACACAACAAAAGTTTCTCGTAAGATGTGTTAGGCAGGGACTCACGGACTTACATTTTGTTACTCTCATTGAATCCTCCCATCTGGAAGGTGGTAGGACTGAGACCCTAGCCCACCACTATCTTATTCCAGCAACTTTTTTTTTTCTTTTCTTTTTGGCATGACAGCAATCTGCCTAGTGAATCAAAAGAGGTTAGTGTTGAAGGAGCTAAATGAGGAATAAGAGTTTGGGGATGGAGAATTTAACAGAAAAATGCTGTGATGAAGAAAGGAATCTAAAGATTTGGTTTTGTTTAAATTATTGAATACGGATAGGTGATAATATGTGATGTTCCAAAAAACAGTAATAAAGAAGGAAAGGTAATACAGGAGTCTAGCAAAAGACCTGAGACACATAGTTCTGATGGCTTTTCCAGGAGATTTGATGCCAAAAAGATTTTTGGTTTGGCAGGACAGTGGCTGTGAGGAATGATTTATCACTACTGCTTTAAGATAGGAAAGGTGGGGTCTTTTTTTGTGAGCCATGGGAAGAATTAAGCCCCTCTGAGGCAGTGGTCCCAGTTTGTCTGTAAATGAGAATCACTTGGGGAAATTTACACAAATGCCCAGCCCTACCTCAAATTTTCTTGTGATAGACTTGAGGTGAAACTTCAGTAGTGGTAGCTTCAGTAGTTTGCTAAAGGTCCCAGGTGATTCTAATGTGCAGTCAGAATCAAGAATCCTGCTCTAAAGGGATTAATAATCAAAGGAAAGTGGAAATGATCATGAAAGAGTTACATATTAATGAGCAAAATAATCAGCAATTTTCTTATATTTGTAGGAAATTTTATATATAGCAAATATACCTATATAAACCAGAAATACTCATTTTTTAATTTCTATTTTAGTAGTATTCCTGATGTTAAAATTTGCTTAAAAGAGAATGTAAAAAAACAGCAGATGCTTTTGGGTAACTGTATACAGGTGAAGTGTTTTTTTTCTATTCCTTCATATGTTTTGTTTCTTTCAAAAACAGACTTTGTGCTAATTCTATAATCAGACTATACAAATAAGACACAAAGCAAAATCCACATATTGAACCATTATATATATAATATAGAAATATATACCTATAATTACATGATAATTTGAGAGTTGTTCATATAAGAAAAGATCATTTAAACATAGTAACTGTTCAGACTTTTAAAATTAATTATTGACTTTAAATATCACTCACCTTATCAATAAAAAATGCATTCATGTGGTCACCAAATGCTAGTGACCACTGCACAATTTTTATTTATTTTTTCACTCACTACAATGCCTGTAGGCAGGTGCTTTCATCAACTCCCTCTTATAAGTGAGGAAATAAAAGTATAGGGGACTTAATTGCCCAGGATCAAGAGGCTGTGAAATGGCAGAGGTGAGATTTTATTCAGTCTTGCACTATAGCATAGGCAATATTCTGTACTCTCTGATATTAATGTGCCTACTTGATTTAGGAACCCTTCAGAAAACACATGGAGGTCAGTACTCATTTCATCTGGAAATCTTGCCCACTTAATGTTAAGGTAAGCACCTAAGCTGTAGTTGATGCCAGCTACACAGCAAAACTTCTACCTGAAATAATGAATAATAAAAGAAATTCAACAGCCACTGTGGAGAACAGTATGGAGGCTCCTCAAAAAACTGAAAATTAAACTCTTGTATGATCCAGCAATTCCACTGCTAGGTGTTTACCCCAAAGAAAGAAAATCAGTACAATGAAGAAATATACTCCCATGTTTATTGCAGCACTTTTCACAATAGCCAAGATTTGGAATCAAGTGTCCATCTACAGATGAATGAATAAAGAAAATGTAGTACATACAGACAATGGGATATTATCCAACCATAAAATATAAAATCCAGACATTTGCAACAACACAGATGGAAATGGAGGGCATTATGTTAAGTGGAATAAGCCAGGCATAGAAAGATAAATGTAGCATGTCCCCACTCATGTGGGAGCTAAATTTAAAACAATTGAACTCATAAAGATAAAGGGCAGAATGATGGTTACCAGAGACTGGGAAGGTTAGTGGGCAGGGAGGGGAAAGTGGGGATTGTGAATGGGTGCAAAAATATGGCTAGATAGAATGACTAAGATTCAGTGTTTGATAGCACAATGGGGTGACTATGGTCAACAATAATTTATTGTGTATTTTAAAATAACTAAAAGAGTAGAATTGAAATGTTCTCAACACATAGAAATTGTAAATGCTTGAGGTAATGGATACCTCAATTACCCTGATGTAATAATTATACATTGCATATGTGTATCAAAATATCACATATACCCAATAAATACATACACGTAATATGTACCCATAAAATTTTTTAAAAAATCAATGGCAGGTTTCTTATCACAGTGACATGGGTTACTTTTATAAACAGTAAAAAGTTTTAAAAATAACCTCAAATCTACAATAGTTGCTGAATCTTAAACTTGCCACACATTGAATATTCAGTGCAGAGAGTTAAGAGCTATTTTCCACTTAAATAACAACAATTCGAGGAAGTGGTGGTGATCAGTCATCATTAGCCTTCACCTTACTTTAATAGCCATTTAGTAACAACAGAGATAAATTTTATAGGTGCTAATTGAGCCTGCAAGAAACCTTTGAAGCTCTCCCACTAGCTTAGGACTTTTTCTTTGAAGCCTTGTTTTAACTAAAGTGCCCCAGTAAAAACCTGGGAAAAATATACTTTAGAGAAAAAGATGCAGGTAAAAACCTTTGCACTATATGAATAATTGTAAAACTATGGTTTAGTGACTGTGAGCAAAACAAACCTGACCAGTACTTGACCACAAAGGACTCCCCGAGTTACTCTAAAAGTTTTTTGAGGAAGTACTTAAGAAGATTTTGAATGTGTTATCAGTCTATTCTCTTAACATTAGGAAGAGAGGAGAAAACAGCCTACATATTTACAGCACGATACAGTTTTCATAACTCATTTGATCCACATGAAAACCTTACATGATCTGAAGATCAAACAGGTAAAATAACTCACCCAAGGTCACCCTGCCAATGAATAGAAAAACTGGAATTCAATTAAGAGAACTAGAGCAAGGTTCCTTTCACTATGCCGTAGCTGCCTTGCACATTCACTGTATTGTTGAGTTAGAGAAGTTGAATTAGAACAAGTAAGGAAATGAGGTACAAGTCTAGACATAGAAGACCTAAGAAGAAAGTGAGGAGATGTTTTAAAAGTACACTAGTCCTAAGCATTTACATTCTAGTTAAGCTCCAGGTTGACTAATATCCAATAAAAAGCCAGGCCTAATGAGAACAAAATAAAATCATACACAAGAATCTTTATTTTGACCCAGGAATTATTCCAAGCTTGTTTCCCACCCATTTGCTTCCACCTTCTTTCTTCACTGGCTGTCCATGGTCCATGGTCTTCATATCATTTACAAGTTGTGAATTTGGGAGATAGCAAAAAAAAAAGAAAGAAAGAAAAAGCAGTGTTCTAGAGAAAAACAGAGTGGGCTGGTTGGAAGATGACACCTTGGAATGGAATGGTGCAGAATTGACTTTGCCAAGGAGAAGGAGAGAAATGACTTCATTTCATCATAACTATGCTTGAAAGAATGGAGTAGATGACCCCTTACAGCCACTTCCACTTGCCAGATTTCATATGCAAAATTACTCCTTTTTAATCCCTCAGAACACTGGAAAGGTTTCAAAAGACAAATAATCTCAGCACATTCTGTCCTTTGAGAACTGTGGATGAAAGGGGCACATAAATTTCTGTTACTAGTTACATGCAGTAATTTTAGTTGGATTTCCTTGATGCATCACCCCTTTTGTAGTATTTCTCAGGGAGTATGCATATGTGTGAGAGAGTGTGTGTGTGTGTGTGTGTCTGTACGTGTGTGTGTCTGTGTGTGTCTAAGTGGTTTTGACCTTAGGATTCTCTTTGATTTATAGCAGCTCAGCTCTGTAAGTTATGCTGGGATGGTTTCAGAGTCTGTTTGTTCTGGCATCCCAATAAAGCTTTGCTTCCCATGGCAACTCCAGCCTACGAAGCAAGGCCTCAGGGAAAATACAGCTTTCATTGCCAGAATGAAGCAATAGCACTTTTGGGGTGCTATTTTGTTGGGTGGTGTATTAATTCTTAAGCAGCTCCACTCATGGAAGACTGAAAAAACTTTACAGTCTGAATATTGCCACAGAAAGCAGCAATCTCAGTTTCTCTCAAACAAGTTAATTGATTTTGTGAGACTTTATTTAATTTGGGGTTTTTCAGGTACTGTCTGCACAGTAGCAAGATCGTGGGACATGACCTTAATGAGTGGTTCCAACATACGCATGTTCCCTTCTAAACAGTCTTCCCCTTTATAGTCTCAACTTCAAAGTTTAACCTAAGGTCAATTTTTGACTCTCACTGATGCTCTTCCCTGCTTGTTTTCAAAACGAACCTGTGTTTCTCAGCCTTGGGTGAATTACCCAGGGAGCTTCCAGTAAATACCAATGCCCAGACCCTACCATTAGAGATTCTAATTTAGTGGTGGCATGGGGCAGGGTTTGGGATATCAATAGTTTTCAAAGGTCCCCAGGATATTTTAATGTGCAGCCGGTGTTAAGCACCATTGATCTGGTTCATTTTCTTTGAGGTCCTGAGAAGGGAAGTAACTTACTTAAGGTCATTAAGCAAATAGGTTTATTTTTGACCACACATGTTGACTTGTGGTTGATTAAAATGCCTATGCGTAGTTAATTGTTCTCTGTTATTATCTACATAACGTTTATGCTGTTTACATTGTAAATCAGGTAGTCCGTGGTAGTTGAGTCCCAAAATACAAGGTGTTGACTTCCATTGCATGTTATACCCACCAGAATCTGCCAGTTGCTGTTAGGAGTGTGACTATGGCTAGGAGAGGAGAAAAAATGGTGCCAAGGTAGCAGACCACACTGCATTTCCTGACAACATGTCTTCTGTATTGGAAAGCTGACTTATTTCAGTGGTAAACAGAGCTCCTGGGTATTTAATGAAATTATTCTCAGTATGGCCTGGTGATGAAGATGCTCTAGTGGGCTCTGAATACTCCTGACCTCACTTCTGTATTGTTCAGGTAGGTCTAAGTGTGTCACAGAATGTGAGACTTTGGCAGCGTTGTAAGCCAACTAGTTCATGATTACGCTAGTCTTGTGCCAAGAGCTCTCAGCTTATCAGTGTGTTTGTGGTTGAAGTCCAAAAATAAGTACACATTTTACTTTCTGTTGTTGCTTCTGTGTGATATTTGCTAACAAATAAAATCATTTTCGGTAATGATTTTTTTTGTAACTTTTTAACGTATTTTTACATATTATGTATATTACATAAATGTAATTTTCTATTAAAAGGTTTATTTCAACACCATAACACAATGTCTAAATGTATGTTCTTATTTGTTTACCTTTGATTTTTTCTTTTACTACAAAAATTAACCATTTAGCTAAAATTACTGTTAATGTAATATGAATAAATTTAATTTAGATAAATTTGGTTTACATTAAGAATGTATAAGATTGCTTTTATAAACCTACACACACACACTCACACACGTGAATAAGAATGTAGCTTTCTGGAACTATAATTGTGTTCATATGAAGAATGCTACTTATAGCTGCCCAGCGACTTTGCTTCTAAAGGGAAACAGATTCAGAAGCAGAAGTTTCAAAAAGAGAGAATTTACATTAACACTTGGCTTCTTATTGCCTCCATCAATACTGTTTCCCTCCCCTCAACAAACAGACAACTTCACTGAAAAAGGAGGGAACTCCCTAGAACTTCTACTCTTCTAGCCAGTGCCCCCAAGTCTCTTTGCCCCAATCTTTTGCCTTCTATGTCCAAATGACCTGCATATTTCCACATACAAAGATACAAACATTTAGAGAGTTATACCAGATTTCTCTCACTGAATGGAAAAGCTAGAAGGTCTCTTAGAGAAAATGTAATAAGATCTCTGGGCCGGGTGCAATGGCTCACGCCTGTAATCCCAGCATTTGGGGAGGCTGAGGAGGGCAGATCACCTGAGGTCAGGAGTTCAAGACCAGCCTGACCAACACAGTGAAACCCTGTCTCTACTAAAAATATAAAAATTAGCTGGGCATGGTGGCGGATGCCTGAGGCTGAGGCAGAAGAATCACCTGAACCCAGGAGGCAGAGGTTGCAGTTAGCTGAGACCATACCATTGCATTCCAGCCTGGGCAATAAGAGTGAAACTCTATCTCAAAAAAAAAAAAAAAAAAAAAAAATCTATGTACTTTGCCTACCCTTCCCTACCCTACCATCTGTTCTCATTTCACAGATGAAATGTCTGAGGCTCAGGGAAGTTAAGTGACTTGCCCATACTCAAGCTGGGTGAAAACCTAGGGCTCAAATAGTCTTAGGAGTTCTATTTCTCTGCTTTATAAAATGAAATTATTATAATAAAAAATTAGCTAAATGTTAATGTAATAGCTCCAATGTGCTCTTCAGGATTGTTTTATGTGTATAATACATGTACATTAATCCTGTGTACATAATTCACTTGTTTAACTCTTGGTTATCCATACTCATAGAAGCAACACTCCTTTTGATAGGCATCAGTTGTTGAGTAGAACACCAAAGATCATTGGAGCTTGAAGGCACACTTGGTATCACTACTCCAACACACCTATTAGCCGGGAAACATAGACCTAAAGAAGGCATGCAAATTCTCAAAATCACTCAAATGTTAAGGAAGCTTCCAGAATATGAGCAATTAATCTTGTTTTATCTTAGGCTTAATATTTTCAGAATTCCATGATAAATAGTGTGAAAATTGTGACTACCAAGTATGTCACAAGAGAAAAAGAGAAAGCTTCTAACAAAAGTCCAGAAGTGTGACTTGAGTCCTCTTAGTGATCTCGGACAAACATCTCTCGGCTTGTCAACTCCACCAACTGTCAAATGGGCCAATAGAGTAGAAAACCTTTACAGTTCTGCTTTTTTCTGAAACCCTTTCTTTTCAATGAAACTGGCAGCTTTGAGAACCAGTCAGTTGACTGTGATTACTGAATGATGGGAGAGAAAACTCTATATTAAGCCATGCTCCACTGCAGAAGTATTTTTTCCAGGTTAAGAAGGGCTATGGAGCAATGCAGTTGGAGCACTGATGTAATTACTAATGTCCATCAAGTGTGCAGGCTTTCCCTTTTGGTTCTCTAGATAGAGGATATGTGAGTCTCAAAAGTACAAAAAGGGGAAGCTGGGCACAGTGGCTTATGCCTGTAATCCCAACACTTTGGGAGGCTGAGGCAGGAGAGTTGCTTGAACCTAGGAAGCAGAGGTTGCAGTGAGCCCTGATCACACCACTGCACTCCAACCTGGGAGACAAGAGTGAAACTGTCTCAAAAAAAAAGCACAAGAAGGGGAAAAAAAGAACAAGAGAAGCTCTTGAGGTTAAAGCACCTTACACTTCATACACATAATTCTTTTTTGGTGAATATTTTGTTTTCCTAAAAAGTAAGGGCATCTTAGAAGAGGCCTCTTTGTGAATAGTCTCTTTAGAGGAAAGGGGGTAAATAAAAGCACCAAGTCTCCAAATTACAGATAATCTGGAGACCATGCTCTCACAAGCTCAATTTATCAAGAGCAATGAGGAAATACTTCCTAATCTTCAACTCAGGGTGATTTAGGCCCAGAGCTCTTGAGAAAGTAAGGTGGGTGTAACCTAGTCTATGTGACTGGTTCTTCATGGGGTTTAAAATGGCTCAGGAGAGAAAGTGCAGACGATGGCAACCTCACCTGTGGTGACTTAGCTGTCTCAGAGCTTACACATTCTAATGAATGCTCTGGAAGGAAAAGGCCCCAGGTGATCTGCAAAGTAGCTTTTAGGGTCAAAATGTTCCTACGATGCTGCTGGTTATACTTTCTGGCACAGATAAAAAGTGCACTTATAACACTGAATGCAAATAGCCTACTCTTGCATCAGGTCCCTTTCATCAGAGCCAGTGGTCCTATCAATTCGAGGAATTTCGTTTTTGGTATCCTGAATAGTGAGGATAAAAAAAAACCCGGTGTTTTTTGCTCCCAAGGGCTGGAAGAGTTTTTCACCCAGGAGCCAAATTTGTCTTTCTGTTGTAGATGACAGGGTGAGTGTAGGTGTTTGTTTTACATTAGGATGACAAGCTGTGCATACCTTTCTGAGGCGAGGTCTGGGTGTACTGGGGTGTGTCCCAGAGGAAGTCAATGTTCAGAGCTTTATTTTGTGTGTGTGAGCTATTCAGTTTAATTATACCCATGCTGCTAACTTGCTTTTTATTATTACTCTTATTCACTTTAATATTCCCTTCCCTTGGCTAAGCATAAAGAGAAGGTTCGTTTATTATTTGAACAGCTTTACATTTATGATGCCCCATTAGTTTGCAAAGCTGGCGACTTCACTGTGAAAGCGCTGTAATAATACTCAGGGAAGATGAGCTCTAATCCTGCTTCTAGCTTGGGGCGCAGGAGCTTTGGAATTGCTCAGAATTTAAAGGCACTTCACTGACATGAGGGAGGAAAGGGATAAAACAGGGCAGAAGGGAGGAACTGGGGATCATAGGAATAAGACTGACAGTACATATGTCTCTGTTCAGTTTTAAATTTTGGTAAGTAGAATAACAGATTATACATTGACATTTTGAGAACAGCAGCTGTCAAAACTGTCAGTCAAAAGGAGATTGATTCCATTCAATTATTTGTTGGACCAAGAAGTTTAGAGACGGGAAAGAACTATGAGGCCATGCAACTCATTTAAAGTCCCTCTGCTTTGGCAAATTTATTTAAGATCAGCATCTGAGGGCAAAATAAACGTTTATTATTATTTCATGTTGACACAATAGCAAAGATAAAGAAGAACAATATTGTATTAGGCCATTCTCTCATTGCTCTAAAGAAATACCTGAGACTGGGTAATTTATTTTTTAAAAAGTGGGGGTGGGTGTTTAATTGGCTGAAGGTTCTGCAGGCTGAACAGGAAGCATAGCAGCATCTACTTCTGGGGGAAGACTTGGCAAGCTTCCCATGATGGTGGATGGGGAAGGGAGAGTAGAATAGGCATGTCACATGGCCAGAGCAGGAGCAAGAGAGAACAAGGGGGAAGGTACTACACACTTTTAAATTACTAGATCTTATGAGAACTCAATCGCTATCACAAGGACAGTACTAAGGGGGATGATACTAAACCATTCATGAGAAATCCACCTCCATGATACAGTCACTTCCCACTATGCCCCTACCTCCATCATGGGGGATTACATTTCAATATGAGATTTGGGCAGGCACACACATCCAAACTGCACCAAGCATCCATGTATTTATTCAATAGTCTTTCATCCCACCCCCACTGATCGTGGACCAAGTCAGGATCTATGTTCTGATGATACATAGATGTGATAAGTGCTAAACACTGGTGATTTGTAATTGGTAAAACTCAATTCCTGTCCTCAAGGAGTGCACCATCTTTTATGGTAGTCAGCTGTGAGCCAATAATGCAAATGTCCTGTGATGAGTGAAGTCACTCAAAAGGTGTGTACCAGCGACTGACGTGGAAACCAGTAGCTAATATTATGCTTACACTTTACCTGCAGGCTGCAAGGCACAAATAGGTACTCTCTTGCCAGGATCAGTAAGTAAATGGAAGAACAGCCCTGAGTTCCATGTCTGCTGATTCTTCGCTTTTGTTGACTGTGTTTTCAAAATGTGAGCTGCAAAATGAAAATATAAGTGCCTTCTATTTTGGGCAAGAGAGAGATTACACTATACAGTCTCACATATTGATTCCTATAGTTTTGTGCCCTGTACCTCAACTCTTCTGCCACTAAAATAGAGAATGCTAATACTGCCTTTCTTCACAAAGCATGCAGATGAACTAATATGTGTTTTGAAGAGCCTAAAATATCTTTAAAATTATCTGAAAAGATGTAATTTATCTTTTATTTTTTTGAGAAGGAGTCTTGCTTTGTTGCCCAAGCAGGAGTGCAATGGCACCATCTCGGCTCACTGTAACCTCTGCCTCCTGGACTCAAGAGATTCTCCTTCCTCAGACTCCTGAGTAGCTGGGACTACAGGCATGCACCACCACATCTGGCTAATTTTTGTATTTTTAGTAGAGACAGGGTTTCACCATGTTGGCCAGGCTGGTCTTGAACTCATGACCTCAAATGATCTGTTCATCTTGGCCTCCCAAAGTGCCGGGATTACAGGCATGAGCCACCGGGCCCAGCTTGAAAAGATGCAGTTTATCATGTTAATAACAGGACGAATTCAGAATTGTAGAGCTGGAAGGCCTTTAGAGAACTTTTAGTCCAACTTTAGTCCTCAAATTTTAGCATGCGTCAGAATCACCTGAAGGGTGTCAAGAGCAGATTTCATGGCCCATCCGCAGCATTTCTGATTCAGTAAGTACATGGTGGGGCATGGGAATTTGCATTTCTAACAAGTTTCCAGGTGATGCTGATGCTGCTGGTCTGAAAACCATACTTTGAGAACTACTGATCTTGTCCATCCCCTTTAGTGTAAAGATGAGATCACTGAGCAAACACTGCCTTTCCTGCCAACCCACCCCAAATAAACACAATCTAATTAAAGACTGTAGTTTTGCTACACAAAAATGGCTTTACGACAAATCTCCTGACTGCTCTTTTAACCAAGTCTCAAACAAAAATACCCTTCTAAAGAGAAGAAATTGGAGCCAATGTAATTTTATTTTTCAACTTTAATAAAATAACTTGTGTGGCTTACTTAATTCACTCCTTCCCAATGACAGATGTCTGAAAACTGATTGGAAACTTCGAGAAATTCGTTTAATGTCTCTGTGTTTTTATTCTTTCCATCTGTAAAACGGGGTCAGCTGTATTGTGCCTCATGTGCAAATCTGTGTGCGGTGAGGTTTAGCGGGTAAGTGACTGTAAAACATGTTGCAGATGGATGTGTTATGGGGGAATGCTTAATATCAAAGTGAGATGTCATTTTCTTTCGCTCTGCATCTGTAGTTTGTAAAACAAATGCTTCTAAATTCACAGTATTTTTCTCACATGTACTATTTTTTCCAGGGTGATATTTTCTCAAAGACTCATGCTGACTTAAGCTTCTGGAACCTTGTGGGTGGATCTGCTAAATTAAAGACTTGTATTTAAATTTTCTGCATAACACTTGTGGGCTGAATGCATCACAGTGACTGAGGAAAGTAGAGAGTTTTCTAGTCCTGAGAGGCATGAGTAGAACTCTGTTGGTCAGAGAACTATGAATCCAGCAAAATTTTAAGCCATTACTTGTCCAAAATGAATAAACAGATGCATCCCTGGTTAAAAAAATCTCAAACCCTGGAAGAAAATTCTCAGACACAGTGAAATATAAAGCTAGCTAGTTAGATAACGGGTGGATAGATAGATGGATGATTAGATAGATAGGGATAGAAAAACAGATAACGGTATAGAGATATACATATGAATATACAGATTATCAAGAACACAGTATTTTTTGAAAGAAATTACAAAGAGAGGGAGCAAGATGGCTGACTAGACGCAGGTGGCATGTGTCTTCTCCATGGAGTGTAACCAGAATAGGGAGTAGATACTTTTTGAACAGATTGTCTAGGAGAGAACACTAGGATTCACCACAGCACAGACAGGAAGACCAAAAGTAAGTAGAGATTGAGGCAGCATGACTAGCCAGGGACTGACTGAGAGTCGGAATAGAAAACAACTGTCAGAGTGAAAGCCCCAGCTCTCTGAAATGGGCTTTTATGAGCTTGGATATGAGAGAAAACCTTGACCCACTAGGGCCTCAGGACTTATATACAGAGCTGCTGAAAGATTGCACGAAACGTTGCTTCCAGAAGAGGAGCCCACATGGAATCCCACAGGCGTCCAGGCATAGAAAAGCCTCAGCTAGGCACCACCTTGAAAGTCTAGATATAGGGTATCCACGAAAATGGCTGCTGTCATTGTGCTGCTCCATGGAGGGAGAGGGGAGACCAGGAGCTCGCCTGGGAGGTCTCTACCACCCTGTTGTCAAATGTTTTTGAGACAGAGACATGAGCACACTTCACTCACCATAACTTCTTGCCCATGCTACTTTCCTGGGAGGGACCCTACCCTCTCTGGTCCCAGGGTCACTATGCCATTTTGAGAATTTAACACTGGGCTGTGCCCCACCGTCACACTGAGTTTGGGCTGACACAGCTGCAGCTACCACCTAGCCAATGAGGAACAGGGAAACAGGGCTATCCTTTGCACATTTGGACAATGTCCACTGTCCTGTAACAGGCCGCTGTGAAACTGAGACACAAGCAGACTATCCACTATTCTCTCCAGAGCTTCTTGCCTATGCTGCTTGCATGGGTGGTGCCACTCCCTGGTGGTCTCAGGTCTAAGACACCCTTTTGGGAATTTAATGCTGAGCTGTGCCCCACCCTCAGGCTGAATTCAAGTGGATATGGCTGCAGCCACCAGCCATGGAGGAACAGGGAAAGCAGGCTATTCTATACAGCTAGGACAATACTCACTGCCTTACAGCAGGCTGCTGTGAGACTGAGATGCAAGCAGATCACACTCCCCCAATCTCTTGCCCACGGTGCTTGCCTGAGAAAGGCCCCACCCTCTCTAGTCACAAGTCCACAGCTGGTGCTATTTTGAGAGATTAACTCAACTGGGCTGTGCCCCACACTTGAGCTGAGTTTGAGGCAACATGGCTGCAGCTGTCACCCAGTCAGAGGAGGAAAAAGGGAAACCAAGTTCCCCAAAGCACACTTAGGACAATACCCATTACCCCACTACAAGTAGCTTTGGGATTGGGCACTAGCCTGCCCAACCGTCACAGCTTCTAACAACACCAACACAGGCTACCTGGGTTTTAGTGGGTTGCTCCAGTGCTACTGCTATCACTCATACCACAACAGTTGCCCAGGAACTTGAGAACCTATTAAAACACCTGGCCCATGGATTCCACTACTAGCTTCTGAGCAAGCCACTCGGAGGCCCAAGAATCAGCCCTTAGGACCCATTAACACTGGAACCAGAGTGAACTGCTATGGGACTTAAAAATGGGCACATCTCCCCACTGCTACCTCCGGAGCCCAAAGACTGGCTGGGTTGGAATTGAAGTCCCCAACTAAACTTCATTACAACATCAATTTATAACCGGACCCTAAGTCACCAAGAAAATCAGATACCACTTGCCCTGTATAATGTTGAAGAAGTAATACAAATATCATGCTATCAAGGGCACCCAAAATAAAAGCTAAAATATCTTAACCACATACCTATATCTTTTGCAATTTCAAAAAGTTGGAGCAAGTGATTGCTACCCAGATAAACGGATATCAATGGAAGGGCACAGAAAATATTAAAAAATGGGGAAATATGACACCACCAAAGGACCACAACAATTTGTTCACCAACAGGTCCCAATCAAAAATAATTTCTAAACATGCCAGATAAAGAATTCAAAATATTGATTTTAAAGAAGCTTAATGAGATTCAACAGAAATATGAAAACAAATACAAAGAAATAACAAAATCAACTCAGTATATGAATAAAAAATTATCCAAGGAGAGAGATCTTTAAAAAAAGGAGCAGAAATTCTGGAAGTGAAAAATTTATAGGAGGAAATACAAAATACATTCAAAAGCTTCAATAAAAGACTAGACTGAGCAGAAGAATCTCAAACCTTGGAGACACTGTTTTTGAAATCAACCAATCAGACAAAAATAAGGAAAAAATAATAGTAAAGAATGAACAAAGTACTTGAGATGTCTGGAACTATATAAAGTGATTGAACTTATGAATTACCAGTATTCACAAGGAAGAAGAGAGAGGAAAAGTTTAGAAAACCTATTTAAGGTAATAATTGATGAAAACTTCCCAAGACTACCAAGAGAGTTAGACATTCATATACAGAAGGCCTATTGCTCCCTAGGCAAACATATTGCAAAAAGACTTCACTGCAGTATATTATATTCAGAATATCTAAAGTAAAATAAAAGAAAGAGTGTTAAAATTAGCAGGAGAAAAGCATCTAGTTCCCTATAAAGGAAATCCCCTTGGATTAATGGTGAACTTTTCAGTAGAAATGTTACAGGCCAGAAAAGAATGGAATGGCATTTTCAAAGTGAAGGGAAAAAAATTGTCAGTCTAAAATTTTTATCCTGCCAGAATAAGCTTCATAAATGAAGGGGAAATAAAGTATTCCCCAGATAAGAAAATGCTGAGAGAATCTGTCAACAGACTGGAACTATAGAAAATTCTCAAAGGGGTCTTACACATGGAAATGCAAGGTTGATATTCAACATAACAAAAATACATGGAAATATAAATGCATTAGTTCATTTTCACACTACTGTAAAGAAATGCTTAAGTCTGGGTAATTTATAAGGAAAGAGGTTTGATTGACTCACAGTTTTGCATGACCATGGAGGCCTCAGGAAACTTACAATCATAATGAAAGGGGAAGCAGTCACCTTCTTCACAAGGTGGCAGGAGAGAGAAGAGTGAGCAAAAGGAGAAAAGCCCCTTATGAAACTGACAGATCTTGCAAGAACTATCACAAGAAGAGGATGGGGGAAACCATCCCCATGATCCAGTCACCTCCCACCAGGTCTCTCCCTAGACAGATGGTGATTACAATTCAAGATGAGATTTGAGTGGGGACACAAAGTCTAACCATATCAATAAACCTCACAATTCTCATAGAATGTCCACACAAAGGAGGAAGAAAAAAGAATCAAATGGCAACATGACAGAATTTCATCAAACCACAAAGACAAAAAGACACAGAAAAAGAAAGCAACGAAAAATTTATGAAACAACTTGAGAAGAATTGACATTATGGCAGGAAAAAAAAGTCTTCCATATCAACGTTAACTTTAAATATAAATCGATTAAATACTCCACTTAAAATATACACATTGGCAGAATGGATTGAAAAACACCATCCAACAATATGGTGCCTATAACAAACTCACCTTGCTTGTAAAGACACATGTACACAGAAAGTAAAGGAATGGAAAAAATATTCCATAGGAACAAAAACCAAGAGCAGGTAGGAATACTTCCATCAAATCAAAAACAGGTTTTTTTTAAATTAAAAAAATTTTTAAATACATCAAGTCAAAATAGTTTTAAAAAGACAAAGAAGGCCATTATACAATAATAAATGACATATATAATATATATAATCATAAAAGACAAAGAAAGTCATTATATAATTATAAAAAGATCAATTCAGTGAGAGGATATAACAATCCTAAATATATATATACCCATATAGAAGAACTCAAATTACAAAACAAATATTACCAGATCTAAATAAAGACAGACAGCAATACGGTAATAGTGGGAGGACATTAACACCAGACTCACAGCACTAGATAGGTCATTGAGAAGGAAAATTAACAATGAAAACTGAACTTTAAAACAAATGGACTTAAAAGATGTTTATGGAAAATTCTACCTATATTTTTATTATTCTTTTTATCAGAACATGGAATATTCCCCAATATAAACCATGTTAGGCAACAAAACAAGTCTTAGCACATTTTTAAAAGTAATCAAAATCATATCAAGTATCTTCTCAGTCCCCAGTGGGATAAAGCTAGAAATCAATACAAAGAGGAGCATTAGAAACTATACAAATACATGGGAATTAAACAGAAGGCTCCTGAATAATCATTGGGTCAAGGAAGAATTAATTTCTCCATTCATTACTTAATGTATCCATTCTAGTGATAAACATTTAAAAAATTTTTGAAATGGATAAAAATGAAAACACAACATACCAAAATCTGTGGGATACAGCAAAAGAAGTGCTAAGAGGGAAGTTCATAGTGTTAAATGCCTATGTCAAATAAGTAGAAAGATCACAAATTAACAACTTTATGTTGCACCTCAAGGAATTACAAAAACAAGAGCAAACCAAAAGTTAGCAGAAGAAAATAAATAAAAAAATCAGAGTAGAACTAAATAAAATAAAGAGAAAAAAATTACAAAGGATCATCAAAGTGAAAAGTTTGTTCTTCAAAAACATAAACAAAATTGATAAACCACTAGTTAGATTAATGAAGAAAAGAATAGAGAAAATTCAAATAAACACAATCAGAAATGAAAAAGGAGACATTATAACTGACACCACAGAAATTCAAAATATCATCAGAGACCATTATAAACAACTCTATGCTCACAAACCAGAAAATGTAGAGAAAATAGATAAATTCCTTATAACATACAACCTCCTGAGATTGAACCAGGAAGAAATAGAATTCCTGAACTATAATGTAGCAAGATTGAATTGGTAATAATTAAAAAAAAAAAAAAACTCTCCCAACAATCACAACACCACACAGCCCAGACCTAGATGGATGAACAACCAAGTTCTACTACTCATACAAACAATAACTAATACCAATCCTCCTAAAACTATTCCAGAACATCAAGGAGGAAGGGAGTCTTCCTAACTCATTCTCTGAGGCCAGTATAACTGACACCAAAACTAGACAAGGACACACCACCATCAAAAAAGAAAACTGCAGATAAAAACTCCTGATGATCATAGATGTAAAAATCCTTATGAAAATATTAACAAATACAATCCTACAGCACATCAAAATGAAAATACACCATGATCATTTAGGATTTATCCCAGGGATGTAAGGATGATTCAACATACACAAGTCAATAAACATAATTATTAAGGACAAAAACCATATAATCATCTCAATAAACACATTTTAAAAATTGATAAAATTCAGCAGCCCTTTATGATAAAAGTTTGCAACAAATGAGGCATAGAAGGAGCATATCTCAACATAATAAAGGCTATATATGAAAAATACACAAATAACAACATTCTTACAGGGGAAAAGTTAAAGGCATTCCCTCTAAGAACTAGAACAAGACAAGAATGCTTACTTTTCACCATTCTCATTCGACAGGTCCTCTTCAGAGCAATCAGGGAAGAGAAAAAATAAAAGGCATCTGACTTAAAAAATAAGAAATCAAATTATCCCTATTTGCTAATGATATGATCTTATATCTAGAAAACTCTAAATACTCCACCAAAAATCTCTTAGATTTGATAAATGGATTTAGTAAAGTTTCAGGATACAAAATTTATATACAGATAGTAGCATTCCTATACACCAATAGTGTTCAAGCTGAGAGCCAAATCAAGCAGGCAATTTCATTTATAACAGCTAAAAAAATTAAAATGCCGAGGCATATGTTTAACCGAAGAGGTAAAAAAAAAAAAAGACCTCTCTAAGAACTACAAAATACTGATGAAAGAAATTGTAGATGACCCAAACAAATGAAAAAATATCCGATACTCATTAATTAGAGGAATCAATGTTGTTAAAATGACCATGCTTCCCAAAGCAATCCACAGATTCAGTGCAATGCTTATCAAATTAGCAATGTCATTTTCTCCCAGAACTAAGAAGAATAAACCTAATAAATTACTATGAAATTTGTTCATAGGAAACAAATCTTAAGCAAAAAGAACAAAACTGGAGGCATCACATTACCTGACTTCAAATTAATCTACAAGGCTAAAACAACCAAAACAGCATGCTACTGGTATAAAAACAGACAAGAAGATCAATGGAAACGAAGAGAGAACCCAGAGGTAAAGACACACATCTACAACCAACTCATCTTTGTCAAAGTCAACAAAAATATACACTCAAGAAATTACACTCCATTCAATAAACGGTGCTAGGAATACTGGATAGCTATATGCAGAATAATGAACTTGGACCTCTCATTATATAAAAAAATTAAGATGGATTAATAACTTAAATGTAAGACTTAAAACTATAAAAGTTCTGAACGAAAAGCTAGGAGAAACTCCTCTGGATATTGGTCTAGGCAAAGATTTCATGACTAAGAACTTAAACGCAGCAAACTCAACAAAAGCAAAAATAGAAAAATGAGATTTAATTAAAAGCTTTCTACACAGCAAAAGAAACAATTGACAGAGTAAACACACAACTTGCATGATGGGAAAAAATATTTGCAAACTATGCACTGACAAAAGGCTAATATCCAGAATCTGCAAGGAACTCAAATAACCAGAGAAAAATAATTACCATTTAAAAAATGGGCAAACAAGGAAATTTACAGATTCAACACTATTCCTATTAAACTACCAATGTAATTTTTCACAGAATTAGAAAAAACTATTCTAAAATTTCTATGGAACCAAAAAGAGTCTGAATAACCAAAACAACCCTAAGCAAAAAGAACAAAGCTGAAAGCATCACACTACCTGACTTCAAACTATACTACAAGGCTACAGTAACTAAAACAGCATGGGACCAGTACAAAAACAACACATAGACCAATGGAATAAAATAGAGAACCGAAAAATAAAGCTACACACTTACAGCCATCAGATCTTTGACAAAATTGACCAAAAATAGCAATGGGGAAAGCACTCCCTACTTAATCAATGGTGTGGAATAGCTAGCAATATGCAGAAGAAGGAAACTGGACCCCTACCTATCACTATATAAAAATGTAACTCAATATAAGATTAAAGACTTAAATGTAAGATGTCAACCTATAAAAATCCTGGAAGAAAATCTAGAAAACACCCTTCTTGATATCAATTTTGGCAAAGAATTTGTGGCTAAGTCCTTAAAAGCAATTGCAACAAAATCACATATTGATAAGTGGGACATAATAAACCAAAGGGATTCTGCACAGTAAGATAAATTATGAAAGAAGTAAACAGACAATATGCAGAATGGGAGAAAATATTCACAAACTATGTGTCTGACAAAGGTCCAGTCTGACAAAAGTCCAATATCCAGAATCTATAAGGAACTTAAATAATTCAACAAGCAAAAAACAAATAAACCCATTAAAAAGTGGGCAAATGTCATAAACGAACAATTCCAACATGACACACAAGGCCAAAAAGCATATGAAAAAATGCTCATCATCACCAATCATCAGAGAAATGCAAATCAAAACCACAATGAGCTACCATCTCAAAACAGTCAGAATGGTTATTAAAATATCAAAAAATAACAGATGTTGATGAGACTGTGGAGAAAAGGGGACACTTATACAATGTTGGTGGGAATGTACATTAGTCCAACCATTGCGGAGAGCAGTTGGAGATTTCTCAAAGACCTATGTATTGAATCACCATTTGAACCAGGAATTCCATTACTGGGAATATGCCCCCAAAAAAGTAAGTCAGTCTACCAAAAGGACATATGCACCTGTATGTTCTTTGCATCACTATTCACGGTAACGAAAACATGGAATCAACTAGATGCCCATCAACAGTAGAGAAGATTTTATATATAATACACACACACACACATGCGTGTGTGCACACACACACATATATGGACCTGTGCCTGGTAGTTCATGCCTGTAAGCCCAGCACTTTTGGAGGCCAAGGCAGTAGGATTGTTTGCGTCCAGGAGTTTGAGTTTGTGACAAACCTGGGCAACAGGCTTGTCTGTGTCTACCAAAAGTTTTTAAATTAGTGGGGCCTTTTGGAGCAAGCCTGTAGTCCTAGATACTCCAGAGACTGAGGTGGATGGATTGCCTGAGCCAGGAGGTCAAGGCTGCAATGAGCTGTGACCATACCACGGCACTCCAGTCTGGGAGACAGAGGGAGACCTTGACTCAAAAGGAAATAAAATAAAATGGAGTACACATACACCATAGTATACTATGCAGCCATAACAAAGAATAAAATCATATCCTTTGCAACAACATGGATGTAGCTGGAGGCCATTATCCTAAGCAAACTAATGCAGAAACAAAAAATCGAATACTGCATATTCTTATTTGTAGTGGGAGCTAAACATTGGGTACACATGGACATAAATATGGAAAAATAGACACTGGGGACTACTGGGTTGGAGGAGAAAGGGATGAGGGAAAGGGCTGAAAAACTACCTAGTGGATACTATGCTCACTACCTGGGTGGTGAGTTCAATCATGCCCCAAACCTCAGTATCATGCAATATACCTTGGTAACAAACCTGCACCCCCTGATTCTAAAATAAAAGTTGAAAAGGAAAAAAATGGGCAAAGAACATGAACAGACACTTTTCAAAAGAAGACATACGAGTGACCAACAGACATATGACAAAATACTCAACATCAGTAATCATCAGTAAAATGCAGATTAAAACTACAACTGGATACCATCTTACATCATTCTGATCATCTATTACTAAAGTCTAAACCCAATAGATGGTGAGGATGCAGGGAAAAGGGAACAATTTATTCTGTTGAGGGAATGTAAATTAGTACAACCTTTGTGAAAAATAGTATGGAGATTTTGCCCAAATAGAAAAATGTAATTATCATTTGCTCCAACAATGCCATTACTGGGTATATCTCTAAAGGGAATTAAATTACTATATAAAAGAAAACCCCTGCACTCATATGTTTATCACACTATTCACAATAGCAAAGACATGGAATCCACCTAAATGTCCATGAACAGAGGACACATACGTTTGTGTGTGTGTGTGTATACACACTCAGCCATAAAAAAGAATGAGTACTGTTCAACCATAGAAAAGAATGAAATTATATCTTTTGTAGCAACATGGATGGATCTAGAGGTCATTATCCCAAGTGAAATAACTCAGAAACAGAAAGTCAAGTGTCATATATTCTCACTTGTAAGTAGGAGCTAAGCAATGAGCACACATGGACATACAGAGTGGAAAAACAGACATTGGAGACTATACAATGTGGGAAGGGAGAGAGGTGTGAGGGTTGAAAAATTACCTATTGGGTACAATGTTTATTATTGGGGTTATGGGTACACTAAAAGCCCAGACTTCACCACTACACGATATGTACATGTAAGAAATCTGCACTTGTACACCATAAATATAAAAAATTAAAACGGGCAAGGCATGGTGGCTCAGGCCTGTAATCCCAGCATTTTGGGAGGCTGAGGCAGTGGATCACCTGAGGTCAGGATTTCAACACCAGCCTGGCCAACATGATGAAATCCCGTCTCTATTAAAAATACAAAAATTAGCCCAGCATGGTGGCAAGCATCTGTAATCCTAGCTACTCAGTAGGCTGAGGCAGAAGAATCGCTAGAACCCGGGGCGTGGAGGTCACAGTGAGCCAAGATCGTGCCATTGCATTCTACCCTGGGCAACAGAGCAAGACTGTGTCTCAAAACAAAACAAAGACAAAAAGAAAAAGAGAAACAAAACAAAACAAAAAAAAGGAAAGAAGTTATAAAAAGTATACTGGATATATGTTGTGATGGTCTAGATTTCAGTCTGGCTCTGTTACCTTGTATGTAATATTGAACATAAATCTGAGCTTCAGTTTACTCATCTATAAAATAGATTAATAACATCTCTCCTGCCTACTGTTAAGCCTATTATAAGATTCAAATGTAATAATAAAAATGAAAGCTCTTTGTAAAGTACTAAAATATTAAAGTCTTTTTCTTATCAATATTCTCCATTTTTAACTGATTTGCATTTTAGAAAGTAAACTTTATACTTTTATATTTGAATATTATTTGACCACATGCTTAAACTACTAATAAAGGTGATTGAAACTGAGAAATGAACTGAACTTCAATGTGCATTTATACTGTGTGTGTTTATGTGTAGGTGTACATATATATGTTTATGTTTGTGTGTGTGTATGTATGCATGCATACTTGTAGTTCAAAAGTAGTTTTCAGCCATAGAAATATTTGTGGAATTCTTATCTAAGGAAACAAAGAAAGAAAAGAAATAGACCTAATATGTTCATTCAGAGAGATGTTGCCTCTTCCTGTAACACAGACCTGAGTTACTCATATTCAGACCTTTTTGCCCGTTTTCTATAATTCAGGATTAAAGGCTTACAGCAGGAGTCCCCAGCCTCTGGGCCACAGTCCCGTACCAGTCCATGGCCTATTAGGAACCCAGCGGCACAGCAGGTGGTGAGTGGCAGATGAGTGAGAATTACCACTTGAGCTCCCCCTCCTGTCAGGTTATTGGTGGCATTAGATTCTCACAAAAACACAAACCCTACTGTGAACTGTGCACAGGAGAGATCTAGGTTGCATTCTCCTTATGAGAATCTAATGCCTGATGATCTGAGGTGGAACAGTTTCATCCGAAAACCATTCCCCCCGCCCACTCCCGTCTGTGGACAAATTGTCTCCCATCAAACCGGTCTCTGGTGACAAAAAGGTTAGGGAACCAGTGGCTTACAGAACTAACATTATAATTCATAGAGCATCTTCCGTGATGGGACTTAGAATATGTATAATTGACAATTCCATTTAGGATTGGGAGGTTCTTCTTATTCAGATCAGTGAGATACGGTACAGAAACCAATGACTTCATCACCTGGAGAAAAACGGAAGGGCCTAGCTGGTAAAAACAAAGCTGTAGCAAAAGAAAAACTGCTTTCTGTTAAGAGGATAGTGGTCATGTAGATTTTTGTTTTTTTCCTCAGCAAGGTCTGGGTAACAAGAAAGGAAAGGACAAGTATTTACCCATGACCTTAGTGTTCAAAACTGTCAAATCTTCCACTTTGGTGTCTAAAGCTTTTCTAAGGGGAATCAGGCATTAGTGTAAGAATCTTCAAACGCACTGTTTGAACAGTAGACAAATACATTAAGTAACCTTTCTCTACCCAGTATTCTAATATTCATCAATAAGTCACTATACCTCACAGGGGCTTGAGACTTGTAATACGTTTTAAAAAATCAAGTTGTTTATATAGACAGTGATCCATAATATTATTTGACTAAAGTCCTGCACAGGTTAGGAGTATCCCTAGTCATAACTGTCCCCTACAAAAAATAAGGACAACTGTGCACCAACCTCCTAACTTATTATTATTCTTTGCTGTGGTTCATGAAATCACAAAGTCTTAGAATTGTTGCATTAAAGTACTGCCACACTCGGTCCATTCAGAATGCCGAGACTCCCATATTAGTGCCATCATTGGTCTCAGAAGGCCTGTAAATTGAAACTCAGCCTAACGGAAGAAAAGAAAGTGGAACTCCCTGGCCTAAACTCTTCAGTCCACCTCATTATGTATCTGCCTTAGGTATCTGCCTTATGATTCTTGAGTCAAGAAATTGATTTGCCTTAAGTAACATTTTAGAATAGCAGTACTGATTTTTTAAAGCTGTAGAATCCTTTATACAAAATAAATCTTCAGAAAAATTCCTGCATATCAAAAGTTAGAAATGGAGGTGATGTGTTATAAAGTCGGGGGGCTTGGTTCTTCAGAGTAGATCTATTCCAGCCTCTGAGTCTGGGCAAGCACCCATGTGAAGAGGCTGGTTTACTGGGCATAACTGAAGATATTGTAAGCAAATAAAATGACTCTGGGAACTTCTGAAGATGTTGTATCTCAATCCCTTCTTGAATTAACTGAATTCATGGATGGAGAAAATAGTAATTTTGTTACAGGGACATTGAGAAGTTTTCATGAAACCATGTATGCATCTTGACCTGAGAGTTTTCACAAGACTTAATAAATCAATATGTTACAAAGCATTTTGATGACCAAGCCTGTATTTCTTCCCCCAGTCCCTTTTTAAAAAGCGACTTTCTGGTCCTCTGTGTCTGTAACTCCCTTTTTTTTTTTTTCTTTTTTTCTGAGACGGACTCTTGCTCTGTCTCCCAGACTGGAGTGCAATGGCACAATCTCGGCTCACTGCAACCTCCACCTCCCGGGTTCAAGCAATTATTCTACCTCAGTCTGTCGAGTATCTGGGATTACAGGCGCCCCCCCCCCCCCACCACACCTGTCTAATTTTTGTATTTTTAGTAGTTTTTCCACGTTGGCCAGGCTGGTCTCAAACTCCTGACATCAGGTGATCTGCCCACCTCGGCCTCTCAAAGCACCTTTGTAACTCTTTTAAGGATCTACCTGTTTCCCAAATTCTGCATAGTAAGCACTTTCCTCTGCTTCAAGAGTGGTCTAGTGTGCCTGGTGACAGTAGCTGAGCTATGACTTAGATCCTGAACTAATTGCCTTTGCCGGTCTAGCTCCTTATTACTACCTCTGCCCATTCCTCCTTTCTCCTCTCTACACACTCTCCCCTTTTTGTGTTCCTATCACTGAATGGAGAAAGACATGCTTTTCTATGTGTATTTTTATTTGAGAAAAAAGTGATAGGACCTGCAAAATCTCACCAGTCTCTATTTTGGTGACTATCTGTATTGGGAGTACTTCAACAACTTAACTTTAAAGTCGATAGCAAAATGACATTTTGTATCACGTCCCTTTCTTTTCACAGACCTCTTTGCCAAAAGTGAAATCACCCAGTCTTACAAACACCGCATTTACACTCTTTTTGTCCATTTCTGCCTTCTTTGAGGCCTATGCTGTTAACAGAAGCAGACACACACAAAATTCATTAAATAACATTTAACTAATTAACATTTTTAAATTGAATGCAGTACTTTATTGTGGTTTCCTGAATTTCGCTCCTTCAGAACAACAATATATCTATTTTTAATGATAGCATAATGCCTTATACACAGTAAACTAGTGAATTCTTAGATCTATCTTATTAGAAAATATTTACAACTATTTATATATCTCTTATTAAAAAATATTTTTAACTATATATGTATAATATTTATATATCTGTCCAACCACCAATTGGTTGGATGGAATCATTTGATTTCTGACTTTTTTCCAAGGCTGTAGGCAACTACCATCATTTCCTATTTAGTGAGTGAAAGTATTGGAATCACTAGCGTTAGTCATATTATGCTATCAGTAGAGCTGTTCACTTGTTACCAAACTTATTGAACTCAAAACAGATCCTTTGCCCTGTGGGGCTTACAGAGAAGGTAGATAATAATAAAAGCTATGAAACAAGGCAGTAGCAATTAAGGGCCCTAAGGCAGGGAGGGAAACGATGCTAAGAAATTTTGAATAGGTAATGGTTACTTCCTGTTAGAATGTCATAGAAGCTTCTAAGAGGATGTGACCATAGAACAAGTCTTAAGGATGAGTAAGATTTGGTTGTGCAGAGATGGTTGTGATGGAGTCCCTAAAATATGGTGCTGGGTGAACAGTCCCGGACCAAGAAAATATAGTGCATAATGCAGAAGGGTGAATGTGAATGCCCAGTCTGGTGATAGTAATGTAGATATTAACACCTTGGAGATGGATTATCAGGTGGATAGGAGTCAACCTCACCTTTGGGGTAAGGATGTCCGCTTCTTGAAACAAATCATGTGCCTCTTGGTTTCTGAATGATGAAAACATCCGTGTCTGTGAGTCTGCCTTCCTCTGGTGGGAGGATAAGTCATTTTACCCAGTGGGACACAGAGCCAAGACAATGCATTTCAAACCAAGTGGCTGCATACACATTTATTTTAAGAACTGCACCCAAGCTCAGTTTTCTTTTCATTAGTTTGGTATTTCTAATATATAATTATTTTAAATCTCTCAGTATAAATTCCCTGACATTTCCCTTTCTAAAGAAAGAGCTAAGTACCTTTATTTGCCCTCCTATTCTTCCTTCTTTTCTCCTTCCCTTCCTTCCTGTTTCCTTCTTCCTTCTTTCTTTTCTCCTTCCTTCCTTTTCTTCCTTTCCTTTCTTAACCTTTTTTTCTATATAATTTCCTCTATTTTTGCTGCACTTAGCAGTTTCTACTTTGTGTCATGCCTAGCCTAGAGAATACTTTCATATCTTATTTATATTTTATTTCCCTTCTATTTATTAATCCTGCTCAACTTGACAATTTCTAACGTGTACTACATATTTTGCAGAATAAATAATTTTTCCTCTTTTCTTTGGCTTTTCCTTTTTGTTCAGGCATGGAACTCCCATTGTATCTGTCCAAAGGCAGATTTGACCACATTTAACCACAATGGGCACCCATCCATTAGAGTTTCCTTCCTTCCCTGTGCTAACTGGGAACCCCAGCCATCCTATTTCATATTTGTAAACTAAGAGTCACATCACAAGGCCTCCAGGATATTTGTGGTTAAACCACTCGACCACCTTGGGATTGTGCTAACTCTGTGTTTTGGTTTGAGGGAGTGTGTGTGGGTTGGAGATTGATTTGACTTTTTTTTTTTAAGTGCTGTAACAGGATAGCATGCCTCAGGTTCACATAGGTGAAATAAAGCCAGCCGCTTTGAAAATTGGTTTTGTTTGATTTCTACCAATGATATTGGCAGAAGCCTGGTGCCCAAGCAAGGCAGGGGGCCATGGAGGCAGTCTACTTGAACAGGAGGCAACTTCCTCCCTGCCACTCAGGTTGAATATAGTCTGAAAAGTCCTAGAAGTAATCAATGATGAGAAGGGGAGGGGAGTCAGCTTTTTTTTTTTTTTTTTTTTTTCTTTCTTTCTTAGATTTCATGTTTGCTCTTTAGGATGTGAAGATTTCTTGTTAGAAGCCACTCTGGTGGAAAGAGTGTGGTGGCCACATAAAAGGTTTTTCTGGAATTCAGCTACAGTCAATAGGTACTGATTTATCAATAAAGTTTTTAATCTCTTGGGCTTAAACTTGACTCAGTCTCATTATAGAACACAAATCCCTGTGTCTCACTGTCTTTGACACTGTCTTCTTTTAATAAAAAAAAATGGTCAGAGATATGTGCGCATACTATTCTTTAAAAAGGAGGCTCCTGTCCTACCATTGATGGTACGTTCTGGGACTGGGAATAGATGCACATTTAGCCATGCACAAGTTTTTATTTTGCAAAATAATGGACTGTATTTAGGCAGGAAATAGGTCTGATGGAATAGAGTAAGCTTTTAGCAAATTCTAGAAATTTTAAAACTGGAAAGGGCTGCGGAGGTCATGATGTCCAACCCCTTTACAAACATTGAAAATGGCATGCAAATGAAGAAATTAAGACAACACAGCTATTCGATGACACAATCAAGAGTCATAGATGGAGCTGCACTCAATTTTCAGAAGTGTCAAGGTTAGGAGAGTCAAAGAAAGACTAAAGAACTGTTACGGATTGAAAAAACATAAAAGAAAAATGGCAACTAAAGGCAACATGTTATATCAGATTTTTTTGAAACAAAAAATATTATTGGAACGATTAAATGAAAGGTAAATGGGGTCTGAGGATTAGATTGTAGTAATGGATCGACATTCATTTTCTGATTTTGGTAACTATACCATTGTTACATAAGAGACTGTCTTTGTCAGAATTGCTCGCTAAGTTCTTAGGGCCTAAGTGTGGCCTTGTGTGAGCAACATCCTCTGTAATATTTTATAAAAGAAATTCCTTGCACCAGTTTTACAACTTTTAAGTTTGAAATTATTTTTATGAAACAGCAAAAAGAAATACTTTTTTAAAAGATAAGTTGCTCAGATATATCTCTTTGAACATTAAAGATGTGATCAAAGACACGTTGGTGTTACCCACCATATCCCAGACTTTGGGTATTCCCCTGCTTGCACTTTCCGTCAGCAGCAGTTGGAGAATCAACATGTCCCTTCCTGAGATAACAATCTTGGACTGGGAACTTTCTCCTTGTATTCTCTTGGGCTCCCCTCATCCACAATAGAAAAATAGCACATTAAAATGTACATTGACACAGTATTTTGAGGTAAAAATCTACTTTATGACAATGTGACAGTGCATTTGGTTATTATGACTCTTTCAATCTCGTGTAGTTTCTCCTTCTCACCTTTTGATTTCTACCCCATTTATATGGCTTAAATCCTGGTTGATTTTCCTATGGAATGTTCCTTATTCTGGATGTGTTTGTCTGATTCCACATGATATCCCTTAACATACTTATCCATCCGCCACGTTGCCTGTGAAGGAATGAGTGATATGATGCTTGTCTGTTATCGTGCAAATCTTACTTAGTAAATTCGGCTCAGTTTAGTGATTCAGTAACCAGGCATTTTTAAGTTCTATCTTCATTCCAGCTCAGGACAGCTAACTTCTACAATATAATTTGAAGGAAGGGTAGGAATACTTCTTCAGAATTTCTTAGCTCTCTTAAGCCACTTAAAATTAATGTCTTATAGTGGGAAAATAGTGATGATAGCATAGTTTTTTAATCTCATGAATCCCCCACATAGAAACTGAGCAACTAGAGAGCAAGAGCAAAATACACAGTCAAGACAGGAAAACCCATGAGCAACATATACAATTAAATTAGGTAACGAAAAACCACTAAAGCCAAAATACACCATTGGTCAGCATGATATCAACGTCTGAGTGATTGAACACAGAGGGAATCTATTTGACAGACATGAAAAGATAAAAAAACTTAAAATAGATAATGGGTATTAACTGTAAATCAAAGAAGTTCAATTTTAGAATAGCACTGCAACTAGGAGGATTTACCACTCTCAAGTGAGTGCATGGAGCCCGTGGTAAGAAAGGCCAAAAGGGGCTATACAGACACTATAAATTCATGAAATCAACTAGCCAGGATTCCTTTCCAGGGCCCTTCCACAGAGGAGAAGTGGCAACCAAAATTGAACAAGGTCAGCACAATATACACAAAGAAGAGAGAAGAGTCAAATACTTGTGAAGAGGGAATCAGAACTGGAAAGTCTCAGAGAGCAAGCCAATCATATTTTCAGGGCACTGTGAGAAAGCAATGGAAAATCTGACGAACATCAAACTTTTGACATCAATGCTTAATGCCAAAAGAAAATTCGGTATCATATTTATGATACTCAAGGAATGTAAGCCAAGGGTTTTGTATTCAGAAAGACTGACTTTCATGTATAAAAGGCAAACACAAAGTAATCAATATGTAAGAACTCAGGGAGTATTTTTCCCATGAGCTCATTCTAAAGAATTGTTAGAGAACAAGCTTCAGAAAGTCAAAATGATTGAAGGGGTACTATCACAAGGTCTAGCTATGAAACAGTTACTAGAAAAACTGAGACTAAATGAGAGTTAAAAGGAAAACCCTAGTAAATAATGGCCTTGTGTTTAAGCATTAGATATAGCACAACCATTAAAAATGAAAAGAAACGGCAAGAACTTAAGGAAAACCTATTTACCTGTCTTCAGAAATTATATTGGTTGTGGCAGTTTTAGTATGTTATTCTGAGTCTGTTGCATGTGTATTAAGGGATAAAGAAAATGAATAATTGTGGGATATGTTATTTCCATTATCTCCTATGTCATTGAAGCCTGAGATTCTCTTTTTCAAAGAAAGGAAATACAAACAAACATAACACAGAAGAGAATAAGAAAAAGTCTCTGTAGTCTGAAATTGAATTAGAAGCATCAGTAAAATCTTATGAGATAATTCACTTTAAATACATGTATGTTTCTTAGTTCTTTCCATTCAAAAGGCCTAGAAACAATGCCCAGTAAAGTAGCATTGAACATGGGTAGTGCCCAGATTGTGATGCTGAAATAGCATCTCCCATGAAAAGACCACAGATTTTTTGAGAAATGAGTAATTCCAGAACTGCTGCAAGAAATGTACAAGATGAGCCTGGAACAACTTTTCATAATAAAAAAGCCATATCATCGCAGAATCAGGGCTAGAATTTTGTTCTAATGGAGTTCTGCTAACTCCAGTTCTTTGAGCGTCTTCCATGCACCATATGCAGTCACTACATTGGGATCAAAAACTCCCTTCACAGGGCTTGCCCAGATCAGTCTATGTTTAGTGGCTCTTTCAGACTGTAACTTCTCTGGTTCATAGTTATGGCTGATTTTATGACAAGGGCACCTGTTCCTTGGGATCTAAACCCTAATCCATTACTAGATCCCTTCATATTGGCAGCAGTAACTTCCATCCCCTATCTACTTGGGATGGATTCAAACAGGTGTCTTAGAGGCAAAAATCCCCTTATCACATTACAAAATGCCTTGCCATGTGGTAATGTCCATTAATGAAATCCTTCTTGAACTGGTGCATGATAGATGCCAAGAGAAGATTTCTTTCAATGGGAGATTTGAAAAATTAGTCTTGTTTCTTTTGGCTATGTGTATTAATCAATTAGTTAGTTAATTTACCAAACTTGAGTTAACACTTACCGTGAGCCAGATGCTGTGCTGGGTTCCAAAGAGAAAGCAAAATCCAAGACTTACTTGAACTCAACTCTGAGAAGCTGAAAATCTCTTCATCCCTGACCATCACAGGGAAACTCATAAGGCTTTACCCAGGCTTACAATACACAATGCAGAGCAAGGTCTGTCATGAATCTCAGGAGAAAATAATTCCAAAGGTGGAACTGCAGACCAGCAATTATTTCCATGAGACAGGTAAAAGGATGTTCTTTTCTACAGGATTATGACCCCTACTCCAACACACATGCATACACAAAAATCAAAAATAAAATGCATGGAGTAAACAACATAGAAGGGAACGACTGGCTCTTTGTATACATTTTTAAAAAATTATTCCACTGTGTTTAAAATACATTAGACAAAATTACTGTATTTAGCACAATGTATGTATATAAACTGCTTGTAAATGTAGTCATATTTGAACAGGCTTTTAACCAACCGCCATGGCCGTTGCACCTTGATGCCTTTGTTCCAGCTGAATCCCTAGTCTGCAGTCACTCCTTCCTCTACTTGTCCCAGTTACAGAGTCCTTGCAGAGTAAACTCTAACAGTTTTTCACTCTCTCTTGGATCTGATGTTTCACATATTTTAATTTTGTCTCTTCAATTAAATGTGAGGACATAAAGTATATATGTATCCATGGATCTGGATAGAAAATAACCAAAAGTTGTTTCTTGAGTAATGTTCAATGCATTAAGGAAGACTTTTTAAAAAGTAATCTTACTTTAGGTCTTTCTACAAAACAAATAAAATACAAATATCTCTTCTATTAGTTAAACATTTAATTTTATGTCATATATGCTTAAAAGGAAGAGCACCAATTCCTTCATGAGAATTGTAAGCACAAAACTTATGATCCACTTAGCCTGCCTCTACATTTTGTTAAACCACGTAGAAGATGTAGAAATATTATTCATGCGAAAGACTCCTTCCTGCTTTCCTTTGTTTTCTTTCATGACAAAGCAAGTGTCTTGTTTGTTTTCTCTCTCCGTTGACAACTATAATTTTTATTTTTAAATTTAATCTGAGGTCGGTATCTTTTCTTTATTTACCTGGATACTGATCTTTTCACAGAATTTCACTATATTCTATAGGAATTGATGGCCAAGCATCTCATTTTTTGTTGTCACAAAAGAGTACTGATTATTTTAATATCAACCAGTCAGCCTTCATTGCAGTACCCAGCGTGGTACTTTTCATAATAGCATTTTAAAAAGGGAAAACTTCTTTGTTGAATAAAATACACAACTGTATCAATGAGTGTTTGTAATACCTTAAATCCGGGTAAGGCAAGGTTATCTTGTTCCATGTCTTTGCTGTGTTAAATCACAGCAGCTTGTAGAGAATAAAAGAGAACTGAAATATAGTGAATGTCTTGTGTTTGTCTAACCAACACCTCCCCACCACTTCTAAAAATGCCTATGTGTGTGGTTTCTTGTAAGATACAATTATATTTTATTTTTCTCCTTAGTATAAAACTTTGAAGTAATTAAAAAGCGTTATAATTTCTTCAGATCTGTCTCCCCACCCTCTTCTTTCTTTCTCTTCTTCCTCACTCTTCCTTCACTTTTTTCCTCCATTTTCCTTCCTTCATTCTTTTTTCTAACTAAAACTTTAAAGATTTCTCTTTAAAAACTTTTTCTACATCCTTTTTCTTTTTTTAAAATATGATTTCAATTTTTATTTTAGATTCTTGGGATACATGTGGAGGTTTGTTACATGAGTATATCATGTGATGCTGAGGTTTGTGGTATAATTGATCCCATCACCTGGGTAGTGAGTACAGTACCCAATAGTTAGTTTTTCAACCCTGGCCCCCATCCCTCCCTCACCCCTGTAATAGATCCCTATTTCTATTGTTGCCAACTTAGAAATACCCAATGTTTAGTTCCCACTTACAGTATTTTGTTTTCTGTTCCTGCATTAATTTGCTTAGAATAATGGCCTCCAGCGACATCCATTTTGCTACAAAAGAAATGATTTTATTATTTTTATGGCTGTGTAGAATTTCATTGTATATATATACCACATTATCGTTATGCAACCCACTGTCGATGGGCTCCTAGGTTGATTCCATGTCTTTGATGTTGTGAAGAGTGCTGTGATGAATGTATAAGTGCAAGTGTCTTTTTGGTAGAATGATTTATTTTCCTTTGGGTATATACCCAGTAATGAGATTAGTGAGTCAAGCGGTAGTCTGTTTTTAAGTTCTTTGAGAAATCTCCTACAGTTGCTGAACGAATTTACATTCCCACCAATAGTATAAGTATTTGCCCTTCTCCACTGCCTCACCAGCATGTTTTTTGACTTTTTAATAATAACCATTCTCACTGGTGTGAGATAGTATCTCACTGTGGTTTTGATTTGCATTTCTCTGATGATAAGTGATGTTGAACATTTTTTCATGTTGGTTGGCTGCTTATGTGTCTTCTTTGGAGAAGTATCTGTTCATGTCTTTTGCTTATTTTTAATGTCTTTATTTGCTTTTGCTTGTTCAATCGTTTCAGTTCCTTATAGATTCTGGGTATTAGACATTTGTCAGATGGTTAGTGTGCAAATATTTTCTCCCATTGTGTAGGTTGTCTGTTTATTCTGTTGACAGTTTCTTTCTTTTCTTTCTTTCTTTTTTTTTTTTTTCTTAATTGAGAGTCTCACTCTGTTGCCCAGGCTGGAGTGCAGTGGCATGATCTTGGCTCACTGCAACCTCTGCCCCATGGATTCAAGTGATTCTTATGCCTCAGCCTCACAAGTAGTTGGGATTACAGTCACGTGCCACCACACCTGGCTAATTTTTGTATATTTTCTAGAGACAGAATTTTGACATGTTACCCAGGGTGGTCTCAAACTCCTAAGCTCAAGCAATCCTCCTGCCTTGGCCTCCCAAAGTTCTGGGATTACAGGTATGAGCCACCGTGCCCAGTCTTGACAGTTTCTTTAGCTGTGCAGAAGCTCTTTAGTTTAATTAGGTCCCACTTATCAGTATTTGTTTTTGTTGTAATTGCATTTGAGGACTTAGCCATAAATTATTTGCCAAGGCCAAGGTCCAGAATGGTGTTTCCTAGGTTTTCTTCTAGGGTTCTTATAGTTTGAGGTCTTACATTCAAATTTTCACTCAAGTTTGAGTTAATTTTTGTATATGGTGATAGGTAGGAGTCTAGTTTCATTCTTCTGCTTATTTCTAGCCAGCTATCCCAGCACCATTGATTGAATAGGAGATCCTTTCCCCAAGCTTCTTTCTGTTGACTTTGTCAAAGATCACATGGCTATAGGTATATGGCTTTATCTCTGGGTTATCTGTTTTATTCCATTGTTCTATATGTTTGTTTTTGCACCAGTGCCATACTGTTTCAGTTACTGTAGCCCTTTAGTATAGCTTGAAGTTGGGTAATGTGATATATCTGGTCTTGTTCTTTTTGCTTAGGTTTGCTTTGGTTATTCTGGCTCTTTTTGAGTTCCATATGAATTTAAGAATATGTTTTTCTAGTTCTGTGAAAAATGACATCAATAGTTTGATAAGAATAATGTTGAATCTGTAAATCACTTTGGGCAGTATTGCCATTTTAGCAATATTGTTTCTTCTGATCCATAAGCATGGAATATTTTTCTGTTTGTGTCATCTGTGATTTATTTCAGCAGTGTTCTGTAGTTTTTCTTGTAGTGATGTTTTATCTTCTTGGTTAAATGTATTCCCAGGTATCTTACTATTTTCATGGCTATTGTAAAAGGGAGTGTGTTTTTGATAGGGCTCTCAGCTTGAAAGTTATTTGTGTGTAGAAATGCTACTGATTTTTGTGCATTGGTTTTGTATCCTGAAACTGTATTAAAGTCATTTATCAGTTCCAGGAGCCTTCTAGCAGAGTCTTTAAAGTTTCCTAGGTATAGAGTAATATCATCATAGAAGAGAGAGAGTTTGATTTCTTCTTCACCTATTTGGATGCCTTGTATTTCTTTCTCTTGTCTGATTATTCTGGGTAGCACTGTCAGTACAATGTTGAATAGAGGTGCTGAGAATGGACATCCTTGTCTTGTTCCAGCTTTCAGGGGGCATACTTCTAACTTTTGCCTGTGCAGTATGCTTACATTCCTTCTTTATCTCTCTTCCCCAAGGAAATCATTGTCTGAATTTGGCATGCCTCATTTATATATATATTTTTCTATTTTTACTACATATATCTGTACATAAAATGAGAAAAGTATTATTTCATGTATTTAAAGTTTAACAGTTGATGTCTATTTTCTGTTTCCTTTTTCAATGTATTATTTCACCCAACATTATAATTAGTTGTGTTTTTATAGTGAACACTTCAACAATACACCACATCCCTTTCTCAACACTGAAGCCGAGGCAATAATGGAATTCTCCTTTTCTTCCTTAGGCCATTAGTCCGTAATTGGTGTGACAAATACGGATCAAGTGTTTTAATATGAGACCAGAAGAATACTCTCAGCCCCTCTATAGTAGTAAAGCAGGGAAGTGTGAGTCTCAGAGTTGTCAGAAGCCATATTTCTAACAGGGTAGAAAGGAGATGTGACCAGAGTAAATAGGGAAGCTATCAAAAAGAAGCAGAGAGGAGAGATGGGGAGAGAGCTAGCTGTGTTCCTTGGTTCTAATATTCTGTGAGGCTGCCTGCCCCTCCCACAGATTGATTGTTTGAGAATTTCAGGCTTCTTTTTATTCTGTTTGGTTTGTGTTAGGTTTTTGTCACTACAACCAAGTTTCTTGACTGATTAACAACATTTTTTTTTTCCTTTTATTAAGAGAGAGAGAGAAATAGCATTTGTTGAAAGTCCACTATGGGTTGATCTTTGTTCAAAGCACTATATGCTTGTCTCACTTAATCCTTATAGCACCAGGAGATAAAATATTGTTATTTATAATTAAGGAATTTATAGCTCAGAAGCTGAGACACAGAGAATGTAAATAATGTGCATAAGCCAAACAGCTAAATGACAAAGTCAGACTTCACATCCAAGTTTTTCCTACTTTGAAATCTATGCTGCTTTGCTGTTCCCCATTATATTATGCTAGGCAGTAAGTAAGCCAATGTCAAATGACAATTCCTGAGAAAAGCAATAGGAAACTCAACATTTGATCAGGAAGTTAAGTCTCAGTTCCCTCTCCTACATGACTATGTGACACGGAACAAGCCAAAACCCTTTTTTGGTTATCTTTCTTCATCTATACAATTTTATCTTATGCGAAGAATGTGTTATATAGCACCAATTATATTACTATAAACTTCTAATTTCCCAAGGATGGTATGGATTTCCGGAGAGCTTCCCACAATCTCCAGGGCTTTCCAGCTCTGCCTCCAGCGCCAAGTAGTTTCAAAACATTAGAAAGGGGTTAATGTTTTTATTTGTCTGTAGCAAAGAACAAAGACAAGCTAAACAACATATTTGGGAATTAAGCCTCCAAAATCAAAACTGACAGAGGATACAATTCCTAATCATCAAAAATACATAGAAAATGACGTGGTTTGGATCTGTGTCTGTGCTCAAATCTCCCGTCAAATTGTAATCTCTAATGTTGAAGGCGGAGCGAGGTGGGAGGTGATTGGATCATAGTGATGATTTCTTGTGGTTTGGCACCATCCCACTTGGTACTGTCCTTACGGTAGTGAGTTCTCCTGAGATCTGGTTGTTTAAAAGTGCGTAGCACCTTCCCCACGTCACCTTGCTCCTGCACCTGCCATGTGAGATGCCTGACTCCCCCTTTGCCTTCCGCCATGACATGATTGGAAGCATCCTGAGACCTCCCTAGAAACAGATGCCACTATGCTTGCTGTACATTCTCAAGAGCCATGATCCAATTAACCTCTCCTTTATAAATTATCCAGTCCCAGATATTTCTTCATAGCAATGCAAGAATGAACTAATACATAAAATTTTAACCATAATTTAGCAGTAGATTTTCATAACCCCTTGCTTTCTATTGTTTTTAAAAGTTCTTTTGATCCTAAAAAAAATCAGTAACTCTTTATTTTAGTACATATCAGAAGTAATATGGTGATGTTCCATTATGAAATTATATAATATTATTTTGTTTGTATGTTGCAGGTTAAAATACAGTTTCTAAAATATTATAACCTCCTGTCTTAGATTCTGAGGCAAAATTTAACCTACAGAAAGGATCTTTCCATATTCAATAACATAAGAAATAAGTCTCAAAAGAAGAAAAAAGTTACCCTGAGAAAAAAAATGTTTTTCAAAGAATTGCTGTTTATCTGAGTACTTTGTAGTTGTAGTCAGGTTTTTCACACATCCCACATTCACTTAGAATTTAAGAGTGAATATTAATTTATTCATTTTTTCTGCCATAAATACTGTGTTTTGAGATTTTGAATTGGTTGATCTTTTTGTAGTTTGCTTTTTAATCCATTTCAATATTTTGTTCCTGTCAAATTTTCTTCTACTGACGTAACTGTGTTGACACATATAAGCCCATATGAGGAATGCATGAAAGTGTTTAAATTAAATCAAACAACTAGTTAGTTACTTATTATGAAAACTGATGTATTGGTTGAACTTTAAAATTTAACTTCTCACTCTTCAGATTTTTGACAAAAATCAAGATTATGTTATAGGCCTATCACTTTCATTAAAAAAATGCTTTATGTCACTGCTGATACTGTCCTCTCCCTTATTTGCAAAAATCAGAAGAATCTCAAAGCCTAACACACATTACTCTTATATTCTAGGACCACACAGAAAAATAAACCTGTGGTATTTTTAATTTACAAGACATTTTCTTCCATATCTATATGAATTCTAGTTTTTGCTAGAGAGTTTTATGCTATTCTAAATTCATACTCCTACTTAGAAAAGCTCATCAATGCTTTGGATAAAACATTTCTGTTCTATACTCTCCTGTTAGTGCCTTTTTATTTGTTCTTATTTTCAATTTTTGATGTTGTCAAAAGAGCAAATCGGTAAGAGATGATATGAGAGTTATCATGACTGATTAAAGTTTGAGGGGGCAAAAGAAACTAAAATATGAATTTTCCATCATAATTTATTCTGTGATCCTAAAAACAACACTTCTAAGGTTTCTCTCTAGATACAAGTTTCTTGCAAAATAGATGGTGATTTGTTCAATTGAAATTTGTTTCTGTTGTAAGCCTTCAAAGGAATACTATATCTCTGGAATGGAGAAATTTCTGGGTCACTGTTGTGTGCCTATAAGCACTCCAGCCCTCACATGTTCTTTGTTCTGTAGCTCTCATACTGTTCTCAGTCTCCCTGGGTGTCTTCTACTTTCCCTCCACTTGCTTTTTAAAATCTTCTCAAAGATTTGGCATGTAGCCCTTTTCTCAGTCTACACACACCTTCATTCTTCTCTGAAATTTCCTTGCGTTCTTGACACTCATATCTCTATTTTGGGGAATCAAGTTTTTCTTAACTCCATACCCACATAACCAAATGATCCCTGAAAATTTCTTCTTTAGGGACCTCAAACTTGACATGTCTGAAAACTGATTTACTCTCTCTCCAGAAGTAGATGTACATTGGGGTAACAGCCTAGCCTGTGATATTTCCTTTGGCCTAAGTGGACAAAATTGAAAGACTCAGGTTGGGCTGATGCCATTCTGTTTACCAGAAACTAGAAACTGGATGGAGAAACTGGAAAATATAAGTAGTTAGAAGGCAGTCATTTTGATGGCAATTCTAAGAAAAAAAATCTCCCCAAACTCCTGTTGCCAGCTGAGTCTCCAGAGGTATCCCAGTTTCTGCCAGAATGTTTGTTACATATTCATACACCATTAAAACATTCTTCTCTTCATGTATTCCTTATCTTTAATCACTGTACCATTATTTACCTAACTATTCAAGCCAGAAACCAGAAATCCCAAGATTGATCTTTCTCTCCACATTAAGTTAGTTACTTGGGATAGAGATAGGGCATCTCAGGCAAGGATTATATTCTAAACTCTGAAATCAGTCAGATGTATCCTATAAGATACAGTCAAAATGTATCCTATAAGATGAGCTTTCTGTCTTTCAGTAGATTCAATGCATTCAATTTTTCATCCAGGGCTTGAATAGATTGCTGTTTCATCAATTGGATAGCAGATGAAGTAATTAATTTGCATTTAGGCACTAAATATCTACAAACTTTAAAACATGAGCTTCATATACAGCCCAGTGAGACGATCATGGAACCAAGGGAATTCAGGAGCTGAGGCTGACCAAAGAATGGTAGGCATGCAGTATTCCCACCGCATGTTTATCACATGAACTCTCTTACTCTGTGTGTCTTCTCAAATTAAATGAGTCTATGATGGAACTCTACTGCATCTCCTACCTATCTCAACCTCTCCATCCCTATATTAGTTAATTTTATTCAACATCACTAAATTTTGATATAGGAATTCTTTTCCTCATTAATAGGTAAAATATTAGAGGCTCAAAATTGTCAGATTGATTGAAATAGCATAGAGAAAGATCTGAGCTTCAACTCCAGAAATGTGCCATTTACAGTGCATGACATGGAATGGCATGAAATATGGAGGAGGATTTTTATGGCTGAGATAATCCAACATGATACGATACAGAAAATGACATCTAAACTGGCTCTTGAGAAAGGGAGACATGGACAAGCAGACATGGAAAAACATAATTCTAAGTTAAGGGAAGAGCGTGAGCTAAAGCGAAGATATACAAATTCATAACATATTTGGGGAAACGTGAGATGAATCCAAGAATTTTTAATATAGTATACATGCAAGGAATTAGGAGAAAACAAGTCTGAAAATTTAAACTGAGAACAGGAATTGGATGTCATCAATGAACAAATGAAATAATGGGAGGAGAGGGAAACAGAATGAAAGAGAAAGTAAAAAAGAAAGGGAGGTAAAGAGAAAGAAAAGAAAGGAGAGAGATAAAGAAAAATGAAATTAATTATTTTGTTCATAATATTTAACATGATTGCTTATTATGTCCTGAGCATCTTGCTGTGACATGGAACAGCAAAAATCATATAATAGGATACCATTTATATAAAATTTAAATACATAAAAGAATACTAAAATGATTGTGGTGGAAGTTCATATCAAGGAACTATTTCCTTCATTAGAGCCTTTACTTCAGTAGCTTTCTCACTCTTACTGGGATAGGCCTCAACATAGACTGTACAGTTCTGGTCAGTTGTTGTGTCTAGACCTCAAAAGAAAGGGGATATAAAGAGGTGTCTGATCTCCCATCAGATCATGGCTGGGAACTCAGTTTTCAGGTTTTTTTCTGAGGTCCCCTTTGCCACAAAAGGGATCTGGTCGGTTAGGAGAGAGGATGTATTAGTCTATTTTGACACTGCTGTAAAGACATACCTGAGACCGGGTAATTTGTAAAGAAGAGGTTTATTTGACTCACAGTTCTGCATGGCTGGGGAGGCCTCAGGAAACTTACAATCATGGTGGCTGAGGAAGCAGGTACGTCTTACATGGGGGCAAGCAAGAAAGTGAGCAAGAGCAGCAAGAGCAGGAAAAATTGCCTTGTAAAACTATCAGACCTTGTGAGAACTCACTATCATGAGAACAGCATGGGGGAAACAGCCCTCATGATCCAGTCACCTCCCACCAGGTCTCGCCCTTAACACCTGCGGATTACAATTCAAGGTAAGATTTTGGTGGGAACACAAAGCCAACCATATCATAGGCTTATGATTATATTTTAGTTTACATTCCTGCTTCTTGGCCAAGATTTGCCAGAAGCAGTATTAATTACAAAATTTTATTTTGTCCCATATCACTTCTGGGGTGATGTGGCTACCTGCCCCAGGTCCATCCTGTTCCTCAGTGAGATCTCTATGGCCAAGGGACTTATAGTCAAAAAACCTTATAGCCATTCTTGAAACATTTATCCAGGTACTGATTGAGGTGAGAAGGCACTCATTAACCATTAAAATCTTTTAAGCAACATAAAAGCCAAAAAACCAAAGGCCAAAAAGTGAGGTTACATAATTTAATTCTGGTCTTAGACACTAACTTGTAGCAATTAGCCATACAAAACATAAGAATTTTGCTAAACCTATTTGAGTTAAGAAATTTAGAGAGATAAAAATCCTCAATTTGTCAGATGTTTAGGTATCTGTGTGCCCATCCTTGATCTGGAGGGTCTGAAGTAATTTTATTCCTCAAAATTGGCCCTTACAACTCATGCTCCCACCTCTTCTATGATGGTCCCTGGACCTAGAAGAATTGAACAGTTTTAATTTCTGGCCATGTGCCTCACCAAAAGAGTTCATTTTGATTTTCACCTTCTCTTGGACCTAAAGATGAAGCTTTCACTGGCATCAATGCTCAAGATTAGTAGGAGTTGGTGCCTTTTTCAGACCCAGGAGTCAAAGCCTTGTAACTTAACAGCACAAAGATTAGTTAATAGCATGTTTATCAAGAATGTTAAAAGGCTCAAATTATTTGATCAAAACAAAACTACAAGTTATTATAAAATAATAGTTATTCATTTAACCAAAGTGATAATCAAAAGACTTTAAAAGCAATACAGAAATAAAGTTGTATTAAAGGAGCATTCTATCTGTGATATGTAGATAGACTACTTTCCTGTAACATAAGTTTTTATCTATAATGTAAATGATAAAGTATAGTATATGCATTTATGCTAAGAACAGAAGCCAATGTTTAATGAAATGTTTAGAAACATAAGAAAGAACATTTAGAAATCAGTGATTCAGTTTATTAACACTGCAGAGAGTCCCATTATTCTCTCTAACATGTCACAAATGAAAATATTGTGATTTGGTGTCTGGGAGTTACTGTCTGCAGCACTTCAAGCCATTGTATTAAAGTGGTCAGGTTACTTCTCACATATGCCTAGTTGCTAGCATCCTACTGACAAAATTATGACAAAGTGTATAAAATATATGATAGTTCCTATGCCAAACTTATTAAAGTAAGACAATTAACTTTTCTCTCAATATTTAAACAATAGTAAATGCAAATATCAGTTGTGGAAATTCAGTATTAGCATAAATAATCTGTTTTGCTTAACTATTATACACGAAAACAAAACCAAAGAGACAATAAGCACCCAATAATTTCTTTTTAGCTATTTTTAAAGATTGACATCACTTATTTACAAGACTGACTTTTAGATATAGTGCTGAAAAATGATTAGGTAGCTTTCACCACTAGAATTTTCAGATCAGCGCAATACTTGCACACATTTTGTTTTCAAACATACGCAAGAAGATCCAAGAGTAATAAAAGATCTGGGATCAAAAATCAGTAGAAAGTATCACTTTTTAAAATTGTTGCTTAGTTCAAGGAAATGTCACTTAATTTTAATAATGGTAAACACAAAGTAGTTTGAGAGAAATCACATCATAATTTTTTTAAAGACAAGCCCAATCATTTTTGAACATTAAAACTTTGTAACCATATCACATTATTTCCTCATTACCTAAAGAAAAAAGCACTTAAACCAACTTAAATTATTGATTCAATTGAATTATCTATTAAATAAACACCATTTATACATTTCTACTCTTACCTAATTTCCCAAATAACAAAACCATGGAATATCTCTGGTCAGAACTTGTAAAAATAAGTCTTTTATTTTTAGCCAGGAACTTAAAGCTCTTATAGCTTTCCGTATCATCAAAAGTAAGCAAAACCAATCCAATTTTAAATGGCCATGTACTCTATCATCTTTTTGAAGGCTTGGCAAATGTAGCTTAGGAATTTTAGAAAAACAGAGCAAATAATGAATTGTTGAAAATGCATGGGAAACAAAATAACTATTCATACAACCAAATAAAAGTCTTCCATTAGAAAATTTTAAAAATCAATGATTTTATATAAAACAGCGAGTAAATGAAAATTAAACACAAAAACAAATAAACAGGAAATCAACCTCAAATATTTCTCTTACTATAGAGGACATAGTGTTACCAAGAGCCTAAAAAAGCACATGATGGATATTTTGTTCCTGGCATACAAATTAATGGCTTTAAATCTACCAAGACCACTATAGATTTAAGAAAGTTACTGAGGCTCATAATGAGTAAGTACTTTAATGCTAGTACTATCTATGCAGAATAGCAAATATAGTGTGAAACAAAGCAATGTAAGCATTTATGTGAAATTTGGCCCTATCCTAAAACTACCTTCATGCTTAGCTATATTAAAAAAAGAATTGTCAAACTTCCAATGTATAATGGCAAAAATCACAATTAATTTTGCACCAAGTTAATACTTCTTTACAATATTTCTTATTTTACCTTCATCAAGACTAAGAGCTTCAAATATGAGCAATGTTAATTAGCTAGATTTCTCCAACTTTCTATTAAGTTTTAAATACTATTTTATTATCCAAACTCAACTGTTTTCTCTGTATTTGCATAAAGATAGACAAATAAAGAAACAGAAAAAGAAATCATGACTTACACCAATTATCTACAACATGCTTGGACTTTCTGTTTTGCCCCAAATTTTCTCTTTTTAAAATAACCAGTTACTTTAATTTAGAACAACAATTTACCATACAAGATCCTTTTTTATATAAAATTATTATCTTTTCTTTATAACCTTACTTACCAAAAACATATCTTCATAGCAATAACATTTTCCACATCTCTTCCTACTACCTACTTGTTTCTTTCTACCTTGTTTCATAAGTAATCTTTCCAAGCCCATAATTTGAATTAAATATTAAATAACTTTTGAATTAGAAAATATTATTTCATTTCTCAATAAGAAAACATCTTCTTTGGCAAATTTTATGTACAGAATTACATATTAACTACAATTATTATTCATGTTAATCTTAAATTTTGGTGAAAACCAGGAAGCAAAAAATCCAGAACTAGCTATCAAATATTAGTATTTTATACCTGAGAACATCCTACAATTTTTAAAAACATGCTTTTCCATATTATAACTATTTCTTAATTAGAAATGATCCAGGCACTCAATGAGCATTAGAAATAATTTAAAGATTTTAAATTACACAAAAAGTTTACCAACAAGCATTTATCCCATTTACCTTTACTCAGTTTTTTCATTTTTAACAGTTTATCTACATTCCTTCTGAAAACTGAGATATTTAACAGAGCTACTTATCATTTCAGGTTATTTCCTTGGTAACCACCATTTTATAGCTTGTGAATATCAGGGGTTAACTTAAGTAAGAACCTTAAAGTTGGCCAGGCGTGGTGGCTCAAGCCTGTAATCCCAGCACTTTGGGAGGCCAAGACGGGCGGATCACGAGGTCAGGAGATCGAGACCATCCTGGCTAACATGGTGAAACCCCGTCTCTACTAAAAAATACAAAAAACTAGCTTGGTGTGGTGGTGGGCGCCTGTAGTCCCAGCTACTCGGAGGCTGAGGCAGGAGAATGGCGTAAACCCGGGAGGTGGAGCTTGCAGTGAGCTGAGATCTGGCCATTGCACTCCAGCCTGGGTGACAGAGTGAGACTCCAATCTCAAAAAAAAAAAAAAAGAAACTTAAAGTTATATACGTGGCATTTTGCCAAAAATTCAGAAGATTCAGCTGTTTTTATTAAACCAATGACATTAAATTAGTCATAATTGTCAAAAAATTTACATAAAGATTATTTTGTTTTGGCTGGGTTTATAGTTGTATAATCTTCTATGTCAAACCTTGAGACCCTAAAATATCTAACACAGACAAATATAAAAACCAGAAAAATATATCCTGACAATTCCAAACACATCCCTAGTAAATTCCTTTTATTTTACCAATATTTTTAAAACTTATTTATTTATTTACATATTTTTTGAGACGGAGTTTTGCTCTTGTTGCCCAAGCTGGAGTGCAATGGCGTGCTCTCGGCTCACTGCAATCTCTGCCTCCCGGGTTCCAGCAATTCTCCTGTGTCAGCTTCCCGAGCAGCTGGGATTATAGGCATGGGCCACTACGCCTGGCTAATTTTGTATTTTTAGTAGAGACGGGGTTTCTCCATGTTGGTCAGGCTGGTTTCAAACTCCTGATCTCTGGTGATCCGCCTGCCTCGGCCTTCCAAAGTGCGGGGATTACAGGTGTGAGCCACCGTGCCCAACCGATCTAATAGCTTTTACTTTAGAACTCCATGAGTTAGCAATACAAAGCCATGAGATAACAACACAAATTCACCAGTTTAGAAATATGTTCACATGTTTAAACTTTGTTTGCTCTGATAAGTAATCCAGTGAAGGTGGTGAACCCAAATTTTGGGTAAAGAAGTTTCCATGAGAATTTGAATTTAAAGGCCAAATCTCCCCAGACTCTAAAGAACACTGGGACCAAATAGCACCACAGAAGAATATCACATACTAAGCAGGCCCTACCCTGCTTAGAACAGCAGCACAGAAACCTAGATACAAGGAACTCCATCCTAATTTCCTGTCTGAGGGGAAAATAAATCCAATGTTTAGTTACCACTATAATTCAAAGACTTTCTGAGATTAGACAAGATCAGGCACATTCGGAGTAATGTAACAGACTTTCCCCCACTCCATCGGCCCATGACTACAATCAGACCAACTTTGAAAAATTTATCTCAGTGGGCTGCATCCTGTGATTGAATCCTGACCTCCCATCAACACATACACAAACAAACAATCAACAAAACAGAATCCAAATGAAGTAGCAACCCACAAGCCAAGCCCCAAGAGTGTCCAAACTGAAAAAGCCAGGGTGCATTCTCTTTCAGTAGATGGTGCCTTTTCAACCTGCAAACAGAAATTCTTCTGGGATTTCCCAAATTGAGAGGAAAAGTTGCTGCTTTCTGGACCCACAAAGGACAGTCACCTGTCCTGAAACAGGTGCCAGATTTCAAAGGCTGTTTTTCCTAGGCAATTAGGAATCTGGTTGGGGCTGGCAGTATCTAAACAAAGAGAGAAATAAACCAAAACTTACCTTCAGCTGAAAATGATCAGGTAGCTACTAGGAGGACTTCCAAAAATCTTATTCCATCTCAGCTGAGCCACGAGCAACACATTTGTTACCAAAATGCCAGGGGTTCAGTCTAGGTTTCATGGCTCACCACATAGGAAGTCAATCAGAGACAATGAGTATTGCTAGGGAAGAAAGGCTATATTCAGGTGATGTCAGCCAAAAGACAGAAGATAAGTCTCAAATCAGTCTCCCCAACTGACTACAATTGAGATTTATGTAGAAGGGAAACACTGTAGCTACATGTGGGGAAAATAGGAATTAGGGAGGGAAAGAAAAAGGCATTGGTCAACAGGAAGTGGTTGGTTGGTTAGGCAATCGTGACTGATGAAGGGTCTGGCATCTCACTGTCTAAATGCGGTGATCTGGTAAGTTTCCGTTTCTTGACATCTAGGATGCCTGTTGGTCAGTTTCCTGAGAAAGGTACTCACATAAGACAATGTCAAGCATGAGTTTCAAGGTTTATGACCAGGTGGGTCAATCTTTATGCTTATCTAAACAACTGTAAACATCAGTTCTATGGGGAAATTGATCTTTCAAGTAGAACAAGATCAAGCACACCAGAACTTAGAGATGTATGGAAGAAGGTAATAATTGAAATATTACCAAATGAGGTCAACTTGGCTTCTTGAACTTCATTGAGAGTGATCTGAACCCTACGTGATAGAAAAAGTTAGATAACATTAACTAAGCAAGAGATCAACAAAAAAATTTCTCTATTCTTTCCTTTAAGAAATTTACTATGAGGGGAAGTAAACTCAAGATGTTCAGAAACAAATTCACAAAGAGATGAAGACCATTGGCAAGTATAGTATAAGTAATTCAAGAAAGTTTTTGCAACATAAAGCCTATGCAAATGAACAGAAAATGAATACATTACCTATGTATTGCACTACTGCAATCCATCCTTGAAATTCTCTCAAGGAAGTAAGCTAGGGTAATTAGAGGGCTCCCCCTCCCTGTGTCTCAGGGATCATTATCTTTCATTTCCCTATGTCCAGTGTCTTCAGTGCTACTGTTTCTATATATTTTGACTGTTTTTGTTGTTGTTATTTCAGGTGTGATATACTAAACACACTAAATATATTACCCTATGCTAAGATTTGCTATGGTCTAAATGTTTGTTTCTTTTATAATTCACACTAAATACTTTACTCTTAAGATTTGCTACGGTCTAAATGTTTTTGTCCTTTATAATTCATACATTGAAACCTAATCCCCAATATGGTATTTAGAAGTGAGACCTTCAGAAGGTGATTATGTCATAGAGATGGAACCCTCATGAGTGGGATTAATTCCTTCATAAAAGAGGCCTGACACAGCTTGTTTGCCCCTTCAACCATATGAGGATGAAACAAGAAGGTGTCATCTATGAAGAATAGGCCCTTGCTAGACATTGAATCTGCCAACACCTTAACCTTGGACTTCACAGCCTCCAGAAATGTGAGATATAAATTGGTGTTTTTTTATAAGCAACCCAGTGTATGATATTTTGTTACAGCAGCCTCAACAGACTAAGACATGATTCTAAACTTAAATATTTAATGCATACCAAATAATATCAATAATAGAAAAAGAAACCAATGAAGCAACCTAGGAATTCTAAAACCAGATATTTATATATCAGAACTTGGTATGTGACAGAAATGTCTTGCATATCAGTGAAGAAATTAGTCTCCATTCAATAGAAGTTACTAAGTTTACTGTGAGAGAAAATGTTAAGAACTGATTTTGAGTTCCTACTTTATATTATATATAAAATATTTCCTAGGTCAATTAATAACTTAAATTTTAATGACAGTACTTTAAAATATGTAGAAGACAATAAGGAAGAAATATGAAATAAGACAAAAAATATAAAGTAATATATTGATATATTTTATGACACTAAAATTATTGCTGGGTTTTTGCTTCTGGTGAAAGTGGAATGACAAGGTCTGAAATTCCTGTCACACCTGAAATAACAACAAAAACAGTCAAAATATATAGAAACAGTGGTACTGAAGACACTGGACATAGGCAAATGAAAGACAATGATTCCTGAGAGACAGGAAATAGAAGAGGGAGCCATGTAATTACCCTAGCTTACTTCCTTGAAAGAATTTCAAGACTGTATTGCAGGAAAGGTGAATCCAATCAGAGCTCAGAGGTCTCCCTGAGTTGAGCAGATGAAACTGGGAATCTGGAAAGCCAATGAAGCTCAAGTTCACAGGGCAGAATACCAGAGAGAAAGAGGGCTACATGAAGAGAACCATGGATATGTTCAAGTGGTTCCCCTCAAGCATTCATCAGAGCACTGACTAGTCCATGCATATAAAGAAACTTGTTGAAGTGGGCATGAGAGACCTAAAAGTATTTGAGAAAAAAGTAATTATTGCTTATCCAGAGTCTTAGTATCTGTCCTCAGCAGACAGAAAGGAAATCCTCATAATTCAGAGGGATATCAGACAACTGAGAATAGTCTTGTCTCTTTAGTGGAAAATAATTAACCTTAGACTAACTGCTGTGTTGGTCCCACCTAACAAAGCTTAATAGAAAAACCCAAGGGGATGAAATTGCATTCTAGTAGCCTAACTACTGTATATCAGAACAAAGCCAAGTTATTCAAAACTATCCAGTACCCACGAGGTAAAATCTAAAGTTAAAAATTACCAGAAAATTAAAGATGCAAGAAAATACAGCCTACTATAAGGAGAAAAATCAATCAATCAAAACTGACCAAGAAATGGCACAGATTATAGAATTATCATGCAAAAATATTAAAATAATTTTCACTCCATTCAATATGTTTTAAAAGCTAGAGGAAATGTAGAACATGTTAATAAAAATATGAATGATACACAATGATGCAATCTGAGCTTCTAGAAATGAAAAATGCAACATCTAAAATGAAAACTACACTAGATAGGATGAAGAGTAGATTATACATTTCAGGAAAAAAAATTAGGGAACTTGAAGAAATTGCAATAAAAATTATTAAAGAGGAAATACAGGGTAAAGAAAAGACTAAAAAGAAAAAATATATCCCCACAATCCCAAGAAGTTCAATCAACCCAAAGTACAAGATACAGGAAAAGAAATAGACCAAAGAACATCATAATCAAATTATTTAAAGATTTAATAGAAAAAATTTTAAATAGAACAGCAGAGAAAAAAGACATATTATGGAGTAGGAAAAAAAATATGGATAGCAACAGATTTCTTATTAGAAATAATGCAAGTTGAAAACAGTGGAGAAATGCCTCTAAAGTAATAAAAAGAGGGAAATCCCCTGCTATCTCATAATTCTTTATCCACAGAAATTATTTTTTGAAAAAATGGAAAACAAACATGATTTCACATTTGTAAAATCTGAAAACATTCATCACCAGATACCTAAACTACAAGAAACATTGAAGGAAAACAATGTAACACATGAAACCTATATTTACAAAAATAAATGAAGAGTATCAGCAATAATAACCAAGTAGGTAAACAAAAATTATTGTATCTTATTTTAATATCTTTAAAAGATAAACTATTTGAGGCAAAATTAATTTAAAAATGTATTGTGAAGCTGACAATATATAGAAATATTAATAAATTGCATGAAAACAATAGCATAGAAGAGGGATTTTCACAATGGCACAGATAGAACACTTTTGTGAGGTTTTATAAGTCAAGTAGTATAATATCACTTGAAGGTGAAAAAATAATAAGTTAAAGGAGCCATTAACAGAACACAGTACATAATTGTAGCTGGTAAGCAAAAGAAAAAAAAAAATGAGAGAGAAAAAAACGGACAATCCAAAAAAGGACAGAAAAAAGAACAAAGAACTGCTGTAAAAAAACACCAAGTAATTTTAGTAGATTTAAGCCTAACTGTCTCAATAAGTACATTAATTTAATTAAACACTCTGATTTTAAAGCAGTGATTATAATATTGAATATTAAGTAAGATACAATTATATGCTGCCTACTCAAAACTGAATTTAAGACACTAATTAAGGCATAAGTGTAGGAAAAGATATACAATACTAACGCTATTCAAAAGACAACTGGTATCACTATTTTTAGTGATATTTAGTGGTATTATTTTAGAATCAGACTAAGTACATTTCTGACCAGCGAATATTACCTAGGACAAAGAAAGCCATTCATAATGATAAAAGTGAATCAACAGGATGTTACAGTCCTAAATGTCTATGCACCCAATATCAAACCTTCAAAAAAGATGAAGCGAAACCCAATTGTACTACAAAGAGACTAGATAAATTAACAACTAAAGTAAAATATTTCAATATCCTTCTCTCAGTAATTAATACAAGGTGATATATAATTAACAGAGATATAGAATCTTTGAACAATAACACTATCAACCAACTTGATTTAAATTACCTTTCTAGAACACTCCACAAAAGCAGAACACATTTCTTTTCAAGCATTTGTGCAGCATTTACCAAGATAAATGTTATAGTCCTTTGTTGCTACTCTAAGATAATACCTGAAACTGGGTATTTATAAACACTAGATGTTTGTTTATCACAGTTCTTGAGACTGAAAATCTAAGATCAAGATGCGGGCATTTGGTGTCTAGTAGGAGTTGCATCCTCCAAAAAAGGAGAAACACTGTATCTTCATAGTGTAGAAAATGGGAAGACAAGAGGGGATTAACTCTTTCAAACCCCTTTATGAGGGCGCCTAATTCCATTCACCAGGTGAGAATCCCTTAGACCTAATCTCTTCTTAAAGACCCCACATCTTAATGCCATCAAATTGGCCTTTGAGTTTAAACACCTAAATTTTGGAGGGGACACATTCAAGCAATAGCCATCAAACATATTCTGAGCTATAAAATAAAGATCAATACATTTAAATAATTCAAGTCACATAAAATGTTCTCTTTGATCATATGGAAATCAATTATAAGTCAATAACAGAAGGAACTCTGGAAAACACCAAAATACATGAAAACTAAGTAACACACTTCTAAATAACTCATGGTTTAAAGAAGAAATCAAAAGGAAAATGACAAGATTTTTTGACTGAATAAAATGGAATTACAACATATCAAAATATGTAGGATGCCACTAAATGTATCTTAGGGTGCTGGTGGTCATGGCAGATTTATAGCATAAATTCCTATGAACAAAGCAAGGTATCAAATCAATGACTTCAGCCATAACTTTAAGGAACTTTTAAGAGAAGAATAAATTAAACTGAAAGGAAGAATAAAGGAGTTTATAAAGATCAGAGCAGAAAGCAATGAAACAAAAATCAGAAAAACAAAGGAGAAATTAATAAAACTAAAAGCTGGTTCTTAGAGAAGATCAGTGAAATTGATAAATCTCTAGCTAGACTGACCAAAAACCCAACTAAAGAAAGAACAAACACATATTTCCAATATCAGAAATGAGAGTGATAACATCACTACACATTTGGCAAATAAATATTAAAAGGATAATAATACAATGTTATGAACAACTGATGCCAATAAATTCAACTATTTAGAAGGAATGAACACATTTCTTGAAAAACATAAACTTCTAAAGCTTACTCAAGAATAAATACATAATCTAAATATTTATGTGAAATAGAATTTCTAGTAAAAAATTGTAAGCAGTATTTTTCTAGTCATACACAACACTACAGAAGGAAAATTCACCAAGTGGGATTTACATTGCAGAAAGAAAAGTTTTGTTTATTATTCACATATCAACTAACATAATTCAACATATTAACACACTAAAAGAGAAAAGCTAAATGATCATCTTAATAGATGCAGAGAAAACAAGCCAACACTGATTACTGATTAAAACTATTCAGCATTTTAGGACATCTATGAAAAACTTGTAGCTAATATGACATGTAATGATGAAGAACTGAGTGGTTTCCGTCTAATATTAAGAAGAAGGCAAGAATCTCTGCTTGACCACTTCTGTTACAGGAAGTAACCGTCATTGGGGGTGTCATTTTTCTGGTCAGAAACATCTGTGGCTTCTGACACCTTTGTCGGAGCTCTTGTCCTGCATCCAGGAAGAATGCGGTAGGCAGACAAGTGAACAAGATAAAGAGAAGCTTTATTTCATGTTAGAATAGCTCAGAGGAGACCCACAGTGGGTAACTCTTCTTTGCAGGCAGGTTGTCCCCTCAAGTGTTCAGCTCTCAGCAGAGAGGAGGCCCTGGAGCGTGTGGATCCTCAATGCTCAACATGTCCTCCCATCCTCTTGTTGTCTCAGCAGGTCTCGGCAGAGAGGAGGCCCTGGAGAGGGTAGCTCCTCTCTGCAGCTGGTTCTCCGGTTGTCTCCCGCTATCAGCAGGGAGGGTAGCTCCTCTCTGCAGCTGGTTCTCCCATTGTCTCCCGCTATCAGCAGAGTGGGTAGCTCCTCTCTGCGGCTGGTTCTCTGGTTGTCTCCTGCTCTCAGCAGAGAGGGTAGCTCCTCTCTACTGCTGGCCATCCTCTCTCCATCCTCTGCCCTATTCTGGCTGAGCACGGGGCTTTTGCAGACCTCAGAGGGGAGGAAGTGCCTGCTGATTGGCCCATGGGCAGCCCGGAAAAGGCACCATAAGTCCCTATTCTGGTCTATGGGTCTGGATCCCAGCTGTCAGCCTTCATGGTTGCCTGGCCTGAAGCTTAGGCTTCCCTGGGGACCTGCTCTCTTCTGACCAGTAGCCTGTCTGCCTCCCACAACCATCCATGGCAGAAGGCTTCTGGCACCAAGGGGCACCTGCAGGCCAGTGCCCAGCTGCCCTCAGTCCCCCTTCAGCTTCTCCCCTGGCACTCCTTGGTGCCCAAAGTCCAGAGGAGGCCAAGGCATCAGAGGGCTGGCATGTCGACACTACCCTGAGCTTGCATACATGGCCTGGGCTGTGACAATGCTAGAGCCCTGCCTCAACCCCAGTCAGAGATCAAAGAGGGAACCAGGAGCAGGGAGAGGCCAGGCAGTGGGAGCAGGCACCTCTGAATCTGCCAGGGCAAGGGGGCCATTCCCAGGCCCCCAAAGAGTGCAGGAATGCCTGGGTGTGCAGCCCTGGTTTGGGTGGCTGCATCTGTGGGGGATGGGGGACCTCCTACCTGCTTGCCAGGACTCCACTGGCTGCAGCCCCATATAGGAGGGCAGGGCTCCTGCCTACTCCCAGCTCCCCAGAGCAGAGGGGTGCCTGGGTTGCAGCCGCAGCTTGGGCAGCTGCAGTTTGTGCCTGGGGCATCTGAAATTGCACCTGGGGAGTTCCCACCCTGACAACATGGAAGGGAAAGGGCTCCTGCTTTTCCCTTGGTTTCTGGTGGCCCCATGGAACATGGTACCCTGCCATGCCCCCTTGCAGCCTGGGGCACTCCAGGTCCTCCCTAGGCCTGGGTCAGCATCTGGGGCAGGGGTGACATTCCCCTGAGCTTCCCCTATGGCCCCCACCCTCAGGGGCAGACCAGAGCTCCATGGGACTGGCTGGGCCCCATCAGGGGAGCCTCAAGGGTTGTAGACTATGGAAGTTGGCAGGGGGACTGTCCACCTCCTCCCAGTGCCCTGCTTGCAGCTGCCAGCATTATGGCAGTTGCCACACCAGACTGCCTGCCGTTGCCATCACTTCTATTCAACATTGCCCTGAAAGTTCTGGTCAATGCATTCAGGCAATCAATCAATCAATCAATCAATCAGATAAAATCATCCAAAGGGGAAAAAAGAAGTAAAACTATCTTTATAGAGAAAATTCTATGAAATCTACCAAAAGCTACTAGAATTAATATGTTTAACCATATTGCAGGATACACAATTATAGAGAAATCTATATGTACATATATATACCTATATACTGGTAGACAAATACACTGAAAATAAGAAAATTATAAAATAAAAATTGTAAAATACTTAATATTGTTAATATGTATTTGGACAGTTCTGCTCAGATTGATCTATGGATTCCAGTCACAAGCCTAACAGGAATTCTTGTACAAATTGAAAAATACCTTCTAAAATGTATATACAAGTTTATAGGACTTAGAATATGCAAAATTACTTTGTAAAAGAACAAAGTTGGAAGACTAACACTAATTCATATCAAGAGTTATTATAATGCTATTGCGATTAAAAGCATGTGGCAATGGCAGAAAATAAGTAACTCAATGGTGAAACTTCCAGTTGCCAAGACGGTCAATTAGAACAATGAGCCAAACTTAGGCCAGGCGTAGTGGCTCATGCCTGTAATCCAAGCACTTTAGGAGGCTGATGTGGGCGGACCACATGAAGCCAGGAGTTCAAGACCAGCCTGGACAACATGGCTAAACTCCATCCCTACTAAAAATACAAAAATTAGCCAGGTGTGGTGGCACACTCCTGTAATCCCAGTTACTCGGAAAGCTGAGGGATGAGAATTGCTGGAGCTCGAGAGGCAGAGGTTGCAGTGAGCCAAGATTGCACTCCAGTCTGGGTGACAGACTCCATCTTTGAAAAGAAAAAAAGAACAGTGAGCCAAACTTAAACTAGCAAAGTATCAATCAAACTTTTATTCACTTTCTAGCACAAAGTAAAAGAGACAAGTGCTGAGTCCTAGTGTTTTATTTTTTCTCACAGAATGGTATTGACAAGAGTGAGAGGATGTACAACACAAATGAGAGAAATTTTCTCACTGCTGAAGAGTCCTGTCTTTTTGTGAACCTGTACTACTAAGATTGGATGATGAGGAGAGATTGGAGTGGGAAAGTAATGAGCAGAGTAAGAAGCAGTCCCTCAGCTCAGGCACCCATATAAAGTAGGTTTTCATGAGGTAGAGTAGGAAGTGCTTCAGCTTTGCCCTGATAAAGAAGCCTCTAAATGGAGGTGCCAAGAATAATGTCAATATGCACATGAATATGACAGGACTAGAAGGGCCTATGTCTTTGACTAAAATTCCATTCAGACTGGAATAAAGTGCTTGTGCACTAAGTCTGGTCAGGGGAGGACAAGTTCGCCCATCATAAGGCCTGCCAGTAAAGCCTTGAATTGCCTATGATTGGGCCTAAGGGCACACACACAGAATTTTGGCCTGGAGCTGAACTCTTCATAAATCAATAGAATAGAACAGATTCCAGTAATAGGCCCATATGTATACAGGCAACTGATTTTTGACAAAGGTGCAGAAGTAATATAGTTGCAAAAGAATAGTCTTTTCAAGAAAAGGTGTTGGAAGAACTGGATATCCATATGCAAAAATGAATATAGAGCCATACCTCACACCATATATAAAAATTAACTCAAAATGGATCAGAGACCTAACCATAAAACCTAAACAATTATATCAATCAGTATATATTCTATATACTAACAAACAAAACATCGAAATCTCTTTAGGTAAAATTTAAACCTATAAAGCTAGAAGAAAGCACAAGAGGAAATCTTTATTATCTTGGGCAAGGCAAAGATTTCTTAGTTATCACACCAAAAGTACAATCCATAAAACAATAACAACAACAATAAATTAGACTTAAGAACTTCTACTCTCTGAAAGACACAGGTAAGGAAATGGGAAAACAAGAATCAGACTGTGAGAAGATAGTTTCAAATTGCATATCTGATACCAAACTTGTATCTAGAATATGTACAGTAGTTTCCATTTTCCATGAGGGATATGTTTCAGGACCCCCAGTGGAAGCCTAAAATAGGGGATAGTACCGAACCCAATATATACTATGGTTTTTTTTAATCTGATAACCCAGACTGCTACTAAATGACTAAGTGTGTGTAGTTTACACAGTGAATATGCTGGAGAAAGGGATGATTCACATTCCATGTGGGACAGAGCAGAACATGCTGCTCAGAATGGTGCATAATTGAAAACCTATAAATTGTTTATTTCTGGAATTTTCCACTTAATATTTCAGACCACAATTGACTGCAGGTAACTGAAACCATGGACAGGGGACTACTGTATTCCTAAAAGTAAAAACTATATAAACAAAGACAAAAATGGGGGAAATACTTGAACAGATAACTCAGAGTTGTATGAATGGCAAATAAGCACAGAAAAGGAAACTTACCCTTGTTACACATAAGAAAAATGTAGATCTAGATGAAAATCCAGCACTACTACATACCGATCACAACAGCTAAAATTAAAGTGACTGACCATGTTAATGTTGGCAGGGATGTGGAACAACTGAAACTTTCATACATTTTTGATGGGAGTGTAAAATGGTCAAACTTTTTTGGAAAATAGTTTTCAGTTTCTTAAAATTTAAATATTTAAATGTAGACCTATAGCCTAACTCGGACATTCCACTGGTAGATATTTATTTACCTAAGCAAAGTGTAAGTGTACCTTCATTAAGCATTTGTCATCAAACTTCATCTCAACTTTATTTGTAATATGAAAGTTGGAATCACCCCAAATGTTCATCAATAGGTAAATGGGTAAACAATAATTGTGTTATGTCTATACTATTTGAAATACTCTTCCAAAAAATAAAGCTATTGATATATGTATCTGGCAAAATAAATGAATTTCAAAATAATTACACTGAGTAAAAGACAGACACAAAAGAGTACATAATGTGTAATCTTATTTATACAAAATTCTAGAAAATACAAACTCATCTATCTTGTCAGAAAATTGATCAGCGTTTGTCTAAGGATGGGGGCTGGCAAACATGGAAGGGACTGGAGGGTGGAATTCCAAAGGTTGAAGAAACTTTGGGGATTGATGGAAATGGTCATTACGTTGACTGTGGTGATAGTTAATGGATGTACACATATCTCAAAACTCAATAAATTGTACACTTTAAACAGGTACAGTTTATTGTATATAAATGATACCTCAATAAAGTTATTTAAAGTTATAAATTTCTGTTCATGGAAGTACGCATTTCCCTTTTAAAGTCAAATTCTCGGGAATGGGTCCTAAGCTTTATTTGCTGTTGGATAGCAGGGAAAGCAAGCTCATTACAGGCTATGGTGGGTATTTCCTGGGAATGATGATGTGATCCGTCAATCTGAGCTCACTTCCTCATGGGATCTTGCTCCACAGTCCTACCCTCTTTTTCAGCAGATCACCTCTTGATGTCTGTAAATTAGCAACTTTAGGGAGTTATTGCAGACACTCTACTGCTGAACTCCAAGCTCGACCACAGAATCTTCCCTCAGTTCTCTTCAGTAACAATATAACTTTTCTGAAAGCTTCAGGACTAAAAAAGTTGCAGAAAAAAATTGTTTTACATTAATTGTGAAACAAAAATCTTGAAATTGAACATGCAGTTTCCATATGTGGGATGCTGCCACTGACTTCTATGCCCTATAAAAGCCCATAATTAGATATTCAGCAATCTTTCAAGCTAGTGGTCAAGCATAGCTATTATTAAAAATTAAAGTACATACATTTAGAACTAAATGATATTAAAAGCAGAGACAATGGATACTCTAAACTCATCACATCTTACATCCACTATGATCTATGCTCTTGAGGTTTGCATCTCTTACAAACTCACATTCCATGACAGCAGGTTAGCATCTTGAAATCAGCCATGGTGGGAATATTTACAACAGAAAAATGAGCAAATAGTACAAATAAAGGCTTAATTTATTGTTTTGTTGACAAGGAAGTGATGGAGAAAGTGTTTATAATGCAGATTAAAACTGCATTGTGTCTATGTTCATTGTATTGTGAATAGCACCAAAAACTGAGAAAATATTATTTCGGTATTTGAAATATTATTTGATTCAATGCCTAAGTGGCTTGGGTCATTGACAAACCAGAGTTCTGAGGAATATTTTTGTTGTTTCACTTTTGTCTTACTCACTAAACAATACCAATCAATATTCATACTGGAGTTATAGTCACCCATCAATTGCAACCATGGGTTGGCTATACAAGAGTTTAACAAAAACTCCTAATGGAATTCTATTGTACATTCTATTATTATCTATGATTTTGTGCTATGTAAATATTATGTCATTAACATTTATAATAAGCTATGTACATAAAAATATGCACCCTTTTTTTCACAAAAGAGCCAGCAGCTAAACATTCAGAAGTACATTATTAGGCTGCTTTCACAGTTTATAAGCCCAGATGCTATGCAGAGATTTTCTTCTTGAGCATCTTTGTCTTGGCAACTTCCTGTCACTTGGCAACTTCCTGTCACTTGGTTGCACTTACCAGTTTACTTCCCTGTAATAGGACTTACTTGGCCTTGAACTGTAAATAATGAAGAAGAATATTTTATTCGCGTTTTCATAGCTAGTCAGTATCTAGGGGAATCTCTTCAAAATAAGGCAATACCTAACTTTTAAAATGGTAGTTTTTCTAGCTTTAGTTTTTCAGTTTCAGCAGGAACTCTGTTACGTAAGTTAAAATACCAAAGGCAGAAACTATGTGAATAAAATTGATGAATTTGCCACATTAAAAAGCAGTGCTTCTATAGTAAAAAAAAAAAAATATTAACAATGTTTAAAAACTAGAGATTAATAGGAAAACATATTCAATAACTATTTCACAGGATTGTTGGCTTTAAAGTATATTTTTTACACATCTATGAGAAAATCATAATACCATGAAGAATAAACAGGCCAAAGTCATGAACAGAAATTTCACAAGAAAATTCAAATGCCAAAAAAAATACAGCAATAACCTCACCAGTAATCAAACAATGAAAATTCAAATAAGATATATTCCCTTTTAAGTTTAAAGATTTTTAAATGGTTATCTGGGAGAACGTATTGTGGGGAAATAAAGGGACTCTCAAATAATTTGATAGGAGTAAACGGGCACACACTTTCTGGAGGGCTTTTTGGCAGGACCCTTCTTGTCTCTTGGCCTCACAATTCTACTTTAATAATTCATTTTAAGGTAATATTGAAATACATGTGTAAAGATGTAGCTAAGAAAATTATTTACCACAACTTTGTTTATAATACATTTTTAAAATAACTTATATGTCTAATAAGAATGAATCAGTTATTTACATAGATACAGAGTCCTAAGCAACCATAACAATTATTTAATGAAATATTATTAACTGTCATAGATAAGTTTAATGATATATAATTGTGGAATGAAAATAGCAGATTTAAAACTATGTATAACATTATCTCACATTTGATATAAATATGATTTTATATATACAGTTATGTGTGTATATGTTACATACGTACATACATACATAACGCATAAGTTCTTAAAGGATATACACCAAAATGTTAATTAAAATTGTTACTTGAGCTTTTCTTTCAGGTGGTTTTATTTTCTTCTTTGATTCTTTTCTTATTTGTATTTAATTGTTCTACATTGAGCATACATTACTCGTACAATAGAATTAAAAAACCCATCCCTATGCTATCTCAGCACTTTATGAGTTTCATAATCAGATGATTCAAGGACTTGTTAGTACTCAGATTCTTGGGAATTGCAGCTGTCCTGCCTAGAGATGCAACTGGACGTAGCTCAGCAGGATAAGTGCAACCTACAAGGGCACTCCTGGAAAGAGGAGAATTCCTTGTGTTTGCATTTTTTTCTGGCTACACAGATGCTGTGCTGACTTAACAGCACACAGGTGGCTGTTCTCTTCTGCCTTGGTGTGGAAATGGAACGAGAGACTGACTCATTTTACTGAATCATTTTACTAGTGATGTGACTCTGGGTTTGGTTACCCACAGGCATTTCTCCTGCAATTGGTTAGCCTGGGGGAAGTTTTATTTTAACATGTTCACAGAGGCTTTTCCTGTCCAAGTGAAAGGTTATGAATGACAGCCAGGGAGACCACACCCTCTCACGTATATCCATTTACAAGGATTGGGACAGCCTGACCTTCTGGGATTATATCCTTTTTTGGCATCTGTGGGTAAAAGGCCTTAGGCTTCTAACTTCAAAGTTGGAATTTTGACTACCGGGCAATGTATCATATTTCAAGCATCTCTGTAGCCTACCCTTTACAACTATCCTGAAGAGGCCTCTATCCATCTGCCACAAAAAAAACTAACACCGTTGTTACTTCTGGAGATAAGAGCCTGGAGGCTGCTGCCCAAGACGATGGGAAGGCTTCTTCTGCACCTAAATGTGAAGTGACACTTGATAGGATCTGTGTTCTGTATCCCCATCATTTCTTCAGTTGAATCTATTGACAAAGGCATCATTAAAAGCAATCAACTTACATTTCATTTTGATGACCTTGTAAATAAAAAATAAAATCCTAAGCCACCACCATCTGAGCAGGCCCCCTCTTGGCCAAGGGATTCCAGAAAAACCTAAAAATTGAGTTTCCAACCATGACCCATGATGGGACGGGAGGTCAAACATAGCCTGTTATACCCCTTCCTTTTTGTAGTTTAGGCATAACTGACCAGCATTAATGTTAAAATATAAATCATAAGACTGACAGAACAGACTCTTTATGACAATAGAATATCAAGTTATAAACAGAACCTAAGGCCATGCCAGGCAAGAGTTAAGTCACACCCCTGCACTAAAGAATAAACTATGTTCTAACTATGCCAAAAGGTTTTTCTTTAGCATCTAAACAAGCACTGGTCTTGAAAAAGCAATATTAGGACAATTTGCAGCTCACCACCATACACTCACTGACCTCACTGTTTTTCGTGCTGTAACTATAGCTTTGATTTGACAAGTGACTGATTTCAGTAACTTCCTTCTGATAAGAAGACCACTGACCATGGACTGGCTCTGGTTGGTTTACAGAGGCTGTGCACTGACTGGAATGCCTTTGTGTCCTGAAAAGACCTTTCGATGGATAGGGACTAATTATAATACATTTAAATATTGTCTCTACTCCAAGGTGAACTTTTTCTTTCTCTTCCTTTCCTTCCTTTCCTTTCCATCCTTTCCTTCCTTTTCTTTCTTTTCTTTCTTTTCCTTCCTTCCTTCCTTCGTTTCTTTCATTTCTTTTCTTTCTTTCTTTCCTTTCTTCCTTCCTTCCTTCCTTCCTTCCTTCCCTCCCTCCCTCCCTCTCTCTCTCTCTCTCCTTCCTTCCTTCCTTCCTTCCTTCCTTCCTTCCTTCCTTCCTTCCTTCCTTCCTTCCTTCCCTCCCTCCCTCCCTTCCTCCCTCCCTCCCTCCCTCTCTCTCTCTCTCTCTCTCTCTCTTTCTTTCTTTCTTTCTTTCTTTCTTTCTATCTTTCTTTCTTTCTGTCTCTCTCTCTCTCTCTCTCTCTCTCTCTCTCTCTCTCTCTCCTTCCTTCCTTCCTTCCATCTTTTTCTTTCTTTGTTCTATATACGAACATGGGTCATATGTAACATGCATGTTTGTTCAATACACATGCATCTGGACCACCTTCATAAATATTCACCTCCTCCTGTAACCTGTTGAATATGTATGTTTAGCCAATGCACTCAGCATAAAGCTCTTACCCAATCTCGTTTGAAGGGCCTGTGCTTCTCAGCCTGCAGGATGACCACTTTGAAGGAACCTTTTTATAAAAACATAAAGTTTCCTATTCTAAATTTATAATTATGTAATTTTTTAAAAAGTTAACAACATATACTGGACTTCAAAAATGTGCCAAGAGCTGTGCTAGATGCTGAGACTAGAAAAGTAAGTTAGACAAAGCCCTGAACTTTAGTGATATAGAGTCCACAAGAGACTTTGCATGAAAAGATATGGCTCATCCATAAAGTCTGGAAACATAAGCATATATACCTAATAATATATGCATGTCAAGAACATCCCCAATATATAAAACTGATAATGTAATATCATTCATGTCCCCAGACTTTATAGATACCCTGTTGAACATAAAATAATAGGTAGTATGGTGACTATAGTCAGATCTTAGATTCCAGGGAATAATTAATTCTTCCAGGTAAAGATGGTTTTAGAGAGGAACGGACCCTCATCCTGTTTAAGGATAGAGCTCACAAGAACTTCCCAAGAAGCGAAGATGCAGAGTGTTGGTTTTTGGGGTTGGCTGGGGTACTGCAAACAAAACAGAGAGATAGTGGCAAAAGTTTTCTTCCTTCATGATCATTCTTTCAGCAGCCAGATGTTTGACAATCATCATATTGATACTGGTAGAAAAACATAACACATATTCAGAGACTGGGCGGGGCAGTTAACAGGGGTGGTAGCTTGTCATTTTGTCATGTGAGAGATGTGGCTGCTTGATAATCTGTAGCGACTTCCTACAATTTTCCGTTGCTATAAAATTAATATCATAAACTCCTTAAACAGTCCCTTAATAAATCCCCTGCAGTCCTGGGCTAGGTGGGAGGCTTTCTGTAGCCAATGTTCTTGACCCTGAGATTTGGAGGCTTGGTGCAGTCAAAGTTAATGAGGATCAAAGCCCGTGTGCAGAGTCCAGGGGTAGAAACTGAGAGAGAAGCCTCACTCACCTGGCATCACCTAGAAGCTTGTTAGAAATGCAGGCTCTCTGCCCCACCCCGTGCCTAATGAATCCAAATCTGCATTGTAACAAGATCCCCAAATGATTTATGTAATACTGGTCTGCAGACCAGGCTTTGAGGAGCAAAGATTTAAACTGCTATTTCTCCAATTAGGATGTATATTGAAATTAACTGGGGAGTTTTAGGAAACAGCGATCTCTGATCCCTGCTACATTTTTGCAGATATTCTTGTCTAAAAATCAAGGACAGAAGATAGGAGACGTGACCAGGAAAAGCTGTTACCAAGCAATGTGTTCTCAGTGTCAGAACTCAATGGGCATGTAGATTGGATGGACCAATGATGGGCCAACAGGCAGACTGGTAAGTGAATAGATGAATAAGAAGAGGTTAGAGAACTTTGAAATGAAGATTTTTAATTTTGTAAGTAACTTTGGGTTGTGCTCTCTCTTGATAAGCTTGGGCCAGTGTTTCCCACAGCTTATCTGTATAATTACTGTAAAGAAATACACATTTTAAAATGTAGATTCTGGGCCACACCTTCAGATACTGAATCAGCATTTTCAGAGAGGAGACCAAGTCATCTGCATTTTCTATACATGCTTCAGGAGAACATTCTATATACTAAAGTATAATAAGGACTTATTTCGATAGTGTCCTGGCTAACTGTTAGAGGAACGATCTAAATCGAAGTGTTTCTCCATGAGAGGCATTTTGGTAAATATTGGGGCAAGACAATTTCATTGTACAATATTGACCCACACTTTGGGAAATGTTTAAAATCCCTGCCTCGAACTACTAAATTCTATAGCATATCCTAGGCATTGTGACAACCAAAATGCTCTCTGTTAGATTTCTAAATGGTGCCTGCAAGCTACAAAACACTAGCTCAAACTCCCAAGTGCCCTGACAGAATCATGTGAAAGACTGTAAGGGTACAGAGAGTTGCCTATGTATGGCAGCTGACTGTATCAGAGATTGAGTTCAGACAAGAGATATCATACTTCTTGAAGCTATGACTATGTATACGTGAGGAGGTGTGAGGTAGAGTGCAAAGAATCCTCAACCTGAAATCAGTCTGCTTTGAGGCCACTCACTACCTATGCAAATGAGATAACGTTAAGTTGCCATTTCTTTTGCCTGGGCCTATTTCCTTGTTTGTAAAATGGAAGCAAAAATACCTGGTTCAGTGACCTTACAGGACTGTTGGGAGATGATGAATACACTACGTTTTAGAAGGTCTTCTGTAGCCTTGATAGTGCAGTCAGCAAGCTTTCCCACTGGTTGAAATATGGGTAACAAGTTGCCCAAATAAAAATAAACTGCAGCTGCAACTTTAAATGTTGTTTTTGACTCTAGCGCCTACATCCTAAAGCCCCTTAGAATTCCCCCACACATATTCAAGAGCAGATGGTCAATGGGAAATTCCCGTAAGTTCCTCCATATAGCATTTTAATGCTTGACTTAGAGTTATATTCTGTTCTCTCGCTTTCTTTTTCGCTATCTTTTCCTGTGTCTTTTTCTTGCTTTTATGTATTAAAATATATATTGAGAAATCGTAATGTGTGCCTTTGTGCCAGATATCATCTATTTCCTCTTCCATACTCACATACCACTGGCTCTTTGCCCCAGGAGCATAACTCCACGGACTGTGTCAACATGCCTTCTACTTTCCAGTTGGGTTCAGTTAGTGGTCAGCCCCAGTGAGAGGTCAGACGTTGGGAGGAAACAGAAGTGAGGCTCTTGATCTCTCTGGTCCCCAACTCCTGTGAAATTTCAGGCTGGCTGTGCCCCTTCACAGAGGGCAACCTGCTGTTTTTCAGCAGCGCTTTCTGTGGGTGTCTCTTTTTGTAGATTTCTTTCTTTCATTTCTTGCTTCACTGGACCTTGCGGTGGGGCACTGTCACTGTCAGACCCAGTTTAAATACTATCTCTTTTTCTTCCCCTACAGTTCACTTACACACTTATGTTTATTCTTTTTGAAAATAAACCCACCTATTCTGAGTGGGACATCTGTGTCCTGTTGGGATTGTTACTGATTTAGTGGCATAAATCAAAAAAACACTGAATGTTAAGGATGAGGGCAAAGGTCATCATGTTTCCACCAATAATTTGCCATGGGACATTCCCTAGTAAGGCTTTGATCTTCTCCACTTACAATAGAATGAAGCTTTTAGGTTGTGTGATCTTGAAGATTACCTTCCTTAGCCACCAACTAAAGGGTTTGCAATAAGATAAAGTAAGAAAAATTACTGCACAGGCATGCGGTTTGGCTATGATTATCATTAGCAGAATCTGCATTCACGTATTCTCTGTACTATCATTCCGTCAACTGGGACTTATGGAATCTGGGCAGGTGAAAAAGAAGCTTTCTGATGTTTGAATTATTTTGACACTTATCAATGTATGTGATTCCTGGTGGGTGGGGATTTTGATCATTGTTTGCTTATTTGAAAATGGCATGCTCGTTAAATTTAGAAATGTGTGATTCTTGGCCTATGTTGTCCAAATTTGAATGGTTTCAAAAACGAAACGGCTTTCTGTTCTTTTAGACAACATTCATCATCGTCCATCAATCAATCAACTAGCTATCTTGGAATACTTACTGTCAATCACATTGATGCCAGCTTCTCAGTTACCATTGTTTTGACTCTGGGGAGGCAAAGAAAAGCACCCTGAGTAAAGGAAATGACAGGGAGTGCTTGTCCATGGCAGCCATTTATTTGGAGCCAGCAGCGATGTTGTTGGCGTCCTCTAAAGCAGAGCTGCTATTTTGTCACATTGCAATTCCTAAGTAAATCTCCTTTGAAGAGACCTAAATTAGAAAACTTGTGGTTTACTGTTTCTGGCTATACAGAATCTATTGAGCTGACGGGGTGACCTGTCAAGACTCATTCCACACGAAAAAAACACTTTCATTTCAGTCAAACCTAGTGTTATATTGCTCAGTTTTCCTTTTCTATCAAAGTATTTGTACTGCTTTCTAAATAAAAAATTAAACCATAAGGGTTAAAATGTTAGTATTATTTGGACTGTTGCATACTATGCAAATAATACTCTTTCTGGCATCTATTTTGTCCTCACTATTTACTCTCTGGCATCTATTTTGTCCTCACTATTATCTTGTGAACTTTGGCTGTGGTGGCATTTGGTAAATAGTGGCACCAACACACAAAGTCAAATTTCCCAAGACAAAACCACGGCTGTATTCCACTGTGCTGTGGAAATGTTTCTATCCTCCGAGGAGTGTCACATGCACACAGTACAGGCTTTTACTGCTTTTCCTAGCATCGCAGAACAGGAGGAGCACACAAAGCTGCCTGGGGGAGACAGAAGTCAGAAATAAAGACAGTCACCTGAAATGGTGTGAGAATCACTCCTCAGTTCCATAGCAAGTAAAGCTCCTCATGGCAAGATGGTGACTTTAAATGTAATTCACACTTTCATTCAGTTCATTCATCTGATCTGTATATACCCTTCACATGGGGCTCTCCCACATCTTTTCCACAAATGCCTGTATATTCTAATCACACAGTGCCAGCTACAGTCAGCTTCTTCTTTCTTTCTTTCTTTTTTTTTTTTTTTGAGGTCACGGTCGATCATTTATTTCACATTTATTCTCCTTGCACCAGGTGAGGAGGGGAAGGAGTCATGCACTAACACACGCAGATGGTGCTACTTTTCACTCTTTCTGAAGAATCAGGATCCAGATTCTAATTGTCTTCAAGATCTGGATCAGTCAGTAGAGATGGCCCACTGTGGTAGAGGGCCTGGGGCTGCTGGGGGAAAAGCAGGATTCATATATGGAGCATGACCATTCGTGTTCCAGGACTCCCATTCGGGTACCGGAGGATTTTCCACATAGATCACAGGTGTCGGGGCCCACGTCGGCTCCTGAACGGCTATGGGAACGCCACAGGCCTGGGGCTGGTGCTCGGGAGGTGCAAGGTCAACCGCATCTGCACAGGGAGGACCTGAGAAGACGCCGATTTTCCATCTGTATCCCAGAATCCTGTGCAGGGCCTCGCCATAAGGACATGGCAAGGGTAGGCACCTCGGCCTCTGGTTGGCCTCCTGAATAGTGAAGTATAAGTCCTGCAAGCTTATTAGCATCTGGAGACATTCCTGCCAGCTCTTCTTCATACCTCTCTGCTTGAGACGCTGGGCAATTGTTTTTGATACTACGTGATACTTCATCTTCACCCTGTACACTTCACGTTCAAGAAATTCCCATTCTTGCAGGAAACTCTGGATTTCCTGGTCACTCCAAGGTTTAACTGACCGGACTGAGGCCTTTTCTGATTCCTGGGCTGCATTTTTCTGCTTCATTTTCTGGATGTTCCTGGTAGTTTCGGTGGGAAGTGTTACTGTCTCCATTTTTCCTCCTGAGTGCTCTCCCGGGAGTCTGTCTTCTCGCTGCGCCTGCAGGGCCTGCTCTGTTCCTGGGTTGGCGGAACACTGGTACTTGGTCTCCGCTATCGGAACCTAGGAGAGTCGGGGCGGGGGGGGGGGGCCGAAGTGTGGAAACGTGTGTGCTTCTCTCTGCTTCTGGAGGTCTCTCAGCTTCTTCTTTCTACTGAAGCATCACCCACTGTCTAGGCCCTTGTCAACCCTCTCCTTGACTTTGCATCAAAGGAGGTCCCACATGGCATCCATGTCAATCCGCACATTTTTGTTAGATCTGCCTTCCTGTCCAGAATAGATGCTCACCAAAGGTTTGCTTGAGTGACCTGTGCTGGAGAAGCTGATGGCAGAATATAATAAAAACAGCAAATAAATATTTCAGAAATACCATAAGTTGACCCAGAAATAAATATTTTTGCAGAAGATCTAAGAAAACATTCTAAAGTAATTTCACATGTGACAGATTATGTTAATGCAATGCTCCCACTTCATACTCAATATTTAAGTTAAGATGTTTGGTTTTGGGGGAACAGGTCTATTACTTTGAAGCTTTGTAGCGTCAAAACTAACTGGGTGAGACAGCTTTGCCATCATCAGTTCTTGCAAACTGTGCTTAAAGTGTCTCTCATCCCTTTTCACATTACTGCTTTCAGGAATGGGAGGAATGTTTACAAAGTCAGTCTTTTAGAATCATCTCCCAAAGGATGGGGTGAAAAGCTCTTCCCCAAAGGATAATGAGAAACAGCAAGGTTCTGGACTCTTCTCTGTTTCTGGTAGTTACTTTCTAGCCTTTGTTTATTTCACCAGTTCTGTCTCCAGCTTAACTATTGTTCTTCATTAGCTAACATTCAAGGCCCTCACCTTGAAAATCCAAACAGCTCCTATTCCTGAGTAGGAAGTTGAGCCTGTGTTATTCAATCTGGTCATTTCCTAAGTGAGCGCCAGGTCTGGTATAATTCAGTGGAAAACTGGAACTAGAGTGAGGGGAATTTGAAACTAGGCTTTATTACTACCTGTGTGGCACTAGGCAATATACTCTTGGAAAATAATTCCCCACTTTGAAATAAGGACAATAATGTTTTCTTTGCCTACCTTTCTATAGGTTTTTGTAAGGATAAAATGAAGTAATGTAGAGTAAGGTGACATAAATTGAAAAATGATGTATAAATGTTAGTTGTGACTATTGTTATGAATAAAGAAGAAGAAGTAGGTGTTTATTTCAAAATCATGTAGAGTCCCATGTCAGTGAGATGTAGAAAGCGGAAACCAACAAAGGCCTTAGTCTCTAAGTAATCTTCAAACTGGAGTCTTGATCATCCCTAGAGGCACACAAAGCAGCATAAGGGACACAAAGGAATGATACAAAATTTTAAGAAAATAATTTCTAGGTTTTCAATATATACATATCTTCTTTTTCTGTAAGAAAAATCCAGGATTTGAGGACCTCACACAGTTCTTACAATCTCTTTCACTGTGACAGCACTCTCACTAACAACTGAAGGGAATCTGTCTCTTATCTTCCTTGGTCTCAGGACCTAAGGTATAAAATTTCTCAGGGATCCCAACGGAGTAATCATTAAAAATATTGATATCAGTGGCTAGGTGCAGTGGCTCACACCTGTAATCCCAGCACTTTGGGAGGCCGAGGCGGGCGGATCACAAGGTCAGGAGATTGAGACCATCCTGGCTAACACGGTGAAACCCCATCTCTACTAAAAATACAAAAATATATATATATTGATATCAGAAAGTTTACTTTAATCCATTGCTTTAATTATTTTTAATAATAATCATTATAGTAGCCTAATCCCAAAGTAACATTTTAGCACTTGTGTCTTATGGTCACAGGTCATTAAAAATAAGCTTAAATTTGTATGTGTGCTTTATTACAGACAAGTAGAAATAAGTAATCATATTAAAATTTTTATAGATAAAAGTATAGTACAAGAGAATAAAATAATACAAGGGCAATGGGATGAATGTATGATTGAAAGGAGAAAATAGAATGATATATTTCCAAGTGGTGTTAAGAACGAGTTTACTCATGTATTTTTTGAAAGATGAGATTATAGATTAAATCACTGTGGTATTTATATTCTGTTAGAATCATTTAAAAATTTTATTTAAAAACTAATAGTCTTTATTTAAAATGTCAACATTTATAGTACTTTGAAAATTGTTAACTTTGCAGCTATTTCAACTTATGTTGAAAAATTTAAAATATCAACTTAAAAATGAAAAGAAAGGTACATACATTTTCAAAATTATATTGAGACATGCTAACAAATTCTTTGAAGGTCAGTGCTTTAGAGCAGTGGTTTTCAAAAGTTTGGTCCCCAGAATAGCAACATCAACCTGAAATGTGTTTGAAATGCAAATTTTGGGTTCCTGTCCCAGATTCTGAATCTGAAACCCTGGAGATGGGACCTAGCAACCTGCATTTTAGCAAGCCTGAAAAATGATTCTGGAGCATGCTAAATTTTGAGAAATATTTTTAAAGTCTTACAGAACTCACTCTTAGGATATTTGTCATTCTCTCCCTTCGTCTTTCTCAATTCCTGTTTCCCATAGAAAATGACAAAGTTAATAAGCAACGCAGAGTTTAGAAATCTGTATGATTTATAAAGTACCTGACTAGTAAGGACTGGTCATAGTTGTAGGCTGAGGTGATAAAGGGTCTAGACTCTAGTCTAAAGACCTAATGATTCATCACTCTTTTGATTCTTGTTGTATGTCGAAGCTGGTTTAAAAGACCTAGTGTTTACACCTTTGGTTACTTGGATAAGTTGACTGTCTGGAATTATTTTCTACTTGTCCCTGTGAATCATGACAATGCATTATCTGATTCCTCTAGCATGTGATCAGAGCCTAAAAAGACGCCTAGGCACACACTAATGTAAATAGCTGTTAGGATAAATGAGAGGTTATAATGAAGGGTGAGCAAGCTGGTTGGGGCCTGCCTGTTAAAGGGTACAGGGACATTTGAGGACAGTTTACTAAGCTTCTGATGAGGGAATAAGTGAATAAGTTTCTGAACAAGATTACTAGTTATCTGATGGATTGGAGTTCTCACTGCTATATGATAACTCTTCCACAGTCGAATTATTCAGCAAAATGACCAAACCTTAATTGGAAGAAGGAGGAGATATTTATATAATTAAGAGTATTGAAGGGATCAGACAAGAGCAAATTCCATCAGAAGGTATACTTACAGTGTCTAGTATTCATCATAAGAAGTGGATTAACAATAACTTTTGTACTATCTTCCCTACAATGTTCTAAACACTATACTTTTTATAGTAACTCTGTGAGATGAACATTATTATTCTAGTAGTCAGTTCTTATTATTCTTCTGCTTAAAAACTGACATATAGCTTCCATTCTAACTCAGAGTGAAAGAATAAATCTTTACAGTGGCTTCTAAGGCCTGATGCAGTCCCATTTCCTCTTTGCTTTCCTGTTGTTTTGGACTTCTGGACTTTCTGCACATTCTTTTGCTTCACTGGTCTCTGGTCACACTGGCATTCTTGCTGTTCTGTCAACACTCCAGGCCAACTTCAGCCACAAGGCCCTTACCTTTACTCTTCTCTTTGCCTGGAGCACTCTTTCTCAGGATATCCACACGGCTTTTTCCATCACCTGCTTTACTCTTGACTCAAATGTCATGTTTTCACTTACACCCATAGGGATCATTTTATTTAAAAATGTTCCTTCTTCCATATCACAGCAATTTCCGTCTTCCTCCCCTACTTTATTTTCCATAGTACTTGCTTGCTACCCTCTAACATAATATAATTTTTTTTTTTGAAATGGAATCTCACTCTGTCACCCAGGCTGGAGTGCAATGGTGAGATCTCAGTTTACTGCAGTCTCCGCTTTTCGGGTTCAAATGATTCTCCTGCCTCAGCTTCCTGAGTAGCTGGGACTGCAGGCACCTGCCACCAGGCCCAGATAATTTTTGTATTTTTAGTAGAGATGGGGTTTCACCACATTGACCAGGCTGGTCTTGATCTCCTGACTTTGTGATCTGCCCGCCTCAGCCTCCCAAAGTGCTGGGAATACAGGCACGAGTTACGGCACCTATCCAGCATAAAATTTACTTATACATTTTGTGTACTGGAATAGTTATTTGCCTATTGGCTTGCTGCTCCTTCTCTGCCTCCCATGTTCCTCTAAATGACAGAAGGCTAGAAGCTTGTAAGCCACATTTCCCAGACATCTTTACTACTTATCTTCTGGATAGATTCTGTCATTGAGAGGATCTGTGAGGAGACTGAAAGACAGGAGGAAAAAGAGAAATCATTTTATTTTGTTTCTATCCCTATCTTGGATCACACCAATAGCTTTGGCAATCACTGGGGGCTCCAGGGTACCAGCCTAGTCTGTGAGATTCCAACACAAGGAGCAGCAGGGACTCCTGAAGTCTTGATGGCATAGCACTCTTGGAAATTAGCTTGGGGCAACAGTGGTAATAGACTTTGGACTCTGGGGCACCTACAGTGCCAGTAGGAGTAGAGGCTTCTAGTTTCCTATAAAGCAGCAGTGGCAAAGATTGCAACAGGAGCAGAAGCAGCAGCATGTGCTGCTGCAGTCTCATGGACATGGCTAAGATGGGTGGTACCTTTATTCTGGTGACAAAAGTTTCCTCTTTTGCCCTTCTACTTCTTGATAATTTCTTGTTTCTCTTTTCACCTTTCAGCTATTTCAACATTTTAAATAATTGAATCCCTACAATAAATATTCTCTGTTGGAAATGTCTAAGTGACTCCTATTTTCCTAAGTGGATCTTTGTTGATATGGTACGTTAGAGACTGCTGCCCGGGCGTGAATCTGGAAATGCTTGTTGCCATTACCATTGTCACTGTCTGAGGCACGTCCAAAAACAGAGCAAAAAACTTTTTCCTGTCTTCTGCTTTTCAATCTTCCACAAATGCCCTTCTTTTGTAGAACTTACAGAGATGCCAGCTGACCAGTGAGTTAGAGAAATGTAGGCTTCTAGTCCCCTACGTTAATGAGATGAGGGAGAGGGATGGAGCAGTGACAATAAATAGCACATTTATGACTTCCTTGACAAAAAAGTAAATTCTACAAATGAAGTGATTTTGATAGTTTTGTTCACTGTTGGGTTCTTAGCACGAAAACTGAGTCTAGCCATTAGCACTCACTCAGTCAGTACTAAATATCACCATTTGTATATGAGGAAATTAATTTACTGAAAGATTAAAGAAGTTCCCATGTAACAAGCCAAAAATGATGGAATTAAACTCAGGTCTCATTGACATCAACGTGTATAAATTTTCATTTGCACAGGAGAACTAACATTCCAAAATTCTACTGTTGGTAAGGCCTGGAGGTATAAGAGTAAGCAGGAAAGAGTCCGTAGATGAGAGTCAAGAAACCTAAGTTCTAGGTTGAGCTCTGGCTTTCTTGACCATGCGATCTTACTTCACCTTTTTGGGTCTTGATAATCGAATCAACAAATATTTACTTAATGCCTTCTTTGTGTCATCCTATCTAGATTTGATAACATTTAGCAAAAGTTATATTTTCTAATGATTCATCAAGCTCTGATGATGCAAAAATGTCTCAAATATTTCCATGACTCTTCATCTCCTCTGCCATGATGCTAGTCTAACCTAAGTTCTCACATTGTTTGTATTTTGCCTGTTTCTAATAGACTCCGCAAATTAGCCAAAGTAGGAGATCATATTTAGTGAAAATCAGAGTACTCTCATGCATTCCAGTCCTTAATATGATCTTCAGATCTTGCATGATCTGTTCCCAGTCTAACTCACTAAACCCATTTTATGCTACTTTTCTCCTCACCCTGGCACACTGTACTTGGTTACTAGAAAGCAATTCATTCTTTTTTTGTCTCACAACTTTCCCATATGCTATTATACCTTCTTCCTTGGGTACTCTTACTTCTATCCTTTGTCTAGGACACCTCTGTTGATCATTTAGACTGTAACTTAAAATGAAAGGTGCTCCCTACCTGCCAGTCTGAATCATGACCCACCCTTTTATACAACCCTTCTGTTCTTTTTTTTTTTTTTTTTTTTTTTGGTAGCATTTTTCAAAGTTTACAACTATTTTAAAATTATTTGTTAAATACTTTTATTCATGTCAGAATGAAAGCTCCACAAGAAAAGGAAAAGCATGCTTTATTCAGCACTAAATCTTCAGTATATACCCCACATGCTAGTTCTACAACCCAGATGCTAGATAAGCATCTGTTGACTGAATGAAGGACTAAGAAACCATTGAACGATTTTAAAGAGAGACAGGACTGGATCTGATGTATAATTTTTTAGGTCACTCTGAGTTTTAATTTCCCCAATGTAAAATGAGGATTAGAAGACTTATATCTATAAATCGTACCTACCATTCTCACATTTCATAATTTTGTTTTCTTACACTCGTGGCAGAATTCTTAAAATTCATCTGATGTTTGGCTTATTCCTTTCTTGTGACACACGTAAAAGACTGGTGTTAGAGCTCTCTTGTTACATAAGAGAGAAAGAGAGGTGAATTTGCTTAGTAGCTCATGGCAAACATGATAAAGTCTGTATCACCAAACAAGAACATGTGTGTAAAGTCAAAGAGTACATGAATACGATCTTGCTGATTTCCAAACTGGACTTTTTGTTCTCTCTTTTGAGATTCCTTTGAGTCAGAATGATTGACAAGGTTAGAGAGACATCTCAAACCCTTCAACAATGCCCTTGAATGTGGGCCTATACATGCTTGATTTAGATCACTAAAACTCTTTACATTTTTATTTAATCTCATCAGCGTGGGAATATGCAAAAAATTATGATTTGTAGAGGTCGAGAGATAAATTTAACTCCCTGGATTAGCTGTCATTTTCAGAGAATATTTGATTTGGAAGAAAACTGGCAACTATTAAACCAAAAGCTATTGTGTATTTATGCATTTGCTGACTCAGCAAACCTTTTAGTTTACCATGCATCAGACACTGTGCTAGGTGCTGCGAACACAAGCATATTCTACTTGTGGGAAAACTGAGGACAGCATAGGAAAAATAACATTTCCAGAGTGGCATTAGGCTAATTAAAAGAGTTAAAAACAGGAATCATGAGCCTCAATTCTTGGTTCCTTTCCACTATAACAAGAACAGACAAACTATGGCCCCTTGGACTAAATATGATCAGTCTCCTATTTTTTTGGAACACACTCTTGTCTGTTTACTTATATATTGTCTAGAGCTGCTTTCATTCTATACTGGGAGAGTTGAGTATTTGCAACAGAGACCATATGGCCTGTAAAGCTGAAATTATTTACTATCTGACTCTTTATAGAAAAAGTATTCTGAATCCTATTCTGTAGCCCAAACCATTCATGGAATGTTTCTAGAAATGATTTTCAGGTGACATATGTGAAAGTAGTGAAAAATACCACCCTGCCTTTTTAGATGGAAATTTCCATAAAGCATTTCCTTTACTTGTCTACCAATGATGCAACAGCTAATAGAATTGAGTAAGATGTAGAGATTGGTTGAAACAAGTCTAGGGGATTTGGCAGATTCCTCCACTAACATAGGAATAATTCCTGCCTGAGTGGGTACTTGCAGTCATAGGGTGCTAATGTGACTTGGTGTCCATTTCTAAACTCAATTTGAGCCAACATAACAATAACAGGCACTTTTTATTTCTAATTTCTGACTGTAGTAAGCATAGTTTACCTGGGCTTTAGCTGTGTGCTCTGATACTCATTCCAGCATTTGCACTAAGGCTATACTTCCCACAACTGCTCCCAGCCACTGACTGAGCATTGCAGGGACATTAAGGCAAGCCCATTTCCAGACAGTGAGGGCTCCTTGAGGAGTGACTTTTGTCCAAGGATTTCTGACACCCTTGTTGAACTTTCCTTAAAGTTCACAATTTCAATTTCCCTTCCTTTCCTTCCTTTCCTCCTTCCTTCCTTCCCTCCTTCCTTCCTTCCCTCCCTCCCTCCCTTCCACCCACCTTCCTTCCTTCCTTCCTTTGGGTCTTGATAATTGAATCAACAAACATTTACTTAATGCCTTCTTTGTGTCATACTATCTAGATTTGATAACATTTAGCAAAAGTTATCTTTTGCTAGCCTCCCACCTTCCTTCCTTCCTTCCTTCCTTCCTTCCTTCCTTCCTTCCTTCCTTCCTTCCTTCCTTCCTTCCTTCCTTCTGTCCTTCCTTTTGTCTTTTCCTTCCTTCCTCCTACTTTCCTGTCAGCTGTCCCTATCTTCTTCACTTCATGTTGGTTAAAATTATGCACAATATTCCCTCCAAAGTAAAAAATAAAATTGTTTACATCTTACACCCCACAAAGAAGTAAGCATAGCACTTGGTGAGCTTCTTTGGGTCCTAGAGACAAAGCATTATACAATTAGGTATACTACATAGGAATACTACTCTGTCCTGTATCCTGAGTGATGTGAATGGCTTTCAGCCTTGAGTGTGGGCTGAAGCAGGAAAGGGGTTTACAGCAGATCCAGTGCACAGAACAATATGTTTTGTCACTTGGGCCAAATAATCTGGTTGGCTTTATGATGTTGCAGGTGTCACTGGTAGGAAAAGCTACAGTATGGCGCTTATGGAAAGCTTCAGGTAGATAATTACAGCACAAGCCCATGTGATCCTGGAGCAAGACTGTCTATGCCTTCAGCAGTAGAGCATTATTTACCTTTTGAAAAACTGCTATTGGCATGCTGTCCCTGGTAGAGAAAGATGTTTGACCATAGAATATCAGATAATTGTTAGTCTGGAGCTATCAGTTATGAACTGGATTCTGAGATACCAATCAAGTAATAAAGGCAGGTATGCTGAGCACTAGTTAATTTTAAGTTGGAAATAATATATCTTGGATTGAGCCTGAGAAGGACCAGAGGGCATAATAAACTGAAGGAATATATAATCCAAATCTCTATGTCACCACCGTAGTTGTACCAGTGACCTTTCCCTGGCTTGCACCTATGACCATATGTGGGATCTTGAAAGAGGAGGAAAAAACTCAAGCTTGGATTACAATTGATCAGCTTGATTTCTGAGTGCAAACCAAAAATAGAGTGTGCTGCCTTTAATGATATCCCAGAAAGAGAGTTGGGAAGAAAAATTTTCCAATGCATGGAATTGAGCAACAAATCTGGTTATAACTTATATGTGGAAGGAGATGTGATTGAAGGAGAATACATATCATATATATATATATATACACACACACACACACACATTTCTGGGAAGTGGCCAATGGTCTATATGTCTGGTCAATAAAACTGGGGAAAAAAGATATGGGATAATGGCATTTAGATGGATATATAGAGGTGGGCACAATGTGTACACATTTTTATATCACAAATTAACACTCATCAGAAATCATCCACCAATAAAAAAGCACTGAACAACTAAGTGCACAAAGTTGACTAGTTGAAGTTAGGCAGCCTTTGTCATCAACCACCCCGGAACTGGCACAAACAGAATACGAACGGAGTGGCCACAGTGGCAGAGATAAACTCTATGCCCAGGCTCAACAGCATGGATTATGAGTTACTGGGACTGGCTTAGCTGTTGCTGCCTCTGAATATCCAGTGTCAGCAAAAGGGACCAGCACTGATCCCTTGATACGGCATCATTTCTCCTGGAAACCAAATGGCCACCTGTGGCAAGCTGACTACTTCGGACCCCTTCCACATTGTGGAAGGGCCAGCAGTTTGCCATACAAAGGAAGATACTTATTTAAAGCATGGGTTTATTTTCCTGCACATTCAGAACCTCAGCTAGCTCCACTGTTCCTGAATCCCTTGTAAAATTTCATGCCTTAAGCATATCCCTCCTTGATGTTCCCACTGCTTCTTTTGTATGCCCCAATTACATATAGTGTATGTTATGATTATTTACACAAGTAATCATTTATAATTAATAGTTGTTCCAAATCTTATCCCATTTAATTCTCTAAAGAAATCTCTCACATAATTTCTTACTGTATCTCTATTTCAGAGCTGCAGAAATTGAAGCTATAAGAAGCTAAAAACAATTTTTATCAGCTAAGGAATGCTGCAGTGGTCATTTCAGTCCCGATAGTTTGACTTAGAGCCTATGTAGTTAACCACTGTGGCAACTGTCTTTATTGTACTTACCTATTTTTTTCACTTTTCTTCCATAGGAGGCTGTAAGCTCACTGGCACTGCCTAGTGCAATGTGTGGCACATGGTACTCCCAGAAGGTTTATTGAACTTATAAAGACAGAAAACAAACAGTCACGGACTTGGGCAATGGCAGTTGACTTGTGGCCTTCTTAAGAATAGGGACTAGATAAGATGCCATGACTTGTAAATTTCAGGTTGTAATTTCACTGAAGAAAAAATAGCCTGTTACAAAATACGGTAGTTACTCCCTTTCCTGTTTCTTTGGTGTTCCACTAATCTCTTACTGAATAACAAATTACCCCAAAGCCAGGTGACTTAAAACAAAAACGATTTTATTATATTTCCTGATTTTGTGGGTCAAGACTTCTGGATGGGCTCAGCTGAGCAATATTTCTGCTCTACATGGCATTGACTGAAGTTGCTCAATAGTATTTAACTGGTGATAGCCGGTCTAGAGTATCTTAGACAGTTTCATTCACATGCCTTTTGCTTTGACAATGGTGACTGGAAAAATGGAATTAGTTGAGTCTGACAGGGGTACTTATCTGTGTGGCCTTACAGGCATGGAAATCTCAGGTAGTTGATCCTACATGGTAACTGAAGATTTCCAGAGAATCTTGTTCCAGGAGCCCCACTTGCAAGGCTTCTTATGTTCTAACCTTGCAAGCCCCAGGCTATCACTCTGGCACGTTCTGTTGGCCGGACAAATCACGAAGGCCAGTCCAGGCTCAAGGGGGAAACAATTAGTCACCATCTATCAAGGGAGAAGTAACAAATGTTTTGTGGTTATTATTAGTTGGCCATATTTGACTTTTTTATTGGCTGTTTCAGATCTCACTATCAGACAATCATTGACTGCTTATGTGGAGAGACAAAAAACCAAAAAACTTCTCTATATAGCCTTAAAATTCCATGCTCTTTGGGGGACTTCCCTCAGGAAGGAAGAACACGATTTTCCATTTTTTCCTTTCAGTAGTTACCAAGTTGTTACTAACTCCACAGCAGTGTCTAGAGGCAACAGAGGAAGAACTAGATCTGTGGTGTTGGGCAATCCACTTGAACTCCTTGAGCTTCAGGTTTCTTATCTGTAAATAAAGGACCATAATACCTTTCCAAAGTTCAAAAGTTCTCATGAGGCTTGTCTTTGTCTGTTCACGCTGCCACAACAAAATACCACTTAATGGGGGGCTTATAAACAATATATTTGTTTCTCACAGTTCTGGAGTCTGAGAAGTCCAAGGTTCAAGCATTGGCATATTTGGTGCCTTGTGAGGACATGTTTGCTCTTCACAGATGGCACCCATTTGCGGTGTCTTCATACGGTGGGAAGGGGTGAACAAGCCTATTTGGGGCCTGTTTTCTAAAGGGACTAATTTCATTCCTGAGAGCTCTACCTTTATGACCTAATGACTTCCACAAAGACCCCATCTCCTAATACCATCATGTTGGGAATTAGAATGTCAACATATACATTTTTGAGAGACATGAACACCCAGACCATAGCAGCCTCTGAAGGCTATACATTTCATTTTTTTAAAAAGAAGCCTTTATGAATACAGTCATGCGTCTTTTAACAAGGATTTGTTCTGAAAAATGTGTCTTTAGGTGATTTTGTCATGATGTGAACTTCATAGAGTGTACTTACACATACCTAGACACTATATCCCGCTACACCACACACCTAGGCTATATGGTATAGCCTATTGCTCCTAGGTTACAAACCTATGCAATGTGTTAACGTACTGAAAAATGTAGGTAACTGAAACGCAGTGACAAGCATTGTGTATCTAAACAGAAATGGTACAGTAAAAATGTGGTATTATAATCTTATGGAACCACCATTGCATATGTGGTCTATTTCCACCAAAATGCCATTATATGACATGGGACTGTATAACTATTAAATCGAGATCTAAGACACAATCAAAAAGGTATATAACACAATTAGACATAAAAATAAAATTTAACATGGGATACAGTGACTGCCTTAAACTAACATAAACCAAAGCCATATGATTTCAAAGGAAAGATTGAATCTGGTTGCAACAGCGGGGCAATCTTTATTATTATAATTTAATGACTCCACTATCTCAACTCTGCGGGAATCTAATGGGTGATATCATGCTAAGTTCAGAGAAGTCAAATAGCCTCTTCAGTCATAACTCGAGTTTTCTGGAGGAATGCTGCACTAAGCAGATGTGGCTTGGCTTCTGAAAATGGGCCTGGAAAGCTCAATACTGTTATTAGATTTTTCTCAGTGTTTTTAATGCTAATAGTAAAACCTGCAAATTAATCTGATGAAGAAAGCTAAGGTATGCACGATTTCATCAGAGAGGGTTGCACCCATGGCCTCTGGGAATTTTCGTCCTGTATTCCGAGCCCTGAGTGCCTATCTGGAAATCAGTAAAGCCAACATCTCAGTCATCAACCCAGCTCCACAAGGCAAAGGAGCATGTTTCCTGCGTTAACTACACCTTGCTGCAGCAAATTGACTCAGATGTGGTATTTTAATTGGCGTTAAACAGAATTATTATTTAATTAAAGCAGAGGCTAATTTTCTGACTCATTGTTTGTGTAAAAGATGCTAAATTCCAGTCAAAACCAACTTAATTGAATAACATCAAATACCCAATTTGGTGCCTTCAGGAGGTCTATTTTGTTTCTTTTATTTTCTTATCTAAAGGAATAATTCTATTAGAAATAATTTAGACAGAATATTTAAATTCATTAAATGTCACAGTAGAAAGGAACATTAGATAAATCTTCCAGATTGTTCATTTTATAGATGGGAAAACTGAAACTCAGAGAGTGAAAAACAATTATCCAACATCACACAGCTAGCGTTGGGTCAGTCCGAGGATCACTGGCTCCTGACTCTCATTTTAGCGCTCATTCCAACTATACCTAGAAACATGGGTTTTCTGAGAGAGGACATATAGCATGCCAGCATCAGAAGTAACCTCACAGATTATCCTTTGAAACCTCCCTCGCCTTAGTTGTTGGGGAAACTGAAGACCAGCGAAGACAAAAAACTTGCCGGGGTCATACAGCTGGGCCACAATGAAAGATCCCGCTTGCATTCTATAATCTGCCTACTTTAGTCTCTAAAGTATTAGGGAGTAGATGAGTCTGTTGTGTTGAGAAGTTAGGCTGTGTCCCGCACACCATTTCTGTGATTTCACGTGTTCTAAAATAAAGACTTTGGAAAGAAATCTCTTTTTGCTATGGAGAAAAGACAGTTGAATGATGCATAAGGCTGACCCTTAATCTTCTTCAGGCCCAGATCTCTGCCCTGCACAGGCTGTACTCTTTGAGAAACCAGTTTTTCAGTGAAGACTTTGTGGGAGCAATAATCATCCCTCCGTCACAGAGTGTCCCCCTGGTCCAGTCTGTTCTCTCGCTGTATAATTCCCAACCTCCTTATGAATTTGCTACATGTACTTCTCTGCAGTTAGTTTTGAAATTTTCCAGGGATAGGATCTCAGCTGCCTTTTAACTTTATTATACCCTATGAAGTACTGGATATGTGAATGGTACTAAATACATGCACAGGATAAACTCACTACAAGGGCTTTCAAAGGACCTGGAATGCAACAGATTACCAAGGACTAGAAATCTAGAATGCAATGGCTGCTTGTTCTACATGGAATAGATGAAGAAGCTCTGTGGTCAGAGGGCACAAGTTTTGGAGCCCAACTCTCACTTACCCACTTTTGGGTATTCTGAGGCTGAATTCTGTCATCTGAAAATTGTCATTATAGTACCTACTTCACTATGCTATCATAACAATGAAATAAAGCAAGTGTGTAAACCACTTGCATAAGGCCTGACAAATAGTAGAAATCCAAGAAATAAATCCTCATTTCCATATTGTCTGAAGTGTAGAGGTAAAAGTACTTCACGACCCCCCTTTTGTTAGAAGGCAATGGCCCCAGCACTCCTGATGATCTTGTAGTTTTAGCAACTTAGCTGAGAGTATTGGACAGGCAGAAAAAAATCATGCTTGATGCTTGTTCTGCCATGCTCTTTGCCTGATTTTTCTTATTACTGTGCAGTTATCAGAGCTTTTCTAGGAGGGGATGACTCTGGCAAAATCTAGGCATTTGTCTCAATACTAATTTAGAAGGGCATTTTTTTTTTTTTTAATAAAACGAAAACAAGGAAAAAGCTAATGGTGACCAGATGTCTAAAGCTCCATAATAGAAAGATATTTCTATTTATCATGCACAGGAAGGAAGGTCAGTGAGCTCCTGGTAAGGCCAGCATGAAGCCAGCAGTCTTGAACCCTGGATCCTCATGCTAAAAGCCTAATACCTTTACTGACTGAGCCACCTGGGCTCATTCATGTCCTTTGTAGGGACATGGGTGAAGCTGGAAACCATCATCTGAGCAAACTATCACAAGGACAGAAAACCAAACACTGCATGTTCTCACTCATAGGTGGGAATTGAACAATGAGAACACTTGGACACCGGGTGGGGAACATCACACACCAGGGCCTATCATGGGGTGTGGGGAGGGGGGAGGGATAGCATTAGGAGATATACCTAATGTAAATGACGAGTTAATGGGTGCAGCACACCAACATGGCACATGTATACATATGTAACAAACCTGCACGTTGTGCACATGTGCCCTAGAACTTAAAGTATAATAAAAATAATAATAAAAAAATTTAAAAAAGAAGCCAGCTGTCTGTTCTTATGTTATGAATTCAGTCTGAGTGAAGAAACCAGCCCTACCTGAAATGGTTGTCTTCATACAATGCACCCTTAGTGATGAGTTATCTGTTGTACATAATCCCCAGCCATGCCCTAGGGAATAGAGAGCCGGTGCCAAATTCTCCCTTCAGAAGCACGTGTGTGACTCTGAACTGCATATTACGGTGAGTTGTGGATAGCTGGGTGTGTAGAGAAGGAAGGTAGGTGAAATCTGTCAGCAACCATTGCATCAGAAGTTTTATGGGTTTTCCTATACTCAGACCTCCCATATTTGGGATTGCTGAATTGCTTCAGCTTATTTCAATGATCAGGCTGGATCTGTGGGTCTCAGCCAAAAGCATAGGGGACATCAGCACTGCAGTGCCAGGAGAAACAGTCTTTAATGAACTTCAGGGACAACCCCACGAGGAAGCATGACTCTTCCTCAAAAGGCCTTAGGGTGGTTGCAAAATCCAAAAATAAGGGGGCGGACAATGAGCTGTGGATCATTCTAAAGACAAGCAAGGGCAAAGTTGAAAAAATGTTAAAACTCCCTTGCAAGAGAGTTTAACACCCCAGACACAGGCTTCAAGAGTGAGCAAGGAAGATGGTTATTTCTGTGGGATAAGGCTATAAATCTTAGTGTTCCAGAGCAGCTCTAGAAGGAAGAGTTCCCACAGGTGAGGGAAGGCCGGGTGAAACTGTTCCTGTAAGGACAAGGCAGACTTAGCTGCTCTTTGCCCTCTCTGATCTAAGTGAAATCTCACCTCCTCTTCCCCTAGACTCACACTAAAAGGAAGCATTAAGACTTTCCCAAGGGCAGAAACCAAGAAGGTTCCACTTAAACAACAACATAGAATACAAAAATCTTGAGTTTCAAAATAAAGAAAGAGCAATTTTGAATCTTAGTTTCTCTCCAGCTAGTGAAGTGACTTTGGGCAAGTCATTGAACCCTTAGTCTCTGTTTTCTCAGCTGTAAGAGACAGTAATAACTTCCACAAGATGTTGTTGTGAGGATCAAGTTAGATCAGATATGTAAACACACACTCTTTAAAGTGTTCCTAATGAAAAAAAAAATTACTCTTTCCTTCTTAGCCAATCTTTTTTCCTATGTTAGTGTTTATAAATACTGAATGAGGACTGGGTCAAGGGAATAAAGGCAGTAGCGACAACCAAGTCACAAAAAGCAAGAGCTTCCCCTCGGAAGTGTTTGAATTGTCTTTCCTTTGGGGCAAAGGGAAGAACAGATATAATCAATAACTCACGAAACTCCCTCTGTACCATCCTTTTAGCATACATGATCTCATTTGATCTTCCCTCAAACCCCTTTGAATTGGCACACATAGCCATTATTATTTCCTCAAACCCCTTTGAATTGGCAGACATAGCCATTATTATTTTACAAATGAGAAACCTGAGGCCCAAAGAAGGTAAGTCACTTTCTTAGGATCACACAGTTAGCAAGTGGAGAAGTTATGATTCCTAACCAACCCCAAGCATGTTTCAATATGCTGTCACAAGCAATTTAGAGTTCCTTTGAGATGACAAGGCAAGCTTTTATAATGCAATGTTCCAAGAGATTGCCAGGGAGTGGAAAGTGAGGGCCAATTTGGGATCATATGGTAGTTTTATTTTTAATGTTTTTGAGGAACCTCCATACTGCTTTCCACAGTAGCTGTACTAATTTACATTCCCACCAACAGTGTATTCCTTAATTCATTTATTTTAATTATTTATGCTTCTGGGAAATATTTTAAGTTTGAAAATCAATGATCTAAATACACATCTCTGCTTTTTGTAGAAGAAAAACCAAGCCCAGGGAGGAAAAAATTGCTTAAAGTTACAAAACTGTTTAGCATAGAGCACAAACTAAAAGTTCCCATAGGTGAGGGAAGGCCTCACCTCTTGTACCTCTAGACTAGGGTCATTCTCCTAGTTAGGTGAGACTTGTCTTAAGACTACAGCAAATCCAAATCTCAAGGTATTATCTTATTCTGAAGTAAAGTTTTATATTTTAAGGACCTACTGAGCTGGAATGTTAATCAGATGCCTAAATTGCCCCTAAAGGAGGATCTGTAGCAATGGACCCAGGCTTCATTTCTCTGCTATTTGAGCTACCCTATTGTCAGATAGTTCTCACTGTTTAGAAAGCACTTCCTTGTATTGAACCTTATTTTTGCCTTCCTGAAACTTTCTACCCCTTTATTAGCTCTAATTCCTCCTTTCCAGAAGAATCATTCAAGTTTCTCCATGAGCTCTTTCTGATCCAAGATGAATATTTACAAAAGCTTTCATTCCTCTTTGTAAAGGTGTAGTTTTATTACTTCTCCAACCTAGTCAAATTACTCCAAAAATGTTCCAGCATGTTTGCTTTTCTCGAAAGCCATGGCAGTTAGAACTGTACCCCTTGGTATGGTTTCTTGGTTTGGAACGCGATACTCCTCTGTTTGGAAACACCCTCTCATGAACATAGCTGACATTTGTACTAGTAATTTCAAATAGCCACACTACTCTGGACAACAACAACAACAACAACAACAAAAGCCCTATGTCTTTAACTTGTGCCTCGGCTAATCACGTCACCCTTGCTTTGTGCTTTTTCACGTCTATGTATGGTCCTAATGCAGAGCAGTTGAGTTTACCCTTTCCAGTTGTGCAATATTTGATGTGGTTCGCTTTCCAATCTCGAAAATGATCCTTTGCACCCTCGATGTGTCATCTTCTATGTCAACCTCTGTGTATCTCTGAGATTATTTTTAGTAACTTTACAAATTTGTCTCTCTCTTCTCTTTCTGGTCATTAGTAAGCAGCAAAATTTTCATTTTAGATAATTAGCAACATAGGGAGAGGAGATAGGCATAAAATAGTGGATGTGAAATTGAGCTTTCGTCCTGCCAAAATAGAGCTCCCACCAACTGCTTTTTTGTTCTTGCTGCTTTGATGAATCAACTGATTCAGTAACTTATTTAAGATATGAGGAATTGAAGCTTTCACTTCTTTCCTGCTACCTAATTTTCACTTCATCTGCGCTAATAATAATACTTGTGTTGTGACCATCTGGAAATCATTGTACATCCATACAATTGTCATCTTCTCTCTAACCAATTTTGTGATTCAAGTTCCTTCTCTGGGAGAATTCAAGGAACTTCTTTTCAGAGACTGTGCTAGCTGTCTTTAAATATTTTAAGGAATATCAAGGGTAAGAGGAATTAACATGAGGCCCCAAGAAGTAGAATTAAACCTTTTATTGGGTAGAAATTGTAGTGAGTCACATTTTACTTTAATGTAGAGAGAAGAACTCTATTAGAATCAATGCCACTTGGAAATAGAACTGACCATCTTGTGAGGAAATGAGTTCCCTATCAAAGAAAATATTCAGGCAAAAGTTAGATATTACTTTAAGGGTGGAAGACTGCATCAGAGAGAACATTTGATAACATTTCCTATAAGATCCTTATCAGTCTGAGATTTCAGTACTCTATAAAGACAAAATAACTGGAGAGGATAAGAGAGAATACCTTTAAATATTTTAGCATCAGGGAAAATGTGCTTTTCTACCTTTTCAAGTTTCTTATGTTCGTGGTAGTAAAATTCTAAGCTCAGAGTCTGTGCCTGATAAATTCTCTCTGAAGAGTTATGGTCAAAATGCCCAGTTTTGCCTTACCAGCCAGGTGAATCCACTAATAGGAAATTATGTGCGTTGAATTCCCCTTCCACCTTCCAAATGCCTAGGGCCGGTAAAAAGGCAGTAGAAACTAAGTGGGAGGAAGCTGGGTTTTACAACTTAAGATATGTTAGGTTGGTTGGTTGGATTTTTAGCAGTTTGAAGCTACTAATTTTTTTTTCACACTCAGTATGTGTCCAGAGTTAACAAGAGAGCTATTCTTATAGAAACTCAAGAAAAAAGCGTGATGAAGGCCACATTTTGATACATGATTCCATGATTGCAGAAGAAAAAAGAACACTGTGAATCATGTCCTGACTCTTGAAACCTCTCTCCAGATTCTGGGAAGATAGTATTGGTGTCATGCCACTTGGTTTTGTAATTCTCTGCCTTTTTCCCTAAGGGATTATTACTAAGCACCTTAGAGATAATTTATTTCATATTTCAAGAGAAATATTTTCAAAACAATTTCTTTTGTGACTTGGCACAATGAAATGACATCAGCCGGCACTATAAATTTTCAATTCTCCCAACTCTTGGAATTGAGAGAGAAACAGTTCATTCTCTCCATAGGTTTTCAGTTATGCATTCTGAATCCAAGAAGGCTAGATCTGGAAAGATCCTTAGAGATCATCGATCCTCTCATTTTGTAAATGTAGATACAGGGTCAACAAAAAGGACTGGCTGTTCAACAGCGTGTGTTGATTCAGCAATGCAGCCTTCAGTGACATAGAGCATGCAACCCTCTTTCTCAGTGATCTTTCTAAACCACGTGTTATCCCCTCCCAGAACTATCGGGTGGTGTGGTTTTATAATGTGCACTGCCTAGTATATAAATATGTGTTACCTCAGAATTAGCTGAAATCAATCAGGCAAGTCACAATTACGCAGAGCTATCTACAAGACCTCTTTTTATTTTGATAAGGTGGGGATTAGAAGCTAAAGAACTGAAGGACATCAGATACTTGAATGGAAGGAGATATAGCCACTAATGTCTAAAAGAGATCAGAAAAAAGAAAGCTAAGAGGAGAGAACAAGTTGAACAGGAATATAGTATCAGTTCTATTGATTGCGTGTGCTAGTGGCAGCTATGCACAATGGTATCTGCCAAGTGTACACATGCAGCTTTACTGGAACACTGACACAGAGCTGAGTGACACATGGTAGCATGCTTTGCATGTTTATGAGTTATTGTCAATGCTGCCAACTTGATTATAAGGGAACTTTGTTCCAAAGGTTTTCTTAATTGAGGTATCACTGTAATGTTACAGATGGCTTATATAATACATGGATAAAATTAGAAAGTAGAGTACTGAGATGTCTGGTTCCTCACCCACCTAGCCCTCCAAATCCCACAGGTGGGCTCATTGAACTCTGTCTGGGAGTGAACACTATAATAAAGTCTGCATCCAAAATCCATTCACATTTTTATTTATTCATACATTCATTTTCATTCAACAAACACAAGGATACCTGTGTTAGCAAGCCATTGCATCCACTAACACATAGGACAGTCTTACAACAGTATGTAATAAGTTTGACCAGATCGCTTATATATGATCTTTTTATCAGCAATATTGAGGCCAGTCTATCAACAAACGTGTTTCTAGATTTATCAGATTAGTGTTTTTATATATATTTGTGTGTGTATGTATATATATGCATACACATATATGTATCTAAAACACAGTTCCGTGATGCCTAAATGACTTCATATATTGTTGTTAAAATTAAAGGCATAATGAAGTAAATATGCATTTCAAATAATTATTTATATCTTATTGATTTTGTAAAGCTGTAAGAATGAAAATACGACTCAAGAAAAACATAGCAGAGAGGAAAGTAACATCAGCAATATGTTGGAGTGCAGTGTAGAGAGAGATGCTTTCAAGGTAGAGGAAGGAGAGTAAAGTGAACATTTGGTTTTGCCGTGGACATACTCCATTAACATTAGTGCCAGACTGGCTCCTGCAAACCGAGGCTCCAGGCCCTCCCTAGTGCCAGGACATCCTCACAGGAACAAAGCACCAGCCAAGCCCTTGTGAACCCAGAAACCAGGTTTGCCTGCCAACTGACCCAGGATTCAGGTCAGCCCACCTGAGGACTGAAACAGCATACCTACCCACAGACCCAATGAGCTGCTCACACAAAATTAAGCCAGCTGACTTGTAAAGGGCTTTCCTTACCAAAATCAGTCTGTAAAGTTTAGAAGAAGTGCTTCCTTCTTAAAATACGCAGACACCAATGAAAGGTATCCAAAAAATCTAGGGAGAGGAATCAAAGCAAACCACTACAAAAAAAAAAAAAAAAAAAAAAAAAAAAAAAGACCAGGCATGGTGGCTCACGCCTGTAATCCCAGCACTTTGGGAGGCTGAGGTGGGCAGATCACAAAGTCAGGAAATCAATACCACAGTGAAACCCCTGTCTCTACTAAAAATACAAAAAATTAGCTGGACGTGGTGGCGGTCAACTGTAGTCCCAGCTACTCGGGAGGCTGAGGCAGGAGAATGGCGTGAAACCGGGAGGTGGAGCTTGCAGTGAGCCGAGATTGCACCATTGCACTCCAGCCTGGGCAACCGAGCGAGACTCCATCAAAAAAAAAAAAAAAAAAAAAAAAAATCAACTCACACCAAAAAAAGACAGAAAGGAAAAAGAGAACTCCTGAGTATATAGAAAATGATTAACCAAATGACAATTGTAATTCCTTCCTGTCAAGGAATGGATAAATTTCTAAAAATACACAATTTACCAATACTAAATTATGAAGAAATAGGAAATCTGAATAGGCCAACAATGAGTAAAGAGATTTAATCAGTAAACTAAAACCTCTTAGCAAAGAAAATCCTATGACCTGATGACTTCACTGGTGAATTCTAACAAACATTTATAAAGAATTAGCACCATTTCTTGTCAAAATCGTTCAAAAAAATTAAAGAGGAGGGAACACTTCCAAAGGTACTTTATGAGGCCAGCATTACCTTGATGGCAAAGTCAGACAAGGATAATAAAAAAAGGAAAATAATTAGTCAACATTCCTAATTTACATATATACAAAAATCCTTAACAAACTACTAGCAGACAAAATTCAACAGGACATTAAAAGGTCCATACAGCACAATCAAGAAAGATTTTTTTCCAGGAATGCAAGGATGGCTCAAACATGCAAATCAATAAACATGATATATCACATTAACAGCATGAAGGATAAAATTACATGATCATCTCCATAGATCCAGAAAAAGCATTTGACAATATATAACATCATTTAATGGTAAAAATTTCAACAAATCAGATATAGAAAAAATGTAGCTCACACAATGAAGACCATATACAATAAGCCATAGCTAACATCATACTCAGTGGTGAAAAGCTGAAAGCTTTTATTCTCAGATTAGGAAAGAAGAATGCTGACTGTCACCATTTATATTTAATATAATTCTGGAACTCCTAGCCACAGCAATTAGCCAAGAAAAATAAATTGGCATCCAAATCAGAAAGGAAGAGATACAATGGTGTCTGTTTGCGGATAACATTATGTATATATATATAAAAAAACACTAAAGACACTACCAAAAAAAACCCTGTTAGAATTAATAAATTCAGCAAAGTTGTAAGATACAAAATCCATCTACATTAATTAGCTGAGTTTCTATATACTAACAATGAACTATCCAAAAATCAAATTAAGAAAATTCTACTTAGCCTAAAAAAAAAAAAACTGAAGAATGAATTTAGTCAATATGGTAGAAGACCTGTAAACTGAAAACAAAAAATTGATTTTAAAATGAAAGAAGACACATATACATGAAAAGACTTCCTGTATACATGGATTCAAAGAAATAATATTGTTAAAATGCCCACACTACTCAAAGCAGCATACAGAGTCAGTGCAATCTCTATCAAAATTCCAAGGCCATCTTTGACAGAAATAAGAAAAAAGAATCTTTAAAATTATATGGAACCACAAAACACCAAATAACCAGCAAATTTGAGGAGAATAAACAGAGCTGGAGGTGTCATAATACCTAATTTCAAAATATAGCAGAAAGCTACTGTAATAAAAACAGCATGGTATTGGCATAAACATTGACAGTATATGGTTGATTGACCTTCCATAAAGGTACTAAGAACATACAATGAGTAACAGATAGTCCTTTTAATAAATCCTACAAGGAAAAATATCCACATGCAGAAGAATAAAATTGGACCCTTGTCTACCACAATACACAAAAATCAGTTCAAAATGAATTAGAAACTTAAACATAAGGCCTGAAGCTGTAAAACTACTAGAAGAAAACATAGAGAAAAAGTTTCTTGACACTGGTGTGGGAAATGATATTTTGGATGTAACTCCAAAAGTTCAGCCAACAAAAGCAAAATAGACAAGTGGGGTTGCATCACACTAAAAAGCTATTGCACAGTAAAGGAAACAATCAACACAGTGAAAAGATAATCTACATAATAGGAGGAAATACTTTCAAACCATCTATCTGATAAGGATTTTCGTACAAAATATATGAAGAACTGAAACAAGTCAATAGCAACAAAACAAATAACCTGATTTAAAAATGGGCAAAGGACCTGAATAGAAGACAATTATAAGAAAAAATACTCAAATCACTAATCATCAGGGAAATGCAAAGTGAAACCACAATAAGATATTATCTCACAGCTGATAAAATAGTTATCATCAAAAATACAATAGATAACAAGTGTCAGTGAGGATATCAAGAAAAGATAACCCTTGTACACTGTTGCTGGAAACGTCCATTTGAATAGCCATTATAGGAAACAGTATGAAGGTTCGTACAAAAATAAAGAATATAACTACTATATGTCCAGCAACTCCACTACTGGACATATGTCCAAAAAAAATTAGTAACTTGAAGAGGTATTTGCAATCCTACGTTCATTGTAGCATTATTCAGAATAGCCAAGATATGGAATAAACTGTCCATCGACAAATGAATGGATAAAGATTATGTAGTAGATATACACAGTAGACTATTACCCCTTAAAAAGAAAAAAAAGATGCTATCATTTGTGGCAACATGGATGAACCTAGAGGAAATTATGCTAAGTGAAATAAGCCAGGCACAGAAAGACAAATACTGCACAATCTCACTTAAATGTGGAATTTTAAAAAGTTGAATTCATAAAAGCAGAGAGTAGAATGGTGATTGCCAGGGTCTGGTGGTGGGGAGGCGGGGTGGAGAATGAGAGATGTGGCTCAAAGGGTACAAAATTTCAGTTATGCAGGATGAATAAATCCTGGAGATCTATATAGCATGGTGACTATAGTTAACAACAATAATACTTGAAGTGTGCTAAAAGAGTAGATCTTAAATGTTCTCAACACACAAACATATACAAAGGTTGTGTTGTTTGATGTGAGTTGATGGATATATTAATTAGCTTGATTGTGGTAATCATTTCACAGTATATGTGGATATTAAAACATCATGTTGTATGCCTTAAATACACACAACTTGTATTTTCCAGTTACACCTTAATAAAGAGAAAAAAAGAGAAAAAGCAGAAGGTGATATTATACTTTATGTTTCACTAAATGGCCATTGTCAGCTGATGTTAACGCAAACTAATATTATGTATATATTACAGTTATTATGTAATAATATCATTCTAAATTTTAATATATAAGAAATTGCTTCAGCATTTTAGATAAAACCTCTAGAGAAAGTCTCACATAAAATATTTTTATTTGAAATCTCTTCGTATGAAAAGGTATCTTTCTGTGTAACTAGCATATACTCTTTCATTTTTGATAACAAAATATATCTATTGGATCATATTTCCTATTCTGCCTAGACTACCTAGAAACTCAGATTTAAATTGAAATTCAGTCACAGAACCATATGGGTTGTATGGTTTGCTTAGTTCTCTTTTATTTAGTATTGAATGCTTAATTTCTTTTTAGTAAACAAATCTCACAAACAGCACTTTTTATTAGCTGTCTCAACCTACTTTATTAAAATGGAAAATATATTAAGTCATATATAGATTATAAATAAATTACATGTAGATTATTAAATCAACATTTATTTACATATTTAAATTTATCAAATAAACTTTGAATTTCAGTCTTGACAGAATAGTTTTTATTGTAGTAACCTTCCTGTTGAAGACAATTATAACTACTAAAAGTGTGTATATAAAGCAAGTATTTAGAGGCCTATAAGAGCAAATAATGTAGAGCTGATTTGAGAACTATGAACTTGGGAATAATAAAAGTACAAATACAAAATTCCAAATTTACCCTGGCATTTTACCTGGAAGAATTTTCCAGTTTTCATAGTACAGTATCTGAAAGTATAAAGTAAAGTAACCAAGTAGAAAGCATATTACCGGATAGAGAAGACAGAGGTTGGAGGTTGTGGTTGCCCAAGTGGCTAGAACACAAGGTACAAGATCCCAGAGAAGTCAAAACTTCACAAATAAACTCCAACATCTTTGTAAATATTTCTTAGAGTCCCTGTCCAGTACCAATTTGGGCATATCCAGGACTAGAAATCCGTAAGAAAACAGTAGATTGGAGACTGGAAACACTGTCAGAGATTTTAAAACCTATGAAGTGCTGGAAACAGAGAGAGATTGGAGTTGAAGCTTCACAAAGGTGGGGAAACCTTGGTAAATACTCAGAGTTTTCAGCTGAGACCCAAGAGGATAAAAATCTAAAGGACCATGTATTAAGAGTAAGGACTATGCCGCCAAAGTATGGGCAAAGCTGAAATAAATATGACTTAATGAAGTCCAAAACCAGTACCTGACAAGATTAAAGAGATATGCTCAAACTTTCTCTACCAGAGGAAATTGTAATCCTTTCAGGAGGAAGATAATATTATTTAAAATCTCAAAGATGTTTTGTCCAAAACTGCTAAAATTAAATTTAAAATGACAAAATATGGTAAAAATAGAATCAAGTGATCAAAACCTTAGAGAAATAGGTAGATAAATGAAACAGATTCATAGGTGGTTTAGATAATGTAGTTATCAGAAACTTAAAAATAGCTACAATTGACCAGGTGCGGTGGCTCATGCCTGTAATCCCAGCACTTTGTGAGGCCAAGCTGGGTGAATTGCTTGAGTTCAGGAGTTCAGATCAGCCTAGGCAACATGGTGAAACCCCATCTATACTAAAGAGAAACAAGAAGTTAGCTGGGTGTGGTTGCTCACACTTGTAGTCCCAGCAACTCTGCTGGCTGAGATAGGAGGATCACCTAAACCCAGGAGGTCAATGCTGCAGTGAGCCGTGATTGTACCACTACACTTCAGCTTAGGCAATAGAGTGACACCCTGCCTTAAAAAAAAAAAAAAAAAGGTAAGAATTAATACTTTGAAAAATAGAAGGAGATATAAATAATTTTACCAGAGACTTAAAATTTACAAAAAGTCAGATGGAAGTTATAGAACTGTAAAATACTGAAATGAACTTATAAATTCAATATATTTTTTGTTGACAGGAAGCAAAATAAAAGACTAGTGAACTGAATGACGGGTCAGCATAAAATATTTAAACTGAAGCAGTAAAAATAAAAAGGATGAAAAATAAGAAAATATTTTAAGAAGCATACAAAACACAATAAATAAAACAAATCTAGCATGCATATAATTGGAGTAGAGAAGGAAAGGAGAGGAGAGGAGGGGAGAGGAAGGGAGAGTAGAGGAGGGGAGGAAAGGGGATAGCAGGAGACGGGAGGGAATGTATGGGGAGAGGAGAGAAGGGATGGGTAGAGGAAAATAGGGAAGGAAAGGGGAGTCAAGAGAAGAAGTAGGGGAGAGAAAGAGAGTGAAAGATAAAGCAATATAGAAAGAAATTCTGGCCGTTTTTGAAAACAGGTAACAAACATGAAACCACAGATTCAATAAGCTCCCTGAACTTCAAGCAGGCTAAAATCAAAGAAAAATATTTAATCACCCAAAAAGGCACAAACAAATATACATATAAGCTTATTTCAATACTATGAAACCATACATAGCACCTTTGACATCAGGATATCAGCCTGAAAACAGAAGTAAACCACTTATCTCCAGCTGAATACTGTCCAGTGAGAATCAGAGGGCTGGGACTAAACTAGAATTCCAGAGCCAGCAGAGTATTGGTGCAGCCTGGTCTGCAGTCCAGGATATACAAGGTCAAAGGAAATCTGAATGACCACAGTCACAGGTAAGGCATTTATCTGAATGGTCTGTGTAGAGACAGAAGTCAGAATCACAGAGTTTCTTGAATCTATGGGCAGAATCTAAAGGCCCCAGTCAGTCAGCTTTTGGAGAATAGCAAGTTGAAGGCATATCTTAGAGGCATTTCCCAAGGATTGGAGGCATAACTGCGAAGGCTTTTTGCAGGGTACCATAACCTTGCCCACAGCAAAGCAGAGGCTGAAGGATGAAGCAGGTTTGGATAATGTCCAAGCTCACTTCAGAGTCCTTCCTCCTCTCAGACCTTTCTTCATGTTTTCACTCTTAAAGTTTGTAACTTGCTTCAACATTATATTTACCTCCTCAGATATCAGTCTCCCTTCATCCACCTTTACTTCAAACTTTACGTTTATAATTACCTCATTGTTCTGTTTCTGTTTTCCTACTCTTTGTTCTTAGAATCTGCCTGCAAATTTCTTTAACTTTTGGCCAATTTCTTGCTACAACCAGCCACTTCACTTTCTCAACCTCATCCTTGTATTCAACTGGGCCTGGAAACGTCATCAATAGTCTTGGGTTTCAGCTTTCTTTGAAATTTGTGAACCCATCAATTCCCATCATGTATCATGGCTTTGGACTTGTAACCACAGCCCGATTTATCAGACTCTTTCTGTTCTTGCCAACCACCATCCTCATTTTGAAGCTGGAGTGCTTCAATAAAATAATGAATTAATAATATTCTTTCTTACAGGAGTGGGAGCATACCCAAAGTGAATAGTGATAGGAAGCCCAATCAGCAACAGGACAGTAGCAGTGACAGCGATCATGGCAGTTATGATTCGTGAGGTCTACCAGCTTCTTCTGCAAGCAGTTTTCACATTTGAAGATTAGGGTGTTTACCCAAGAAAAATCATTAGTACATTCTGCATTAATAACCCGTATTTTTTTTTTCAAGAGAGTTTCCTATCTCTAGGGATATAGAGAAAACCCTCATATCACTTTCTTTGACAACTTGCTTTGACATTGCTTGCATGAAACCCTGGATTTGAAAATTGTTTGTTCACCAAGCTTTATACTTCATTTCATCTTTCCTCAACTTTATGTTTTAAATGTACTATATTTATTTTCCCCAATGAGTCAAACACTTTTATATCATTTGTATGCATAAGCTCTGCGGGATCTTTTCAGTTGTTATTGTTGCTGTTACAAGAATAAATTTTTGTATTTCAAAAATGGATACTATACCATTTCAAAATCACGTAATTGAGAAATAGTATGTTGAAGAGGTAAAAACACTTATTTTTTTGAGAGTCAAAGATCTTGTCTGAGAATTAAACCAGTAATTTACTTTTGTATTAGACAAGTCCTTTTCAGCATCACCAACCCTCAGAAGAGTTTGACAAAACTTGTTGAATGTAATAAATACAAATAACCTACTCATCACTGTTGGGAAAGGGTGATCAATAGAAATGGATTGTGGATTCTAATCCTAATTCTGTCTCTGGTTTGCCATGTGAATTTGTATAATGTGTTTAACCTCTCTGGGCTTTAGAGTTTTTTTTATCTTATAAAATGAGGATATTGATTGTATTATAGGTTAACATGAATTGTACACATGGTATATGTCAGAAACAATTCTAAGTGCTTTACATGTATAATTCTTTAATTATTACAATGGCCTTAAGAGAAGTGCAGTACTGTTTTGTACCTATGTAGCAGATAGAAAAACCAAAGCACTAAGGTAATTTCTCAAAGGTGTGACAACTAGTAAGTCAGAAGTGAAAGTCATATCAGGTAGACAAGCTTCCAGATCCATTCTCTTCGTTATTACACCCTACTGCCTCTTTATACTGTTTCTCCCGCTTTAGATGCTCTCTGAATTCCTTATTCTAATTAATGTTCGAACTAGGACTACTAAAACTCCTTACTACCAGGTCAGTACACTATTACTTGGATAAACTTTTAGGGATTTTACAAAAGTACATTCAATAAGAGTTGCAAAAAGGCATCTAAAGAACCTGGTGATTATATATTTATACTTAATTTTCCTATTAGCCTTGACTACATACTTCGGAGGTCACCACAAATAAATTTTTTGAGATCAGCACATATATAAATTCAGATGTCCATTAAAGAGCATACATACCATCTGATACAGCTGTCTTTGCTATATAGAGAAACTAATTGAATCTCTAATCAGTACAACATGTACTGAATTTTAGTGTTGTGCTCCTATTACCTTGTGATTTGATATTTGTGCAACATGTTTGGTAAAAAGTTTACACTTCATTTTCTGCCTAGAAAGTCATTGCTGATTTTAATCCCATAGTTGATGTTTTAAAGCCTTTTTCAGTTCAGGTTAGATGTGTTCTTTTGTATGACTTCGTTCTTGGGCCTGAGCTGCAATCTTGTGCATAGCTAGAATTTATGTTTTTGGAAAATCTGAGAATTTCGTGGGGAGAGGGAATTTCAAAGTTTCTAAATTGTTTCCCTTTTAACACCCATGAAAAAATGACCACATGTGCTCATTTACTCTCCTTCAGAAATGTCCAAATCTAGCGCTCAGAAAGGCATTTCCTCATATGCCAGTGTCTGGTTGAGGTAAACTTGGATGCCGAAGGCCAGGTGTTGTTTTGGAGCCTCCTGCTTTGGGACTACTGTACATCATCCTGAACCTCCCTGGACACCTAAATTTCTAACTTGCAGATTGCTTTGGAAACCAGAGAGACTTTTACAGCCAAAGGGTTCATTGGAAAATTCTGAACTTACCATTTGGAGAAATAATCCTCATTTTCCTGGATTACTATTTTATCCTTAGAATATTGAAAGTAATATTTGTTTGGTTGAACTGCTTAGCTTTTCCTCATTCATGAGTAGTACTGATTTTCACACTATTCAACTTCAGAGGTGAAGAGGGTGTTATGCTCTAAATATGTGACTTTTCTGAGAGTATATAGATCCATTTCTCATATTCGGTAGCATCCTAGTAAATTATTAACAGCTCTCTCCTGGGGAAGAAATGTGAACTCTTATGGTATGTGTCCATTTCACACTATCAACATAGTCAACTTCCAGTTCCCGATAAGAAGTCACTGAAAATGGGATTGGAAAGAGTTGCCCATGTTATGCTCTTCTGAGGCGGTGTGAGCTGGCTCCAACACACTTCTGCTATCTCGATGGAAATTTAAACAACACTCTCAAGTGATACCTGATAGTAGTGAGTGTGAAAGAATGGGAATAAATATCTCTAGGTGTGTGTGGCTTCTAACCTACTTCTGCCACTGATCAACTGTGTGGCCTTAAATAATACCTTTAAATTCTACATCTCTCCTCTCTTCTCCAATGAAAAATGAGGACAATAACAGCTTTCTCACAGGCTTCACAGAAAAAGCTAGGAGATACTTGAAGTGATAGTGCTGGAAATAAAATAAAAGGCTAATTCAAAAATAGTAGGAGGGAGAGCATGTAGCAAATTATATGTGAACAGGAAGTCATGTGTGACCATGGCTTAGAAAGGCTGGCCACAATGTGTATAATAATATGTAGAAGAGAGATATTAATGGATGGAACAATGTCAGAAAGCCCAGACTTTCTGGAGTGATCAGTGCATCACAAACATTTTCTTGGTCTTTTCATATGTGTTGAAGGAAGAGTGCAGAGGCTAAGAAAGGAGGAAGGAGGGAGGAGCAAGCCTGCTATGAAATCCCTTAGATCTTTTTTACAGGTGGGATTTGTGAAATGCGTTTTACATCTATAATTAGGGAATGAAGTAGAGCAGATGGCTACAGTGCAGTTATAATTAAAGTATAATGCACAGTAAAATCACCTTGTGCAGCCAGTCATGCATCCAAGCCAGCAAATATTAATTCTCTTTGCACTCTAAAGTCTCTTTTTTGGGCTGCAGGGAATGGTTGTTGCATCATGACACTGATTTCATACACTCTTTTTGTAGCAGAAGTTCCGTTCACAAATTCTGGATTGTGCTGTATTAAATTATATAGTTCGTAGAGTCTGCTGTGTAATAATGAACACTCTATTTTAAAATAGAGGCATTGGCATTGCTTTAATGCCATAGGGCTAGTGTTCTGTAGTAGATAACTTCCCAGGTTAAGATTTCATTTATAAACTTTTCAGCTGCACTGCTATATAAGCTCTGAATGAGAGAACATCTAATACAAAGGAATGGAGTCTCTTTTACCCAGGACTCAGTTATTAGGATTATAAGAAGGTTGAAAACCAGTTATATTGTGGGACAGGCAAACGTTCTGATTCTCAAAATGCTACATGTCCATTTATATTATCCTCTATGTAAATACTAATGCAGCAGTAGAACCAGCAATGGGCTCAAAGTGGATGGCTGTGTCCTAGTCCCAACTCCTTATGTGTGCCCAGGCCAGTCCCTGCCACTTTCTGGGCTTCTCTCTTCTCATCTATACGGTGAAGAAATTGGACTACTTAATTCCTGTGGTTTTTTGGGTTCTGTTTTCTTCTCCTTCTCCTTCTAAGTTTATCATAAGACCTATTTACTTCACAGTAGTTATACTATTACTAATTCTACTTAGTTTAGTAAGAGCATGGGAAGCAGAATGATTTCTTCCTTTGAGGGTGTATTTTGTTTTGTTTATCACAGGAGTTGAGAGATCAGTAGCTCAAACTAAGTTCTGCCTTTCCCTTGCCAGGAACTACTGGACACCCCATGAAAACATCAAGGAGTCACTTTTTGGAGTTTTATGCGACCTCAGTGGTTTTTGCCTTCATTTAAAAAAAAAAAAAAAAGAAGCACAATCCTGGAGTTGCAGATTTTTTTTTCCTACCCTCTGACTTATTTCAGCATTTCACCTATATAATTTTACCTTTCAGTGTTAAACTACTTTACTGTGAGAAAAGCATATACATCCCTCAAGTCACAAGCTTTTAGCCCTCACTGGAAAATAAGATGTTTGCCTTTTCATTCTGCCATTAGAGAAACAAAACAAACAAACAGAAAAGAAAAGGTAAATCAAAACAATTTTCTTTTCCTAAGATTAGCCCCCAAAAGTTAGCACTCTGGCCAAGTTTCTATTGATAACTTTAATGAAACAATCTGCTAATGAATAAATGGGTAAATAGAACACTTGAATACACACACACACACACACACACACACATATGTGTGGCATTTTGGTTTTTATTTTATTTGTAGGAAAATATTAAAGTCAAGAAGGAAACAGGCTCGTAATTTCAGGCCACTGATTATTCCGACTCAATAGACTGTTTTATTTATATTTAACAAGAAGTTTTACATTATTAGTAAAAATTTTATCAGAGGTATGCTTTTGTCAAGGATCTCTGTATAAGTCATTGCTATTTGGTGAAGAGGCAAGAATATCTCAGTTATTCCCCAAAATGTGAAAGTCAGGTATACACCATGGTGTCTTTTGGCCGATTTCTTTGTGCCTTTCTCTGTGCCTCCAGAGTCATATGTTTGGTTACCTGTGGAATTTACATTGCATTAGATTACAATTTGCAGAATTGTTAAAAGGTGAGCTCCTTGATGACACAAAAGTATTTGATTTTCTAAGTTCCAATATAGATTCTGGTACCTGCTATGTGATCACTAAATATCTGTTAAATAAAATGAACATTAGAGACCCTCAATGTTTCCATTTCTGGTAATATGATGGGCCAGGAAACTAGATCAAATCTTATTGCAAACAGCGAAATTCTTAGTAAAATAATGTGTTTTAAACATTTTTTAGTTTAGATCCATTAATGAGCTAGAAAAAAAATAAGTCTTTTAGACAAAGCAGTAAGTGAAGATAAGAACTAAGAGGTATGATGGAATATCAAAGGCAAATTTTACACTGAGTGTGTTTATTTACTTGGGTAAATTTGAGCTTTGGTGTTCATAGTTTCAAAGGGCAGAAAGAATAGGAGACAAAATACCTACCCAATGTAAGACAACTACCAGTATATCTTCCTGCCATAACACTGTGGTACCAAAGACCATGTACAACATAAAATTTAAAACAAAAATAAACTTATTCCCTCTCATCCAAGAGACATTAAAGGAAATTAAATATCACAAACCTAAACACATAGGAGAGGAAAGAAACATTGCTATTCATAATTTACAATCTCAAGCTAACTCTGATGCAAGTTGTTGCTCTAAATTCACACTACTTTATTGATCCAAACACCTCAAGATGAAAATTTAATTGCGTACTAATTGATAATTTTCATAGGCACCTGGCAGAAGGAAACAAAACCCTCCCAAGAGAAATTCACCTTCATTCCAGGCCTCAGGAAGAAAAATAATCCACAAATACAATATTAAAGTCAACAGTTCATGACCAGAAATAACAAAACACACAAGGAAACAAGGTACCACGAGTGTGAAGCAATAAAAACACCAGAGCAGAGCTAGGCCTGCATAAATTTCAAATATTGGAATTACAATGCATGGTCCATAAAATAGCTATGTAATTGGTAGACAGCCTTCTAAGATGGCCAAATTTGTTTTTCTGAGACAGAGTCTTGCTGTGTCACCTAGGCCGGAGGGCAGTAGCGCAGTCTCGGTTCACTGCAACCTCTGCCTCAGGTTCAAGCAATTATTGTGCCTCAACCTTCCTTGCACCACCACAGCTGGCTAATTTTTGTAATTTTAGTACACAATGAGTAGGCATAGGGCTTTGTCATGTTGCCCAGGCTGGTCTCCAACTCCTACTCCTGGCCTCAAGTGATCTGCCCGACTTGGCCTCCCAAAGTGCTAGGATTACAGTTGTGCACCACCGCGACAGGCCAACCCTCCAATGATCTCTTAATATTCCATGTACTTGTGTAATTATATCTCCTTGATTGGGAGGGCTGGGTGTGGTGACTCACTCCAATAAATAGCACCCATATAAATGTGATAGAATGTCACCACTATGATTATGACTGTGACTTCTATCACACCAGTACTTTCTCTTTCACGCTTCCTTGACTTGTTTGCTTTGACAAAATGAGCTGTTATGTTGGAGAGGCCCACGTGGTTAGGAAATGACTGTGACCTAGAACCAGGTGCCAGTGAGAAATGGTATTTCTGCAAAATGCCTGAGAAGAGTTCTTCAAAATTTTAATATCATGAAATGTAAGGAAAGTCTGAGGCTCTGTCATTGGGGAATTGACAGATCAGAGCCAACTGAGAAGGCGTGAAGACTTAATGCAATGTGATATCCTCAATTAGATCCTAGAGCAGGAAAAAGAACATTAGTAGGAAAACTGATACATCTGTTTAAAGTCTATAGTTTAGCTAATTAATTTTTAAAATATTGACAAATGTATCATAGAAGCTGAATGAAGAAAATGCAGGAACTTTTGTGCTATCTTTGCAACTTTTCTGTAAATCAATATTAATTTCAAAATAAAAAGTTTATTTTAAAAACTTAATAGAAAAAGGTTATTTGTAAGAAGGTATTGATTGCAGTTATTTATTATTACAAATAATATTTTTTCCCAATTGTGAAATTTTTTAAAAAAGAATTTTTATTAGAGTAAAATGGCGAAGTAAAATGAAACATTTTGTCAATAAAAATGAAACAGTTTAAAATGGTAATTATGATATAGTGAGTATATAAATGTGTTTATAAGATTGAATGAAAAATTTGAATATATAATAATAGTGTATGTCATTATGAATATTACATATATATTTAAAATCATCATACATATAAAAATGTATACTTTTAAGCCAAATCCAGAAGGAAATGCCAAAACATAGAACAGTGGATAGCTATTATAGGATGATAATGTTTATCACCTTAATATATTTATATAGTTTTTAAGATGAGCATAAAATATTTTTGAATCTCACATACAGTCTTTCAAAACTCATGACTCTAATATTCTAATATTCATTGGTAAAGTTAATGAAAGGCAAACATCACAGTATATCTAACTCAAAGAAAGTGTAGTGGACTTGAAAGGTTCAGCCCTTACAAACAGAGAAAAGGGTTCTTAACTTGTTTAAGATATAAAAATCTCTGATGACAACAAATTCTTAGCTTATAAGTTCATTAACTACAATAACCTGGCTTTAAAAAATAAAGTAATTTATGGAGGTGATCAAATTTCAGTTCATAATTAAAACAGATAAGAAAAAGTTGTGAGTACTGTGTGTGCCTGCATGTGTTAGGGGTAGATGGTGTGAGCACTCTTGAAAACTACTTGGAAATCTTGGGGAGAGGCATTTATTTAGTATAACATCAGACTGAGTAAAGAGGACTTTTGTAAGGAATTAGAGCATTGGATAATGTCTGTGTAAAAACTTCAGTTCATTAACTCCCATCCCCCTAGCTCATCTGTCATCAGAGTTCTAGAATTGAGTTCCTTGTGATTAATTCTTCAGCTCATGCACCAGAATTCTTGGACATGTGATAAACTGGGATTTCTGAGGCCACGATATCTCTCACAGTCATAAACACAGAGAGATAAGGCAATGGCAAGGGCATTAGACAATGACAGATCAAAATTTCAGAGGACAGGTGATGCAAAAATTTGTATGGGTTTTATTTTCTTTGGCTGTTTTGTGAACTTGGCTTTATACTTTGTATCTCATTTCCAAACAAATTTAAGGCAGAATATGACTTAAATATGTTGTCAGCTATTTACATAAATTGTTTCTGAAGTTATTTTACCCTAGGTTTCATTTTCAACTTGTAGCTAGAGCTCTAATCACCAATATCATAATTTGTTAGCCTAACACTAAACCCCCATTATTTTGACAGGATTACAATTAATAATATTTTAATATATTTCCAAAGAAACCCACATTAACAACAATTCAATATTAAAATCAAGAGTACATTTTAAAAGCTTCACAAATCCCCTGCCTCTTGGTAATATGTAATAGTATTTCTTCCAAGATTTGGAGCATCAGGCACAAGTTTAATGTATGGGTACAAGTAGTTCCAATTTTAGGATTCAGGAGAAAAACACTGTAGTTTCATACAATGAATTTTTTTATTGACCTTCTCTTGCTATCTAATTGAGATATCTCCAGGCTGATTGTACCACTGTGTTCTTGTATTGTCTGAATTCATAACCACTGTGGGCAAGTTTCTGATGAAAAATACACACCATAAATGAGAAACCACTTGAGTATAATTTTTTATTATCTCTTTAAATCTCCTTTTAGACACCTTTCCATGTATAGGTGATGGATGAGTTTCATGTAACATAGGCAAATGGTCAGCCAAGTTTATCTGTATGAATGCTTCTCCCTTTTCTCCTGAAAAACAGTAGTATTCAATGTGTTGACACAATTAATAGTGCATAAATAAGACTCAAACCATGATGCTGTCAATGAAGTGGGTATGTTACCATCACCCATTGACTTTTTTTAACTTTTATTTTTTGGTTTGAGGGTACATGTGAAGGTTTGCTACATAGGTAAACACATATCATGGGGGGTTGTTGTACATATTATTTCATAAGCCCAGTAGCCAATAGTTATCTTTTCTTATCCTCTCCCTCCTCCGACCCTCCCTCCTGAAGTAGACCCCAGTGTCTATTGTTTCTTTCTTTTTGTATATAAGTTCTTATCATGTAGCTTCCCTTATAAGTGAGAACACGCAGTATCTGGTTTTCTGTTCCTGCGTTAGTTTACTAACGATAATACCTCCACCTCCATTCATGTTCCTGCAAAAGACTTGATCATGTTCTTCTTTATGGCTGTGTAGTATTCCATGGTGTATATGTACCACATTTTCTTTATCCAATCTCTTATCGATGGGCATTTAGGTTGATTCCATGTCTTTGCTATTGTGAATAGTGCTGCAATGAATGTTTGCATATGTGTCTTTATAGTAGAATGATTTATATTCCTCTTAGTATATACCCAATAATATAGGGTATTGGGTAGGTTCCTGGGTAGAATGGTAGTTCTGCTTCTAGCTCTTTGAGGAATCACTATACTGCTTTCCATGAACGTTGAACTAATTTATACTCCCACAAAGAGTGTATGTGTTCCCTTTTCTCCACGACCTCACTAGCATTTGTTATTTTCTGACTTTTTAGTAATAGCCATTCTGACTGGTTTGAGATGGTATCTAATTGCGAATTTGATTTGCATTTCTCTAATGATCAGTGATATTGAGCTTTTTTTCATATGCTTGCTAACTGCATGTATGTCTACTTTTGAGAAGTGTCTGTTGATGCAATTTGCCCATTTTTTAATGGGGTTGATTGTTTTTCTTTTGTAAATTTTTTTAAGTTTCTTATAGATGTTGGATATTAGACCTTTGTCAGATGCATAGTTTGCAAAAATTTTCTCTGCTTTCCTTATAAAACTGAATGTCTTTAACAGAACCCAAGCCACCTCTTGAATGCTTTGCTGCTTAGAAATTTCTTCTGCCAGATACCCTAAATCATCTCTCTCAAGTTCAAAGCTCCATAAATCTCTAGGGCATGGGCAAAATGCTGCCAGTCTCCTTACTTAAATGTAACAAGAGTCATCTTTGCTTCAGTTCAAAACGTTCCTTATTTCCATCTGAGACCACCTCAACGTGGACCTTATTGTTCATGTCATTATCAGCACTTTGTGCAAAGCCATTCATCAAGTCTCTAGGAAGTTCCAAACTTTCCCACATTTTTCTGTCTTCTTCTGAGCCCTCCAAACTGTTCCAACTTCTGCCTGTTGCCCAGTTCCAAAGTTACTTCCACATTTTCAGAAATCTTTTCAGCAGTTCCCCACTCTACTGGTATCAACTGACTGTATTAATCCATTTTCATGCTGCTGATAAAGACATACCCTAGGCTGTGAAGAAAAAGATGTTTAATGGACTTACTCTTCCACATGGCTGGGGAGGCCTCACCATCATGGCAGAAGGCAAGGAGGAGCAAGTAACATCTTACGTGGATGGCAGCAGGCAAAAGAGAGCATTTGTGCAGGGAAAATCCCCCTTATAGCACTGTCAGATCTCCTGATACTTATTTGCTGTCACAAGAACAGCATGGGAAAGACCTGCCCCCATGATTCACTTACCTCCAACCTGATCCCTCCCATAACATGTGGGAATATAAGATGAGATTTGGATGGGGACACAGCCAAGCCATATCATCTCTGTTGATAGTTTCTTTTCTATTCTGTTGATAGTTTAATTATATCTCATCTGTCAATTTTTGCTTTTGTTGGAATTGCTTTTGGTGTCTTTGTCATGAAACCTTTGCTTGTTCCTATGTCCAGGATGGTATTACCTTGGTTGCCTTCCAGGGTTTTTATAGTTTTGAGTTTTACATTGCAGAATTTAATCCATCTTGAGTTGGTTTTTGTATATGGTGTAAGGAAGGAGTTCAGCTGCAATCTTCTGCATATGGCTAGCCAGTTATCCCAGCACCATTTTTTTAAGTAGGTCGTCTTTTCCCCATTGCTTGTTTTTGTCAGTTTTATGAAAGATCAGATTGTCATAGATGTGAGGCCTTATTGCTGAGCCCTCTATTTTGTTCGATTGGTCTAGGTGTCTGTTTTTGTACCATGCTGTTTTTGTTACTATAACCTTGTAGTATAGTTTGAAGTCAGGTAATGTGATGCCTCCAACTTTGTTCTTTTTCTTAGAGTTGACTTAGCTATTTGGGCTCTTGTTTGAATTTTAAAATAGTTTTTTCCACTTTGATGAAGAATGTCATTGGTAGTTTGATAGGAATAGCATTGTATATTTAAGTTGTTTTAGGCAGTATAGCTATTTTAATGATATTGATTCTTCCTATATATGACCATGGGATGGTTTTCCGTTTGTTTCTGTCATCTCTGATTTCTTTGAGCAGTGTTTTGTAATTCACGTTGTAGAAATCTTTCACCTCCCTGGTTAGCTGTATTCCTATGTATTTTATATTTTTTGTGGCAATTGTGAATGGGATTGCCTTTCTGATTTGGCTCTTGGTTTGGTTATTGGTGGTGTATAGGAATACTAGTGATTTTTGTACGTTGATTTTGTATCCTGAGACTTTGCTGAAGTTGTTTATCAGCTGGAGGAGCTTTTGGGCTGAGAATATAGGACTTTGTAGATATAGAATCATGTCATCTGCAATCAAAGATCATTTGCCTTCTTCTCTTCCTATATGGATGTGCTTTATTTCTTTTTCTTGCCTAATGGATTGCATCCAGGGTTCGGAAATTCTCTTGAGGACTGTGTTCCTTTGGGAAGTACTACTGATATAGTTTGGCTGTGTCACCATTCAAATATCAACTTGAGTTGTATCTCTCAGAATTCCCACATGTTGTGGGAAGGACCTAGAAGGAGGTTACTGAGTCATGGAGACTGGTCTTTCCTGTGCTATTCTCATGACAGTGAATAAGTTTCATAAAATCTGATGGCTTTATCAAAGGTTTCCGTTTTTGCTTCTTTCTCATTTTTTTCTTGCCACTGCCATGTAAGAAGTGCCTTTCACCTCCTGCCATGATTCAGAGGCCTTCCCAACCATGTGGAACTGTAAGTTCAGTTAAACCTACTTTATTTGTAAATTGCCCAGTCTTGAGTATGTCTTTATCAGCGGCATGAAAATGGACTAATACAGTAAATTGGTACCATAGAGTGGGCCACTGCTGAAAACATATTCAAAAATGTGGAAGTGACTTTAGAACTGGGTAACAGGCAGAGGTTGGAACAGTTTGGAGGGCTCAGAAGAAGACAGGAAAATGTGGGAAAGTTTGGAACTTCCTAGAGACTTGTTGAATGGTTTTGCCCAAAATCCTGATAGCAATATAGACATAAGGTTCACGCTGAGGTGGTTGCAGATGGAAATGAGAAACTTGTTGGGAACTGGAATAAAGGTGACTCTAGCAAAAGAGTTTTAGCAAAGAGACTGGTGACATTTTGCCCCGACATAGACATTTGTGGAACTTTGAACTTGAGAAAGACAATTTAGGGTATTTGGCAGAAGAAATTTCTAAGCAGCAAACATTCAAGAGGTGACTTGGGTTCTGTTAAAGACACTCCGTTTTATAAGGCAAATGGAGCATACAACTTTGGAAAATTTGCTTCCTGACTATATGGTAGAAAATAAACTCATTTTCTGGGGAGAAATTCAAGCCAGCTGCTGAAATTTGCTTAATTAGCAAGGAACCTAATGTTAATCCCCAAGAGCAAGGGGATAATGTCTCCAGGCCATGTCAGAGACCTTTATGGCAGCTCCCCCTATCACAGGCCCAGAGGCTCAGGAGGAAAAAGTGGTTTCCTGGCCTGGGCCCAGGGTCCCCGTGCTGTGCACAGCCTAAGGACTTGGTGCCTTCTGTCCCAGCTGCTTCAGCCATGGCTGAAAGGGGTCAACACACACCTGGGGCTGTGGCTTCAGAGGATGGAAGCCCCAAATCTAGGCAGATTCCATGTAGTGTTGAGCCTGTAGGTGCACAGAAGTCAAGAACTGAGGTTTGGGAACCTCCACCTAGAGTTCAGAAGATATATGAAAATGGCTGGATGCCCAGAAAGAAGTTTGCTGCAGGAGCAGAGCCCTCATGGAGAACCTCGGCTAGGGCAGTGCAGAAGGGAAATTTGAGGTCAAGGTCCCCACACAGAATCCCTACTAGGGCACTGCCTAGTGGAGCTGTTAGAAGAGGGCCACAATCCTACAGACACCAGAATGTTAGATCTACTGACAGCTTGCACCGTGCACCTGGAAAAATGGCAGACACTCATGAAAGCAGCTGGGAGGGAGGCTATACCCTGCAAAACTACAGGGGCAGAGCTGCCCAAGACCATGGGAACCCATCTCTTGCATCAGCGTGACCTGGATGTAAGACCTGGAGTCAAAGGAGATCATTTTGGAGCTTTAAATTTGACTGCCCTGCTGGATTTTGGACTTGCATGGGCTCTGTAACCCCTTTGTTTTGGCAAATTGTCTCCTATTTGGAACAGGTGTATTTTCTCAATACCTTACTCTCATTGCATCTAGGAAGTAACTAGCTTGTTTCTGATTCTACAGGCCTCATAGGCAGAAGGGGCTTGCCTTGTCTCAAATGAGACTTTGGACTGTGGACTTTTTGCTTAGTGCTGAAATGAGTTAAGACTTTGTAGGACTCTTGGGAAAGTATGATTGGCTTTAAAATGTGAGGACATGAGATTTGGAGGGTCTGGGGCAGAATGATATGGTTTGGCTATGTCTCCATTCAAATCTCAGCTTGAATGGTATCTCCCAGAATTCCCACATGTTGTGGGAGGGACCTAGGGGGAGGTTACCGAATCATGGCAAGTAGTCTTTTCTGTGCTCTTCTCTTGATAGTGAATAAGTCTCATGAGATCTGATGGATTTATCAAGGGTTTCTGCTTTTGCTTCTTCCTCATTTTTTTCTTGCTGCTGCCATGTAAGAAGTTGTTACCTCCTGCCATGATCCTGAGACCCCGTCAATCATATGGAATTCTAAGTCCAATTAAACCTCCTTCTTTTGTAAATCGCCCAGTCTTGGGTATGTCTTTATCGGCAGCATGAAAATGGACTAATATAGTTGCGCTGTATTGACAGCACCCCAGGCAACTTTGCTGGCTTACTAGGACTAAGTGGGAACTTCTTTCTTTCTTTTCTTCTGGCATTCATTCCCTTGTAAGACATCCTATGTATACAGTAATATGTGTACACACATATTTAATTTCCTTCATTACTTTGTATCTCTTGCTTTACTTCAATATTAGATTCAGGACACAGCCTCATGTGGAGTACATTTAATCTGAAGTTGACTGTACAAATTTACTTTCAAAATATAAGGTGTGGAGGCAGATATTTGAGAGGATGTGGCATGGGGGTAATCTCTGAATATTAACCTAGTACTTATCCTGCTGAACTATATGTATATCATACTACATGTATTTTGGGAACCGAACTGGACACTGGAAAGTCAGCTATAAAAGAAAGGCTGTGTCATCCACCTACACAGCTACTTCCCACTGAAGGATAGACAATGGAATGCATTCACAAAGTAGGGTGAGGTCCTGGCTCAATTTGGACTGTTATTAATCCACAGGATGATTGTAGTAGCTTCCTAACAAATCTCCGTGTTCCACTCTTGTCCCACAGTCAGGCCAGAGTAATATTTTTAAAACATGAATTGGGTCATACCACATCCCTGGGTAATTTCAAAAGTTTTCCATTACTCTTAGAATAAAACCTAAACTCCCTTTCTGGCCTGGTATAACCTGGCTTCTGAATATGTAAGACTCTTGTGCCATCTTCCTGTCACTCACTTTAGCCCATGTGCACTGTCTTCTTCAGTCTCTTAAATATTCCTGGTCTTCCCCTACCTGACTTCAGAAATGTGCTGCTCCATCCACCTGGCATGTTCCTCCCTCATCTTTCACATCAGCCTTCAGATTACCTCTTCAGAAAGGTCTTTCTCAACTATTTAGTGTCACGTAGGTTTATCACTATCGCCTCTCCCTCTCATTATTTATAATTGCAGCTTCTTTTCAGGTTTCTTTAATGGCACGCATCACCATTAACATAATTTCATGTGTTTGGTCTTTTTTCGTGAGTTCTAATGAAAGTTAATGTGTGATACAAAATGTTCATGCTCAGTTTCCACCCCCATATGTCCATATATTTGCTCCAGACTTCTTTGTCTCCAATCTCCCCATTCCTTTTATTCTAGGCCCTTGACAAGATAGGCAGGCCATTGGTCCTGACTCAAGCATCTCTTAATTTATGTTGTTACCTCAGGCCATTTCTTCTTCCTCATGAAGTAGATGCCCAATCTCCTATGTCACAACTCCACACTTCAGGAAGATTTCTTCTCTGTTGACTTCCAGTGCCATCCTCAGATGTTCTTGAAGGCTTTCACTGTCATTTTTGGCCTTCAACCACTTACCAAGTTAACCCATTTGTAAAGTAAGCCTGGCCTTGGGAAGGAGAAAAGCAGGCCCTGACTGTTAAGACCTGATCTGGCACTATTAGCTGAGCCTGGCATTGCTGAAGCTGGCCTAGAACTCACAGTTAGATTTTGGTGTGTTCTTACTGAACATAAAACTACTTAACGAAATCAGCATCAGACAAGCTCTCTTCATGAGTGTCATGGATCAAGACAAAATTAAGAGCATTCTGTAATCAGTTATAAACACAGTACAAAAAAAGAGAACATTGTTTAAACCACAAAAATATCCAAACATCCTCTCATCCCAGCTAATGTGGATTACTGCTGCTTGTTTACCTACTTATAACTAGCTTCACTTCCTGCATCCTGCCTTATAAGATTTATTATGATATCCAGTCATGGAATTGTCCCACTTTCTGACAGCATGGAGTAAACAGCAAAGCCCTAAGTCCTTGAATTCTCTCCAAAATAAGCTCAGACGAACCTAAATCCTATATTAAGTTCTTTCTAACGCCCTCTTATTGAGATGTTCCATAGATCCTCATGGTGTATATTCTTCCTTGCTACAACAAATAATGAATGCAACAGATAGAGCCAGTTGTCTTTGGCTGGAGGGCACCTTCAGACCTTTTAACCTCCTTCATCTAGTCTTACAAGCAAAGGAGGGAAACACTGCTCATATAACTGCAGTGGGTAATAGGGATGTTTGGGTTACTGCTCATGCAGCTAAGCTCTGGTCCTGCTTGGGCTCAATCTGGGCACATCATTTTCATCTTTTGGTTGACTTATGTGAGGCTGATTTTATGACTTAGAAGAACTGAAATAATCCAGCTCATGCTATGTAGCTCCAGACATATGCTCATGTAGAGTCTCATGGTCAAGTTTTCATTGCTTCCTTGAGCTGTTTAATCAAAAACATGTATTATTTTCTCTGCTATAGATGGCATTGTCCTACTCCTGAATATCAGAGCTTGCATTTTGAGTCTCCACTGGGGCTTAGCATAAGTTTCATGCTACATCTTTTTCCGTCAGACATCTGAAATCTTCCCTGTTACTCAGATTATGGACCAGAGCATTAGGCATAGAATATGTTGCCTCCAGAACCCAAAAATAACTCTCAGGCTTTCTGCTTCCTTCTTTATGGTAAGGGATTGCAAAATATATATTCTGACAAACTCCTGACTGATGGATCTGTAAAGACTTCACCGAAGTGTAAGGAATCTAAATCTTCATCGGGATTGTCCCCCATCCTCTGGAATGCACGTATTAAATGTCTTTTCAAGGCCTCCTGTATACTCGCCATCTGTTGTTTGCCCTGCCTGATCAGCATGATCTTATTGATGTAACGCATACAGTGCAATGTTCTGTGGTTTGACCAAATAGCCCAGATACCTTCAGTCTACAACATGACACAGAGCAGAACAGTTAACACAGCCCTGAGGAAAAACTATAAATGGATATTGTTGTATATCCTACATGAATATGAACTGTTTCTGATCCTCTTTTATCACAAGAATAAACAAAAATATATTCGTCCAAATCTATGGCTACCTCTCCTGTACCTGAGGTCTTTTTAATCTGACCTAGCAAAGATATCACCCTCCGATAATAGTTACAATCAGGCTATTACATTATTGAGGTTGCAAAAGTCTATGCTCCAGAATTTTTCTGAGTTTTTTAGGGGCCATATTGAGTCAACAAAGAGATATATAAGGAAACTCTACTTACCCCTGTTCAACATTCTTTGGCTGTTTAATGGTGGCATTAACATCGACTGTCTTCCTAGAATGTAACATTACCCTTTATTTACTCCCATGGCATAGTGAGTAGAGGGCAGATACAGAGGTTTCCACTTGGCCTTTCTGACTCTGATAGTTCTTACTCCAAAGGCCAGGACACAATGTGGGCATCACTCTGGCTGCCAAGTATATCATTTCCAACAAAACTCTTGTGGACTGAAAAAGTGACAACTAAGTGGGTCTTCAAACACAGTAAACTTACTATGAGTTGGATTGTAATAATAAATTTATTTATGATTTAACCATGTGATCTTCCATAGGTCCATGATTACTCTTAAGGTCTCTGGATAGCAATGTTAACTCAAACTGTCTATACCCAATATGCAGTTACTCAAGTCAACAGCAGTAGGCTGCACAGTGTGCAGCATCCAGTACAAATAAACACGTGGGATCCTTTGTTTAAAGAATTTCAAGATGGTCATGGCAAAACACTAAACCAAGTGAGGGGCCCTTCTAAGAGCAGAGTTCAGTATATGTTTCTGAAGTGCCTGGCCATAGGTCTCTTTAGAGAAGCCTAACAATTGTCACAGTATATACTTACAGGTTTCTTTCACTGAGAAACCCAGCTGCCTCTTCAGTCAACAAATTCTATATCTCAAAGTGGGCTCAGGTCAAAGAATCTAATGAGAAACTCTTTCTTTGTATTGGGATGAACATCCTCAGTCTCCTACTGACCCATTCTTTCCTTTCCTTAGCTGTTAAGCAGCACTGTCATTGGCTGTCACTTTATTCTTCCTCTAGGGATGCCATATTTTATCAATCATTTTCAGAACTCCCTGCAGGTCAAGTCCCCTGGGTGTGCCTCTGACCTTGCTGGTCATAATGGTAAATATGGCTTCCTAGCATGTAGTAGGTAAGTGCCACCCTTGGCCTCTGTTCTTGAGGGTAGAGGGGCATCATTTACATGGATATTAACAGTCCCAGGTCTATGACCACCTCTCCTACCCCCAGCCCTGAGATACAGAGGAGAGCCAGGATTGAACTTCTTAGTGATCCTACTACCCTTCAAACTAGCAAATTCCTGATGGCCTTAGTGAATCCTGATGACCTTCCACTGTCCACTTGGCTCCCTCATCTAACATAGTCTTCTGGTGAATTTTCTTGCTTCATATTATATATCCATTCTAGCCATGTCCTTTTCCCTCAGACTCTTTATTTCTTATCTACCATCTTGTAGGGAAACCTGCGAGATTTCTCTTCATTTAGCATTGATCATCACTTTTTCCAGACTTTTTCAAGCCACCCTAGCTGTGAGCTTGCCCTATGCACAGTGGTTCTTAACAGGGTGTTAAAGCCCATGTGATAAGAAAATGCCCCCAAGTCAATAAACTCTTTCCTATGTGGACTTATTTTTTAGTCCCCTCAATCAAGTACCTGCAAAAATCAATTAGGGATGTCCATGGCTTCTGCTGATACATGCTAGCTAATTCTGGCAACTCTGTGGTATATTATTCATGCTTTAGTCATGACCAGTACCTCTTCAGCTGAGCTCTGCTGGCAGTTAGCACTATCTGGGACCTGGCAGTAAGAAAAGGAAGTAAAGCATTCGAGCGGGGGGATATCTGTTGCTTTATAAAGTAATGCCTCTGTGATATCTGTCAGTGTGAGGGAAGCACTAGCTCTTACTAGGAAAGGAGGGTCCATCTCTATAATCTCTGAGGATTTAGGAGAGTCTGCAAAACCAGCTCATCAGGGGTATCCACTTCATGCCACTATCTATATTTCTAGGTCTCAGGTGTTTCCAACCAGCCTTAGCTAAACATTCAAATGTCTCTAGAGCTCTGTGACTCTAACGACCGGGTTTTAAGTGGGCTGCTTAGCTTTGTTTCTGCAAAAAGGGCCTTGTCTTTGTGTAAGACACCAAAGATGTCAACTGGCTCTCACACTTAGCCTTTAACTGCTTGCTAAGAGCCCTAAGTTTTTCAATATCCCTCTTCAAGGTATCAGTACAACTTAGCAGTAACTATAAGGCTCTGTTATCCTTGTAGGCACTGTTGCTACCATATCTGTAGGCACTGTTCCCACTGTATCTGCCAAAAGCCTGAATCTGAGGACTTATAAGCATCTCTCCCTCCAATGGATATTTTTCCAGATCAACCTCAGTAAAATGTATAGCAATTATGCCTTCACCTTCAGCCCCAAACTGTCCGTAGTCCACATACTTCAGGAAGCCATCCTATTTGCTTAATAAGGGAGTGAGCCAGTCCCAAAACCCCCGTTGATCCATTCTTGAATCTCTTTCAGGGCCACTTGTGTTACTTTGTGTACTCAAAGAAGCAGAGCTAAAGAAGGGATTGGATGTACGAAAGATATACTAGCAAGAATGCCTGTGGAGGAAAAAGAGAAAAAGAGCGGAAGAAGGGGGATGCTTCAGAGTGTAATAAAAACTCTTAGCCAGGCGTGGTGGCTCACACCTGTAATCCCAGCACTTTGGCAGGCTAAGGCCAGTGGATCTCAAGGTCAAGAGATCGAGACCAACCTGATCAACATGGTGAAACCCTGTCTCTACTAAAAATACAAAAATTAGCTGGGCATGGTGGTGTGTGCCTGTAGTCCCAGCTCCTTGGGAGGCTGAGGCAGGAGAATCGCTTGAACCCAGGAGGCGGAGGTTGCAGTGAGGTGACATTGCACCACTGCACTCCAGCTTGGCGGCAGAGCGAGACTCCTTCTAAAAACGAAACAAAACAATCCTCTCTCTGACAGCCATGAGGTAGAGGAGAAAAGAAGAGAATACAATAGAAATAGTTTCAGATTGAAAGCCATTTCAAGGAAGGTTTGCCCAGGCTAATGAGGCATTCTTGAGTCAAAATCATGCATCAAAGAGGTACCATGTGCTGCCAGAACGGGCCTTGTTTGTAGCCCTACCAGGTTCAGTCCTTGGTTGGAAGCAGCCCAGAAGCGTGGCCTCAATAAATGTGACAGCAGAGTGAATCCAAGGATCAGGCATGAGGCTGCCATCAGCTGTGCGTTCCACATTATGAGAGTTAAACTCTACATTTCCATGGTTCCCACACTCCGCACCACAAATCTTTCATGAAGGTCATTTTTTCTCTTGAACCAGAGGTTGTCCACAAGACAGTTCATCAGGAAATTGAGACACATCCTCTTAGCTTTCATTCATCTTGGCATAATATTTTTCACTCATCTATTATGCACACCTTTGAAAGACAATGACTTTCACCTGTCTAGTTTTTATAGGGTAGAACCATCTAAGACACTTTTTTTCATGTACATTTATTCCATGACTAAAACTTCTCCAGGAAAGTATTTGTGATGGTTATTTCTTGTGGGTTAATACAAAAATTATGCCCATTCACTGTGCAAAATTTGAAAACTACAGAAAAGTATAAAGAAGAAAATATTATTTTCACTCCATAACTCAGAAATAATTACAATTAAGAGCTTGTGGATTTTCTTTCTTTTCCTTTGCCTTTGTTATATGGAAAATCTACATTTTCCTTACCATGAAAATACACTGTGTAGATTGCTTTGCTTCTTCTATTATATGATTTATTTTTGGTTTTAAAAATAATTTTTACTTTGATTATATAGAAGACTTTAGTAAGAAAACTAGAGAATAAACTTGGCCAATAAATATTCTCTGTATATGCATACATATATACACACACACATACATACATGCATACTTACATGCATATTTATGATACATATTACACTATAGTATATTTTATATAGAGAGAGGAATATATACATATAAGTAAATATGTACATTATGTGCAATATATACATATACACATATATACACATAAATGTGCATATATACATACATGTCTATATAAATATTATCACTCTATATCTATTCTCTCTCTTCTCACATTTCCCTCTCTATTTATGTATATTCAGGGTCTCGATCTGGAAAAGAAGGATTTTTTTTTTTACTTTGGAAATTTTTTTTGTAATTATTATAATAATACTAACGGTAATTCAGTTCCATGGGGAAAATTATTTATTCTTTCCAGAAGTATAATATAAGAGATAACTGAAGAGGAATTCAGATGGATTAAATAAATCAGTGGCAGAGCAACAGAATAGTGTACTAACTAACCAAAGACAGTGAAGGTTAGTTGTGTTTTCAGACTGAGGTTTATTCCTCCAAGGTAGCACTTTAAATTTACCTCGTAGAAACTTGACACAGAGATGTTGCTGTAAACAAGACCTACTCAGGGGTCACCCCATGGGGATTCCCCTGTAAAGATGCCCTGAGAACCATGTCCATCCCACAGAAGCATTTTACCAGTGCATCCACCCCCACATGCTTAAACTGTGCGCACGACCCAGATTTCAAAATAAGCAGAGTTAACATTCTTGACTCCTGGCCCAAATGTGGATGCTCGCCATGAGCTCCTGCCTTCCTTTGTGGCTGGCATTTGCAGGGCTTATGTTATCATGCTAACTGGACCAGGAAAGAGACACTGAGGGACATGTGCTGGAAACCATGCATAGGTAGGACTCTGAGATTTTTGAATGTGCACAAATGTATTATGACTCTTTTTGAGAGTCAAAAGCAAAAGTGTGGTCATAAATGTCAGGGAAATGGGTTAATTTGAGATCAGATTCTGGCTCTACCACTATCTGACTGAATGATTAATACAGAGTCTCCAACTATCTCTTCCTGTGTGAAATGCAGTTAACCTAACTTGTCTATTTCCTAGGGTTTTTAGTAGTTATCTAAATAGGTAATGGACATAAAATATTTAGTAAGTGCCAAGCTATATAAAAATTCTGGTTTTGAAGATGCAATATAAAGAGGAGAGATCTTTGTTTTATTTACCTTTATTTTACTAAATCCCATCTCAACACCAGTCATACCACAGGCATTTAATTAATGTTATTTAATTGAGTGGATGGATTCAGGTTTGGGAGTTAGAGCTGGGTCCATTACAGGCCACGGTGTCTGATGGTTATTTCATCGTGTGATTGTAAGTTTGTTTCTTAAGCCGTCTGAGTCTTAGCTTCCTCAGGCATAAAATGGAGGTAACAACACCACTTGTTCTAGCCATCTACTTCACACGACAGTTGAGATGTTGCAATGAGATAATGTCTGTGAAAATGTTCCGTAAAATAAACCAAGATACAAAGTCTTGTTATTTTTAAGTCATTCTGATTTCTGAGATTTTTTTTCTAAGTAAATGATCTCTAGATCTCTACATTTCTTTTTAACTTTCAGTATGGCTAATTTTCAAAAAGGGAAATTGATCAACGTCTCCAGCCCCTCTTTTGTGAGCTGTGTTCCATAGGTAAACACTGTATTTCGAGAAGCTACACCCCCAAAAGAAATCACTTTGCATAGCCTTTGAAATAAACACAGTAGGCTTTTGTTTTCTTGTCTCAATTTCTTCCCCTTGCCTTCCAGAAACTGGGGCTTTTATGACTTCCTGATGATCAGTACCAAATCAGCAAGGCACAAATTTGTGAATTTATGTCTGAAAGAGAGGTTCAGCAACAGCTGTCTGATGGGTTCACACTAACCAAGGGAAGGTAAATAAGAATGCTTCATTTTATTATCTCCCACCTACACACATGCTTCATGAATACTATGAACATATTCTTACTGCATCAGTATTCATCAGGTCTCAGATATTTCAACCCAAAAGCCCAGCAGGCAAACTGATCATTTGTAACTTAGGGTCACAGCCATGCCATAATTATCCTTTTGTCTATGAAGTTAAAGGTGATAAAAGGAAAAGAAAATCATTCTTGATTCTACTGGGATCTGTTTGAGCATAGGAATTGGATTTTGTTGATCAACCTGCTACTAATGGCCTCTAGCACACTGATGGGGACACAGAAGAGGCCCTAAAAGAATATTCATGTTGAATCCATTAATCAACTGTCAAATCAATGAGTGCTATGTAGTCTTGTAAGAGAATCATGCTGAAACTCCACTAGAAATTTAGGTCTCATCACAACATCATTCATTGTAATGCATTTGCAATAAACAATCAAACAAATGCATTATAATCAGAGACCAGACACACTCAGGGCCAATTTATTTGGAAGACTTAGTATGTATTATTTTTCCCTTTTATTCTTTCAAAACCTGGAATGTGCTATGTATAACAAGAGTCAAAGCTATTATTGTGGATAAAAAATAAATAAATATAAATCCTCTGACACTGGCTGTTTAGAAGTTCACAGGTAAATGCATGGCACTTTAGCACAAGTATAGAACTTCACATTATACAGTTTGCGAATAAATACTATCCTTGATTTTTGTCTTATTTTTCTTACCATTGTCGATTATGCTGAGTATTAATTTCCTCATATACCTACATATGTTTTTGAAATTATTTAGAAATCTATAGGTATGGTAAAAAGCATATATTAATGCCATGTACCATATTAACTGTTTTTAACTGTACAGTTTCATAGCAGTAAATATATCTACATTCTTTTGCAGCAGATCACAGTAAATTTTTCATCTTGCAAACCTGAAACTCTACACTCATTATGCTACCACTCCTCATTAACCCGTCACCCCCGCCCCCATAACTTTACATATGTGTGGTTTTTGATGTTATAAATATTTCATAAGCTAACTCAAATCATTTTAAAACAAAGTGATTTTATGTAGATAGAATAATAGATGAATCATATGTCAATATAGCCTTTAAGAAGTTTATACTTATAAAATCATAGACTCTTGGGGTTGAACAGAATCTTTAATATAACATGTAACAGCCTTCCCTCCTTCAGCCCCAATCTAAGGCTTGATAGACATACTTGCTGTTTGCAGCACTACCATGTTTATTTTCCTACAAACACAAGAACAGTGATAAATTCTATTTCATGCATTCTCATCATAAATAAGCATATAATATGTGGTGTATTTATAATTGCATATGCTGAATAATAGACAGGGGGTTTTGATTAAATATTGATGACATTAATTTCTCCACTCACATTTTTCATGGTTGGTAAAAAGAGAAAAGCATTCACGTACTTCCCATGCCAATTACTGTAGGACATATTCATATTGTGATGTAGTCCCCAGCCGTAGTTGAACCAACACACATGGGCAGGAGGCGTGTTCTTGGAAGCCGTTCTACACCAGGATGAGTAGCAATAATTTAGCTATTTGTGAATGTAACTGAAAAACACATAAATGTATCTTCTCAAACCCAAACTAAAAGTATTCCCTATTCAACTTGCTCTTAGCTGGACCCTAAACATCCCACAGCCACTCCATGACAACTCTTTTGAGGTAAAAGGTAATGAAAGGAGCATTGGAGTAGAAATGGATCATAGTATTAAAATATTACAGATACAATATTTCGCATTTGTCTATGTTACAATTTATGACAATGTAAACATATTGCTAAGCTACTTCCCTGGACCTCGGAAGGAACTCTGCAAATCTTGACATTTGAATGTTTAGAATCACAGTAAATCTGAAAGAAGGCCTGGGGAAAACCCGTTGGTAGGCTCTGAAAAGAGAGCAATTCCTGATATGATGCACTGAGATGGACACAGCATCACTTTTATGGTATTTCTGCCAAAAGTGCTTTCAAACCTAAACTAACGTATTATCTACAAACCACTGCCTTGTGGTTTACAAAAGTACGTGTGTCGTGAAACACAAAGAAGACTGGGAAACTGTTCCTAATTAAAAGATACTAAAAAAAAAAAAAAAAAAAAAAAAGGACAACTGAATGCAACATATAATCCAAGATTTTTCCTTGCTATAAAGGACATTATTAAGACAATTGTCAAATATGAATAAGCAGTGTAGGATGGATATTTTATGGATATAATTTTTTAATTTCAATAATTGAACTGAGATCATGTCAGGTATTTCCTCATTTTAGGAAATACACACTGAAATATTTAGAATAAAGGTGCATCATATCTGCAACTGACAAATGGTTCAGGGTAAAACAAATCTGGGGAATGCCAAATAAGGACTTCCTGTGTTTCTTTCTTTATCTCTCACTCACGTGAGCTTTGAGCAAAGGAGGGGTGGGAGTGAGGAGCAGCCCCCACACAGCTGTTCAGGGATGTCTGGAAACGAAGCCCACCCACATTGCTTCTGGACACTGGGTGTGACTTGGAGGGTATCAGGTTTGTCTGTTAAAGAAACTGCCAACCTCTTCCTGCCCCAATTGGCCTCTGTTCCCTTGCATGCCTTCTGAACAGAAGAGTGCCCCTTTCCTTGGGACACTCCCTTAAGGCATCTTCTTGACATTAACTTAACTATAAATGTTTATTTGACGAATTTCAGTGACCTGAAGAGAGATGGAGGTTAAATCAGAAGAAGCACATGGCTAAGGTTGCAATTCTCTCTTGCTTTTTCATTGAATTAAAGTCATTTGAATACCATTCAGGTTACTTAAGTTCTATGTCGAGCTTCACTCCTAATCGATGTCAGACTGTAACAAATATTGGGTCCAAAGTTGGAAAGGTTAGCTGGCTCCTCCCCATGACAGAACTTTGGTTTCCACTTTACTAAAATAGAGATTGTGTGGTTGGGCTGCAGCTGTGTACAGAAAAGGGTCATACGATCAAAAATCACCAAACTCAGTCTCTTCAATTTGAGTGATGTTGGCGAACTTGCTCCACCACCTCCTATCCTTGAAGGTTCTTTCCTGCTCTCCACACTATAAATGCAGGATGACCTGGAAAGTCTAGGACCTGAGGTTCAGTTACCCTGACACAAAGGAATTCAGTTTCTCTGATCTCATAGTCACAGGCTGCCAGAGCTCCACGGAACATGCAAGATCATCTGCTTTAAGCCTCTTGCGGTGGCATCTGTTGTTTTCCACTGCCCTGTACCTATTGCTCTTTCCTGGGTTAACAGAACCTTTATTTTCTTCTGAAAACTCTCTGCTAAGTCATGGTAGGGCTATCAATTGAGATGATCAGGCCTCTCCTGGCCAAACATGGCATCTTTCTTTTGGGAAGTTGAATCTTAAGCTGAATAGCTCAAGTTCAAAAAAAGCTGTTGAATCTGACTTATGCCTACAGTGGCGTTGCGAAATGACTATTCATTCCTGTTTCTTAAGTCCCTGAATTTATCCTTGTTCCAGCCTTTTCCGAGATCTGGTTTTGTTTTGTTTTTCAACTGTCTCCTATTACCTGTGAATTTTCATATTTCTTTTCATACATTTTCATGTTTTGTTTGTTTGTGTGTTTTTTGGCTTTAGGTAGGCAGAATCAGTTTCTATTGTTTATACCCAAGGAATCCTAATTGATACATCCTTCCCCTTTAAAAATAAAGCATCGAAGTCTTAAAGGGAGTAGGCTACCTGCCTAAGGCCTGGGAGTAAGTTAGTACCAGAGCTCATACTAACCAGGTTAGCCAACTTCTTTACACAATATTTGCTCTCTCCTTCAGAGTTATAGCAGTCATGAAAGAAAGAAACCTATTTTGCCAAAGACCTCAGGAGAACCAAGAAGAAGTTCTGGGAGATGTGATGACTGAGCTCTTAAAAAGCCTGTTGGACTCTTCTGGCCATAATTGTGTATCTAAGACCAGATTTCATTCTTAATAGCTAAACAAACAAACAAACAAAAGCGATCCACAGGTTCAGCGGCTATAATAAGAATGAATTACTGATACAGTTGACAATGTGAATATAGCTCAGAAACAATGGCATCAGTGAGCAAAAAAGAAAATCCAGACACAGAAGAATACACACCATATCCCTGCATTTATGTGATAGTCTAGCGTTGTATTGTCCAACATAGTAGCCAGTAGCCTCACATGGCTATTCAAATTTAAGTTGATTAAAATTAAGTGAGAATAAAAATTTAGCCCTTCAGTAACGTTAGCCACATGTAGCTAATAACTACCACATCAGATGGTGCAAATATAGATTATGTCCTTTATAACAGAAAGTTCTATTGGAAAACAATGCTCTAGAAAATATACATATAATCTACAACAACAGAAAGCAAGTCAGTGATTTCCTAAGGCCAGTGGTGAGGGGAGCTTGATTGCAAAGTGGTATTGACTGCAACGTGGTATGAGGAAAGTTTTGGGTAATAGAGATGTTGGAATCTTGATTGTGACGGAGGCTACGTGGTGTCTAATATGTCACCTCCTCAAACTGAACACTTGGAATTGACAAATTTCATTGTATGTAAATTATATGTCAATAAAGTAACTCTAAGAGGTCAAGTGTTTTGTGGAAATTATTTTTAATCAGTTGCAATACTTATTATGAGATGATTTTTGCAAATATGTAAATATGTTATTCATCCACTGTGCAATATTTTTGCTAGTCCCTGACAACACAGAGGTGAATTAGAATAGCAAGCCTGCCCTCAAGCTGTTCACAATCCAGTACAGGAGATGAGTCTATTCAAAAATAGCTAGAATCCAGGAAGAAAGTTATAGGTGACCTTACACAAAAAAGTGCAAATATAGTTATTTAGGACAGTAGAAGTGGGGAAGGTTTCTTTCATATGGAAAAAAAGGGAGAATTTTTGGTCTTTGAAGGATGAGCAAGATGTGAATATGCGCAGATGGGGTTTTAAAACATTCCTGGTGGAGGGCAAAATATGATCCAAGGCGCAAGAGCAACCAGAAAAATATGCAACCTAGAGGAAAGTGCATGAAGGACAGCAGTTGTAAAATAATTTTCATGGATGTAAGTGAGAAGAATTTGTATCATAGACACCTGAGTTTGGCAGAGTGCATGTTCTTGGGTCCTAGGAGTCGAGAAGTACAAGTGTCCCTTTTTCCTACATTATGCTCAATGGTCCAAGTCCAAAACACCTTTCCTTCCTTAAGTACTTTCTTCTCCCCTCCATACAAACCTAAAGTCTTCACGAACATCATTTAAACAGGCAGGTCATGGTCAGAAAGGCAATTACTTTTCCTAGACTTCTATGTACATTATTATGTTACAATCTCTGCCTAAAAGACTCAAAGTCTTGGGAAAGCCTCCACCTTGCACACCAAAGATATAATTTATGCATTTGCATAGTAACCTTAGTCCCTTAAGAGAAGAAAGATAAAATATAAATATAAGAGGCAATTATGGTAATTAATATAATTGCCACTCATTTTTCACTTGATCATGTATAGTTGTGTGCTATTGGTGTTCTGTTGAATTCTAGAGAGTTTGCCTCTTTTTTCTTGGTCAGCTCTCTCCGTTTGTTTCCATAATGCAATAGGAGCCAATCTTTTTCATAATCATTTATTTAAAATTTGTTGCCATTTAATTTCTGTCCCTCTTAGCTTAGTAAATTTAGGATTTTTAAATAACAATGATTGAAATCATGATGTACATTTAAATGATATTATTTAAATAAGTTAAGCTAGAATCCTTTTAAATTAAAAAAAATAGATGAGTGCGGTGGCTCATGCCTGTAATCCCAACACTTTGGGAAGCCAAATCGGGAGGATAGCTTGAGTCCAGGAGTTTGAGATCAGCCAGGGCAACATAGCAAGACCCCATATCTAACAAAACAAAACAAAACAAAATTACCTGGGTATGGTTGTGCTCACCTGTAGTCCAAGTTACACAGGAAGCTGAGGCAGAAGGATCACTTGAGCCCATGAGGTTGAGGCTGCAGTGATCTGTGATCGAGCCACTGCACTCAGTCTGGGTGACAGTGTGAGAAACCGTCTCAAAAATAATAAATAAATAAATAAATAACTTTAAAAAAAAACAAAAATTAATTAAATTTTAAAAACCCAACACATTAGAGATGTTTGCAGATTGATTATTTGGCAGTCTATATCCCTGGAAGTTAATTTAAAATATTTAGAAGATACAGTGAAACCCCGTCTCTACTAAAAATACAAAAAAATTAGCTGGGAGAGGTGGTGGGCGCCTGTAGTCCCAGCTTCTTGGGAGGCTGAGGCAGGAGAATGGCGTGAACCTGGGAGGCGGCGGAGCTTGCAGTGAGAGGAGATAGCGCCACTGCACTCCAGCCTGGGCGACAGAGTGAGACTCCGTCTCCAAAAATACATATATATATATTTAGAAGAGTTCTTCCTCATTTCCTAGAGATGTCAAATTGTAAATATCAGACCTGGAACGAACACTAGGGCTTGGCACTCCAAAGTGTGGTCCAAGGACCAGCAGCATCAAGTAACCTGGAAACGTGTTAGAAATGCAGAGTCTCAGGCCTCACCCCAGACCTACTGAACCAGAATCTGCATTAACAAGATTTCTAGGTGCCTCACAGGCACATCAAAACTTGAGAAGTTCTGCACTAGAAATCATCAGTCCACCTTTCATTATAAATGGAATCACTTGTCTGTGGTCACAGGAAATTGATTATTTTTAATTTCAGAACCTTATATTTAGGTCATCTGTATTTGCTAATAGCAGAGAAGAAAGCCAAACTCTTTAACTGCAATTAACAAATCTATAATTAATTAGTTAAATAATCTTCCCTTCTAGTTTTACATTTTGTGGAGCAAGCTGTTTGATTTGGCTGGGACTGAGGCTGGCCTGTTGGTGAATTTCACAATTCACAGATGTTAGCCGCTCTCGGGCTAAGTAAAGGAAGAGAATGTCAAGTTTTAAATAGCTTCTCCCTTCCATCCTGGCTGAAGCAACAAATAAAATATTTTTATGAAACACATTTTGAGTCAGATTTACTTACAGGGAAATGTCAAATTTCTCTGAAAGGGCTTTAGATTGTCTCACAACTTTGACATTTACTGATGTCACCTGTTTACAGGTGTGTCCTGTGATTAGGTGGTGAATGGAAGATATGAACTTGCCATGTTAGTGACCGTTAGATACACAGAGTGTTTTTTTTTTTTTTCTCCTGTTGGAGTCTATCCTAATTTAACTTCTGAATCATATTTCATTCAATTTCCAAATCCACAAAACCAGGATAAGTTTACAGCCCATATTCAGAAAGGAAATAAATTATTTTGTATGTAGACTTTCCTGGTATTTTACTGATTTGGGAATATATGAACAATTTTATGGTTTCCTTTCTAAGTAGGTCAAGTCAAAGCAAAACCAAAAACAGCAAAAATTGTAAGACATAAAGAAGAGAGTGGAGCGACTGATAGAAATTAAAATAAACTAGAATATTTTTATTAACAGGCAGTTTGAAATAATTTGTGCATTTCAAAATATTCTACAATAATATATTATTTCCCATTTTAATATCGTTAAGAAAATTACTATATTCTATGTAAGTATATGTGCATGTGTTTGAGGTAGGATATTTAACTCAATAAAGGTTATTTTCTTTTATTCGGGCCAGGCAAAACTTCTAAGGGGATGTGAAAAGGATATCTCTTTCTCTTAGCTGAGAGGAAGAGTGAGTTCTAAGTTAAATATAATCAAGGAATTTCCCTGTCTTTGCTATTTGAGATTGTGACCACAACAGGCGGTTGGCTGAAAGGGAAACTGAAGGGCGGGGAGGGAGGGAAATAGATGAAAAAAACAAAACAAAACAAAACTTCCCTAAGCAGCTCTACAAAACATTTTAGCCCCAGAAATATCACAGAAATCCTCAAATCAAATCAGTATCCAGATACAGGGAAGTGTTATGTAGCTGGAGCAGGGTGGACACTCATCGGCTCAGTTCAGTTACAAAAGTCCAGGCTGCTGAAATTAAACTCTGATGCCATTCATGCCAGCATCCAATCACGACAGAGATCAGAAGTTCAGAGATGCCTCAAGCTCCAAACTGCCAACAACAAGTGTGGCTACTATACGTCAAGGACTCTGAAGCCGTGAGAGAGGGGGAAGAACAACATTAGAGAGGATGCCCAGCTGGTAAGAATCGAGCCTTTATGAAGTTTTAGTCACTTGATGGATCTCATTGGCTAAACTCAAGAAACGCTCCGCCTCTTTGCAAATATGTGTGAAGGGGAGAAGTGCCTAAACTTCTATGTCTGATAGCATTTGACCCTATTGCTTTTAGCCTCCTGGCTTTATATCTATATATACACAGGTGTATGTGTATATTTTATATAATTGTTCTCCATTTGTTGACATCAAAGACAGTTGAAGGAAATGAATTTTGAAACTTCACGGTGTGCCACCCTACAGTACTGCCCTGACCGTTACATCCAGCGGTGAGTTTAAATGTGACATAACTTCTCTCAAAACTTAATTGAAGTGCCTTGTGTATTATGAATGTTTCAGCTGTGTACAAAGAACAATTCCTCCTTGTTTAGTGAGCACAGTGATATCATTTTGGACTTTCTGTGGACTTAAAGTGGTCTGTGGGCATATTTTCTAAATGTCTTTTTTGGTTGATATCTGGATCTACAAAGTGAAAAAATTTGAAGCTAATCTTCCCATTTTAAAAAATTATCGCACCATTTAAGAATGTTTAAAATATATTATTTGCCTTGTTCAGCACCTACTCACTCAATAAGAATTTCATTAGGTAGAGATATAATAATGTATGGATAATCTTTGAGTCAAAATAAACACCAAATAATTTTGATTTATACATTAAGAAATGGATAACTAGCTATTGTTGTACCAAAAAGATTGTGGCTTGTCATGGTGTTTTCTAAGGAATATTTTTTTGATATGTTTGATAACGAATATCTTTTGACCAATCTGACTTTTAAAGCCTGTGATTGTAGTAAATTTTATTTAGAAACATTTGCCTAGTACCAAGAGAGAATATTAGTGAGGGTGCACAATTGTGTGTGTATGTGCTTCAAATTAGACTTTGCTATTTTTAAACTGGTAAATGAAATCTGAACAGTGTTTTTCCAGTCATAAAGTTATGGGAGATATTCAAGTCGTATGTAGCAATGTGATGTTGTTAGTTTGACAGCATGAGATTTCGTACTTTATTTTATAAGACGAATGAGAGAGGTCCTTTGTGTGTTGAAAATGATGGGGTTACAAAGGGTTAACTGGTCATTTACCACCTGTGTCTGTTGGAGCTTGATACAAGAAGCAGATTCTGCTCTCTCTGGGCAGGACTCACTGTAGACTAGCAGAGTATGAAAGATGTATGATCTTCTTTCATTAACATGATTTGCCACCATGTAGAACACTAATGTGGGATATGTAGACTGTTTCTCTTCCTGTGAGGTTTCTGGTGGGTTGTGTGAGAAGGCAGAAGATAAAGAGCAAGGCAGAGAGGTAAATGAAATAGAGGAGAGAAAAAGAAAAGGGTGAAAAAAGAGAGAGGGGAAGCAAGCTTGGGGTCTCCAAGGTTTCAGTGGAAAATGATGGTGGTGGCTTGATTTGTGTCTTGCTGTTTGCCGCGAACAACGATATTAGCAAAAAATGAATGGCTCTAGAATTTATGTTCTTGTATAACGTGAAAATTAGATTTAGCTGGAGTTGGGGATTGGGTTGATTAAAAAGAAAAACACCAAAGGTTTTTCTGGTTCTCAAAATGGTTTCTAATCGCAAAATTATCTATTCCATTACACATCTTTGGAAATAATAGTTCTAAGAACGTAATTGTGATGAAACAGTAATTGTGTAATGCTGCTCTTTAGGGCATCTCTCCTAAAGTAGGTGCTTGGATCCAGGGAAGCTTTAGAAAAAACTTCCTTCTATTGACTAATAACCCACACTTCAATCCTGCATACATCTCTAGAAGCATTTCTAATGATTAATAAGAGAGGCCTATAAATAGAAAGAATTAGAGAAAATACTTTTTATATTACCTTGATGGTCTCTTAGTTCATGGAGCAAATGTCATCTCAGTTTTTGACATACTGTAACATTCTAAGCAATCATAGTATTTTTGGTTTGTTTTTTTTAACCTTTATTTTAAGTTCAGGGATACAAGTGCAGGTTTGTTACACAGGTAAACTTGTGTCATAGGGGTTCATTGTACAGATTATTTTATCACTCAGGTACTAAGCCTAGTACCCATTAGCTATTTTTCCTGATCCTCTCCCTCCTCCCACCTTCTACCCTCTGAAAGGCCCCAGTGTGTGTTGTTCCCCTCTATGTGTCCATGTGTTCTCATCATTTAGCTCCCACTTACACGTGAGAACATATGGTATTTGGTTTTCTCCTCCTGTGTTAGTTTGCTGAGGATAATGGCCTCCAGCTCCGTCTAAATCCCTGCAGAGGACATGATCTCATTCTTTTTTATGGCTGTGTAGTATTTTTAAGTAGTTTTAATTTTTCCTAGAATGCCCTGGACTTTGATCATGGTGCCTGATACTTTTGGGGAAGGGAGGGGGTCATGTTGAGAAGCTGTGAGACTATGGTTCAGAATGGCCAGGGAGCAATTATTTGCCTAATAATTTTAGGCAAGAATATGTACTTCTCATTTGTAATGCAAGCTTAACCAGCAAAAACATTAAGGTGATGAAACGTAGCTCTTACTAAGCATCTGCTCTGTGGAAGGCATTGCAAATACAAAAATGAATTAGATGTGACTGTTACATTCATTTATTTGACGTTACAGTACTTATATATTTAATCTAAAATATATTTTCCTCAAATATTTTAACTGTCACATATTTTAAGGACTGAATTATTACTATTTTCCAACTTTTACTACTTAGTGAATAAATGAGTAAGTGAAATATCACTAAAGGAATTAGTATGATAATGTATATTGTCGAAACAAGGATCAAACAATATTTTCTTTGATACCTCATGAGTGAATGGGTTTGAGCTGATTTTTCTAAGCAGACAACCGTTGTAGTTCTCAGTTTACAAAAGCTATTTTAAGAAAGACCAAATTTAATCATTCCATAATCATAGTCATCTACATAGTTAAATTTGTTACTGACCTTGTGTTTAGCAAAAAGTCATGAAAGATAATTTTTTAAAGAAAGAACAGGATATCTTGATATTTTTAACTCCAAGCTACCTTAATTTATGAATTCCCTTACAGAATAGAAAAAAATGACAGATGTTATCTTTTATTACGAAATGTTAATGCCATTCCAAAAAAAGTGTTTAAATGCATGTTTCAAAGGACGATGGTCATCATTCTCTCAGTTAAAATTGGGACTTCGTCCTCTGTTTTTTTCCTTTCCACTTAAACATATTAGCGTGTTGAACATTTAGTTGTGCCTAGATGACAATGCTAATTTACTTTAGTCTTTGCAGAAACTTTTCTGAAAACCAAAAAGGCAGTTAACACCTTAGAGCTGATTAAGTTCCCCTTCTGATAATACTAACAATACCAAGAGGAAAAAAAGTTGGATAAAATCACATTACCATTTGATTACTAACTTAATTTTAAAAATATTGATGCATAGATAAAATTATAAAATTTCAATAAATAAGTCAATGGGTTAGTTACCTTTAATTTATGAATAGAAACTTGTACAAAATAAATTGTTTGTTGTTTATTTTTTATTAGGTGAATATTGAAAATGAATCTAAAATTTAGCACTTCAGAAGATACATCCTTGTTAATGTCTTGTTTGGGCTAAAACTTGGGCAATTTTCCATTCTTTCATTACTAGAATTTCCATATACTTTGTACAATTTATTTTTTAACAAAGTAATTTTAATAGATTAAATTTTCAAAGTATTTTTACAAAAAATAAACCAGTTAAAATGGTAAACATGAATCGAAATTAAATTTTGAAATTATGTGATAACTGAGGGCTAAAAATTAGAGAAAAGTAAACATCATTTCAATTTGAACCACCAGTAAAATATTTTGTATTATTTTTTCTTAGTCATTCCAAAGAGGCATCAAACTATTAAAATACTCTGTAGATGATAAGAAGTGTTTTTTGTGTGAATTACATATTTGTTGTAAATTGTACTCTTTACTGGCTTAAAGGTCAACTTTATTAGCTGTACTTTCTAAATATATCCCAAAAGGAAGAGTGATGACAATGAACTTATAGTGGAAGATCCTTTCATTTGTAAGATAAAATCACCTAAAGGCAGATGCAGTTCTGTGTTGGGAGTCCTTCACTTGCTCCTCCACATCTGTTCTTTTTCTTTCTTGTTCTTTTCCTCAAGAAGCTGCTTCCTGATAATTGCATTAACAGGTCTTTTCTTCTCCGGTTTCCTGTTGAATTCAACCAGCAGCAATCTCCTGCAGGAGAGTGAAGTTGGAATATTAGCTTCCCTGGCTGACTCCCTGTTGGTTTTTGGCTAAAGGTTGCAGATCCTCTCAGAGGCCCTTGCTGCAGGTCCAAGTCCCCTGACTTTGAGTAGTTTATTCCCTCCCTTTCCTTTTCTTCAAGCTTAGGAGGGTAACCATTTCCAGCCATTGCTAATTCTAGGGAGCCACATTATTTTCCTTACTCTTCATTAAACTTTCTTCAATTACCTTTTTTCTTGCCAGTATCATGCTTTTTTTCCTGCCAGGATCGTGACAACTACACTCATTAAAAAAGTATGCCGTGATGTTGTTTATGTACATATGAAGATTTCCAAAATAATTGATATAGCAATTCATAATAAAACATAATTTTTGATATAAGGTAAATGATGTATCCATCCATTTTAATGAGCACACTGGCTTTTAGCCATCTCCGCAATCACCAAGTTTCTCTGACTGAAAGGAATGAGCCAGCATGCTACAGTCTGCATATGTTGTTTATACACAGTTGTTTATACACACTTTTAAAGAAATATTAAGTTACAGTTTATCTTCAGGATCTAACATATCTATCAGTTGTAATCAAGAAAAAATTCTTCAGTATCTAATGGATAAGTTTCAAAATATATTTTTGGCCAACTGTGGTTAGCCAAAAGCATAATGCTGCTATTTTTCCGTGTGCTGCATCTAAGCGGTGAGTGCATTTAAATAGCAGAAAGTCGTATTAGCAGAGTGCACATAGGATTTGCAAAAGATCTGAATTGTAGTAAGTAAACTCCACCACTAAATGATTATGTGACCTTCATGGAATCACTTAAGCTATCCAAATCAAAGTTCCTCATGAGTTAAGTAGGGATGAAAACCTCTCATTTACTGTTCACAACTAGAACTTTGAGAAATAAACTCAACTCAACTCTGAAATACACCCCCTTAGTGTATGGTAAGTTCTCACTGAACATTATTGATAGGTTCTTGGAGATTGTGATTTTAAGCAAAACAGTGTGTAATTAATGAAACCAATTTTACCATAGGGTAATTGATATAAACAACAGTTAAGTTTCTATGGCATATTTCGGGTCACAAAACCATCACCAATCTTCTAAATATAGACCCGCAAGATTTCTAATATTAAACATTAAGATAAATGTGAGCTACATATATATTTAAGAAAGATTAATACAAAGAAGTAAGATAATTATTTACCCAATTTTTGGTGAATCAATGAGTGATGGTCAAAGTGGTAGTATGTTAAATCAAGGAATAAATCTTCGCAAAGCAAAAATTGTAAGGAGCACCCCCTACCACCACACAATTCAAAAGCAAATAAAAATATAGTAGGCTTGCTGAGCACTTTTCTACTGCATCATTTATCATCATGTATTTTATGATTATCATATACTTTGTGAATTTTTATTTTACGATGATGTATATTCATTCATTTAATTATTTTCCAACCTGCTTATTCCAGTTCAGGATCTCAGTGCCAGAGCCTATCTCAGTAGCTCAGGGTGGAAGGTAGAAACCAACCCTAGACTGGATGCTACTGCATTGCAGGACACACACACACACACACACTCTCACTCACAATGGGGCAATTTAGACACACCAATGAACCTAATGTGTGTATCTTTGAAATGTGGGAGGAAACAGGAGTACCTGGAAAATCCGTGTAGACATGAAGAGAACACAAAAACTCCACATAGACAGTGACCCCAGTTAGGAACTGATTTCTTTTTTTCTCATCAACGTTATATGGAAAAGATGTTAAAACATTTTCCATGGCCTGCTGTATTGTTCAGTTCTACTATCTTATTATGTGTACAGTGTGCCAGTGAATTGGAGCTGCCTTCCAACAATTGTGTTTTCATGTAAGCATTCCTCGAGCTCCACTTTACATCAACTTTCAGAAGAAAGATAATTTGGGGTCTTGACATTATCTTGGCTTGTCCCCCTCAGTTCTTATACTTTAGAATTAAGGAATCTGAATCCGAGAGTGGTTCAGTGAATTGTCCAAGATCACACAGCAAAAACAGTAACAGAACCAGGATGATAATTCAAGTCTCTTGACTACCAGTTCAAAGCTCTCTTTAACACAAAACATAGCATGATATTAGATTTGTATAAAATTTTATAGTTGACAAAATGTTTCCCAAGGCATTGCACATCTGACCTACCTGGGAGACAGGCAGAATAATAGTCTCTAAAGATAGCCACATCCTAATCCTCAGAACCTGTGAATATGTTGTTACACGGCAAAGCAGAATTAAGGTTGTAGATGGAATTAAGGCTGCTAATCAACTGACTTTAAAACAGGTGGAAAAACTCAGATTATCCCTGTGGGCACCACGTAATCACAAGAAAGCAGAAAGTAGAAGAGTCAAAGTGATGTGTTGTTAAAAAAAAGACTTGACAGGCTATTGCTGGTTTTGAAGGTGAAAGTGGGTCAGGAGCCAAGGAAGCTGGAAAGGGCAAGGAAACTGAATTTCTCCTACAGTCTCCAAAAGCAACGAAGTCCTGCCAACACCTTGCTCTCAGCTCTGGGAGACCCATCAAGCTTCTGACCTACAGAACTGTAAGATACTAAATTTGTGCTAGTTTAAGCCAGTAAATTTGTGGTAACTTGTCATGGCAGCAATAGGAAACTAATCCACCAAGGTAGGAATTGTTATCCCCAAATTGTAGATATGGACACTAGAAAGCTGAGTTTTATTTTGATGCATTTAACTAAACTATTCCATGAATTTATTATGTTTTTATGGTGCAAAGTGGGGAAGGTAGAATATATGAGTGAAATACAATCCTAGACCTCAGGGAATCCAAGGTAAAAGTAACTGTATAGAAATAATGCAAGGTACAAGGTGGGGTTGAAAAACACTGGACAAGCTAGCCTGGGGACTGCAGATGCAAGCATCCACTCTTGAGGCAGTAAATTGAAACAGTGATTTTTATTACTAGTTTCTGTTAAAGTTCCTCAAACTCTTTTACACGGAGATATATCTGACTCTTAGATGGCAGCTCTAAAATTTTGAAGGCCAAATTTAGATCCAGGAAACACAGGCATGCACATACTCACTTCTGATGTCAGGTATTGAGAAGGCTTGGGTGGAGCCTTGGAAACGCACTGTAAACTATAAACAAACAATTTTGATTCGAGTGGTTATCAGACCACACGTGGAGAAATAGTTCTACACTTTTTGGTGTTGTAAGGTTCTCAGTTAATTTGGGGTTTGAGATTACATCGATGCCTCTCTCTGAGAAATCGGGAGCCAAGGGAATGAATGCAAGGTCAGCATTTTTATCAGACATTTCAGATGATTCATTTGTTTGCACACCCAATTTTGAAAACCACTACCAACAGTGAGGCAAACTTAGACCCAATGCCCCAATAAATGCTCATAAAAAGATAACCAGAGATAATGAAAAACAGAGACGCATGCTCCCAAAGAAAGACTTCACGTTCTCACTTTATTTCAAAGCCAAATGGATTGTAAGATTAAAGTGACAATTTTCAATCTCTGTTTCAGGACAAGAGAGCCAAGTTTCTGATTAGCTATTTTGAAGCTCAAATTTGTCCTGACAGGGTTTCTATCTCTTTAAATAATTCACCAAGGAAAAAATCCTCAAGAACAAGTGATGGATGGATAAAACACTGTAATTACGATCAAAGTGCACAGACTCCATCTATGTAATTACACGCTTCCCAACCTCTGGAAGCCACTTTGTTCCATTTAAAATAGAATGAGAAATGGACATAGGTGATGTGTACTTATTAGTTAGTCAAGGTTTTGGAAATGACAGTTATTAACATGTGTGTTTTACCATAAACCATAATATTTGGGGGATCACTTAGATTGTGGGAATTAATTCTCACTCCATCCTTATTCTTATTTTTATTGTTTGCCTTCCATTCTCTACTTTATCTGACTCTCTTATGATGAATTAGATTATTTGAAGTTCAGAATGAAATCAATAAATTTCAGGGTTCAAAATCTCTTGCCACTTTCAAATTTCTAGTTCTTTTTTCTTTTGTTACAAATGGGTGAACCTAATCTGTTAAATTGAACAGCAAACACTCATTCTCAAATTCCATTAGCTCAGGGAGGTTTCTCATAATTGAGGGCAAAACCAGTATCATAATAATGTTAAGACTGAGAAAGCATTTTGAGTCAAGAAATACAAAATTGAACCTAGAGTGATTATTCAGTCAGCCATTTGACTAGCTAGATGTTTAATCTTTTTAAACAGATGTTGATTTATCATGGGAATAAATAATGGAACATATACAAATATGTAATAGTGAACTATATGAACTCTTTCTTTTAAAGTCAAGTATGTTATCCGTTAAGACTGTTGACTGCATTTAACTTAACCAACAAATGCTGACATTTTATCAATGTGTTCAATTTTTAAAACATCAAACTTTAAATATATGTTTTGAAATTCATCCTTAGCTTTTCTTTCTTCTTTATTATTTTCTGACTCAAAGAAACTTCTGTTTTTGCACTTGAATTTAATAGTGTCATTTACTTCTTAACTACATAAACAATGACTATATTATTCATTAAAGCTCTCAATGAAGAAATATACTTTCTTCCAACTTTTCCATGACACTGCAACTGCCTCTATATAAAAAGTCTTAATAAGATGTATTTTTCTATTTTATTATTTTCCTTTTAACACTTTTGTTATCTCAGGCAGTAAATGAGACTTTATACTTGACAGAGTTTTCCAAACTAAATGATGAGCAATCAAAAGGAAAATTGATGGGTTTTCTTTCAACATCTTAATTGATACTATCGAATATGATAAATCTTTGTACCTGCATAAGCTCTTTTTTTAGTATCCTATAGAGGCTGATATGGCTGTAATTGAGAATTCTGCAACAAAATGTGAGATATTAATGCATGATTTATCTTCAAGTTAGTACTGCTGCAAATGTGGTCCATTGTAAATATTGCTGTCACACTGACACGCTTTATACAGTCAGAGGTTCACTCATTTTTTTCTTGCTGAACAAAAGGCCTCAGTGATGCTCTATGAATGCACTACCGAACCTCCTGTATGGTGTGCAAGGTGCCAGCTTGTGTTCCTATATAAAATGTATATACAATTTTACTTCTATATCTTCAATCCTTTAAAGCAGTGAAGTGGAAAGCTTATTTTTTCCCTTCAGTTTTTGACCTCCCTTCTTTTCTTTTGCTCTTTCTCTCTTCCGTAGAAACTCTTCTTTCTTTGCTGCTTGTTAGTAAAGAATATACCTGAAAAAGCTAAAAATATTATAGAACACTTTTTTAAAACAGTCCAAGCTTTGCTTTGCAAAAGTAAAATTGGGCCATTGTGTAAACTGAACTAAGACATTGAAACAGCAACATATCAAAAATATAAACACATAAATAAAACTGACAAAACATGCCTTTTGGATTTTGTATGATATTTGTTTTTCATACCTAGCCTCTCTGAATTAAGTACATTTAACAAGATTTGGAAATAGCTAATCTTTAAATAAATTCAGAAATTCCATTTGGCTGGGGGGACAAGGAACAATAGGAGAAGGGAAATAGTTCACTTTCATTGTAAACTTAGTAGTTCAGTTTGTAGTTTGAAAGCTGTAAAACTATTTAATAATGTTCTGCACGTATTTATTAAATACTCGATACTGGATATATGATGAGAAATTTACAACTTCAACATTTTTATGTATTTATTTTTACTGTAGCAAATTTGGTTCTGAAATAATCTTAATTAAGTGTAAGGTAAAGGAAGATCTTTGAAGCTCAGGTAGAAATATAAATGTCAGAGCATTTTAGGTATTCTCAGATAAAACATATTCAGATAAAAGTAATTGTGACTTGCTACTACTTATATCTCAATAAGTATTTATTACACAAGTGATGTGTTTCTAATAATCATGATGCCAACAAAGAAAACTTTAGTAAAACAATTGTTTTCCATACCATCTTCTAGGTTCATAATTTTTTTACAAACAAGTTATAATCATAAATAGTTTCAATGTGTTTTTCATTGATAAATAATCTAATGAGCACTTTCCAGTTATGATGTAAGTGACTGTATCAGTATCTCATCATATCTGTGTAATCTACTACATTTATTATTTCCCTTATTTTTGAACATTTGGTTTGGTTATAATTTTTATTATTAATTAACAATGTTATACAACCACCTTTCTTTTGAATTGTTTCCTTGGGATAGTTCAATGGTCCAAATATTTAAGGAAAGCAAACTTATACATGTTCAATCTAAACAAGGTATGTAATTTACCTAAATTATCTCATATAACACAATTCTTAATATTCCCAATTTGCAGATGAGAAAAATGATGCTCAGAGATAACTAACATAACCAAGGGTGACCTAACTAATAGATGGAAAAACCTGTTTGTACTATCATTCTCATCTGAGTCAGGGCTATCTGACCCAAAGATTTTACTGCGTCCCCCACGACGTCCTGCCACCTAAGAAGCAAGAGGGCTGGGTAGTAAATGAGGGTACACTTTTTCAAGTTTCTGGAAAACTTTACTATTTAAACAGTATGCCAGTGTATTTTGCCAAAGAGTTGCAGCTTTGAATAGTATAATTTTTAAATTTCATTAAGTTAATAGAGGTAAGATGATATATGGTTTGATTAGCACTTTTTTTTTTATTAACTAGGACAACTACAGAAACCACAATTACTAATTTTAAAAGACCTCTACGTTTGACTTTGTATTTTTAGAAAATGAAAACAGATATGAACAGCAAAATATCAAGTATTTATTGAATTTTAACTATGCGTCAGGAACTGTTCCAAGCACTTTACACATTTAACTCTCAAGCTACCTTAAAAAGTACTTACTACTATTATTTATTTCTAACCAAGAGACAGTAGTATAATGTTTAAGCGACTGGATTCTGGGGCCAATGCGCCCCAGAGTGAGATTCAAAAATCTCCCCCTGGCAAATGTTATACCTCCTAACTTAATCTATATGTCTATTTTGTTTTTGTTTTTGTTTTTTCACGTATAAAGGAGCATGATAATAGTAGTACCTACCTGATTGGATTGCTTTAAGAATTAAATGAGTTAATTGTACAAATGGCTTAAGACAGAGTCTGGCATACAGTAAGTACTATAGGATGTTAGGTCTTATTATTGATATTTTGTAGGAAGAAATTGAGGCAGAGAGAGGCTGTGTAACCTGTTCAGGGTAAAATAGTTGGTGATTATGGGTAGGATTCTGATTTCTATCACATTTTCTTTAATAGTAAGTGCCTTCACTCTCAGTAAATTCTATATAGAAATGATTTTAAGGCATAAATGAAACTTATGACAGAAAACTGCAAAAACTAATAATTTAACATTGTGGAAAAATGGTCTGAGTCTAAAGAGGAAATATATTTCCAAGTATCACTCACACCTGTAACTTAATCCAAGACAGCCTTATTTATTTATTTATTTATTTATTTATTTATTTATTTATTTATTTGTTTTAGATCGAGTTTTGTTCTTGTTGCCCAGGGTGGAGTGCAATGGTGCAATCTTGGCTCACTGCAACTTATGCCTCCCAGGTTCAGGCGATGCTCCTGCCTCAGCCTCCCAAGTAGCTGGGATTACAGGTGCGTGCCACTATACCCAGCTAATTTTGTATTTTTAGTAGAGACGGTTTTGCCATGTTGGCCAGACTTGTCTCGAACTCCTGACCCCAGGTGATCTGCCCGCCTCAGCCTCCCAAAGTGCTGATACTACAGGCGTGAGCCACTGCACCTGGCCCCAGACAGTCAAATTTGAGGACAGTCTATTCTACCTCTGGAAATAAATGTTTCCATCAGAACCCTTACAGGCAGGGGCTTAACTAAATGTTTCCATCAGAACCCTTACAGGCAGGGGCTTAACTTTGAAAACTTAGAGTTGCCCAGTTTGGAAACTTGGGGTCACTTACTTCAAAAGCTATCCTTTAATTGGTTAACAAACAAACAAACCAACAAAAAAGCCTCAATGCTTTTGCTCCCCCATTTCTGTTGATAACTCAGAAATCCCTCAGTTACCAATTTCTGTTATTGAAATTTGGTGATGTGAATCAAGCCCTCCTCCATGAACTCTTGACACAATCAGATTAATTCATTTCCACTCTACCTATGTGACTGTTTTCCCCCTAATGTGGTACTTTGACTCACCATCATGTCTTTCCATTTCTGTCCTTTTTTTCTTCTCTGCTTTTGCTAGCTTGTCTTAACTGAAGGCTTTTCTTTCTCTGAAAGCATCTACATCGCCCATGGTTCTTTAGTAGAAGCAATGCCTTCTTCACAAACTCCTTTTCATTCAGGTGGACGAGAGAAGAAACTTTTTTTTTTTTTTTAGACAACACTGCTGTTTTTGGATCATAGTTGACCCACGGTTACTCAATAATCTCATTTTTTCTGAAATCTCAACCATCAAAGTGATTTACTGACCTTTATGAAAATATACTGACCTTCAGAAAACTCTCCTCTGTTACATGGCTCCTTTTCCTTTTCACTGTAGCATCTGCCATTTCTTTGGGAACTCTATTTCCCTTTTGATTGCCTTCCCAGAATGTTGTCTTACAGTCCCTCTGCCTTTTCAGCTCAAGAAGCTCCCATTTCCACTTCAGGTACCAATCCACACAAATGCCCTGGGTTATTCCTCATTACCTGAAATTATCAGGCCCAAATCATACAGTATTAATGTGTGATTTTGCTCCTTTCTGGCCATAATCTCCTCTCTCATACCCCCAGCTTGCACCAAGTCCCTTCCCCTCTCTCATACCCCAAGCTTGCACCAAGCCTGCTCCCTCTGCACATCCTCACAATCTTTCCTATAAAAATTCCTTCCTTTCTTCAAAGTTTTTCTTAATTTCTATTTATTTCATAAAGTATTTTGTGCATCTTCACTTACAAGTTTCTGTTCACTTACCAGACCCTCACTACTTAAAGTGAAATATATAGAATAATACAAAATTTGGTGCCCACATCAGTCATACTAAATGAGAATCTGCATTTTATTTATTTTTTATTATTTCTATAGTTTTGGGGGAACATGTGGGTTTTGGTTACATGAATGAGTGTTTTAATGCTGATTTCTGGGATTTTGGTGTACCCATCACCTAAGCAGTGCACACTGTACCCAAAAGTGAGTAGTCTTTTATCTCTCACTTCCCACCCACTCTTCCCCTTGAGTCCCCAAAGTCCATATATCATTCTTATGCCTTTGAGCCTACATAGCTTAGCTCCCTCTTAGAGGTAAGAATATACGATATTTGATTTTCCATTCCTGAGTTATTTCTCTTAAAATAATGGTCTCCAATTCCACCCAAGTTGCTGGAAATGCCATTATTTCTTTCCTTTTTTGGCTGAGTAGTATCCCATGGTGTATATACACCACATTTTCTTTTTTTTTAATGGTGAAATGGAACTTTTATATTGGACCATACCTTTTCCCACCCAATTCAGTTTGAGACAGACCAACAGAGGCACTGTAAGAGACTATGGCTGTCTTCCTTAATATTCAGACATCCCAGTTTCCAATAATTTATCATGGACATGTTACCCATGAATCAGTATAAACCTATTCATATTTAGGGATTAGTTTCCACAAGTACAAAGTTGAATTTCCTTTTATTTGTCCTAAAATGCTTACTTTCAAACTTGAAGGGACTTCAATTATTTCATGTAGTTTTCGATAACATTCTTTTATCTTTTCAGACCAGAGTCAAAATATTCGTACAGTATTCATACTGCAGCACCTTCCACACACCCTTTGGTCGCTTGAACTGCCCTTCTTTGGTTCTTTTCCACTTTCAGATCTTTCTTGAAGTCTAGTAAACAGAGTTGTACTGGGTATTCCAGCTGCAATTTGGTCTGTCATTGTCGGAATGACTTCTGCTACTCCATGGTCTTCCAGCCAGTCTATTTCTAGGATTGTATGATCTTATTTTTAATTTTTTTATTTTTTATTGTATGTTTTTTATTTATTATTTATTTTATTTATTTACCTTATTAACTTTAAGTTCTAGGGTATATGTGCACAACATGCGAGTTTGTTACATAGGTATACATGTGCCATGTTGGTGTGCTGCACCCATTAACTCGTCATTTACATTAGGTATTTCTCTTAATGCTATCCCTCTCTCCTCCCCCCACCCCACGACAGGCCCCAGTGTGTGATGTTCCCCGCCCTGTGTCCAGGTGTTCTCATTGTTCAATTCCTATGAGTGAGAACCTATGAGTGAGAACATGCAGTGTTTGGTTTTCTGTCCTTGAGATAGTTTGCTCAGATTGATGGTTTCCAGCTTCATCCATGTCCCTACAAAGGACATGAACTCATCCTTTTTTATGGCTGCATAGTATTCCATGGAATATATACCACATTATCCACTTGTTGGTTGCTGGGCTCTTAAGCGGATTCCATATTTTTGCATTTGTGAATTCTGTTACTATAAACATATGTATACAAGTGTCTTTTTCATATAATGACTTCTTTTCCTTTGGGTAAAGATCTTTATTTTAACAAGAACTCAAAGTGATTTGTGAACACATTCAATTTGAGAAGTATGGATCTAATCCAGTGCTTCCGAAGATGTGATCCCAAGAGTACAACTGTAGCACCTGGGAATAGTATTAGAAATGCAGATTCTCAGGTTCACATGTGTACTATTGAACTTAAAAACCTGAAGTTGTAGTTCAATAATCTGTATTTTAACACAGTTATCAGGAGATTCTGATGCACACGTAAGTTTGAGAACCTGACTATACAACTGACAAGGGGAGGGACTGTCTTGTTAATTTTGGTATTCTCTGTAGGTATAGGGTATGCATTTTACAAATCCATAGGAAGTGACTTAGCAAATGGATGAATGAATGAGTGAAGGACGCTCTTGCTTATCTCACAGATAATGTGTATTTTTTTCTTCTCTGATACTTTATTTATACTTCACATATGGTATTTACATTTACTTAAATGACCAAACTTTTAATTATTTCTGAATATACATTATAGCTAACATTGAGTCATATATATTACAGATATTCAATAAATGTTTAACTTGAAATAATTCTGTTATACATTTTTCTACTTTTGGTTCCACCCCCGACCAACACACACCTTTCCCTTTCATGACACATTGTTTCAGACCAAGTGAAGGACCAAATATAAGATATAAGGCAGGTGGGAATCTGACCTATTGGAATTTATCTTCTCATAATAACAAAAATAAATTGTAAAAACAAAGTTGAAAATAAAAGTGAGAAAAGCAAAAAATTCTGGTTTGAGACTACATGTAGTTGGTAGCCAAACCCATAATTTATTCTTTTATAAAATGCCTTTGGTTGCCATGTTGAATCATGTGAGAACATGTGGAGTGCAAACACTGTTAGAAACCAAAGGCAGCTTGGGTCTGAAATAGGCTTTTCCAGTCATAAGATAATGCCACGATTTTCATTGCTCAAAGCATGCTGCTTAGTTTCAACCAGTGAAATGAAATTGTCAGGCTGGATAACTAATGGTTACTCTTGGCAGCAGTGTTTTGTGGATCCTTTTCATTGAACAGGGACAGACTATAAATAATAGCATTTGTTTAGCACTTTGTCACTTCCAAGAACTCCAACAGCCTTAACAGATAGGCATCAGTGTTCTTTGCCAGCTCACAGGTGGTTAGTTTTTAATACCCAGTAAGAAGGGGTGCTGTAAGTAGATAGCAACACAAATACTGATGAGATCCTTCAGTTCAAGATCTTAGGCTAGCAATGACTATTGTGTCATTCTAGACTTTTCTTAATTAGTCATACCCTAAAACAGTAGGTCTTCCCTGGTGCGCTAAAATGTCTAAAAGTTATCAATATCTGTGTTAAGGCAATGATTGATTAATAATATCTAAGTTTCGTGATGAGCAGTTAACCAAAGTCACTAAATATGACTCATATTTCAGAAACCTACCTCTAAGATGGTCCAGCTCAACAGGTCCTCCTCTGATGCCTTCTTTAGTCACACACAATGATCCAGAAGGTTGACAGAGGATCTTTTGATTATATTTATCTGGAAAATTATCACAAGCTCTACATGGATTGTTTTTAGGGAGATGGGATGGTATCTCTCAGGAAGACTGATATCTCTTTTGTCAGTTATGTCATGCTACAAGACACACAAGCTGCCTGATCATTGTGTATGCAGCCCTTATAGGAAGACCAAAGCCAGGTTACCAAAGAACATTGTCTTAAAGAAAAGAAATGTAAAACAAGCCTCTACCTTCCTTCTCCCATCCATTGCTATAGAAGTTTCCATGAATAGAAAAGTTAGTAATGAAAATCATGAGATTCAAAACAAGTGGACTAAAAAGTATGCATACATTTTAAAGATAATGCTTTTTATTTCACTTGCAATGAAAATGTTGCTTCTTTTGAAAGCAATTGCTATTAAGAGAGCCTACAATATAGGCTGTATTGCCTTCATAACTAAGATTAAAGATTTCACATAGAAAGATTAAATAAACTAATTTCAAAAGATTTTACAGTAATATTTTTAAAAGATACGTTATTATAACTGGTTACTCCAGTAGAAGTATGTAGGCTCTGTAATTTTAAGGAAGCATATTTATAATACAGTTTTAAACATTTAAAGAAACCAAAACTGATGAGAAGTAATGGAAGATGAGGAAAGTCTTTAAATGGCAGTGTGTGCTCCAATGCCATAGCACCATCCATATTTATTGCAACCTGACCCCCTTCCCTTCACACGTTCTCAATTCCTAGTTTCTTATTTATGTTATTTTGTCCATATAACACACATCACCTTTGAAAATACAATTTAGTTTACTTTTTTTTTTATTATGCTTATTGTTTCTTATCTGTCTCTTCACTCTGGAAAGTAAGCTCCATAGAGGGCAGACATTTGTCTACTTGGTGCCCCAATTCATCCCAAGCACCTGGGTCAGAGCCTGACACACAGAGGTCCTCAGTCAATATCTACTGACTGAATTAATTATGGAGAAATAATTAATAAATAATTCTTAGTCATGTTTACTTATATTGCTTTTACTGACCACTAGGATACAATGTCTTTTAAATAAGTAAAAAACAAGCTTATTGAAAAAAAGAAAGTTTTCTCTCTCATTAAGATAAATGAAACTTAACAGGATTGAGTAATTAACTCCAAATCGCAAAGCTGGTTCGTGGGAGAACCAAGACTTAACAGCCAGAATGTCACACTCAGAATTCAGTGTTCTTCCTAAATCTTACCATTAGCCTGTTTATACATCTACATATCTTGTTTGCTCAAATCTCTCATAGGTGTTCAGGACTTTATCATGTAAAGCCCTTTCACATATATTATTTGAGCCATAGAACTATTATTGATTTCATTTTATAGATAAAGAAACTGAAGGTTAGAGTGCTAATGACTTGCTGAAGATCACATAGATGCCTAATTAATGGCAACGGCAGGATTAAATTCCTGGAATCTAATCAAATAGCCTTGTTGTTATTACATAGTTCTCTCTTGTTACTGTTCATTTTAAAAATGTACTAAGCACCATCTATGTGCTAAGCCCTATACTAGGCACTAGTTAGCAAAAAGTTATTCATGCTATTATGGAAGTGTGTCTACAGTCCATAAATGAACACATGATATATTGGGTGGTGGTATGTCTGCATAAAAATGAGGCAAAATAACAGATACATACAGAGAAAATGACAAGGTTGAAAACAATGCTATTCACAATAGCAAAGAAATGGAATCAACATAAATGCTTATCAATGGTAGACGGAATAAAAAAAAATGCAGTACCTATAAACCATGGAACACTACGCAGGGTAAAAAAGATCATGAGATCATGTTGTTTGCAGGAACATGGATGGAACTGGAGGCTATTATTCTTAGCAAATTGATGCAGGAATAGAAAATCAAATGGCATTATGTTCTACTCGTAAGTGGAAACTAAATGATGAGAACACGGGGACACAGAGAGGGAAACACAGACACTGGAACCTATAGAAGGATAGAGGGTGGGAGGAAGGAGAGGATCAAAAAAAAAATAATTAATGGATACTAGGCCTATTACCTGGATGATGAAATAATATGTACAGCAGAGCCCTGTGACATGAGTGTGCCTATACAACCAAACTGCACAGGCACCCCCAAACTTAAAATAAAAGTTAAAAAGAAAGGAAAACAGTGCTATATTAACTGGGATGGCATCTAATAAGACCTGTCAGATTAAGAGACTCCACAAATTCAGCTGCATTTTAGAGATCTGAGTGGCCTAGATCTGAGGGGAATGAGGATGGAATTTGGTAGAGAAAGAGCACTCCAGACAAGGAGTGTAAGATCAGAGTGGCTGGAACAGAGTGAACAAGAACAGGGAAATAGGAGAAGAGAGCAACTGATAAGGAAGAGGGATGTGAAATATAAGGAAAAGTCATGATTAATTTTTTTCCAAAAGGTTTTATTGTCTCATATTTTAAAGAATGACTTTGACTCTATGCTGTGTGGGAAATAGATGTATAGACCAAGTTTAGGGGCTATTGTTCCATATGAGAATTTACAGTGCTATGTACTAAGATGGGGAAGCATGGTAGTATCAAGGACCCATTTCAAAAGTTGACCAATGGAATAGTTGATGTTTATAGAGGTTGACCTTACTTAATTCTTGGGTGTCATCCATAGGAGGGTATCTGGTTTTCACAGCTTGGCGTTACCTTACCCGAGTGAATACATGTCAATCCAAAGCCGGTTCTCAGCCTAGAGAACTTAGAAGCCTTATATGTCAGCAAAAGATCAATTTCTTGTTTAACAAAACACTCAAAGATTGATATGTGAGAAGGAGAAAACCAATCAATGCGTTACTTCTTACAATGAGAAATGTAATTTATCTTGAATAAGCTTCTGTTGATGGATGAGTGATATGGTTTGACTGTGTCCCCATCCAAATCTCATCTTGAGTTATAGTTCCCATAATCCCCATGTGTTGTGAGATGAACCTGGTGGAGAAAATTGAATCATGGGGGCAGTTTCTCACATCTTGTTCTCATGATAGTGAGTTAGTTCTCATGAGATCTGATGGTTTTATAAGGGGCTTCCCACTTCACTGGACACTCATTCTCCTTCCTGTCACCATGTGAAGAAGGATGTGTTTGCTTCCCATTCTGCCATGATTGTATGTATCCAAAGGCCTCCCCAGCCATGCTGAACTGTGAGTCGATTAAAACTATTTCCTTTATAAATTACCAAATCTCAGGTGTGTCGTTATTAGCAATGTGTGAATAGACAAATACATTAAATTGAAACCAGGAGTGGGGTGCTGCTATTAGGATAGCCAAAAATGTGGAAGCGACTTTGGAACTGGGTAACAGGCAGAGGTTGAAACAGTTTGGAGAACTCAGAAGAAGACAGGAAAATGGGGGAAAGTTTGGAACTTCCTAGAGACTTGGAGGCCTCAGAAGACAGGAAAATGTGGGAAAGTTTGGAACTTTCTGGAGACTTGTTGAATGGCTTTGACCAAAATGCTGATAGTGATATGGACAGTGAAGTCCAGGCTGAGGTGCTCTTAGATGGAGATGAGGAACTTGTTAGGAGCTGTAATAAAGGTGACTCTTGCTTTGCTTTAGCAAAGAGACTGGCAGCATTTTGCCCTGCCCTAGAGATCTGTGTAACATTGAATTTGAGAGAGATGATTTAGGGTATTAGGCAGAAGAAATTTCTAACTGGCAAAGTGTCCAAGAGAAAGCAGAACATAAAAGTTTGGAAAAGTTGCAGCCTGATGATGTAATAGAAAAGAAAAACCCGGCAAAGCCAGGTGCAGTGGCTCACATCTGTAATCCCAGCACTTTGGGAGGCCAAGGCAGGCGGATCACTTGAGGTCAGGAGTTCAAGACAAGCCTGGCCAACATGGTGAAATCCAATCTCTTCTAAAAATACAAAATTTAGCTGGGCATGGTGGCAGAAGCTTGTAATCTCAGCTACTTAGGAGGCTGAAGCAGGAGAATCGCTGGAACCCAGGAGGCAGAGGTTGCAGTGAGCCAAGATCATGCCACTGCATTTCAGCCTGGGCAACAGAGTGAGATTCCATCTCAAAAAAAAAAAAAAAAAGTGAAGAAAAGAAAAACCCATTTTGGGGGGAGAAATTCAAGCCCAAGCTGGCTGCAGAAATTTGTACAACTAATGAGGAGCCAAATGTTAATCACTGAAACAATAGGGAAAATGTCTCCAGGGCATGCAGAGACCTTCAGAGCAGCCCCTTGCATCATGGGCTAGGAGGCCTAGAAGAGGAAAATGGTTTCCTGGGCTGGGCCCAGGACCTCCCTGCTCTGTGCAGCCTCAGGACACAGTGCTCTGCGTCCCAGGTCCCAGACGCTTCAGCTCTAGCCGTGGCTAAAAGGGGAAAAGGTACAGCTAAGGCTATTGCTTCAGAGGGTGCAAGCCCCAAGCTTTGGCAGCTTCCATATGGTGTTGGTCCCGTTGGTGCACAGAAGATGAGAATTAGGGTTTGGGAACCTCCATCTAGATTTAAGAGGATGTATGGAAATGCCTGGATGTCCAAGCAGAAGTTTGCTACAGAGGTAGAGTCTCATGGAGAACCTCTGGCAGTGTGGAAGGGAAATGTGGGGTCAGAACCCCCACACAACATCTTCACTGGGCCACTGCCTGGTGGAGCTGTGAGAAGAGGACCACAATGGTAGATCTACCTACAGCTTGCATAGCTCACGTGGAAAAACCACAGACACTCAACCCCAGCCACAAAGGCAGCCAGGAGGGGGGCTGTACCCTGCAAAGCCACAGGGTGGAGCTGCCCAAATCCATGGCAACCCACTTCTTGTATTAGCATGTCCTGGATATGAGACATAAAGTCAAGGAGATCATTTTGGAACTTTCAGATTTAAGGACCAGCCTATTGGATTTTAAACTTGCATGGGGCCTATAGTGCCAATGTTTTGACCAATTTCTACCATTTGAAATGGGTGTATATATCCAATGCCTGTACCCTTATTGTATCTAGGAAGTAACTAGCTTTCTTTTGATTTTACAGGCTCATAGACAGAAGGGACTTGCTTTGTCTCAGATGAGACTTTGGGCTTGGACTTTTGGGTTAATGCTAGAATGAGTTAAGACTTTGGGGGACTGTTGAAAAGTCATGATTGTGTTTTGAATTATAAGGACATGAGATTTTGGAGGGGCACAGTGCAGAATGATATGGTTTGGCTGTGTCCCTACTCAAATGTCATCTTGAATTTTAGTTCCCATAATCACCATGTGTCATGGAAGGGATCAGGTGGAGATAATTGAATCATGGGGGCAGTTTCCCCCATCCTGTTCTCATGATATTGAGTTCGTTTTCATGAGATCTGATGGTTTTATGAGGGATTTGCCACTTTGCTGGGCACTCATTCTTCTTCCTGTCACCATGTGAAGAAGGATATGTTTGCTTCTCCTACTGCCATGACTGTAAGTTTCCTGAGGCCTCTGAGCCATGTGGAAATGTGAGTCAATTAAACCTCTTTCCTTTATAAATTATTCAGTTTCAGGCATGTCTTTATTAGCAGTGTGATAATGGACTAATACAATCAGCATGTTATTTTTCTATAGACATAAAGGACAGCAAATTAGGTCCAGAATGTTGCCAGATAAATATGGCATAGTCAAAAATAGAAAATAAGTGGATAATTTAATAGCATAAATAATCCATCTACCTATGGCTAATGCCATAAAGATATACCTATTAAAAGGACCATATAGTTACTCACATTCTTGGTCCAGAACATACATATGCCAGGACAGAGTGGGAGAACCTAGAGTCAAGTTATCTCTTTCTCTCTTGTGGTTTCTCCACCCTGACCGAAGACCAAAACATCCTCCAATAGCCTGACTCGCACATTTCTACTTTAGATATGTTAATATATTTGATAGGTTTCACTCTATTTTTAACCTGAAATTAGTCCATCTGTTTGATGACTTTGTCAATCAGATCCAGTGTATGTATATTTTTCACTCATGAGGACAGTTGATCTTATTTCTGAGTTTCTGTGTTGTAACCATTATATGTCACTCTTATAAACTATGGTATATAATTTTCCTAGATTTCTACTAAGTAGACTTATCTGCTAAATTCAGCTGGTTGTACCAAAACAAGTGCAGTTTCTTTTCAAATTTTAGTACTTGGCTTTGTTTTTTTTGTTTTTTTTTTTTTGTTTTTTAAATCACTGTACTGAAACTAATCTTCCTAATGTGTCAGTTGAGTCAACCTAAAACTAAACCTTTGTGAATATATGGCACTCAATCTTTCATAAACTGCAGTTGTTACCCAAAGATTCATTGAGTATTTAATTTTCTTAAAGCTTTTGTCACAAACCATATTTAACTTATAATAAAGGTGCTCGTCTAGTTTTCCATAATCTTTATATTTTTAAGGGATTAAATCTAAACAGAGTTCTTACTGTTTGTTATTTTAGCACCAAAACAGTGTTAGAGAGAAGCATCTTAAGTCTTTCACGGGGTCCTAAGTACTTAGGAGAGAAATAGTTGAATTTCAATTCATCCTCACTATGGCTGAAGAGATTTAAAGATTCAAATAATGACTAGAACCTCTCTCTTCATGTATTTATGTTATTTACAGTAAATACTATATACCTAGTCTCCCATTTATTTGTGAGACAACTTTGTACTTATTAGCTAAAGCTGAGAAAACATATATCTCATTTGCCGACAAAACCAGTTGAAGTATCTCACTAAACATGTGAAATAAACATTTGAGTAAAAGAATGTTAATACCAAGCCTTTTGTAAAAAAAAAAAATTGCAATCATTACAAATAATCAAAATGGCAGGAATCGTGGCAGAATGAAAACATATATAGATTATTAAACTGAAATGTATGTGAAAAAATCCATTTTCCTCCACATGCTGTAGGACAAGAAAACCGGTTTGGTTTGAGATTAACTAATTATTTTGCTTGCTGGCTTTGATATTAGAACTAAAGAATCTCGATTTACTATTTAGGAATTTTACTAAGGAGTAAAAAATAAACAATTTTTTGATGTTATACTTTTATTATTGCATAAATTAATTTTAAGAAGTACTTTTTAATGGAATATTTGTGGGAGAGATATATTACCAACATTTACCTTGGGATAGCCTGGGGTTTTCAGATATGCTAATGTTATAATGGCTTTTTATAAAAATATATTTAAAAACCCTAAAAAATGATCAATGGAATATGCAAGCTGAAAAAATCAATTAATTACAACGTCCTTTTATATATGTATGAATGATCCAGTTATGTAGAAATTTGTGTGTGTGCTGAGTTTCGCTCAGATTTCAGCATAAAATCGCCTGGCTCAACTATTTTGCCATGTCATTTTATTTTCCATTGTAACATGCCCTCAATGTAATGTCTTGTTCAACGTGTTGAGCTGGAAGGGATTTTAATTGGGTTAGAGAAGAGAAGCCAAATTTTAGGTTTTGCATTCCACTGAGAACACCTGGATGGAAATATCATGGAACAGTTCTTGAACTATATAGGACTCTGCAGTGACTACTGCTGTGCTGTTAAGTATTGATCATCAGCTAGAAAGAAATGCCTTGGTTAATCTCTTTATGGACTCACAGAATTTGGGAGAATAAAAGGAAGACTAGAGATAATTTTTAGCTATTTTTAGTCTATTGGAACACAATGTAAATGAAAAGTGAGATATCTGCTTCAATAAAAGTTTTTAAAAATTATTTAGGGAGATTTCTCGTTTAGCCCTAAAATGGAAGGATCTTGGAGGTTGTCACTCCTCTTACAACAACAAAAAGCTGCACAAATCAACAACTTATTTTGAACCCACCAGAAAACAGAGATTGTAGGACAAATGACCACAAACAAATCTGGAGAGCGGGCATGGTGGCTTACGTCAGTAATCCCAGCACTTTGGGAGTCCGAGGTGGGTAAATCACCTGAGGTCAGGAGTTTGAGGCCAGCCTGGCCAACATGGCAAAACCCTATCTCTACTAAAAATACAAAAATTAACTGGACATGGTGGCACATGCCTGTAGTCCCAGCTACTTGGGAGGTGAGGAAAGAGAATTGCTTGAACCCAGGAGTCGGAGGTTGCAGTGAGCCGAGATCATGTCACTGGACTCCAGTCTGGGCGACAGAGTGAAACTCTGTCTCAAAAAAAAAAAAAAAAGAAAAAAGAAAATAAATCTGGAGAGACAGATGCACACAGAGAAACTGCTTAGTTAGAACAGAAGCCATAAAGTGGTAAGAACATTTAATTGGTAAATCTGATAAATTGTTTGAGGCTGTGTAGACTATCTATCTTAAGAGAAACCCCTTGGTGCTTCAGTCTTAGGAAAAAAGCAATACATTGTTGGGCTTTTCTGTCATTAACTCATCAGGTTCTCACTCTAGGAATCTGAGTACGAGGGAAGAGGAAGTGGAACTTCTGTGAAATATACACAGAATTTTTTCATAACCCCACAAATGACCTATTCTCCATAAGAAAAGACATTGACAGGGACTCACCGATTTTGGGAGAAGGAAATTCTTCCCATCTCTGACTAATCCAGGTTTAATGCCTGAGTAAGAAAGAAAAATAACATAATCAACAAGATTGTATAATAATTGAAGAATAAACAAACATAAAATAAAATATTTACTTTTTTAATTCTTAATTGGCCTGAAAGAAAACTGTTTAAAACAATAGTAACAATGTATTCGATGATTAAAGCATATAGCAGAGTGAAATGAATTACATCAATATCACATGGAATGAGAGAAGAATTAGGAGTTCTCTATTATAAGACAATGTGTACTACACATAAGATAGTGTAGTGTTATTTGGAGACACACTTACATTAGTTAAAAGTGCATATTTCAACTCTAGGGCAATCACTAAAAGAATGTTTAATTGTAATTTTTACATAAATAGAGGAGACAAAATGGTCTTATATAATATGCTCAGTTAAAACCAAAGAAGGCATAAGAATATGTATGGGAGGCTGGGAACAAAGAACATATGAAATGAATAAAAAGAGTTTCAAACATGGTAAGTGCTAATCTACCTCAATCAATCATCACATTAAATGTGAATGGTTTAAACATACCAATTAAAAGACAGAGATTGTCAGGATAGAATAATAAAAAGAAAAGCTCAAATATAAGTTGTCTGTAAAAAACCCACTTTAAATATAAGGACACAGATATTTTAAAGGTAAAGAGATAGAATATATATGCCATGCTAACACTAATTTTAAAAACAATATAGAATAGCTATATTCATAAGGGACAAAAAACAGATTTCCAAAGTCTGAGGTGCACATAGTAACAACAAGGTTAATTCTCCAAGAATATGTAGCAGTACTAAATGCATATGCACCTAACAACATATCACCAAAATGTATGTCTCCAAAATGGAAAGAACTGAAGGGGAAAATAGACAACTTTATTATTAGGGTTTGAAATTTTAACACCAAAAATTGGAAGCAACCATGATGTTCTTCAACAAGTGAGTGAATAAATAAACTGCAATGCATTCCATTCATACAATGGAATATTACTCAGCAAAAAGAAAAAAAAAAGAAAAAATATTATGAAGCATGCAAAAAAAGACAAGAATCTCAAATGCATATTGCTAAGGGGAAGAAGCCAATCTGAGAAGTCTTCATACTGTATGATTGTGATTTTACGACATGCTGTAAAAGGTAAAACTATAGAGAGAAGAAAAAGATTATATGTTGCTAGGGGTTTGGTGTTAAGGGAAAAATATTTAATAGAAGGTACATAGGAGATTTATTTTTTGGGTAATGAAACTATTCTGTATGCTACTGCAGTGATGCATACATGGTATTATGAATTTGTCAAAACCAAGAGACCATCATGGAATAAAAGTGAACCTCAATGTATATAAATTTTGTGAAAATTTGGAGATCAAGGATTCTCCAGTGGAAGGCAGAATATGGTAAAACAATTTACTATATTACACATTAGTGAAACAACCTCACTGAAGGAGATAAGAAAGGTGCTGAGCTAAGTAACTTTAGAAATAGAGACTATAAAATGAAGACAAAAGAACTAGACATAAAAATCATACTCTCACTAATGAAGCTTTTACCTATGGAGATACAATTTAACAATATTGCAACAAAAAATGTATACTGGAATTGAACAATTAAACAAATAGATGGTACATGGTAAGAACCATATTTCTCAATATTGGAGTAGGAGGTTACAACAGATAAGCAATGAGAGAAAATGAGAGTGATTCATGTGGTAATGGATTAGAGTTAGAGACGTCAATGTGAATTTATATATATTTATCTTATATTAGATATGTATGGTTATAGAAATATCAATATGTGTATGTTCAAGGATTAGTATACTTTCATAATTCCTTGCTCAGCCAACTGATGGCCTCGGAGGAGTGACGTCCCAGGAGCAAAGGGCATATTCCTTGATTCTAGGACTGGTATAGAAGCAAGTACACCCAAGTAGTTACAAGCACACTTTCATCTAGAATTTGATTTCTAATACCAACCTCTTGTATCTGTTCCTACTCTGACAGCTTCTTGGAAAAGTGGCAATTCTCAAACTAGGGTAAGACATATACAAGATAAAACTGATGCATCTTGTGTTTTCAAAAAGTAAAGTTTTTCTAACAACAGAAACAATCCAAAGAACATAATAATGGGGATATGTCAGTGGTACAGAGACACCAGCTGCAGAGCTCCTAAAGCACAAAAAGGGAACGATTTCAGTAACAAAATTAATAAAGTAGTATTGGGTTGTAATACAAAATATTAAATGAATATTCATGATTCCATACTAATGTGAATAAATTATTGAGTAAGTAAATTAATACAGGAGAATAGAAACACTTGAACAAAGGGATTTCAAATAATTTTTGTAGATATTCTGCCCTCCAGGAGGTGAAGCCCCCACTCCTTAAGTACGGGCTGCACGAAGTGACTTCCAACCAAAAAGTACAGCATGGAAAGGGGAAAAAAGAACTTAAAAGTGAGAAACTTTGCAAACATTCCTCAGACAGGTGATCAAGAAAAATATCAGCAGTGACAATTCAAGTAGCTAGTGTGTAGCCTTAACAAGATGTACTAAAAATGCTTTTTTTCCCCCATGGTTTTTCTTTTAAAAATCCATAACCCTAAGTCTAATCATGAGAAGACATTAGACAAATTTCAGCTAAGGGGCATTCTACAAAATATGTGACTAGCGCCCCTCAGAATTTTAAATGTCATCAAAACAGAAAATTTGAAAAACTGTTGTAACAAAGAGCCAAATGAGGTATGATGAATAAACGTAATGTGGTATCCTGTTTAATTGTTCAATTCCAGTGTACATTTGTTGTTGCAATATTAAATTGTACAATGTTAAATTGTATCTCCACAGGTAAAAGCTTTGTAGGAGAAGAAAAAGGAGATAAGCACAACTAAGGAAATTTGAATAAATTATGGGACTTTAGCCCATCTAACTCAGTTGGTAGAGAATGCGACTCTTCAGTTATGGACTTTGATAATAATGTATCGGTATTGGTTCATTAACTGTCACAAATGTGCATACTAATATATGATGATAATAATAGGGAAACTGGGGTCAGGGTAAAGGGAAACTGTCCTATCTTTCAATTGTTCTGTCATATAATGCTATTCTAAAATAAATATTTATTAACTTATTTATTCATTTATTTTTAATCTTTTCAACTTCTATTTTAGATTCATGGGGTACATGTGCAGTTGTGTTGTATGAATATATTGCATGACGCTGAAGTCTGGGTTATGATTGATTCCATCACCCAGGTAGTGAGCATAGTACCCAATAGTTCATTTTTTAACTCTTGCCCCATCTCTCCTTCCCCACTCTAGTAGTCAACAGTGTCTACTGTTGCCATCTTTATGTCCCCGTATACCCAATGATTATCTCCCAGTTATACATGAGAGTATGCAGTATTTTGTTTTCTGTCCTGCATAATTTACTTAGGATAATGGCCTCCAGCTACATCTGTATTGCTGCAAAGAAGATGATTTCATTCTCTTTTATGGCTGTGTAGTATTCCATGTTGAATATGTACCATATTTTCTTTATCTAATTCACCATAAATGGGCACCTCAAATGGGCACCTTGATTGATTCTGTGCCTTTACTATTGTGAAGAGTGCTGAGATGGACATATGAGTGCATGTGTCTTTTTAATAAAATATTTTTTTTTCTTTTGTGTATGTACTCAGTAAGGGAATTGCTGGGTCAAATGGTAGTTCTGTTTTAAGTTCTTTGAGGAATCTCCAAATTGCTTTGCACAGTGGCTGAGTGAATTTACATTCCCACCAACAGTGTATAAGCATTCCTTTTAGTAGGGAGCATTTGTTACTTTTTGGCTTTTTAGTAATAGCAATTTTAAATGGTATGAGATGGTATCTCATTGTGGTTTTGACTTGCATTTTCCTGACCATTAGTGAAGTTAAGTATTTTTTTTTTTCATATGTTTGTTAGTCACTTGTATGTCTTCTTTTGAGAAGTTTCTGTTTACATCTTTTGACTATTTTTAATGGATTTGTTGGTTTTGGCTTTTCCAATTGTTTAAGTTCCTTTAGATTCTAGATATTAGACCTTTGTCATATACATAGTCTGTGAATATTTTCTCCCATTGTGTAGGTTGTCTGATTACTCTGTTGATAATTCCTTTTGCTTCACAGAATCTCTTTAGTGTAATTAGGTCCTACTTGTCAATCTTTGTTTTTGTTGCAATTGCTTTTGAGGACTTAGTCAGAAATATTTTCCTAAGGCTGATGTCCAGAAAGATGTTTCTAAGTTTTCTTCTAGGATTCTTATAGTTTGCAATCTTAAATTTAAATCTTTAATCCGTCTTAATATTTGTTTATGATGAAAAGTGGGGGTCCAGTTTCATTCTTCAGTGTGTTGGTTAGCCAGCTGTCCCAGCACCATTGATTGAATATGGAGTCCTTTCTGCATGCTTATTTTTGTTGACTTTGTCAAAGATCATATGGCTATAGGTGTATGGCTAGATGTCTGGGTTCTCTATTCTGTTCCATGAGTGTATGTGTCTGTTTTTTTTACCAGTACCATGGTGTTTTTGTTACTGTAGCATGCTGTTTTGGTCACGCTAGCCTATAGTTTAAAGTTGGGTAATATGATGCCTCCAGCTTTGTTCTTTTGCTTAGGATCACTTTGAATATTCAGGCTCTTTTTTTTGGTCCATGTGAATTTTAGAATTTTTTTTCTAGTTCTGTGAAAAATGACTTTGGTAATTTGATAGGGATAATGTTGAATCTGTAGATTGCTCTGGGCATTATAGCTATTATACCAATATTGATTCTTCCAATCCATGAGTATGGAATGTTTTTTTCGTTTGTTTTTGTCATCTATGATTTCCTTTAACTGTTTTGTAGTTCTTGTAGAGATTTTTCACCTTCGATGTTAGATGTAGTCCTAGGCGTTTTTGCGTGTGTTCCTATTGTAAATGGGATTGCATTCTTGATTTCGGTCTCAGCTTCAACATTATTGGTGTATAGAAATGCTACTGATAGAATTTCTATCAGTATAACTATACATTTATTTTGTATCCTGAAACTTTACTGACATCATTTATCAGTTCTTAAAGCCTTTTGGTGGAGTCATTAGGGTTTTCTAGGTGTAAAATCCTAACAGCAAAGAGAAACTTTGACTTCTTCCTTTTCAATTTGGGTGCCTTTTATTTTTTTCTCTTGCCTGATTGCTCTTGCTGGGACTGCCAGTATTATGTTGAATAGAAGTAGTGAGAGTAAGCATCCTTGTCTTCTTCTAGTTCTCCAGGAAAATGCTTCCAGTTTTTGCCCAGTCAGCATGATGTTGGCTGTAGGTTTGTCATAGATCACTCTTATCATTTTGAGGTATATTCCTTTGATGCCTCGTTTCTTGAGGGATTTTATCATGAAGGGGTGTTGAATTTTATCTAAATCTTTTTCTACATCTATTGAGATGATCATGGGGTTTTTGGTTTTAATTCTGTTTATGTGTTAAATCACATTTAGTTGATTTGTATATGTTGAACCCAGCGTGCATCCCAGAAATGAAGCCTACTCGATCATGGTGAATTCATTTTTTGATGCGCTGCTGGATTCAGTTTGTTAGTATTTTGTTTACAATTTTTGTGTTGATGTTCATCAGAGATATTAGCCTTTAATTTTGTTTTTTCATCTTACCTTTGCGAGCTTTTGGTATCAGGGTGATGCTGGCTTCATAGAATTAGTTAGGCACGAGTCCCTCATACTTGATTTTTTAAAATAGTTTAGATAGAATTGGTACCTTGCCCTCTTTTTAGGTCTGGTAGAATTTGGCTGTGAATTGATGTAGTCTGAGGCTTTTTTGGTTGGTAGGATTTTTAATGCCATTTCAATTTCAGAACTCCATATTGGCCGCTTCAGGGTTTCAATTTCTTCCTGCTTCATTCCTGAGAGGTTGTGTTTCTAGAAATTTACCCATTTCCTCTAGATTTTCTAGTTTGTGTGAATATGTTTATAATAGTCTTTGAGAATCTTTTATATGTCTCTGGATTGGTTGTAATGCCACCATTGTATTTTTGATTGGGCTTATTTGGATCTTCTCTCTTTTTTCTTTGTTAATCTAGCTAGAGTCTATCAATATCGTTTATCCTTTCAAAAAACAATTTTTGGTTTTGTTGATTCTGTGGGTGAATTTGGGGGTCTCAAGTTTCCTAAGCTCTGCTCTGATTTTAGTCATTTCTTTTCTTGTACTAATTTTGGGTTTAGTTTGTTTTTGTTTTTATAGATCCTTTCAGTGTGATGTTAGATCATTAATTTGAGGTCTTTCTAACTTTTTGAGGTAAGTGTTTGCACCATAAACATTCCTTAATCTTGCTTTTGCTGCATCCCAACGATTTTGGTATGCTACGTTTCTGTTTTGATTTATTTCAAAAAAACTTTTGACTTCTCCCTTAATTTAGTTGTTTACCCAGAAGTCATTCAGTAGCAAGTTGTTTAATTTCCATGTAAATTGTCTAGTTTTGAGAGATCTTCTTGGTATTGATTTCTACTTTTATTCCACTGTGGTCTAAGAGTATCGTTAGTATTATTTCAGTTTTTTTTTTTTAATGTATTGAGACTTGCTCTGTGGTTAAGTATGTGTACATTACTCTAATCTGCACACAGAATAACAGTTTATTTTTAAACAAATAGGCTTCTTTCTACACTTGAGTGGAAGATCTTTAAACATCTAGTGTTTATGTTCTTCATAATATATAGAATTTATTTATAAAACAAATTATTAGGTTAGCTCTGTGTTTAAAATATATAGTATAGTATTTCAGTTCCTTAAATAAGCTAATTATCTTAGTCATTGAAAGAAAAATATTCAAATAAATATATGACTTTACATCTCTACTTTCAATTTGTCTTTTATGGGGATGAAGAGAACATGTTCTTTCCTCTATTTTAGTTTCTTAAACATTTATGGATATATATGATACAGTTTATGAAGAATACCAAAGATAAGGAAACTGTTGGAATCCTAATTTGATCACTAATTATTTACATAAGATTAAGAGAGCCTTTCTGGGACTTATTTTTGTTTCTATGTATATGAAGTGGTCTGAATAGATTAAGTGATTTTAACCTATTATGTGGCTTTCATAAGTGCTCTGAATTTTTTTTTTTGCAAATTTAACTATTGCAAAATAAACATTTCTCTGGAGTGAAGGTTTAGAGCTTTGATCATATTCTTAAAATTATCAGTTACCCACAAAGTGGTTAAGATCCACTGGCCTTACTGATATTTGTAGCTGGGGTGTTAATTCTGTGGAGACCTGGAAGATGGCGCTCTGACTACTGTTGACAAGTATTAGTAAGTATCAAAATACTTTTACAACATTGAGTTCTGTACAATAGTGATTATAGTCAAAAATATAAGATAGGTTCTGGAAGGACTTCAGAGTTATCAAGAACCATGGAGTTCTTACCATTTAAGTTCTTTTTCATCAATGAAAGAAGTTAAGACCCAAAGGAAAAGATTTATAGAAACGTAATCTTAAAGCATCTTATAGAATCATTTAAAGTGATTATGCTATCCTTTGCTGTCCGCAAAGATGAGCTCCTACAATTTCAGTACAATTTCAGGCAAGATGAACTAAAACATGGAATTCACAATTTAAGAGACTTATTTATTTATTTATTTATTTATTTATTTATTTATTTATTTTTGAGAAGTGTCTCACTCTGTCACCCAGGCTGGAGTTCAGTGGTACAATCTCAGCTCACTGCAACCTCCACCTCTTAGATTAAAGAGATCTTCCTGCCTCAGCCTCCCAAGTAACTGGAATTACAGACACATGCCACTATTTTCAGCTAATTTTTGTATTTTTATTAGAGACAGGATTTCGCCATCTTGGCCAGGCAGGTCTCGAACTCCTGACCTCAGGTGATCCTCCCACCTTAGCCTCCCAAAGTGCTGGGTTTGCAGGCATGAGCCACCATGCCAGACCTGAGCCACCACACCCGGCCATTTCATTCTTTCATTCTTATTCTTTAATTCACTTACGCATTTAGCAAATAATAATGTTTTAATATATGTCAAGCTCAGTGTTAGGTGCCTTGGACACAGAAACAAATATATATCTATTATTTCTTGAGGGTCTGCTAAGTCCTTTAGCTCAATTGACTTCTAAAGCATTTTAAACTTCTAAAAACATGGAGACTAGGAAAGAGTACATTACTTATCCAAACCTATATAGAGAGTAAGCTGCAGATTTGAACTTAAAACTTAGGTCTGACTTGCCTGTAAACTGTATTCTTCATCTTTCCTATCCCACCCAGAGACTAAGAGCTTTTTGGTAAAAATAGACACATGGAACAATATTAGACATGTAAACAGCATCAAGAATATCACAATACGCAGCAAAGTAATTTAACAGAAATCTGACGTAATTTATTGCATGCCTATTTTGTTACTAAAATCTTTTGTAAATTTGAAATATGAAGGGCAGTGCTATGCTCAAAATTATATAGAAATATTTTTTTCAAAAACATTCAAAATGACAAACTTTAAAGCTAGAGATGTTCAATATTTGGTACTGCCATCCTATTTCCCAACTGAGGAAAATGATGCTCTGTGATGCAACACGCCGCATTACATAGACATCTGAATCCCACGGGAACCAGAGCCTGAGTTAAAAAAAAACAGTGACTCAGAATTCAAGACTTCTGGCCTTAGTTGATTCAAGATGCCATTTTTTCAGTTTGTATTTTTTTCCTCCAGATCAAATTTCAGTAAAATGTGACAGTAAGACTTTATTGTATGTGCCTCTTATTTCTCCTTTAGTTTAGAAAATATTTTGGTGTTCTCTGACTACTGCTTAATTGTGTGCTTGGATGTTAAACATAATAAAGTTCCATCTGCTTTCATAGTGAAGGAAATAGTAATATTTGTTTTTATGTCACGTTTAAGAAAACCCATAGCCTTTTATGTGTGTACATGGTAGAAAGCGGTAATTTCACTAAAAGCAGAAGAGATCTAGCTGGTGGGGAGACAGCACTGTATTGGACCTAGCTTGAACCTGCTCATCCCATCTGGTTATTAAATATTCAGGAATTGTACAAACCAGTTGTGAAATACAACCATTATTAAAAAAATAAACTGTATAGACTTATAACTAAGTAAATAATATTAGAATGAAAGCATAAATAACCAAACTCATCACTTCTTAATTCTTTTACTACATCTTACTAGTGCCTGTGTTCTTGTTATTTTACACTTACTGCCTTTGCATGGTAAAACGACTCCTTATGAGAGGGTACTACCACCCGTGGTTTTCTTCACTCTGTGTTCAATGACGTAATTTTTGTAGCTTAAAATTAGCCATGGTGGGAGTATTTATGCTGTAGAAATTGACATATGTACGATTCAGGGATTTTTATCTCAGATATCCAGTTGGTAAGCATGTGTCAGCGTGCCACTGAGAATAGAGGACTATCACAGATATTGATCAGCTTCCGTTATTCACAAATTCAACCTTACTTCAACATTATAATCGTGTGTTCAAACCTGATAAACTGCTTTTTTTCAGGATCAGGTCCTACTTTGATATGTTCTGAGTAAAATTCCCAAATCGATTAGAGTCTATGTAGTTTGAGGATGAAGTGAACGTAATATTTGAAGTTACTGATATTTGCAACTATGAGGGGATATGTCTGAAGGCAAAACCTAACATGCAGAGGATGGCTGAGCAGGAAGAGAAGAATGAATCCTTGATGATGATATTGAATCACAACAGTAATTAATTCTGGAGTCACACTTCAGGCATCTTGTCATGTGAAAAATATATTCTTTTAAAGCCACTTTTAATTGTGGTGTGTATTACTTGCAGTAGAAAGTAGCCTAACTAATACAGCAATTACCCTTTTTATAGATAAAAGTCAGCTAATTCCTACAGCCACAACATTTAGGAAAGTTCATGCAAGGTCTTATTAGCACTTCTATTTTAAAGCCTTGTCTTTTTTATTTTTAATTTTAAGTATAACTTTAACTTAATTACAGATTCCAGTATACAAAAGTGTTATTTGAACCTGGGTCAATGTGAAATGCAACCAGAAACTTTAAAAAAGTGTAAGCACTGCAGATACATATTTGTATAATAATGAGTGCTCATGACTATGATGGATATCCAATATCTAACTGAAAATAAATATAGTTTTCCTTAGCAAAGGAGAAGACATCAGAACCCAGTTATTCAAACATGTACTAGGCCTTTCTTATTTGGGGGGGTTGTTTATAGCCATAAGATACTTATCAAACATGTAATAAATAAGCACATTTCCAATTATAATGAGTAGCATTATTAAACATTGAGTAGCATTTTATTAAACATTGTTCTTACAATTCGTTGAAAACTCTAGTAGTTATAGAAAGAGCACAAAGTATTCTGATTTTATGCTTTTAAAAATGTGACCCTTTAATAGAGAATCTTCCCTTAGGTTTAATAAGACATATTTGACATTCTACTATAGTTCAAAACCCCTGAGATTGGTTACACAAAAGTTACATCAACTAGTACAAAAAGAATGATTATATGAAGTTATTTCTTCTATGTAATGAGTAAATACTAATTAATGAAATAGACTTATATTGTAATTATGACTTTTTGTATTCTAGCAAAAAGAATGAAATTGGGAGGTTTTAAATTAAACCTATAGTCTGAAATCCAATATTATTCTAGCAAAGGAGAGAAAGAGAATGAAATAGAGAAGAGACAGATGAATATTAAGAAATGATTTAGAATAGGTAAACAGTAAAATAGTAATAAATAATACAACATTGGTTAATATGGCGGTTGATTTACCTTGTGAGGTGTCAAGAATCTGAAAGGTAGCTGAAGAAACTTTCGGCAGTTTCTTACAAGAAGTGAGTTATTCATTCTCCTAAATTCAAGCTTAGTGTATATGAGTAGTTCTCAAGTAACACGAAATGAGTATAATACTATCACTGGCTTAATATCTAATAAAAGGTAAATTGTGTGTGTGTATGTAAATGGGTTCACATGCATTTACAAAATAAAATGGATTTGACATTTTTAAATGACAGTAGAGAAACTTATACTTGTGACCATATATAAACATACCAGTATTGGACAAAATATAGAAAAACTTTTCAGGCCTTGAACAAAAGACAGCACAAGCTTACAATTTTTGAAAAAAAGAAAAACTCATAAAGTCTATCTCATAACTGAACCTACTTTGCCTGAGAACAGTTTCCTAAACTGTGAAAGAAGGAGCTGACACACAAGCATAGCACACTAGTCCCACTGAAGTTAAGGCAGAAGTTAGATTTGTTTTTTCTTTTTTTTTGAGTTGGAGTCTTGCTGTCACCCAGGCTAGAGTACAATGGTGCAATCTCCACTCACTGCGACCTCCACCTCCTGGATTCGAGAGATTCTCCTACCTCAGCCTCCCGAGTAGCTGAGATTACAGGCACCTACCACTATGCCTGGCTAATTTTTATACTTTTAGTAGAGACAAGGTTTCACCATCTTGGCCAGGCTGACCTCTTGATCTACCTGCCTCCGCCTCCCAAAGTGCTGGGATTAGAGGCATGAGAAAGCAGATTTCAGAGTTGCTGAAGGAGATGGAATCTGTGGACTAGGGCACCAGAGAGCAGGGAGCTAATCTGAGTGGGAACCTCAGAGTTTGTGTGGGAGCTCTTGTAGAGTGTCTGGCTATGGGATCATCTTTATAAGCTCAGGAAGAGACTATGGGAGGCTGCAAAGCAAATAAATATTAAAGACTTGAGAGTAGAACAGAAGCTGAAGCTTGCATGGCTATGGAAGAACTCAATGCCCCAACTCAGCTAGAGTGAAAAAATCTTGTTAATATCCCGAGTATTCAACTAAGACATCAAAAAGGTCAATCCTTAAATATAGACCGTGTTCTACAGCAAGAGGCAGCAAATGTTTTCTGACCCTGGTCCCTGTAGTCTGTTCCAGCTTCTCAACCTTGCTTTTGAGATGTGAAAGCATCTCTAGAAAATACATACATAAATAGGTGTGACCGTGTTCCACTAAAGCTTTAATCATGAAATTACCTGGTATCGGTCCAGATTTGACCCACAGACCATATAGTTTGCTGACCCCACCCTAGAGTAAGGCCTATATGCCTGTACAACACTCACTTATTAAAGCATAAAACTGAACTTTGACAATATCCACAGGAAGACAGAGTTTAGAAATTAAGCCGTACCAATTTACAGAGGCTTGAGAAAAAAATTTAGGCATTACACTGATATGTTCAACAAAGCATAAAACTAAGCTAATACAAGTTTGAGGTAAATAGGCTGTGATAGAGCTACTTATTTGAACAAAAATCAGCAATTTTCTGAAAGAAAAAAAAAACAAAAAAAAAATCCAAAATCCAGTTCATCTAAATTATATCATCCAAGATGTCAAGTACAAAATTGAAAAAATGAAATAAATAAAAACATATTTTAAGGTCATCCTGATGTTTAATTTATCAAATAAAAACTTAAAGGGAACTATTGTTCATTTCAAGGAATAAAATGAAAATATGCTTTTCAGGAGAATCACCTGAACCTGGGAGATGGAGGTTGCATTGAGCCGAGATCATGCCACTGCACTCCAGCCTGGGTGACAGAGTGAGACTCCATCTCAAATAAATAATAATAATAATAATAAATAAATAAATAAATAAATAAGTTTCTAGGTTCAGAGGAAAAAAAAAAAGAAAATATGCTTTTAATGTTATATAGATGAGGTATCTAAACTGAGACATGAAAAGCATAAAAGCAAATGAAATAGAAAATCTACAACAAAAATGAAATAACTAAAATCTTAAAATTTCATATGAGCTTTACAGATGACTGAAGGTAGAAAAAGAAAGTGTCAATGGATTTTAACCAAATAAATAGAAGTTATCCAATGTTAAGAAATAAAAGGATAGAAGAAAATATAATAGCAACTCAAGCATACAGGACAATATCAAAGGATCTTAGCAAATGTTTAATATCCTAGAAACAAGTGAGAATGGGTGAAAAAAGTATTTAACGAAGTAATAGCTGACCAGACATGGTGGCTCACGTCTGTAATCCCAGAACTTTGGGAGGTCAAGGTGGGAGGATTGCTAGAGGCTAAGAGTTCAAGACCACCCCAGGCAACACAAGGAGCTCTTATCTCTAAAAATAAAAGTAAGTGAATAATAGCCGAGATTTCCCCCACATTTCATGAAAAACATTGATTTACAGATTCTTAAGGAACTCGGAAAAAAGCAAACAGAAAAATACAAAGAAAGTCACACCTAGGCGTATCATAAATTCATTTCTTTAAAGCTAAAGATTAAAGAAACAAAAAAAAAGAAGCAAAAAAGAAAAAAAATCTTAAAACCACCAAAGAAAGCATAAAAAACAATTATTCAAGGAATAAATAATACAAATCATGACTGCCTTCTCATCAGAAAAATGGACAACAAAAGTTAATGGAGTAGCATCTTTTAAATAGCAAAGGAATGTGGTGGCTGTTTAGCTCAGTTGGTTAGTGTGGTGCTAATACATAGCAAAAGAAAAAACAATACTAATAACCAAAAAACCTGTAAAACTGTGATTCTATATCTAGCAAAAATATTTTTGAAAAACAATAGCAGAATGAAGACATATTTGGTAAAGCAAATTGAGGATAATTTGTTGTTACCAGGTGTGTACTATCAAAAAAAGAAAAATTTTAAAGAATTTTCTTCAAGCTAAAAGGAAATTAATCCAAATAAAAACTCAAACCTACAAGAAATAATAGAGGACGTAAGAAATGATAAATAATTGGGCAAATAGGAAATATTTTTTGTTTCTCTAATTTTCCTCTAGAAACAACTGTTTGTATGAAGCAAAAATAATAACACTGTAAAGTGGGTTTATAAAATCTACAAGTAAAAACTGTGACAATAGTGAAAGGAAAGACAAGGGAACTAGAAGTATACCCCATAAGCTTATTACATTTCTGAACAGTGAAGTGGGAAGTTGGAAATACGGGCTCTGAGGCTTAAATCTAAAGTGATAATATATTGACTCTAAGTAGACATTAATAAGTTAGAGATATAAAATATTAGTTCTAGAGCTATTATCATAAAATAATAAAAAGATATATAGTAAAGTAAGCCAATAGAGAAATAAAATAAAACAAAACTATATGACTCACCCAAAAGTGGCAAGAAAGGAATAAGAGAGCAACAAAAACAGAAGGGACTAGTGGAAAACAAAGAGCATAATGGTAGGTTTAAACACAGCTATATCAATGTTTGCATTAAATGTTAAACGTTTCTATTAAAAAGTAGAGTTTGTCTTATTGAATTAACAAAAAGGGGCCAAATATACCATATAAACTATATTAATAAGAAAGCTGAAATGAACAAAGTACAAACCAACAAGAATATTATTAGAAATAAAAATAGATATTTTATAACTGTAAAGACACAATCAAGAAGAAATAGCTAGCCTGAATGTGTATGTACTTAATAACAGAGATTTTTTAAAAGAAGAATCAAAGACTGACACATCCAAAGAAGAAATGGACTCATAAACAGATATAGTTGGTTATTTTCATCCTTTCACAGTAACTGATAGAAAAGTTGAGTTCAGAACAGGTGCAGAAGATCTGAACAACATTACCAACCAACTTGAACCAATCGATATTTGTAGCGCACAGTACATGACAACTGCAGAATGTACATTCTTTTTGCCTACCAAAATAGACCACATGTTGAGCCATAAAATCTCTCAATACATTTCAAAATATGGAAAATCATGCAAATTGTGTTCTTGGAGTCTAATGTTATAAATTATAAATCAATAAAAAATTAAGATTTTAAAACTCATAAAATATCTGGAAATTAAATAACAATCTTCTAAATGACTCATGAGTGAAAAGTAGTCATAAAAGAAAATTTATTGAACAGAAATAAAAACAGAACACATAAAAAATTGTAGGATGCACATACTACCCAACTTCAAAATATTCTACAAAGCATTAGTAACCAAAGGAGCCTGGTGTTGGTATAAAACAGACAAATAGACCAGTGGAACAGAACAGAGAACCCAGAAATAAATCTATGTGTTTGCAGCCAATTGATTTTTGACAAAAGGTGCCAGGATATACATTGGGAGAATAACACCCTCTTCAATAAATACTACTGGGAAAGTCATCAAACTAGAACCCTTTCCCTGGTCATATATGAAAATCAACTCAAAATGAATTAAAACTTAAATATAAGATACAAAATGATAAATCTACCAGAAGAAAACATGATAAATGCTTAAGGACGTTGGTCTAGGCAAAGATTTCATGGGTAAGACTTCAAAAGCACAGGCAACAAAAGCAAAAAGTAGACAAATGAGAATATCTCAAACTAAAAAGCTTGTGCACAGCAAAGGAAATGATCAGCAGAGTGAAGAGACAACCTGTAGAAAGATAGAAAATGTTTGGAAAGTATACATCCATTAAGGGATTAATATCCAGAATATACGAAAAATTCAAACAACTCAAAAGCAAAACAAACCCCCAAAATATGATTTTAATAATGGGCAAGGGATTTGAATAAACATTTCTCAAAAGAAGACATACAAACTTACAAAAAATATGAAAAAATGTTCAACATCACTAATCATCAGGGAAATGCAAATCAAAACCACAATGAGGTGTCATCTCACTTCAGTTAGAATGGTTACTATCAAAAAGCAAAAAAAATCACAAATGCTGGTGAGAATGTGAAGGAAAGGGAACTCTTACACACTCCTGTTTGGAATATAAATTAGTACAGCCATTATGGAAAAGAGTATGGAGGTTTCTCAAAAGATTAAAAACAAAACTTTCATATGTTCCAGTAATTCTACTACGGGGTATTTAGAAGGGAATCTTCCTCAGTCTGATGAAAGTTTTCTGTAAAAAACCTCCAGCTAACATTCTACTTAATGATTAAAGAAATCTTTCTTAAGAACAGAGAAAAGGGAAAGTTTCTTCGTGGCAATTATTTTCAATATTATTCTAGAGGCTCCAATTAGGACAATAAACCTAAATAAATAAACATGGAAAGTAGAACATAAAGATTGGAAATATATATAGTAAACAAAAAATCTTTAAAAATTACAAAAATAAACCTATCAGATATAATGATTTAGCAAAGTCACATAATATAAATACAAACAAATGAATTTTATTTTTGTATATAGGTCATTAACAATTGAAAAACAATATTCTTTACCATAGCATTAAAATAACACCACAAAATAGGAAGAAATTTAACAAAAAGGTAGGCAGGACATTTATATTGAAACATTGATGAGAGAAATTTAAGCACATATTTTAATGTCTGTTATACCTTGGGTGTAGGGGTGGGAATCACAACTCAATTCAAGTATTTGCAGCTGTTTCACTTCTGCACTTTACTTAGCTTAAACTCAATTTCTAAATCTCTGTCATTCGTAAAATTCACTTTCTAGATAGGTCATTAATATAATTGGAAACATGTAAAGTAATTGGCATAAAGCCTGAACCTAATAGAAGTACAGCAAATTGAAATAATTTTATTACTCTTATTATGAATAATGAGTTATAAAGTGAGATACATATATTTATTACTTTAGCAATAAAGAAACCCTAGGCAAGGCTTTGAATAAAGAAAATAACATATGATTGATAGCGTAAGTGAAGAGTAATTTTCATAATGGTGAAAAAACCAGGTTTCTTTAGCCTTTTATTTACTAATAAATTCTGAAGACAAGTCATAAAACAATGTATGCATAGTAGATACACCCGTGTACATAATTTCAGGTCTCTGCAGAAGTAGCAATAGCTCAAAAGTATGTTACTATGGGAAATTTTTTTTCAAACAAAATGAGATAGCATTGTTCCAGGACTTCTGACTGGGATCTATTCAGTCCTGAACCATTCCATCTAAGTCTGTATATCCCCAAAACCACAGTTGTCGTTCTTGTTTGGGATGATATTCTCAAATGTCTTAGTTCTGGTTCCCTCAAAAGCAGAGACCCAGACAGAAACTTTGGTTCTGGTAATTTATTCAAACGATGATCCAGGAAGCAAGAAAGGGGAGCAGATAAAGCAAGCCAGGGATACAGAAGCATCAATATAGAATGATTTATTGAGGTTACACCGCGGGCAATGAGGGATTTTTTCCAAAACCTGAGAAACATACAGAAAGCTTCCCAAAATTTTCCCTTAGCCAAAGAGAAATCTAGAATATTTGTCCACAGGCTCCATGAATTGAAAATTACATGAAGGCATTAACTTCCCTAACACTCTGCCTATCTAGGCTGCATGTGTACCATGCTAAGTTGATTCCCAAAGTGTCAGAGAAGGCACTGAAGCAGAGTACAGATCATACAAAATGAGCTTTAGATGGGACTCTATCAATGTGTGGCATATCTGAACTGGCACAGAACTGACCTCTGTAGCTAAGGCTGAAATCAGAAATGAGCTAAAATGACAAGGACATTAAGTAGAAGACCCTATGTAGGACATCAAGTCTAAAAATAGGTTAGGTTTTGTTCACTCTACTAATGCTGAGAAGTGAATCATCTATTTTGTCAAGTGTCTTAATCTTTTCAGGCTATTATAACAAATACCATCAACTAGTTAGCTTATGGACAACAGGAATTTGTCTCTCATAGTTCTGGAGAAGGGGAAGTCCAAGGCACTAGCAGATTTGGTGTCCAGTGGGGAATCATTTCCTTGTTCATAGACGGTACCTTCGTACTGTTCCTTCACATGATGTAAGCAACTAACTGGTTCTCTGGAGTCTTTTAATGAGGACACAAGTCCCAGTCAGGAGAGCTCCGTCCTCATGACTCAGTCACCTCCTCCATTACCTTAGGAGTTAGGATTTCAACATGAAATTTGAGGATATACAAACATTAAGACCACAGCAAGAAGACTTTCATCAAAAGGCAATTATTGAATTTTAATATTTAATCATCATACAAAATAGAAAAAATGACTATGTCTATAGGTCATTTTTAAAAGATTATAAAAATATAAGGTCAAAAAATTTAGATTGCCTTTAGAGTATAACCTAAACATCATAATTTGATAAAGTCTAGATTGGCAGCGCTATTTGTAACAGGTCACATATTAGACATATGTAAGACACATATAAATTTAGAGGTCATAAATATTCCCCATATTGCCAACCCATAGATTTTTTTCACTAGTCTACTCAGTCTTTATCCACATTACCTGCTTTGATGTCTGAATCAATCTTGACTCACAAATGGATTGATATGAAAGAGTACTGTGGCACGGTTATGTCTCCAGCTCCCCCTCACCCACCACCGCTGGGTGGGCTGCATCAAATAAAATGAAACCAGCTACAGCCTAGAAATATGGTGTCGTGTGTGTCTGCTGTTCTCCTAAATGTTATCGCATTTACAAGGTTAAGGACAGAGGCTTAATTCTTACTGAAAATGTTCTTCTGGTTTGTTAGCTCTTCTGAGGAACAGAATAAGCATGTGCTCCACAAATCCTTTTTTTCCTAGTAGAACCAGAAACCTTTTGCTGCCATTAACACATTCATTAAAAATAATTGTGAACCCTTTGAAAAGCCATTAGTAGAGATTTTATTTTGTTCAGCTTTATTTATTGTGATATAATTGAAATATAAAAATTATATAGATTTATGTTGTATAACATAATGTTTTGATATATGCATATATTATTAACTGAGTACCAAAAGAAGCTAATGAAGATGTCTGTCTCCTCATATACTTACTGTTTTTGTGTGTGTGATGAGGACACTTAAGATCTACTCTCTCAGCAAGCTTCAAGTATACAATATAAAAATTGCTCACTGTGCTGTACATTAAATTTCTGGAATTCATTCATCCTGCATAACTGAAACACTGTACCGTTTCACCAATATCTCCGCATTTTTTGTACTCCCAAACTCTTGGCAATACCAAGCTACTCTCTGTTTCTATGATTTGACTTTTTTTAAGATTCCATATGTAAGTGGGATCATACAGTATTTGTCTATCTGTGCCTGGTTTACTTCACTTACCTTTATGTCCTTCAGTTATATCATGTTGCAAATAACAGGATCTTCCTCTTTATGGCTGAATATTTCAATATGTATTGTATTATATACAGTATATCATATATGTCTGTGTGTGTGTATGTGTATCCCGTATGTTCCTTTAAAAAAATAGACTTAGGGAGTACACGTGGTACAGTTTTGTTAAATGGATACATTGCATAGTAGTGATGTCCAGGCTTTTAGCCTAGCCACCACCCGAATAGTGTACATCAGAAATCCCCAGCCCCCTGAACACAGACTGGTACCTATATGTGGCCTGTTAGGAACCGGACCGCACAGCAGAGAGATCTAGTTTTTACACTCTTCATGAGAATCTAACCAATGCCTGATGATCTGAGGTGGAACAGTTTCATCCTGAAACCCCCATCCCCCAACATCAGTGGAAAAATTGTCTTCCACAAAACCGGTGCCTGGTGCCAAAAGGTTTTGGGCTCCTGGTATACATTGTACACATTAAGCAGTTTTTCATCCCTCACTCTCCTCCCACCCTCCCAAATCTCCACTGTCTATTATTCTGCTCTCTATGTCCACGTACAGGGTATTTAGCTCCCATTTATAAGTGAGAACACGTGGTATTTGGTTTTCTGTTTCTGAGTTATTTTACTTAAGATAATGGCTTCCAGGTTCATTCATGTTACTGGAAAAAACATAATTTCATTCTTTTTATAGTTGACTAGTATTCCACGGTGTGTGTTTGTGTGCACATGTGTGTGTGTATACATATTGCATGTGTATATATATATGTACATATAATGTGTGTATGTATACACACACACATTGTGGAATACTACTATATAAATGTGTTATATATATTATATATATGCACACATATATAAATATATAAATATGTGTGTGTGTATATATATACAAAGTATTTTCTTTATCTAATCATCAGTTGGTGCACACTTAGGTTGATTCCTATCTCTGCTATTGTGAATAGTGCCACAGTCAATGTACAAATGCAGGCATCTTTTTGGTATAATGATTTCTTTTCCTTTGGGTCAGTATCCAGTAGTGGGGTTACAGGATTTAATGGTAGTTCTATATTTTCTTCTTTGAGAAATATCTATATTGTTTGCCATAAAAGTTGTACTAATTTATATTCCCATCAACAGTGTATAAGCATTTCTTTTTCTCCCCAGCCTCATCAACGTCTGTTTTTTGGGTTTTTTTTTTTTTTTTTTGACTTTTTAAAAATAGTCATTCTGACTGGTGTAAGATGGTATGTCATTGTGGTTTTAATTTACATTTCTCTGATGATTAGTGATGTTGAGTATTTTTTCATATATGTTTTGGACATCTGTATATCTTCTTTTGAAACGTGTCTGTTCATGTACTTTGCCCGTTTTCTCAATTGTGATTATTTGTTGTTGTTGTTGTTGTTATTGTTGTTATGATGTTGGAGTTACTTGTAGATTTTGGATATTATTCCTTTGTAGGATGCATGGTTTGCAAATATTTTCACCTGTTCTGCAGATTGTCTGTTTACTCTCCATTTCTTTTGCTGTGCAGAAGCTTTTTATTTTAATTGAGTCCCATTTGTCTATTTTGGATTTTTTTTTGTATTTGCTTTTAAGGCCTTAGTCGTAAATTATTTGTCAAGGCCACTGTCCACAGTATTTTTTCTAGATTTTCTTCTAGCATTTCTACAGTTTAAGATTTTACATTTAGGTATTTAATCCATTTTGAGTTAATTTTTGTGTATAGTAAAAGATGGAGAAGCAGTTTCATTCCTCTGCATATATACAATTTTCTCAGCACTGTTTATTGAATAGGGTATCCTTGCCCAGTATGTGTTTTTGTTGACTTTGTTGAAGATAACTTGATTGTAGATACATGGCTTTATTCCTGGGTTCTCTATTCTGTTACATTGATCTATGCATCTGTTTTTATACCAGTACCATGCTGTTTTGTTTACTAAAAACCTTCTAGTATAATTTTAAGTAAGATAACATGAAATCTCCAGCTTTGTTCTTTTTGCTAAGGATTGCTTTGGCTATATAGGCTCTTTTTTGGTTTCATATAGATTTGGGGATTGTTTTTTCTAATTCCGTGAAAAATGACATTGGTATTTTGATAGGAATTGCGTTGAATCTGTAGATTGCTTTGGGCAGTATGGTCATATCAATGATATTGTTTCTTCTAATCCATTAGCATGTGATGTTTTTCCATGTGTTTGTGTCATCCAAAACACAAACATTTCATTAAACACATTTCATTTATCAATGTTTTATAGTTTTCCTCACAGAGACTTTTCACTTCCTTGGTTAAATGTATTCCTCAATATTATTTTTTTAGCTATTGTAAATGAGGCTGACTTCTTGATTTGTTTCTTAATTTGGTTGTTATTGATGTATATAAATGCTACTGATTATTGTAAGTTGGTTTTGTACCCTGATTTTAAAATGAGCAAAGAGCCCAAATTTACTGAAGTTACTTATCAAATCTAGGAGTCTTTCCTTAATTCATTCATGCTTTGATGAACACAGGTTGATTCCATATCTGAGCTATTGTGATTATGCTTCAGTGAACATGGGGGTGCAGATATCTCTTCAAGTTACTGATTTCATTTATTTTGTATATATATTGAGAAGTAGGATTACTGAATCATGAGGTAGTTTTATTTTTAATTTTCTGAGAAACTTTTATACTGGTTTCATAATGATTGTACCAATTTACATTCCCACCAACAATAGGTTTGCTTTTCTCCACATCCTCACCAGCATTTGCTATTTTTTGTATTTTTGATAATAGCTATTCTGTCAGATGTGAGGTGATATCTTACAATGGTTTTGTTTTGCATTTCCTTGATGATTAGTAATGTTTACCATTTTTTTTCATATACCTAGTCATCATTTGTAAGACTGTTTTTGAGAAATGTCTTTTCAGGTTCTTTGCCCATTTTTAAATTAGATTATTTGTTTTCTTGCAATTGAGTTGTTTGAACTCCTTTTATATTTAGAATATTAACTGTCTGTCAGATATCTGACTTGCAAATATTTTCACCCATTTCCTAGGTGACCTCTTCATTCTGTTGACTGTTTTTTTTACTGTGCAAAAGTTTTTCATTTGATACAACTTCATTTGTCTACTCTGGCTTTTGTTGCCTGTGCTTTTGGTGTCATATTAAAAAAACCATTGCCCAGACTAATATAAAGAAGACTTTCTCTTATGTTTTCTTTCAGCAGTTTTACAGCTCCAGGTTTTATGTAAAGTATTTAGTTGATATTTATATTTGGCATAAAATAAGTATCCAGTTTTAATGCTTCTTGATGTGGATATTCAATTTTTTTCAACATTTATTGAAGAGGCTATCTGTTCCCTATTGTGTGTTCTCGGCACTTTGTGGAAAAAACAATTAACTATAAATGCATAGATTTACTTCTAAGCTTTCTATTCTGTTCCATTTGGTATACATGTTAGTTCTTATGACAGTACCATACTGTCTTTATTAGAATACCTTCGCAGCATATTTTGAAACCAGATAATGTGATGTCTCCAGCTTTGTTTTTCTTCCTGAAAATCACTTTGGCTATTTGGGCTCTTTCATGGTTTCATATTAATTTTAGTGTTGTTTTTTTTCTCTATGTCACTGAAAAATGCCATTGGAATTCTGGTAGGGATTGAATTAAATCTATAGATATCTTTTGGGTGTTTGGATATTTAAATATTAATTATTCCAATTCATGAACATGGGATATATTTTCATTTATATGTGTCTTCTTCAATTTCTTTCATCAATATTTTGTAGTTTTCAGTGTACAGATCTTCAGCCTCCTTGGTCAAATATGTTCCTAAGTATAAATAAAATAGTTTTCTTAATTTTTTTTATATATTTTCTTGGTAGCATAGAAATCACTATAGATATGCTACTGATTTTATATGTTTATTTTATATCCTGCAACTTTATATAATTTGAGTTCTACCACATTTTTGATAGTCTTTAGTGTTTTCTATATATAGATAATATTATCCGCAAACAGACATAGTTTTACCTCTTCTTTTCTGATTTTCATGCCAATGTCTTTTTCTTGGCTAATTACTATGGCTAGGGCTTCCGGTACTATATTGGATAGAATTGGTGAGAGTGGGCATCCTTGTCTTGTTTCTGATATTTAAGAAAAAGTTTGCAGTTTTTCACCATTGAGTATGATGTTATCTGTGGACATGTTACATATGGCCTATATTATGTTGAGGTACATCCCTTTTATTTGTAATTTGTTGAGAGTTTTTATCATAAAAGGATGTTATATATTGTCAAATGCTTCTCTGCATCTATGGAGATGATATAAGATTTTAGCTTTCATTCTGTAAATGTGATATGTCACATATATTGATTTGCATGTGTTGAACAATCCTTGTAATTCCTGTGATAAGTCCCATTTGATCATGGTGTATGATGCTTTTAATGTGTTGTTGAATTTGGTTTGCTTGTATTTTGTCGAGAATTTTTATGTCTGTGTTCACCAGGGATATTGATCTGTTATTTATTTCTTTATTTAGGCAGATTTAGTATCAGCAGAATGCTGGTCTCCAAAATGAATTTGGTGGTGGTCTTTCTTTTTCAATTTTTTTGAAGAGTTTGAAAAGGGTTGGCATTAATTATTTTTTAAATGTTTGATAGAATTAAACATTGAAGTCTTCAGGTCCTGGGATTTTCTTTGTTGAAAGATTTTTTGATTACCAATTCAATCTCTTTTCTCAATCCTGCCCTATTTGGATTTTCTATATTTTTATAATTCAATGTTAGCTAATTGTATGTTTCCAGGAATTTATCTATTTGTTCTAGGCTATCCAATAATTATCCATATAATTATTCATACTGGGCTTTTATGATCCTTTTTAATTCTGTGGTATCAGTTGTAATATCTTTTCTTTCATTTGTGTTTTTTTGACTTATCTCTTTCTTCCTTAGTCTAGCTAATATTGGCTTACTTGATTGTGTTCCATAAATCTCATGTTTCTGCACTGTTTTTCTTTTTCTTGATTTTTTTCTCCAACTGGGCAATTTCAAATAAACTGTCTTCAAGATCACTAATTCTTTCCTCTGCTTGATCATGTGTACTTTCAGTTCAGTTATTGTGTTCTTTAGTTCCAGAATTTCTATTTGGTTGTTTCTTATTTATTTAAATCTATTTATTTAATTTTCTATTTTGTTCATGTATTAGTTGCTTGACAATTTAGTTGTCTGCTTTCTCTTGTAGTTCATTAAGTTTCCTTAAGATGACATTTTGAATTCTTTGTCAGGGGAATTATAAATCTCTATTTTGGGGGAGCAAGTAACTGGTACTTTATTTTGTTTCTTTGTTAATGTCAAGATTCTCTGATTATTTGTAAGCTTGTGACCTTGATATCTGTGCATTTGACAAAGCAGTCACCTTTTCTGATTCTTACAGACTGGCTTCAGTAGGAAAAATCCTTCACCAGTCAGCCCACCCTGAGTCTCTGAGTGAGCTAACTGATTAGGCTTATTGCTAGAGTTTCCAGGGAGGCTAACCCAGCGCCTTTGTCAGTAGGTAGGTGGGTCCTGGTTTCCAAATCCACAGGAGCCTGCCTAGTGTTTGGATTAACAGGGACAGACCTGGAGTGTAGGTCCACAAGGACAGGCCTGTATCCTGGTTCTATGATGGCTGGCATGGAGTCAGGGTCCACTGGAGTGAGTCTGGTGACTGGGTGTGCTGATATGGACCTGGAGCCTGTGTCTGTGGGAGCTATCCTGAAGCCTAGGTCCAAGGGGTCCATCCTAAAGCTGGGGTGGTTTTTGAGCCAGAGTTTATGTTAGCTATGATGTTGAGGCAAGTTTGGAGCCAGTAACAACAGAGATGGGCCTGGAGTCTTGGTCTGCAAGGGCTGGCTGGCCTGGTGCAAGGGTGCACTGGTGAAGGCCTGGTGTTTGGGTCCACAGTAAAGTCAGGTGCTTCCTTCACTTTCATCCCATCACACAGCTAGTATCTCTTTCCATGCAGCACTGCTTAGGTGTGAGGAAGGGGTGACATGGGTAATTGTAAAAATGTCCTTCCAGTTCTGCTAAATGTATCTTTTCTTACTTCTGTGCTCCTATAATCTTTCACCTGGATTTCTCAGCTCCTGTTAATATATTTTCATATGTGAATAGTCACCCAAATTGTAACCGAACAAGAGCTGGAACCTCCAATTTCACTATTTTGCTGAAGTCACTTCCATTAGCATAAATTTTAAAATTTGTAATTAGGTAGGTTAAAAATAATACTTAAATATTTAAAAACTGACAGCTTTCCCTTATATTAACAAACCACTTAAAGTTTTAATGGGAAAATATATATTATTTAAAACAATAGCAAGAACATAAAATACTCAAAGATAAGTTAACAAGAAAAGTGCCAGATATATATGAGGAAAACCTCAGAACCTCACTGAGAAATGTAAGTGAACACTTGAATAAATGGAGAAAAAGCAATTTCTGGATGGAAATATTTGACAATGTAAAGATATTAGTTCCTTCTCATAAAAGGTACAAATGCAATGAAATTCCAATGACAATGTTAATGACTTTCATTTTGCTGTTAGAATTTGACAAGAGATCTTAGGGAAATAAAAGGCCAAAAAAAATGTTAAAAAGTCAGATTTTTCCATTACTAGATATTGAAACATATTACAGTGTCATGATAATAAAACTGTATAGTAATACAAGTACAAGAATAGACAAGCAAATCAATCACACAGAATGGAAGTCCAAGGAGTAGATTCTGCTATTTTCTGTTACACATGAGAGTGCTAAGGGGAAATTAGTAGTGACCATGCCTGTGAGAAAATAAAAAGGTCTAACAGCTAAGTACCAAAAACAAACTAAACAAAAACTAGTCCCTTTAAGTGGGTATTTACCCTAATTTGAGGCCCTTGCTAAATGAAAAAGCAAAGATAGAAGCCATTGAAAAATACCAATTGATTTCACTAAGTAAAAGTTTAATTGCTTGTATGTTGAAATAATACCATTATATATAAATTTAAAAAGCAAACTTGAGAAAATATTCTAATATATGGCAGAGTGATGTTCTTAATATCTACATTCCTATATCAATGCAACACAGAAGACCTCAAATGAAAATTAGTGAAGAGCATTAATAACTTCCCAAAGAAAGACCACAAATGACCAATGCATATATGAAAAATTCTCAACTTTGCCATAAATCAAAGAGAGGAAAATTAATAATAAACTTTCATTTTCTGTTGAATAAATCAGCACCTTTATTTTCTTTTTAAAAATTACTACTTAATGTTGAGAAGTTTCTAGGAGGGGGGAATCTTTCTTACACTGCTACCTTAAAAGTGTTACATTATCCTGGAGAAAAATAGGATGATATTTTGCAAAAGTCTCAAGAATGCTGATCGTTTGACCCAGAAGTTTCACTTCTGGGACTTGGTCCTAAGGAAAAACATCATATACTATTCACAAGGTTGTTTATTGAAGCATTATTTATAATAGCAAAAAAGTCCAAGGAAATGACTCGTAGCTAATTTATTTCACCTAGAAGGTCTTTCACCATTAGTCTGCACTGAACATTTCTACTCAAAGGTAATACAAGCATCACTCCTGCCCCGTGGCCTAATGGCCTTTTCTGTATAGTGCCAGGGTTCCTTTTACCTCATTGGCCCCAAACTGTAATTTTACTTCCTAAAATTTACTTCTAGACTAGAACTCTTGGGGAGAGTGAATCGTTGGATCTCTGAAGTCTTCATTTCTGAACTATACAGAGAATGGTTTATAATTGATACTAATGAGCATTTACATCCATCAAAAATCATGATAGGGACTTCACTTAACATGCTGTTTAATTTAATGATTACAAAACCTTATGCTTTAGATGCTTTTATTATTTCCATTATACAGATGAGGAAACTCAGGATTAGCAGATAATTAGCCTGTCAGCTTCATGCACCTATTAAGTGGCAAAGTTGAGATATAAGCCCAGGTTCACCTTATTCTGTGGCTCAAACTCTTAATAATTAAAAAGACATTACCTAAAGGATTAATAATATCTAACATACGTTAGATAACTATGTGCAATGTACTGTATTAAGTGCTTTATATGTATCTGTTCATTTAAGCTTCACAACAACTCTGAGATAAGTATCATTATTATCTCCATTGTACAGAGGAGAAAATAGGCACAACGCCAAAGATAGGTTGCCCAAGGCTTATGTCAGTATGTGGCAGAGCTAAAATAAAGCCACACGCACTACACTTTGCTGCCTTGTGAAGCTCGTACCGTCTACATGATGTTTCGATAATAATTTAAAACATATGCTTAATTCATTCACTTTCTTTTAGAAACAAATCTTTCTTTGACAACTCAGTTGCTAAAATACAAGATGCTGGAGCAGCAGACACAGGAAATAGGAAAAATGCCATTTCTAAAGCATGAAGAGCTATATTTCTTCCTCAACAGTCAGTGAATCAGTTCCATCCCCTCTCATATGTAGCATATTGAATGTCCCACCATATAGTTGGACAATTTCAGTTCCCAAAGACAGCCAAGATGATTTCATCCTCTGCTCTTTTGTCGGAAACTCGGTCTCCTCTTTATACTTGAGCATGAAGTCATTGCAGCAGCCTGCCAATCCTGCCCTCTCCTCACTACTTCAGAATTTATAGAATCTCTGTCTTGCATGACCTGGAATAACAACAACTCAGCACCTGCTCTCAAAGTGTTAAAGTGCCCAGTGTTCTCACCAGCAGGAAATTCGCAGCATTCAGACATGTCACCTACGATGAAAAATAGATTCAGTAAGGTTTTACATTCAAAGTTCAAAACTAACAAGGTTTGATTACATCCTAGACATCTGCAGCTTCAGCAACTGCAGGAAAGCAGTTGGGAAAATATCATTATGACTGTAACACAAGGTGTGAGTGGGTAAAAGAAAACCCATAGCATGATGTGGACTTTATGTACAATTATAGCTACACCTTAGGATTACAGAGATTACTGAAAAGAAATACTTTCCTTTCAAACTTTATTCTTTAATTCAGTAATTCAACATTTATATGGTACCTATGGTATGTAAAACACTTTTCTAGGTGCCAGAAATATAAAGCTGAATAAGATACATTCTTCAAAACCTAGGTCTTTAAAACCTATCATCCTGTAGGGAAGAGTGATAGTTAATCATCATACACATTATAAATGCTGTGGTGGAAATCTGAACAAAGAGTTTTGAGGGTTAAAGAATTCAAACAGTGATCAACTCCACTTTACGAAGTCAAAAAGGATAATAGAATTTCAGAACAGGAGAATTGCATGCAAATATGCATAAAGTATGAATAAGACTGTCTTCTGAGAATTGTGAGTTGTTTAGTGTACCTGAAGGTAAGGGCAGGAAGTGAGAGTAGATTAGAGCAGAAGAGAAATATGATGCCTATTAGTGATGTCAAGGGGTCAGGTTGGTCTTGAACTCCTGACCTCAGGTGATCCACCCACCTCAGTCTCCCAAAGTGTTGGAATTACAGGTGTGAACTACCGCGCCAGGCCAAGGATATACTTATATATTACTTGTGTAATAGATATAATCAAACAAATACATATAGAGTAGAATAGTTTAGAAAAAATTGGAAGAGCAAAAGAAAGACTACAAAGTATGGCAGACACTAGACAAACCGTAAATGAGAATAGACAAACAGAATGTGGTGGAAATTACAACTTTTTCTAAACGTATATGAGATTATTCTAAATGTAACCAAAGATAGAAATCAGTGAGTAGATTACCATAATACAAAAGGTACTTCAAAAAGGGGAGGAGATGGCAAGGTGGTGGCAGGAGATGGCACGGGGAGGATGCTAAGGGGTTTGGTTGGGTTAGAATTGATAAAGACAGAGTCAAAGGAACTGGAGAGGTTTTCATTTCTTCTTAGGTTGATCTTTCTCCTTTCGCCCTGAATCACAGGTTGCTTCTTCCTCTGCCTCACTTAGTTTTGGATACATCCAGTATTTTCCTTTTTTCATCCTCAGTGTTACTGTTCTTTCACTTCTCCGGCCTTTATTCTTTTCACCCCAACTTCTTTTGTTCTCTAAGGCCCAGTCAAGATGAAGCTTTCTTCAGCCAACCTCTGTAGCACTTACTTTAAACCTCTCTCATAACATATGGTTTCCTGTGAACTCCATAAAGGCATAAAAGGTTTTAACTGTATATTTCCCAAACTGGTTTGTATAGCAAGTCTTTGATATATAATCGTTCAATGGAAGAAAGGAGGGAGAATAGGAAAAAGAAAAGAAAGCTTTTCCTCTCACAGCTGATTTTTCTATAGAATTAGAAATTTGATAACAACATTGATATTAAATTTGAAAGCATTATTTGATAGCAATAATGCATTTGTATCTTTCCAGCCATCTTACCCAACACCTGTAGGATGTGAATCAGAGGTCATATATTTCTCCTTAAAATAACAACAACTCCGAGACAATATGAGTTTTTTAAAAGAAGGGAACTATCTGAGAAACAAATGAACAAAGAGAAGGGGGATAAAATGGTGAGAAGAGTACTGCTTTGCTTTGGGAATCAGAAAGCCTACATTCCTGTCTTGACTTTGCACTAAGCAGCTCTGCTGTCTTGCATATTGCCCTTCATATTTCTGAGTCACAGTTTCTTCTCTTATAAAATGAGGAGTTTGGCTCAAAGTTCTCCAAGTTGTTTGATTGTGTGGCAGGAAGTAAAGTAGAGAAGGTGCAGAGCTGTGACTCATCATTTCAGGAGGGAAAAGAAAGCACAGAGGAATGTGTACTCTCGGTGTCCAGGTTCAGGCCTCCATCCTGAGCACTAATTTTTGAGTTTGTCCCTTGAAATTTTACCTGTTTTTTTTTTTAGACAAAACTTATATTTTAGATTCAGTCTTTGCAGTTTCTCCTCCTTGATACTGAAGCTGGCAATAGAAGACAGTGAGTGAGTAAGAAGTGTCATAAACAAGAATGGCTGGACATAGAGCTCTCTCACAGGCAGGGTGGTAATGCCATTCAAAGAAACTAAGATGTGGCACCACAGGATGTCTTCAGTTTTTGGGGACCATGGACCCTCACATCTTGGCTTTCAAACAGTGAATGGTAGGTGGCTGTTGACTGAGGCGTTTTTAGAAACATAATTTCATGAACTACTGGAGCTAGACAGGAACTTAGAGTCTACCCAGTGGAAAAAGAATAAATAATAAATAAATAATGCCCAAGAGCTTAAAAAACAATAGCAAAGTTTACAAACTTGCCAGGTAAGGGAACATACCACCAGTAAAATAATTCACTGAGAACTTTTCTCAAGGGGTGGGGGGCAGGGGCTGGATTTTTTTTTTTTTTTTTTTTGAGACAGAGTCTCCCTCTGTCACCCAGGCTGGAGTGCAGTGGCACAATCTCGGCTCACTGCAACCTCCGCCTTCCAGGTTCAAGAGATTCTCCTGCCTCAGCCTCCTGAGTAGCTGGGATTGCAGGCACCTGCCACCCTGCCCGGCTAATTTTAGTAGAGACGGGGTTTCTCCATATTGGTCAGGCAGGTCTTGAACTCCTGACCTCGTGATCCACCCACCTCAGCCTCCCAAAGTGCTGGGATTACAGGTGTGAGCCACCGCACCTGGCCGAGGGTCAGGGTTTTTAACGCTAGGAAGAGGAGCTCCTTGGTGGTTGGGTGAATGAAGGATTGAAAATTCACACTCCAGATAAGGGAGAAGGGGCCTACAGATCTGTACACAATTGGGCAAAATAAGCTCCATTGTCTTCAGTTAGGTTCAATAGAGTCTGAAGCACCCAGATCATTCAAGTCCATGGTCAAATCAGCTCCACTTGATTTGACTCAGTTATGATGAAACAGTACATAGTTTTGCTATTTTCTAGGCTAGTGTTCACATAAATGCAAAGTTTTCCTTTAATACAATCCAATACCATCATTTTAGAGATGGGAAAACCAAGACAAGAAATGGAAAAGCACTTGCCTAGTTTGAATGATCCCACAGTTGTGTCAGAAATCAGCATTATTTTATCTTTGATGCTCGCCTGTTACCTGAGCTTGATACCTTTACAGCCCTGCCTCAGTTGAAGTCTTACTTCCTAAGTAAAAGGGGAACCTAGTTTGTAGTCTCCTTGTGTAATTTCAAGGGAATATAGAATTGCAAATGAAAATGAAGTGGGCTGCTACAGAAAACAGTGAGACTCCCAATTATCTAGGTTACTTAAAGAATAGCAAGACAACCATGGAGTAGGGCTACTAGAGGGAAATACAAAGCTTCAAATGGGTGATTGGACAACGTGCCCTTTAAAATGACTTCTAATTCTAATATACAATGGTAGAGGAACCGTGGGTATTGTATTGTTACCCTCACTGTCTTCCCCTCTACCATAAACATCTTGAGAGAAGAAATAATGTCTTATTTACAGTTCTCTGAAATGTAGCAGGTGTCCAATAATACCTGTTAAATAACTGAATGAACATAAAACCTGTGAAGCAAACAATTGGAGATCCTTTGGAAGGACATCTGTCAAGACCAGACTATGTTATGGCTCTTTATTTCCCTTTCATTTCAAAGAAGCTCTCAAGGTAATGTGATCTGAAAGAAAAAAAAAAAAACAACTAGCAACTTGCCTCATCTATTAAAGCTTGGTAATTCTGTTAGAGGAGAAGTGAAGCAATGGTTATATTAAAAAGTCCAGAAATAAGCTTCAATACTTGTCTCCTTCAAAGGATTTTGGGGTTGGGGGATTGAGTTTAAAGAAATTGGTTTTGAGGAAAATGCATGAAAATTAAAATCTTCAAATTATAAAATGCTTTAGAGATAATGTCTTCCTCCATTTTAGAAATGAGTAACTTGAGATGTCCAAGTGAAATAAAATTTAACCAGTCTCCACATTTCTAGGTCTTACAAATTCAGAAATGTTAGGAGTGAATGTGAGTACAGGATATAATCCTTCCTAAGATAAGAAAGATTTATCCCCTTCTTTAGTGCCTGGGGAAAGCTCCTTGATTATAAACAGACAGTTGGTTGCTTAAGAGGATGCAGTTCACACACACTTCTGACACTGAGCTTATTCACTACAATACCTCTGTGTGCTAGAAACAGCTGTTTCATCTCCTCTGGCTCTGAGGCTACTTCCTGACCTATCCTCTCTCAAAATCCACTTGAGTTCTTATCGCTGTACCCTTTTGCTAGTAAAGATGTGGCTACTGATAGGGGTCAATGCTGCAGGGGTTTATGGCCACAAAGATTGGTAAGGGAGCTGATAAAAAAACCTGATATCCACTGTTACAGTATCCTGCTTCACCAGTCACACTGTAGGACCTAGCCAAGCGCAAGTATGTTGTTGTTTATGTAAGTGGTCGCTGGAGAAGTCCTGGCAGGATTTTTGTTTATAGCAGGTGAATCTATCTCTACATGCTTATTAGAGAGTAAAAGCTGTTTCCTGTACCACCTTATTCTTTCCTGAATTAAGAATGTCAAAACACTAGACCCAAAAGATGATTTACAGGTTATCTTGTATTCGTTCCTCACTTTACAATGGCAGAGACTAAGTCCCAGAGAGGGGAAGTAAACTCCTTGATTCACAACACAAAGCAATGACAGATAGGATTTTGGGACTCCTGGAATATCTTCCACTATACTCTTCTCATTTCATCAGCAACATAGAATGACAGAGTGGCCAGCATTCAAATCTACCTTTTTTTTTTTTTTTTTTTTTGAGACGGAGTCTCACTCTGTTGCCCAGGCTGGAGTGCAGTAGCATGATCCGGCTCACTGCAACCTCCATTTCCCAGGTTCAAGTGATTCTCCTGCCTCAGCCTCTGAAGTAGCTGGGGATACAGGTATGTGCCATACCGCCTAGCTAATTTTTGTATTTTTAAGTAGAGATGGGGTTTCACTATGTCGGTCAGACTGGTCTCAAACTCCTGACCTCTGGTGATCTGCCTGCCTCAGCTTCCCAAAGTGTTAGGATTACAGATGTGAACCACCACACCCAGCCCAAATCTACCTTCTTATAGGTGGAAAAACTGAGACCCTGAGGTTCATTTAACAAGTATAAGGCAATACACATACTTCGTTGCAGAACTTGTTCTACAACAAAAATTCTTCACCTAAAGAATTTGGGGTCCATTGATGAGCTACTGGGGTTTTCATGAATCATGTGTATTGGGAGTGTGCCAAAATTGTGTGCAAATATGTTCATTTTTCTGAGTATAGAAATTGTATTAGATATTCAGAAGGATCATGACTCAAAAAAAGGATAGGTAACGTTGGTCTGGTCTATTGCTCATTGTGGCAGTTGATGATATACATTTTTAAATGTCTTAAGGCCATACATAAGAGGGGTTTCTGTCTTGAATTGTTGGGAAACTCCAGCAGTTCATCTCTTTGCTAAAGTAGTGTTTATACTGAATGGTCCACTTGAAATATCATTAGTCACTTTATAGGACAGGTAATGGCAAGAGAGGAGGGTGAATATTGGGAACAATGAGGCAGGTTTCTGAACTTTTATATATTGCGTCTTAACGGGGAAAGTCCTTGGCGTTTTAACCTCCAAGGTAATGGATATTTTTGCCTCCTTCACTCTACCTCACCCCTCCTCCTGCCACACTGAACGTCCCAAACAATTAAATTTTGGGACTTTGAATAAGATGACATGGGTTTAAACTCATACTCAGCCACTTGCTAGTTTTGTGGCCTTGGGAAAATTGCTTTTTCTTTTCAGACTTCCGATCTCCTGGTAAACCTTTTCAGTTGAATGTACTGTCATGCTTTCTACTAGGTGGGAACAATCATCTACATATGAAGAACCCAACACACAATCTGGAGGGGAAGTAGAACATGGACTTATTTAATCCGCACATCTCTATCTCTTCTCAGGCTGATGAGGTCCAGGCTCTTTAGGAGACCAGGATCTTGACCCTGCTAGTAACTTGGTGTTTGGCACTCAGCCAGACATTCTCCTACTCCTCCCAACTCAGGACATCGATTTCTTTGTCTGAGACTTGAGCTGGTTAGAACAAGTAATTCCTACTTTCTTTCTAGCTCTAAAGTTCTGTGGTCTCTCCAGCTGTCAATGAGGTCTTATGTGGATCTGCTGAAATCATTGTCATTCAGTGATTGCCCCACAGCTACGTTCTGAAGAACTTCCTATAGACACATTTATTTAAATCGGTCCTAGGTGACACAAGGCTGCTCAAGAACTGAGCGCCTCAAGAAGGAAAACCCAAACCCCAGTAGAATAAGGGGAAATGAGGAATGATGATTTGGGCCTGTTATTTACATGCTTAGCTATTTTGTTCCTAATTCAATGTGGGTATCACTCATTTTTATAGAATCCTTCTATTCATGCAGTTTCTGATCATTACTGGATTATTTTAGAGGCACATTACATTCTTTGTGACCTTTGCCTTTTCAAGTAGACTTGGAACACATGTCCACATGTTTGGAGTTTGTCCTGAAGATGCTTGTTTGACTGGACTCTTGAACTCAGTGTGTTGCGTAATAGAAAACTGAAGTTGTCACTCTCAGGAACTGCTCCACCAGAACAAGCATGATATAGAGTGATTTAAATTATTCACAGTATATTTAACAATATAAACTTCTTCATTACTACCAGAGATTTAGAAAGGTAACTGATTGTGGCTCGGTGGGATAGCTCATGCCTGTAATCCCAGCACTTTGCGAGACCAAGGTGGGTGGATCACCTGAGATCAGGAGTTCGAGATCATCCTGGCCAACATGGTGAAACCCTGTCTTTATTAAAAATACAAAAATTAGCCGGGCATGGTGGTGCACGCCTGTAATCCCAGCTACTCGGGGGGCTGACGCAGGAGAATCTCTTCAACCTGGGAGGTGAAGATGGCAGTGAGCTGAGATCACACCACTGTACTCCAGCCTGAGCAACAGAATGAGACTCCATTGGGGGAAAAAAAAAAAAAAAGAAGGAGAGGGAAGGGAAGGGAAGGGAAGGGAAGGGAAGGGAAGGGAAGGGAAGGAGAAGGTAACTGATTGTGTGTGGCAACTCAGGATTTCTCAACCTGGGCAATTGGCACTTTGAACTGAACAATATTTTGTTGTTGGAAGCTGTCATATGCATTTTTAAGGTGTTTAGGAGCATCTCTGGCCTCTTTCCATTAGAAGCCAGTATGACACTTCTGCTCCCCAAGCTGTGTCAATCACATATGTCTCAAGATATTTCCAAATGTTTCTTGGGGGCCAAAAGTGCCTCTGGTTAAGAAACACTGATTTAAATAATCAGTTTTCCTGTTTAAGCTTTGGGGTTCCTATCTGTAAAAGGAAAGCATACTTCTCACTCTAGCTGTGTAAGAGTCTATATTACAGTCCTCCGGTATCTATAGCACTAGATGTTTCCTTCTAAAGACCATTCTCTTTTGCTCTTCTGTTGTCTGTTTCTGTTGTGGTTTCCATTGTTATCTACTATAGAAATAGGCCAATTAAAAAAAATTAAGTGACTAATAGAAACATAGAATATCATACCTAGAACCATTCAAATAGATCATCTTGCCCAAGTCAATTATGTTTAAGCAAGTGTGCGTTTCAAGATCAAGCTTGTTAATGTCAGGATTGCAATACAGATTTCTTCATCATTTCTTTCTGACACAATTCAGTGTTTTTATATTATTGCTATGGGTTGTCATTTTTGGAAGCACCTATAATCTTACCTTAATAACATTATTTCTAACACTCTCCATTATTTCCTTGATAAACAGCAACTGTGAGGTAACACTGACAGGACTGAAAATGTAACAAACTTACTTGAGTTTATCTCTACATACCATACCAGTATTCTCTTTTTAAAAGTTATTTCCATATGAACTTGACATTCACTTGAACAAATACAAAATACTTTTGAAACAGCTTTAGATTTTGTGTGAGAATATATGCCTCTTGTTTTCCTTCTTTTTTCTTTTCTTATTTTCTCCTCTTTCCCTCTGTTCTACATTTCTTTCTTCTTTTCAACCCTTATTTCCTTTACCTGTCTTTTTATTTCCATCTCGTCTTCTTTCCTTTTTTCTTCCTTCTCTCTTCCCCTTTTCATCCTTCCCCTTCCTCCCTCCCCACTTTTATTTACTATGTGTTACACCTCATTCCAAAAGTAATGTGGCAAAACTTACAATTAATAGGCTAAAAATAGGCAGTAATCACAGTGAACAAAATATAGCCTTTCCTCATTCCACAAATGAAAATAAATTCTACATTATTTAATAAGGTAAGTATAAAAATTATACATAAATGCATTTTATTTTTGGACTTGGGAGAGAAAAAAAAAAAGGCTCTGAACAATTGAGCAATAGGGGAAACAGGATAATCATCACAGAATCATTGATCCAGAAACAATCCAGAGCTGTGAAAAGTGAAGATACTAGGATGTTGCAAACAAGGACCTGCCGGAAGCTGCTCATAGCTACAAGTGGCCAATCTGTTTACTGAACTCCCACTCAAAACTTGTCTTTTCTATCTCCTTCAGGCAGATCTAGCATGGATTAAATCATCGTGGAGCCAGCCAGTAGCAAGTGTATTCGAATCTATTTAATATGGTCTCAACACCATACAAGAGAATCATGTCCTGTACGTGGATGAGTATTATGAAAATCTTTAGAAAAAGACATATCTGAACCTTTCCTGCCAGTACCCCCACATTTGAATTTTTTCACAATTTGACCCTAAACCCTACTTTTCCAGCTTTATGCCTTTCATCTGGACCCCAACCCTTCTTAATATATTCCCTTTGCACCCCTGCCTTCCCACCCTACACTTTAACTACATTAGAGTATTTATGCAACCCCATTCATGTTTGTAAGCCTGACTCAAATGATGCCTCTTGGGCATGTCTTTTTTCTTCTTCTACTTTTTCTTTTTCTTTTTCTTGTCTTCCTTGTCCTGGAAAGCCAAGAAAGTGTAACGTCATCTAATGACTCCTCTTGGAAATAATTCATCATCTCTTTGTTCCCATGGTACTTTGTCCACATTTCAGTTACAGTGCTTTGTGTATTCTATTTATCATTGTCTCTATGACCAGTGAAAGACCTGAATGAAGACATTCCTATTGAAACCAGTAACTAAAATGCTATTTTCAAAACATGAAAAAAACCAGTCTGTAAAATATTTGGGAAACTTCACTGAAACCCCGCTTTCCATGTGAAAAATTGCACTTTACCTGCATGGTCTTCAACACTGTTACATTTGTAGGTTTTACCTTTCATATATAACCGTTTTCTCATCTCTTTAGCAAAATTCCAGCTATATGAAAGAAACAGAGACATTTAACAATATGAATTTATAGACATTAATATGTAGCATACTGATATTTTGCTTTTATTAATATAAAAGTATTTTAAATGTTTTCTAAGAAGTTTTAGTAAAATAAGTACTAAATGTAATAATAGAAAAACAAAAACTAAATTCCTTTTAGTTTTGTCAGTGTAAACATATATTTAAGTAAATACATTTGTTTTAATCCTAGGAATTAGCAAGGATAAAGCAGGAAACAAGAGAAAAATAAAATTTGGTTAAAAATCAGTGTTTTCAGGAGAAAAACTATGTACAGGTGCTTGTTACCTACAACCTTTGGCTTGTGTCTTATCAAGCATCTACTCATTATGTGGCTTCATTGATAAAGTAATGGAAATAGATAGGATGACTGTTCTTCTGACTCCAGAATTTCGTATCTTATTACATTTAAGGAAAGATGATTAATGAAAACAAAGTGATTTATAAAGTATATACATTTTAGAATTCAAACTAATTCTTCCAATTACTTGCACTAATCCATTAAAGGTTAGGTACTCTTTCCTACATTCGTATTCTGCAGAATGATTTCAGATTGAGGAACAGACACCCAACAAAATGTTTACCCCCAAATACACATTAATTAAAACCAGGGGAGAAGAGAACTAGGTGTGACAGCTTTTCTGTGTGAATTAAGCTGGGTAAAATACCTGAAGCCTAAATCTTTATTTATGGAATGATAATAGCTAAATCCAAATAGGGTTTTGCACTAGTAACCAACAAATTATTCTACAAATCATGCAGTGCTTTGTATACTCAAAAAAGGAGTTATTGAATGGAATTTGGATGGGGACGATTATTCTGAATTTGTACTACTCTAAAAGGTAAGAAAATTATGGTAGAAATTAGGCCTTATGTTTTGCCTATTTGAATAGTAAAATGGAAAGCAGTAGAGGTAGAGGTAAATAAAACAATCTGGACTTAGGGTAAATGATAGCTCTCTGATCGTTAGATGTACAGCTGGGGCCGATTAACTGGCAGTGCCTGGTGGTCTCATTTATAAAATGTAGGTAGTGATAGTAAAGAGAATACATACCTACCTCACAGGGTGTTGTGGAGGTTCAGTGAGTGAAGTGATGAAGATGATTTAAAACATCAGTTTCTGACACCTCAACAACACCATTTTAGTATTATCTTTTATTATGCGGCCATATTGTTGTATGCATTCAAAAGCTGTACATGAAATGATCTAGACTGTCTGAGGTTTAAGAAAGGTGTAGCTCAGAGTGCCAGGGACCATCATAAAGTATGTTGGTGTTATTTCTTCCAGAATATTAAAGAGCGGAACAGAAATTTGACTAAGATCAACCCAATAGTATATCCTTCACTTCCTTTGAATATAGTTTTCTCATTTTAAATAAGCTTTTAATCTTAGAACAGTGTAACATTTGCAGAAAAATTGGAAAGATAGTCAAAGGAGTTTCCACATAACCTACACCCAGTTTTTCCTGTCACTAACATCATACATTACTATGGTATATTTGCCACAATGAATGAACTAATAGTGATACATTATTTTTTAACTAAAGTCTATGCTTTATTCAAATTTTCTTTGTTTCACCTAAATATCTTCTACTGTTCCAAGACCCTATTCAGAATACCACACTATATTTAGCCATCATGTTGCCTTAGTTTCCCCTTGGCTGTGATATTTTCTTATACTTTTCGTGCTTTTGGTAACCTCGACTGTCTTAAGGTATGTGGTTCAGAAGTGTAATAGAATGCCCCTCAATTAGAATTTGCATTTTTTAATGATAAACCTAGGGTTCTGTTCTTTGAGGAGGAAGACCATGCAGATAAAGTGCCGTTTTCAACACATGACATTAAGAGTACATACTATCAACATCAATTTTCACTGTTGATGCTAATACTGATCACCTGGCTGAGTCTTGTTTGTCAGGTTTTTTCACTTTGAAGTTAACTCTTTTTTCCTCTTTTTCCATGCCATACTCTTTGAAAGGAGGCCACTATTTACAGGCTTTTGTTTGTTTGTTTGTTCATTTGTTTTTTTGAGACAGAGTCTCTCTCTGTCTCCCAGGCTGGAGTGCAGTGGCGCGATCTTGACTCACTGCAACCTCCAGCTCCTGCATTCAAGCGATTTTCCTGCCTCAGCCTCCTGAGTAGCTGGGATTACACGCACCCACCACCACACCTGGCTAATTTTTGTATTTTTAGTAGAGGTAGGGTTTCATCATGTTGGACCAGGCTGGTCTTGAACTCCTCAGGTGATCTGCCCACTTTGACAGCCTATTCTTTAAGAGTGGAGAGTTATTTTCTATCATCTTGAGGGTAGAATATCTCTACATAAATTATTTGGAATTTTTCTGCATGGAAGACATCTTTTTTCTCACTTTTGTTTATGTATCTGAATATTTATTTATATCATTATAAACTCATGGATAGTTATGTTATACTTTGGAATATAATTAAAAGCTACTTTATTTCCTTGCTCTATTGCTCCAGGTTTGGTCATTGAAAGCTCTTTCAGTTAGTTCCTGTGTTGTTCCTTTGACATACTCATATTATTTTGAGCACGGTTTTAATTTTTTTTTTTTCGCTTTTCTTTAATTTGCGGTGGTACAAGATGTTTCAGGCTCATCTTATATATGTCCTGCTGCAGTCATAGAAGCAGCCACTTATCCAAGGATCTCTGGTTTCTTTTATTGGAGAATAGTTTTAGAAACCAAGAACTGGGCATTAGGTTTTCTCATTGCTGCTGGGGTGTTGCTGCTTCTGGGCTGTCTTAGCTGACAGAGCAAGGAAATATATGGGTATATACTGACCCATGTATATGCACCTTTCTATAAATATTTGTGTATGGAACTAGCTGTACCTATACTGGTTTCTCCAACTTTTATTCAACCACATGGATCATTCTAGCCTTTTTGCCTTGTTTATCTGTATCCTCCCAGACTAAAGTGAAAAACCTCGCTCTCATACATGCATCATCCATTTACTGAATTGTTTTATCACAGTGTACATGTATAGTGGTTTCAGAATTGTTAAAATGTAGCCTGTGGAAAATAATTTTATCGAGTAAAGTACCGTGCTCATGTGCAGTTCATTTGGTTCATTTTACCTTAAATTTCATAGATTCGCTCATTTCAAAGTTACTTAAGTTAGTGTCTCTTCCCTTCCACTTCTTTAGTGAAGTTGTTTCATATATTTGTAACATAGTGAGAATATTTTATCACATTCTATATTCCATTCTAAGATTTCCCGACCTCCTTGGTATTTTATTTTGTTTTTAATTTGTACACATTAAGGTTCATTACCTGTGCTATAAAGTTCCATGGCTCTTGATAAACCCATAACGGCATGTATCCACCATTAATATACCATACAGAATAGTTTCACTGCCTTAAGTTCCTGTACTTCATCTATTCATCCTTTCCCTGCCACCAACTCCAAGTTCCAGACAACCACTAATCACTTTATCTTATTTAAAATTTTTGCCTTTTCCAGAATGTCATGTAATTGGAATCGTATGGTATGTAGCCTTTTCAGACTGGCTTTTTCACTTAGCAGTATGCATGTAAGATTAACCTGCACCTTTTCATGGCTTGATAGCTCATTACTATTATTGCTGAAAATATTCCGTGGTATGGTTATACCACGATGTATTTATTCACCAGCTGAAAGACATCTTGCTTGCTTCCAATTCTTGGTAATTATGAATAAAACTGCTGTAAACATTTCAATGCATGTTTTTGTGTAGATACAAGTTTTCAATCAGTTGGGTAACCGGAAACATTAGTGATGAATCTTTTATAGTAAGGACATTTTTGGGTCTGTAAGAAACTGTCAAACTGCTTTCCAAAGTGCACACACGTACTATTTTGCATTCCCACCAGCAATGAATGAGAGTCCTCTTTGCCACACATCTTCACCAGCAATTGCTTGGCAGTCTTTTATATTTTAGCCATTATAATAAGTATATAGTGATAGCTCATTGTTTTAACTTTTATTTTCCTATGACAAATTATGTTGAAAATGTCTTCATATGCCTATTCACCTTCTTGATATGTACTTTGTTGAGGTGTCTGTTACAATCTTTTGTCCATTTTAAAACATTTTCTAATTGTTGAATTTTAAGAGTTCATTGTATATTTTGGATATAAGCCCTTCATCAGATATGTGTTTTGCAAATACTTTTCCCCAGCCTGAAGCTTGTTTTTTTAGTCTCTTAACAGTTTCCTTCTTAACAGTTTCCTTCATAAAGCAAAAGGTTTTAATTTTAGTAAAGTCTAAGTTACCAATTACGTTATTTCTGAGATTGTACATTTCATCTAAAAATTTATTATCAAACTCAGTGGTCCAGATTTTTCTCATATTTTCTTCCAGACATTCTTTATACTTTTAATTTTTACATTGAGTTCTGTGATCCATTTTAAGTTAATTTTTGTGAAACATGTAAAGTATATGTCTAAGTTCTTTTTTTTTTGCATATGGACACTTGATTGTTTCAGCACCATTTGTTTGGGGGGGGGAAGTCTATTATTTCTCCATTGAATTGCTTTTTCTTCTTTGTTCAAGATCAGTTGTTGTTATTTGTATGGGTCTGTATATATATCTGAACCTTCTATTCTGTTTCACTGATCTATAAGTATATTCTTTCATCAATATCAAATGTCTTGATTACTGCAACTTTACAGTATCACTTGAAACCAGGTGGAAAGAATCCTCCAATTTTTTTCTTTTTCAGTATTGTGTTGGATATTCTAGATCATTTTTCTCTCCACCTAAACTTTAGACTCAGTTTGCCAATATATCAAAAAATAAATAAATAAATAACCTTCCAGGATTTTAATTTGGAATGTGTTGAATGTATACATCAAGTTGGGAGGAACTAACATCTAGACAATATTGAGTCTCCTCTCCCATCAATGTAAAACATATCTCTATTTAGATGTTGCTTGATTTTTTGTCAGTTTTATAGTTTTCTGCATATAGATCTTGTATTTGTTTTGTTGGATTTATAGCTAAATATTTCTCTTTTTTCAGTTCTGTTGTAAATTTCTATAAATTTTCATTTTTAATTATTAGTTACTGACACATAGGTAAACAACTTCTGTATATTAACCTTGTATTTTATGACTTTGTTATAGTTGCTTATTAGTTTCAGGAGGTACTTGAAGACTCATGGATTTTCTATACAGACAATCATGTCATCTGTGAATAAAACCAGTTTTATATATTTCTTCTCAATTTGTATATTTTAATATGATTTTATTATTTAACTTCACTATTTAGGCTTCCAGGACAATGTTGAATTGGACTGGTGATAAAAGACATCCTTGCTTTGTTCTCATTCTTAGCATTTTAAGAAACATCCAGTTTCTCACCATTACACATCAGGTTTAGGTTTTTTGTAGATGTTCTATATCAAGTTGAGGAATTTTTCCTATGCTCCCAGTTTCTTGAGACTTTTTGGTCATAAATGGATATTGGATGTCGTCAAATGATTTTTTTCTCCATCAATTAATAGGATCCTATTTATCTCCTTTAGTCTGTTTATGTGAGTGAATAATTTTTAAAAGTTTACATTGAAATGTCTCTAGAAATTCAAAAATTACTTATTTACTCCTTCCTTTCTCTTATTTTTCTGTTTCTTCCACCTCAATTAGAGGTGGCAATCATTCCTTTATTTAAGGCAAGCTATATGTTATTTCTCAAAGGGGGAATGGAGAGTGTAATGATACCTTTGTAAAGCCAGAATGCCTGTGTTAACTGTCAAGCTTTACCTTTTCATTAGCCATGAGAGGATAGATAGATTACTCCTTTACATTGCCTATCTGTAAATAGGCTAATAGTAAGATCTGTCTTGTGAGGATTAAATATGCTGAACCATGTAATGTTCTTAGAAGAGTGTCTGCATGTAGTACATTACGTAAATCATTTATTACATCCTAGCACTCATATTATTTAGCACATTGCTTTTCACATTGTAAATAAGAGCCTATTGATTGTATTTCAACTACATAATATTTAAGTTACGGGTCAAGATAATATTTTACACAATATTTTAAATATTGGCATTACTTTTCTGAATACAGAGCTATAATATTGTGGAAATGACAGTGTATGATAGGAAGAATAATATCTATTATACTTATCTCACAGAAATTCTATTGGTATAAAACAGAATAACAGACATGAATGCAAGTGTATTGAGTTAAACTAGTATTGAATGCCTACCAAGTGCTGACCATGGTTAGCTCCCGGGCACATAGTGATGAAATGGCCAGCGTGGTTCCTCCTTTCACAAAGCTGACAATCAAGTAGGAAAGAAAGATCAATTTTTCTGTAAATTATTTCCTTCATACAATACAGTGAGCATTTCCTCTGTCCAAAGTGTTCTATGCTCACTGCTTCATTTTAACACTCACAGTAAACCTCTGAAGTTGCTCTTAATACCCTTATTTTACTCATGGAGAAACTAAAACAGAGAGAAGTTGAGGTTTGCCTCAGGTCCCGAGACTAACGTGACTTAAATTCACTGATTTCTCCTGACTGAAAAGTGATTGCTCTTCATGTGCAAGTCTCCACATTCTACAAGCTAGCGTGGTGTCCAGAAAATATTTTATTAACTTGTCACCTGTCAAATTGGAACAATAAGAAATTAAAAGTTTGGACATATTGTTCCTATTTTGTCTTGGAGTTGGAGAGGAACTTACAGACTGCATTCAAATGATTCTGAAACGTTGAGCCTGAATGCAAGTACCGTCAGTCCATCATCCAGTTGTCTGTCATTTTACCTACAACAATGATATAAGAAATTCAGACTGACTAAAGACTAGGAAAGTAGGATCTACCTGCCCTTCATTAGCATACGTTAATATCTGGTAAAAATGGCACGAACATATTTATTTTAAACAAATCCTAGCGTTTATGAAACTATAAATCTAGATATCTTGGCATAGCTTTATGGATACCATCACTGATTTGATTAACGTCACTTCTGTTATTACAGAGAATTTAAATTTTTTGCTTGTTCTCAAAGAAAAAAGGAAAAGAAACTATTCTTCGTATTTTAAATTTCAACATTAAATAGTTAATGAAGCTTGAGTTATGATTCCTTACACAAATATTTACCAACAGGGATTTTAACTGCTGAAGAAATGTATTTTAATTTATCTCAGCTTTGGCAATATCTTGTTTTAGAAACAAAAGAGTTATGTGTGCTGATGCTGCTTGGTGACTGGGGAACACTTGTCTGACTGCAGTGCTGAGTGGATAAATCCCCTTGTGCCTTTAAGAAGTCTTAGTTGCTTAATCTGCTTGGACATCTGAAGTGTCTGGAGTGAGCTTTGATAAAAGGTGGATCAACAGGTTGTGCAATAACTTGAGGTTAAATGCCTTCCCAGAGGCTCCTAAAGATGATCCTTTTGATTTTTCCAGTTGAGGTTGTTAAACAGCAGCTGTAGGGCAGCATTGTGAGGAGAGGAAAAGCCAGCAGTTTTCTGGTGCAGCTCAATCTTAAGTAACATAAGCATTATGAAAAAATGGTGCCATCGTTCATAGATTCCGTTTCAACAAACACCTACTGAATACCTTACCCTAGATCTGGCCCAGTATTTGGTGCTTCCATGTACTCCATCTCATTTGTTTCTCACTATTGCACTACTGCTCAAGTACTTATTAATATCCCAGAATACCATGAGAAATGGAAGCCCCCCATGAAGAAGGGAAATAAAGTACATGGTAATTTCCTAGTTGCAAATGCTGGAACTCTAACATGAGGTAGGTAGGTAGATGCGTGTCATGGCTGGAATGTGGCATCACCATTCAGGATCAGAGATTAATGGGAATGACTGCTGGGTAGTTATAACACAATAACATGTCTTTGTGTCCCTTGATGTGGGCAGGGTAAACTTTCCATTTTAGGGTAAACTTTCCATTTTGATCTTAATACCGATGTGCTCTAATGAACAGTAGGTACACAGAGAACTGGAAACAGGAGTGTCTAGTAGCACTGACTTCCCCACTTCTGAAGTTAAGATAATGAGTTCTTTTACATCCTCTGAATATTCAAGGGATATTTTAGGAATATGTTTGGGATGGGATGGTAATAATCACAACATACCATGCTAGGAGCATAAAAAGGTATGGATCATATTAATATCACCCAAATCTCTTTTAAAGTAAATATATCACAAAAGCAATGTTAATGAATCCTGGTTAAAAGTGCTACCAAGGCCCATCCAAACCAGAAAATCTGTGATATGTGATTTTAGAAAGGATCATTTAATATTAGTTTTCAAATTTTCTAAAATGAGAGATAGGCTTTGAAACTGAAGATTGTGCCTACTTCACCTTCCATCATGATTGTGAGGCCTCCCCAGGCACATGGAACTGTCCATTAAACACTTTTTTCTTTATAAATTACTCAGTCTCAGATATGTCTTTAATAGCAGCCTGAGAATGGACTAATACAACTCCAGTACTTGATCCTCAAGAGTTATCTCTAATGAAAGGGAATTAAGAATTAGTCTGTTTCTGTGAAGATGTGAAGGCTATGAAAATTCATTTCTGCGTATTTCTAAGTATCACAATAAATGAAGGAGTGAGTCTTCCAGAGAAGGGATTACAGTAGTAATTTAAGTGAGGTATCCAAACATGAACAACAAATCAAGGCAAAGTCCAACTGAATATCGGAAGCCACATTTCAGGAAGCTGGAGATAAGGGTGTATGAGAACTGATTTGCAGTAATGTGAGGAGATATATATATTTTATTTATATATATATATATATATATGTAATTTTTAAGTTCAGCAGGAAATGTGAGAGGAATACAAAAGAATAACTATTTGGATCATATTTACTCCAACAGAAAATGGGGGGAAAGTTCAAAAATTCACATGGTCTAGTGCAAAGAGGCCTAGAGTTAAATTTTCTGATATGGCGCTCCATTCCTTTTCTATCATTTACTAGATAAGTGACCTGGGATGGATTCCTCATTGTCTCTGTACTTTCCTATTTTTTGAAGCAGAGGTGATAATACCTGGCCCATGGTCATGTTAAGTACAATTAGTTGAATGTGTTCTTCAAATCTGTAGGACCTCTCTTTGTTTCTAATCTTTTCTTTCTTTTTCTTCTTTTTCCATGTAGATGAACACCACATACACAATTTACCTTAAAAAATTAATTAAATGTGTACCTTTTCTGCAAGTTTGAAATTCCTGAGGGCAAATGCATTATCTTAGGGAACCTGAGACATCCCTAGTATTACTGAGTTGGCCAGATGATTCTTAACACTAGCCCTGGAGGCCTGTACCAGAGTCTGGGTCCCACTGAATTGGCCCCTGGGGGTTTTCTGGTTCTGGAGCTGCTTTGGTGGGTTAATTCCTAAGCTTCTAGTGGGATGCTTGTTGTTTTCGTAGCTTCCCTGAGGGAATTAAAGGTTTTAACTGAATGTGAAACATCAGACAGAAACTGCAGGGAAGATTTATTGACAATGAATCTCAACTTTCCAAAGGTTCATTTGAAACTAACTTCCTTCTAAGCCAAAATGATTCAAATTTGAAACCCTCCAGGGACTTCTCTGGGATTTAGGGTATTAGGAAGCTTTTTCCTTGCTGTCATAGATTATCTCGCCATTGTTTCTTGACTTGTAGAAGAGGAGGTTTGATTGGTAAATCACCTCTTCCCTACAGCCTGAAATTCTTTACTCATTCAGAAGATAAGTAGGACTCTGCCTGTGGTGCATTCTAAATGTTTCCTCTCCTGCCTGGGTCCCAAGGAAACCAGCCTGGGCCCTGCCAAGGGTATAATGAGCAGGGCACATGTCACAGGAAAGAGCTAGAGGGGAAAGTTGAGGTTGAGCAGCACAGAAGGTTACCATAGATGCTACACTGTTTTTAGAAAGGTAGTTATTCAGGATTGAGCAGAGCAAAAAGTACAGATATGAATTTGAGTCCTACCTCTGCCATATGAAATGTGATCTTGGGAAACATAAATCTCTTTCATGCTCCTTTTCTGCTTCTGTAAAGTGGCGGAAATAAATTTTATCTTAAAGTACCATTGATACGATTGGAAATAATATATGTATAAAGAATCGCCAGAAACTAATAAATCACATCATGAACAATAGATTTTAGGCACTGACTCAGGCAATGTGTGCCAGGCATCGTGCAATGTACTTCATATGTATGATCACATTGAATCTTCTTGAATCTGCAAGGTAGGTGCCATTGTCACTTCCATGTTGCAGATCAGAAAAACTAGGCTAGGTTAAGGAACTTGCTCCCAGCCAGCTGATGAGTGGTGCAATCAGAACTGGGATCAGGGCTAACTAAAAGGCCACTCCATGTTCACAAACTTCTCTCAGGCCGGGCACGGTGTCTCACGCCTGTAATCCCAGCACTTTGGGAGGTCAAGGCCAGCGGATTTCTTGAGCTCAGGAATTTGGGACCAGCCTGAGCAAAATACTGAAACCCCATCTCTATTAAAAATAGAAAAATTAGCTGGTCTTGGTGGCATGTGCCTGTAGTCCCAGCTACTCAGGAGGCTGAGGCAAGAGGAGACTGAGAGGTGGAGATTGTAGTGAGCCAAGATCGTGCCACTGCACTCCAGCCTGGGTGACAGAGTAAGAACCCATGTAAAATATGTGTGTGTGTGTGTGTGTGTGTGTGTGTGTGTATGTGTAGAGAGAGAGAGAATGAAAGAAAGAAAGAAAGAAAGAAAGAAAGAAAGAAAGAAAGAAAGAAAGAAAGAAAGAAAGAAAGAAAAAGAGAGAGAAAGACCTCTCCCTGCTGCTATTTTCTAGGGACCCAATCCATAGGTCTTCCTATTAAAAAAGAAAAGAAAAGGCAGGTGGCTGCCAGTTTGAGTAGGGTTTGCAGAAGATGAGATTGAAAGAAAAAGTAGAGGGCACAGTCATTAGAACTTTAAATAAAAGCAGTTTTCTAAATTCAGATCCTTACATACTAATACAGAGAACAGTCAGAAAGTGCACTAACACCCCATATTTTGGTCACGGCATTGTCAATATTCTATAGGAGAATTTAGAGCACTTTCATTTGTATCTTTTTTGGAAACTAAGAAAGTGATCATGACTTATTCAGAGTTATACAGGGAATTGTTGAGAAAACTGAGGCCAAAACACAAGTCTCTACCACACCAGACCGCCACACTCTACGCAACCTCAACCTGGCCTCTGATGGAGAGTGTACAGTCAATGAGATAGCCTCAAGTTCTCTGATAAAAATTCACTTACTAGAAGGGACTCTATAGTAATCACTTACACTTTAGTGTGAATTAAGGACACTTTGTTGTTCCCTGTGCCAGAGAACATTTCTTTGGGTTCACATCACATTTGGACAACTAAGCCATACATATCCTATTTCCACTTACTAACCAGATATTACCTACACTTGAGGCTAGCCCTGTGCGATAGGCTAGATGATAAGAGCTACAATGGTGGGAGAAAAGTACAATTTCCTGTATGCAATAGTGTGTGTATATGTGTGTGGCTGTCCTGCTCCAACCTAAAAGGTTGAGTAGTAAGGTGATATTGATTTATGCTATTTTTCTTCCCAGGATGTTTTTTTCTGGTTCTCTACATGGTAATACTGAATTAAATTTTCAAGTCTCAATTTTCATTACTTCCCTTGTGAAGCCACCCGTAGCTTACTTAGTAGTTTCTCCAGCTTTCTAGACAGCCCACCACTTAAATAATATCTACCTATTGTTCAGATCTCACTGTAAATGTCAGGATCTCAGGGAAACATACCTTCATATCAGGCTTAGATTCCCTTAATACCTGCTTTCATTGTACCCTCTGTTTTTTTCTTCATGCAATTGTCAAAGTTCTATGAGAGCAATTGCTGTGCTTGGTTAATGTATGTCTCGTGACTAGGCTATAAATTTAAGGAAGGACCAGGTTCTTTTATTCAGAGCTCTATTTCCTCAGGGCCTAGCACAGTGCTCAGCACAGAATAGTCTCTCAATAAATATTCCTCAACAGAATAGGTTACCTGCATTCTTTTAAATTGTATATAATTTTTCACAATTTGGATACTCTCACTGAATTTTGTTTCCTTAGAGCTTGGCAAAGAGTGTTGGCCACTAGAAAATGCTTTTAAAAAGATTTGAAGGAATAAAATGAATAAAATAGGCTAAAATCTCTCATCTATGAAAATTTTATAAATTCCTGTAAATCTAGCTAGCCAGCTAGAAAAATTCCTACAGGTGGTTTATCCCTTCCTTTCTCCTTGAGAAACATGAAAATCACAGACACCTAGTGTTCCAAATATTTGTAAAGTGCTATGATTTTTAAATTTACATTTACCCAGGTGTATGATTTTCCTCAATATTTTTTACATATATACAATATTTTTATAAATAACATGTCATCATTATAAACCTAATTTAGCAACTAACAACCCAGGTTTTTCAGTGCTCAAGCTATCTGAGAAGCTGTATAGTGTAGACTCAAGGGCTTAGACTTTGTATCAGAATGAGTATGGCCTCAGCTCCCCTTACTGGATGTATCTTACAGGCAAATTGCCTAACCATTCTGGGCCTCAGTCTCCTCATATGTAAAATGGGGATAGTAATAGGATCTACCCTATAGGATTAGTATAGGGTCTAAATGAGATAATGCCCAGTATTTAGCATATAGTAAGTAATGAGTAACTGAGTTTTTTCTTAATTTCAATGCTTTTAATTCTTATTCTATTCTTTTCATTCTTATTCATTTCTTTCTTTTCTTTTTCTTTTCATTCTTATTCAATTCCTTTTATTCATGATTGTTTAGCTTATGGTTGGTAATACCTAAAACACATCCTTATGATGCCTGAAGTTGCTCCTGAGTGCAAAGCAGGCATCTCACCTACACAGTGCACGCCTCCCATCCCAGATCAGAACCTCCAGTCAATGAGAGAGCATATGGAGTTTCAAAGAACTTAGTTATTGTAAGATGTACATTTATATTTAGAAAATTTTAAAGGAATCTGTTGTTTTCAAGAACCTTGATAAAGAAAAATATTCTCAAGGTGTACACTGAATTCTCCAGGTGCGTTTGAGACTTTCTGTATGTCCAAAGGTAGAAAGGAACACTGGCTTAGACCTGAAAGGAGATCATTTACCACTTTCAATCGCTTATTATACGAGGGAGAAAGTATCAGTCCACTGTGAATTCACAATGCCAGCAGCCCTTTAACAGTAACTGTGACACTTCAGGGACTGGGATATCCATAAAGAAGGCTAATGTTTACCTGATTTACAAATTAAGGAGAAATTTATTAATTCTGTAGTGTCCATGCAGATACTGTGTCTAACAAAGTTTAGAACTCTCCCACTCTGCTTTGAATTGTGCATTTTAAATATGGAGAAAATCTCTATATCACACCGTATTAATTTATAATTACCCCCTGATTTCAGCCCCACTAGCCCACCCTCCCCCACAAATACAAACAGTTGTTACACAGTATAACAATTATGGTAAACATTATTTTAGAAAAAAGAGAAATCAGCTTGCCATTGTGTTGTGAACTTACTTTTTTTTTTTTTTTTTTTAATGAGACGGAGTCTTGCTCTGTCACTCAGGCTGGAATACAGTGGCACGATCTCAGCTCACTGCAACCTCCGCCTCCTGGGTTCATGTGATTCTCCTGCCTCAGCCTCTCGAGTAGCGGAATTACAGGCACCCACCACCACACCTGGCTAATTTTTGTATTTTTAGTAGAGATAGGGTTTCACCATGTTGGCCAGGCTGGTCTCGAACACCTGACTTTGTGATCCACCGGCCTCAGCCTCCCAAAGTGCTGGGATTACAGGCATGAGCCACCATGCCCGGCCGTGAACTTACTTCTTAATTCTGTTTTTTCCCTTGGAGACTCTTCCCATCTTCTGCCGTGGGCTCTCTGCATTTTGTGACATCCAGCAATACATCTCACGTGGGGAAACTTTTTTCCAACCAGTACCAATAAACCAGACTCAGAATTTGTTATATCCTATGTATTAACCAGGCAAATTTAAAACTCTAAGACCAAGGGACACAGGTTATGGCCACCAGCTTTGTTTGACAGATAAGGGAGGGCCAAAGAGAGGACTTGTAACATTGCCTAGGGTAAGAGTAGTTCTGACTCTAGATTTCTTTTTTTTTTTTTTTTTTTGAGACGGAGTCTCGCTCTGTCGCCCAGGCTGGAGTGCAGTGGCCGGATCTCAGCTCACTGCAAGCTCCGCCTCCTGGGTTCCAACCATTCTCCTGCCTCAGCCTCCCGAGCAGCTGGGACTACAGGCGCCGCCACCACGCCCGGCTAGTTTTTTGTATTTTTTAGTAGAGACGGGGTTTCACCGTGTTAGCCAGGATGGTCTCAATCTCCTGACCTCGTGATCCGCCCGTCTCGGCCTCCCAAAGTGCTGGGATTACAGGCTTGAGCCACCGCGCCCGGTCCTGACTCTAGATTTCTAACACTGCAATGGAGAGTCCAAATAGGCAATCCAAATCCAGGAGAAACAATCTTCAGTATTTTATATAATTTCTCCTACACGCTGAAAGACCCCCGAACTGTGTAACAGGTCTTGCTTTATTTTGTTATGGTTCCTTAAAAGTGTTCTTTTGCTAGTTCACTTTCATAAGATTTTAGCGGTATATATACAGATGAAGCATTTTAGCTTTGCTAATTGTTGTCAACATGGGTTGCATCTTAGAACCATACTAAGACATGATCATTTTTAATAGTACAGTTTTATGATAATACTATCTAAAAAAGGAATTTTTTTAAAAACCTCTACTATTTTATCACTTCAGCAAATTAAACATTTCTATTTTTCTGTTCCTTTCCAAAATCTTGCTACATGCTTGCATAATATTTGCATATCTGTAATCACAGCGCTGATAAAATTATATTACTTAAATGGATTGTATATTCATTTTGCTGAATTTGCCACAGAGTAATCATTTTAATTACTGTATATAATATTGTACTATGTAGATTTGCCAGAATATCATAAACCCAAACTTTTATGTTGAATTTTAGGTGAATTATATACTCTTTGCTATTATTAAAAAATCTATAGTCATCTTCTATATACATTTGTACATTTTTTATTGTTTTACAAATTTTCTTTTGGAGATATTCCCAGACATGTTTGCTGTGTCAGAGGATAAGGATAGATTTATGTCTATAGCATAACCAAATTTTTGCTCTTTTACATATTCATAGTAAAACCTTCCTAAGCAGAATGCTGCCAATTTAAAAATTAGATTATTATCCTAGAAAATGATTACTTTAAAAAACAATATTATTCTAAATATTAATACTAACATCATAACTATTATAACCACAAATACAATAAATTAAACATCAGTAAGGCAAATGAATTGCCTAAATTCAGAACTTAAGTTACTTATGTATACTCCTTGTTAATTTAAAATAGAGCTTAATTATTTTTCAGAGTGGCTTTCCAATATTTTTGACTACTGGCTATAATAAAAGTACTGTTTATGTGGCATTGTGCATTGTGTACATACATACACAAAGAAATGCAAATATCTGTATCTATAAGGTGAATCCTAAAATTTCATGAAACACTACTTGTTTATATTACATGCAGTGAAATCTGATATATTCCATGTTATTCCATTGCATTTGATTCCATTTCAGGGTCATCTATGTTTTTTTCGTTCCGTCTTTATTTTCTTAAGCTAGCTGTGGCCCACTAAATTGTTGTCATGATCTCAGTCGGCAGAGTGAAAAATCATCTTTTAAAGCAGTTTTGACAATATCTAGAGCTTAAAAATCGTTTACTAACATTTAATTCAATTTGTACAATCTTTTAACTTCAAACTGGGAACCAGTTTCAGCAAACCATGTCTTTGCCAGTAGTAGTAGTCATGAGACATACATGGACTTAAGGAAATCAACCTGTTGTTTTGTGAACAACAGTTTAAAAGAAACCACAATCTATCTTTCTGTTTTCTCGTTTGTTTGTTAGATACAGCCTGATTTTTGGTTCAGTCATTTATACAGGTTGTGCCAAAACCCGAACTGTGTGATTGGCATACAGCAGTATTTAATTTGGTGGATTAATTTATTCTCTGGAATGGATGCATCTAATTTCTGAGGAAAACCTCGAATGACATGTCCTTACTGAGAGATGGCATGCCAAAGTGGCCGGTGGTCCCTGACATAAATAGATCTGTAAAGCATGTTTGCTGACCACGAATGAACAGGTTATAAAGGGAAGCACATGCATGGGTGCTTTTAAGAGTAGACTGGGCAGGGTCTTGGACCCCTAAACCCACCTGGAACTCAGAGACACAGATTTCATTCAGTAATTCTGTCATTATCCACCATTCTACTAAAATCTATAATGAACATCGCCTAAACTGCTAAAAAAAAAAAATAATATGCAAAGGAAGGAAAAATTTCATTTTTTATAATACTTAAAATAGGATTACGCCTCTTAGACTTCTTTATCCCCATGCATTGCTTCACTGCTCAGAGACACTGCTAGAACACTAAAGAACCTTTCCATTGTGTTCAAGAAATTTTAGAGTGTCCATTTGTTTTTTCACAGTCTCCACCAAAAGCAATCCTCTTATATACCTGGAACGTATTTTACTATGGTATGTCTCAGTATTATCCCCATATAGTTATGTAGATTCATCCTTGTTTGCTGTTTTATTTCATCATCTCACTTTTAATACATTATCTTACGGTATATTATTTTTCTTTTACATCATTTAAACGTACGCCTCAGCTGAAGTATGAATTTTTGTATGTAATTATTGCTCAGCTTTTTTGAGAACAAGGAAGATACAATATGAAATAAATTAATACTTTCCCCTTTTGGTATGATTTTAAATTTGCTTTTAGAACAAATTATTATGATGGTTTTCTATTCTGAATCTAAATAGCCTTTTTTTTCCATAAGAGTTGAATTAATAAATTTGTTAGAGCTTTCCTTCACAGAACTTTAACAAACATCAAGGTTATTTTTCTGCCTAATCCCTTCATTATTCTGTTGTCCTATTTGATTTTTTTCTTTTATTTTTCCACTATGGAGCTCAAAATCTGAAAACGAAGTATACTATTACAACTTTAATTTGTCTTCATTTTTATTTTAAATTTGTCTCTATTTAAGACAGCTTTATGTTATTTATTCTTAATGGAAAATGTAGTGAAGAGAACTTTCTTTATTTGCTTTTTTTAAAGAATTACAATTGTACCACTGCACTCCAGTCTGGGCAGCAGAGCAAGACTCGGTTTCAAAAAATAAAAAAAAAAAACAAAAAAAAAGAATTACAGTTGCTTTTTACATTTATGCTGTCCTTAATAAGTGTTTCTGCAGATCATTAGTCCTGTTCTCTGATTTATAATTCCTAAGAGGACACTTTAGGAGGCATACATGGGAGACAATGCAATATGGATAAGCTACAGTGAGGGATGACATAACTCAGGATTGTAGTTCTCCTTTTAAGATGGGTTATACAACTTAACCTCTGCTCACTTTTTCTCCATCCGTAAGATGGACATGCATTGCCTTGCTTATACTTTATAGGAATATTTTATAAATGAATAAATATATTTATCAATAAATGTTTTCAGTTATTTCAAGACACTGTAACCATATCATTTACTTAGTAATAGCAAAACCAGGGTGTTGTGTGACACTCCAGATGTCAAGTACTTATTTGAGTCTGTTATGTTTTCAAAAATGGTCCACATTTCACTAGACTTAGACTATACTATTAAATCATAGAAGTCTGTGTATGTGTTAGGGAAAGGCATGGGGAGAGAAAAGTAAAAGAGAAAACATACCTTCACTGTGTCCTTTGTAAGTATAGTTTGTCAGGTAACCCTCCCAACAGGCCTGGGGATAGATATTATTATCTCCCTGTTGTAGAGGAGAAAAATATAGCTGAAAGAGGCAAAATAACTTGACTGAATCTTATAATCCATATATGACTGAGCTTGGATTTGAACTCAGCCACAAAACTCAGCTTTCCAGGACACCACTCAGTTTCTCAGCTTTCAGATGTCTGCTTTGGAAACATGTTAGCAATTAAAATAGAAAAGGACAGGGATAACTGAATTAAAATACTTAATTTATAATGTTAACCAAATAGATTTTTTTTTAGCTTCCCTCAATGTTTCCATTACTGCTTTAGTTGAAGTTTTGGATCCTTTCTTATTTTATCTTGCTGGTTTGTCCAACTCTAGTTCACAAAAATATACTTGCTAAAGATGCGTTAAAGTGCATGACTTATACTGCAATTTCTCTACATGGTTATTTATGTGATCAAAATGGTCATCTCGGAGAGTGCCTGAAGGTTGAGCTAGAGGAGGGTGATGGAAGGAGGGGTGACTCAACAGAGTCAGGGAAATTCCAGATGACATGGGTTGCCAGATTTCCTGCTGGCCCTTCGTTGCCAAACTCCACCTCCTGCTCTTCTTACACAGCTGTGGGCTTCATTAAACAGTGGTGTCTACAAATCACAGCGGTGTTAAAAAATGCAGAGCAGGGGGAATTCCTGTACACCGACTGCTGCCAAGTTCCTAGAGTTTTAAAAGCACACTCATCAAACTGCCTCTCCCTTCTCCAAAAACTATAAATAAGTTCAATATCAAGAGTGTTTTCATCAATTATAATGCCTCTCTGTTCTCTTGGAGAGTTTGGAATAGTATATAAACACATTGGTTATAGCGTCCATGTCTAAGGCAATATGGTAGGGGTCATCTGTTGTCAACGATAAGACTTCTGACCTTGATGTTGCCACTGTTCTTCCAGTGGAGCCAGGAACCATTACTTAATTATTTACAGCATAGATTTTCCCATCTACAATTTGCTTTTCAGAAACCAGCCTTGTGGAATTTAGGCCAAGAACCTGGTTGCTACTGCTCAGAGTAGGCATAGAAGAGGTGTTTGTTTAATGCAACAATTAATATTGAGGGTTTATGTGTGCAAAGTCCTGTGCTGGGCAAGGTAGACAATGACAACGTTAGTAAGACAAGGCTGATAATACATTCATAGTACCCGTGTGAGGTAAGTGCTGATGAGTGGTTCACTAGAGTTGTTAAGAAGTGCCACAGGAACTTGGGGAAAAAAAATAAATTTTACCTGGAGGATTGGAGACATTTCAAGGAGGAAGTAACATTGGCTCCAGGCTTTAAAGAAGAGAGAGATTTAATAGATAAATCTGGAAGTACTCCAGATAGAGGGAGGAATGCAAACAAATGGGTAGAGAATGGAGAAATTCAGTGAATTGTCAGAATAGTGTCTTGTCTTGTGTTGTAATGGTACCATAATAACTGGCAGCCTACAGTACTCTGACAATTTAAAAAATATATAACCTATTTTCTTTCATGTGTGTATAATGTCTCCAGTTGGGCCCATCTACTTTTTATGATCTTATACCAGCTGGATCCTTATATTGATGTATGTGCCTTGTATGGGCTTGAGAATATGAGGAAGAGATAGGTAGATGGATGGAACTTCCATGATAGGAAGTTGTTAGGTTGGTTTGGTGGATGAACAAAGGAAGAGCAAAAGTATGAAGGAGAAAAGTGGAAGAAGTGTGGAGGCCACTTCAAGAAAAGTAGTAGCTAAATCGTAGGCAGGACTCGAGTCGACTTTCTTCTGGAAAGTTTCATTACTGAGTCTGGAGAAGGAAAGCACAGAACGATTAAAATTGATGTGCATTTATTGAGCACATACCTTGCACAAACACTACAATGGGCACCGTGGTAGACACTGAGATACAATAATGCATTTCCCTGTCCTCAGTTACGAGGACGGGAAACAGACAGGTAAACAACTAACTACTGCACAAGGTAGAATTCAGTCACAGAGGTCAGTTTGTCACAGAAGTATGGAAGAAGACATTTTTATTGGAGAGGAATAAGAAACTTTTCTGAAATATTCTGAGGTAAGAAGTGAAGACTAGCTAGGTTATTTATAAGTCTTAGTCCTCTAGGACTACTGTAACAAAATACCATAAACTGGGTAACTTATAAACCACAGAAATTCTCACCGTCCTGGAGGCTGGGAAGTCTTAGATCAAGGCACCAGCAGATTCCATGTCTGATGAGCACCAGGTTTTTCATAGGTGGCACTTTCTTGTTTTGTCCTCACATGGAGGAAGGGGCACATAGCAGCTCCTTGGGGCCTCTTTTACAAGAGCACTAATCCCATTCATGAGGAGAGGCAGTAATGATTTAATCACCTCCTCAAAACCCCACCTGTTACTACCATTACCTTGGGGGTTAGGTTTCAACATATAGATTTGGTGGGGTGAGGCTGGGGACACAATTATTCAGATCACAGCAATAAGAAGACAAATATGGAAAGGTGTTTCAGATTGAAAGTAAGCAAAGAGAAAGCTTATAAAATATGAGGACTATTTCAGAAATGAAGATGGGGATATGAATTATGTCTTGTTATGAGATGAGTTTAAGGTCAGATAATTAGGCATCTTCAAAATCATGCCATTGAGTTTGGGCTTCAATCTTGATAGGCAGCCATGGAAACATCTGAGCTGTGAAGTGACATGGGGACATCTGTTTTTAGACTCAGGGCTGCTGGGAAATTCCACTATTGCCACATTTTAAACCTCTAAGAAAGAGCTAGGTTTGCCTGGGAATTCTCCCAGACCACCATAGCATAGAGAGAGAGGTCAAGATTGGAATTCCTGATTATTTGGCTTATGGTCAGATAGATTGAGATGCAAAAACCTCAAAATAGGCTTTATGGCCACTTCATCTCCATTTGTACCCGTGCCTTTGGGCTTTTATAGCATTCTATTTATTCTGTGTATTTCTGACACTTAACACACTGCCTGGCAAGTAACTGTACTCAGTAAATGTTTACTGAATGAATGAACAAACTACTAACTTGTCTCAACAATGGGGAAGAGCCCAATTATCAGAGCTTGAGCAAACAATCTACACATGAGAATCCGGTTTTGAGCTGACAGAAAACTAGCTTTGATACCATCCTGTGGTCCTTGAGTTTTTGGATAAATAGTTCATTTTCCTGAGCTGAGTTCTTTTCATTTGAAATGAATTCATCTTATTCCAGACATTTAGGGAGTAATCTCAAATGTACCTCATCTCCAATGAACTGATACAGTTTTGACTTCAAAAAGTCAAGCTTCACATCTCCCAAATTTATTTGATTTTTGAATTTTGAAAAGATTAGAGACTGAAGCCTGCATAAAATAACAAAAGTATCTCAAGAAAGTATTATATGTACCACAGTTCAATTAAATTACAAGTGCAAGTCTAATCCAATTGTTAAACTTCTTATATTGGGTGTATATTTTGTGAATAACTTTATACTCCTTTTCATAATTATAATTGATGCTTTTATAACTTTTATAATTGAATATTATTTCAATAAATAAATCCTTATGAATATAATAAAATGAGTAGCAAATCCATTTCTAAGTCTGAGAGGCTTTGCAAATCACTAATTAGAAAATATATGATCAAGTGAAAAATTTGTTTGTCCAGTATGGAAAGAGCGATTAAAACCTGGTCCTCGTTCTCTCCAAAGTATGTTTTTAATAGTTTCTGTTTATCCTTAATACATCTGAAACCTAAACAAAGTTGAGTTTCCAACTCTTCATTTTATATGTGGTATTCACAGATACTCCGCGCCATATGATTATCTGTAGATGAATTAAAGACACCACGTAAGTGGAAATGTGTGTGTGTGTATGTGTGTGTGAAGAAAGGCATCACAGGACCCTCATAAGGTGGACTTTGGGAAAGGTACTATTAAACTTCTAAGTGTTCTACCTTCAAGTTCTATTACTCTCTGACATGACATTTGGGAAAGTGGTCATGTTCCCAGTGTTCCTGGAGCTCTACTTGTCCTGAAAGCTTACAGAGACATACGCAAAGAGATTAGGTTTTAGAAATCATTCCAGAAATGATCCCATCACATAGTGTAGGCTCATTGCCTAAGAATAGAATGTAACAGAGAATAATGCAAAAAATCTATATCAAAGGGTAAGTACAGAATAAAAATCCTGTTTTGACAGAGGTTTGTTCGAGTGTATGTTTGTACACCGATTATGTGGAAATTTTGAGAAGTTTCTTTTCTGTCCATCCTAGTAATGTTTGAGTGACTTGGTTGTGACTTAGAGGTCTCCTTTTCAAGATTGTATCTCTCACTGATATACACCACAGTTTCTGATAGGTTTTCCTTGGGCGGAGATTATCCTTACATCTTTTCAAAATTCTCTCAAATATGAGAGGCCTGGTTTCTTGGGAGGGAGTACTGAAGAAGGGCTATATAAATGACAAAGAGTTAATTCAGCTTGCTTCTCAGAGTTAGTCATTGTACATACACACACACAGACATACATGTACATATTCATATAAAAGGCATCTCTTTTTTTAAAGTGCTGTCTAAAAGCCAAAACAGAACAAAAATCCAAAAACTCAACAATTCTCCTACCCAACCAGAGAAGCACTGAGAGAGAAACAGTGCTGCACGTTCAGCAAACTATTTTACTTTCCTCTTGGACGTAGTTAACTGTATTTTTCCACCCTCCCTTAAAGTTAGGCATGGGCATGTGACTTGGTCCTAACTAGTGCAATACAGGCAGGGGAGCTTCATGCTACTTCCAGATGTGGCCCTAAAATTATCATCTGACCTTTCACTCGCCCTCGTTTCTTCATAGGCTGTCATAGGCTGAGTAGAGGGGACCCAGAGGAAGTCTTTGAGGCCCTACAGGACAGCTAAGCCACTAGATGGAAAGATGCTAGACCTCTTAGTCACCCCAAGTAGGAAAGCCACACAAGAGAGCTGCCGGAAGGGAAATGTCTGTGTAAGATTTTGTGTGAGAAGTCTGATTATAGCATTTGTTTTGAAATTATGGCATTTGTTTTTTCCTGTGGTTATCTTCTAATCTAAAACAAGAAGCATTGAGGGTATGTTCTGATCACTTAGTAGAAGATAAGGTATAACGTCCAGATTTGATCTCTCGAAGAATGTGCTACCTTTGCTATTCTAGGGAATATTCCTTGATAAACATTAAAACCTAATAGGTATATACATTTCAGCAAAAGATGATTATAATTACAAACTGACATTGATGGTAAATTACTCTATACCCTTAATAAGGTCACGGGTTGTGAGTCTGAAACCATCTCTGGGGTGGTTTGGGGTATAGCCACCATGGTATGTAAATCTGATGCTAAAAATTGGAGCAGCTAGTCCTGTGAAGAATTTGGATACTGTACATAAACCACAATGAATCTTATTGCGGAATAGTAAAGATTTATCACTGTATAAATTTCTGTGCCCTGATTTGCTTTGTTTGTTTTTCTTTTGTTAGAAAAATCAAGAGACCATGAAATTGTTTGAGAAATAATTCTAAGTCTACGTGAGGACTGAGGCTTCAGGAACTGAACCATGCTCCTCTGTGTACATCCCTTGGCTCATTATTCTCAGAGGGATGTGGATTTCACTTTTGACCATTTTAGCTTAGAATAGTGATAACCATTACCTACCATTTATTCAGTACTCACTACGTACTGTACTAAAAACTTTATATACATCTCATTTACGCATACAGTGATATGACACATTAAATATTTTTATTCCTGTTCCCCATATGAGGAAACTGAGGCTTAGAAAGTTTAAGCAACTTGTTTCAAGTCAAACATCTGTGATGTAGCAAAACCACATTTCCAAAATTCATGTTCCTAATCGGTGCTTAATGCATCTGTTACTGACCTTTGTATTCTTTATCTATAATTGTATTAGATGCCTCCCTTTTAAATATAATGCCCAATTTTATAAAATAGATTTTTATTTACTCTTTTCTTGAGTGAGATCAAACCCCAGGGGATGGCATATTTCTTCAGGGCCATTTTGTTTTAATGATTTTACATCATAAAATTGGTTTAGATTCTTAGTCACTGGACTTTGGGTACATTGTGGAAAGAATGTCATAATTTGTGTGCTTAATTTCATTTTTTGAAAACCCTGGAAATGCCACTTCCATGATCCCTTCCCTTTTAAAGAGAGAGAGTTTGCCAATCTTCTTTCTCACTCTTAGAAAAGGAACTTTTCAGCTTTCACATCAGTAAACACACTGGAGTTGCAAGAAATCCATAGTTCTTACTCTGAAAGGACTGCAAAATTTTATGATAGTCTGAATTTTACAGCCCAACATTTTTAAAGGAACCAAAATAAACTAACAGTTCTCTGAATTGCATTCTTTTTCCCCTTTGGCACTAGTCTATCTTATCTGAATTTTTTTCAGTTCATCTACTTCATGATAAGCACTTTTCTTCTCTGCAGAAGAGCTATCAGAATCTCTTAGTATCTTTTTTTTTTTTTTTTAAGACAGAGTCTTGCTTTGTCTCACCCAGGCTGGAGTGCAATGGTGCAATCTCGGCTCATTGCAGCCTCCACCTCCCGGATTCAAGTGATTCTCCTGTCTCAGCCTCCCAAGTAGCTGGGACTACAGGCGGGTGCCACCACACCCAGCTAATTTTGTATTTTCGGTAGAGATGGGGTTTCACCATGTTGACCAGGCTGGTCTAGAACTCCTAACCTCAGGTGATCCACCCGCCTTGGCCTCCCACAGTGCTAGGATTACAGGTCTGAGTCACTACACCCAGCCTCTTAGTATCTTTAGATCTAATTCACACTATCAATTGCAACAACTGAAACATCAACATACACGTGTATAAACTAAACAAATATGTACACACACACACACTCACACAGAGTATTTGCTGTCCTAAGGCTGCTCCCATGTTTCAACATCTCTGAAATTAAACACTTATTACCACTATTTAATAACCTTTCCAACATGCAAACGCATACTTCATCTGGATCAATCACAGATAATTTCATAATAAATAATGTACTAAATATAATCTTTCACACTGATCAAGATTATATTTCACACTTGATCTTTCACACTGATCAATTGAGAGAGTGTGTCATATAACTTTTGACAAACACGATAACTTTGAATAATAAAGTTTGCTTAATAGCTAAGATCTGGGAAGCTGACTGCTTCCAGAAGCATCTGGATGGAATGAGAAGTGAGAACAGCTATACTGTTTTCATATAGCTATACTGAATTTGAATTTCTTTAAACTCAATACACTAAAAATATGACCTCAGGAGTCTGTAGGTCACAGACAAAATCTGAAATCAGGATAGTAGACATCCTGATTAAATGAAGTTGGTCTCATTAACCAAAAGTAATCATGCTTGTTCAGTCCCTAAGCTGCTTAATGCTTCTGTAAAATCTGGGTGTTAGGCTTGAGGATATCTTTTCCGCACTGCATAAGCCCTTTCCTTTAAAACAGTTTTCTTTGTGTTCTTTTTTTCTTTTAGCTTGAAATTGGACCCAGCCTCCAAAAGTCAGTCTTTACCCTGAGCTTAGATAGGGAAGACACAGAGTTAGTAGTAACAGGGAATATATTAAACGCAAGGGATAGAATTAAATAATGTGTTAATGTGGAAAAATGAGAAAGCTTGCTATATAATCTACTATTGTTGTCAGACTCCAAGAATCTAAAATGGAAAATTATTCAAGAAAGATAACAACATAAGAGAATGCGCTGATGGAGAAAATTCTATATTGGAAAAACAGAAACTAATGCCAATCTTTAAAGAGGGTAAACTACAAGGATGTATTACAAGCATCTACAAGGGATGGATTTTGATTACCAAGTGTCTGGAGAAAACTCCTAGGGACAACTTTGCAGTGACCAGAAACCCATGATTGAATAAGGGGACACATGTTCGTGGGATAGGAGTGATCTTGTGTTTATTTTGGAATGAATTATTTAAAGGGAAAAATAAACCTGACGTGTTAGTTTGTTTTCACAATGCTATAAAGGACTACCTGAGACTGGGTAATTTATAAACAAAAGAGGTTTAATTGACTCAGAGTTTCACATGACTGGGAAGGCCTCAGGAAACTTACAATCATGACAGAAGGCAAAGGGGAAGCAAGGTGTGTTTTGCATGGTGGCAAGAGAGGGGAACTACCAAACACTTTTAAACCATCAGATCTTGTGAGAAGTCACTCATTATCATGAGAATGGCATGGGGGAAACCGTCACCATGATCCAATCGCCTCCCACCAGGTCCCTCCCCTGTTATGTGGGGATGAGATTTGGGTGGGGGCAGAGAGCCAAACCGTATCACCTAAGAATACTGCATAAATAACATTTAGCAGGCTAAGTGTAAAGACCTTTATCACATCACTTAAAAATTCAATGTTTACTAAAGAAGATAGTCATATTGTTAAAGAAACATGTAAACATATAATATTGTTAAGTTAGCAAACTAACATAAGTGATTCAGTTTTCCCTGGGGGCAGAGAACCTATACCTGTAAGATGGGATTGTCATTTTGGGGGAAGGTGGAAAAAGATGGAAATCACTTTTGAGGTTTACTTTGAATCATTTATCTAAAACAAACAAACAAACAAACCAATGTAGCAGATATTTTGGAGAGGGGTATATTTAACAGAAATAAGAATATAAAGAATATAAGAAGAATATAAAGAATATTTCAGAATATGAATGTCTCTAGCTCTATGTGAGGAGCTCCGACATCCCTCAGACATAACTCAATGAAAAAGCACAGATTTCTCAGTTGCCATAATTGAAGTGTAGGGTAAGAGGAAAATAGCAGCAAGAACAAAACTCATAGATGCAGACAAGGATAAAAGTCATAGATGCATGAAGGAAAAACCCGCCCACAGAAAAACGCTGTTCTCAGTTGGTTTGGTAGAAGTGAGAGAACTTGTTCTTTGGGAAGTCAGGCAGCTCCTAGCAATCACAACTTTCTTTTGTACGTACTCATAGATCATTTATTTTCAAACGAATCTACAGCCTTTTTTGAAAACGCTCAAACTTGTCCTCAGTTATAAGCTTCCTAATCTGTGCTTGCAGAGTCCATGATGCTAGCTGGTTCTCCCTTGATTATGTGCCCATATTCACTCTTTCGTACGTACTCTTTTCCCATCCGATTTACCAGAGATCTGTTTATTCCTCCAGATTTCTTTTGTTCTACCTGACCAATCAACGCATCTAGTCCCTCCATTTTATGGCATGATTGTGCCATAAAATGTTATCTTTGACTCTATACCAGCAAAGTTTTTCTGTAAAAAAATCAGATTGAATATTTTCAACTTTGCAGGCCATGCAGTCTCCGTCACAGTTACTCAACTCTGCCATCGCAGGTTGAAAGCAGTCACAGACTATACCTAAACAAATGAGCGTGGCTTACAAACGCTGCAAAAACAGATGAGAGTAATTTTGTGTGTAGCAGTCTGTAGATCCTTGTTTCAGAGAGTCTTTCTTGAGCCAGATTTTCTTCGTGAGCCCTTTTCTTTGGAATTATACTCCTCTTTTTCTCTATGAACTTTAAAAAACAAATTTCTTTCTTGAAACGTAGATAAAGCTTGGGTTTGTCCTCTAAGCAGTAGTGCATTTGAGAAGCACTGAACAATCACATAAAACTTAAAAGGATTCTTATTCATTTAATCTCATTTATTCTATTTCTAAAAGGATATTAAAGAAGATCCAGTTCATAATCTTCAGTAGCACTTTCCATTGTTTTCTCTCCTGCCTTCACAAGTTGCAATCTATTCATTTTTCCTCTGCCAAACTCTGTCTCAAATTCTTGCCCCCAGCATGCTCGGCCCACAAGATTTTCATTTTTTCCACACCACCTCTATCTCAGAGCTCTTCGTTTTGTAGATAGACTAAAATATCATTGCTAAATTTGTTCATCTCTCTTCTCCCTCCATCATTCTCTGATACAAAAGTCAAAGAAACAGGCCGAGGAGGAAGAATCATTGAAGAGAAGACCAAGCTTGTGAACACTCCTGATTTTAAATGTTTATCCTGTTAAATATTATTTTTATTATCATTATTGGCTTAAGTATATTTCATTTACTTGTGAAAAAACTTCTTATACATTGTACATAGAATACTCTCATTAGACATGGCCTTAGACGTCATCCTGTCTCCAATACCTTTAGATAATGCATCTCTTACATTAAAGAAGACTGAATCTCAGCACTTTGGGAGGCTGAGGTGGGCAGATCACCTGAGGTCAGGAGTTCGAGACCAGCCTGACAAACATGGAGAACTCTCGTCTCTACTAAAAATACGAAATTAGCCGGGTGTGATGGCACATGCCTGTAATCCCAGCTACTCAGGAGGCTGAGGCAGGATAATCACTTGAACCCGGGAGGTGAAGTTTGCAGTGAGCCGAGACTATGCCATTGCACTCTAGCCTGGGCAACAAGAGTGAAACTCCGTCTCAAAAAAAAAAAAAAAAAAAAAAAAAAAAGACTGCAGGCTAGCAGGGAGCAGATAGGGAGATAGGGAGAGACTCTGCTACATATTCATTATCCAGCATCTCCTAACAGACTCAGCCATCTCACACTAAGAGAAAGCAAACAAAGAGAAGGCTCCCAGCAGCCACACTGCAATCACAGTGGAATTACCTTCTGTGCATCACTGGACAGCTGGAGGCGTGAGGCCACAGGGCCTGTTCGTAAACAAGTCTCTCTCAACCATGTCCATAAAGGCATTTGCCTGTAGGAGGTGATTGCCTTCCGATGAAGCTGCTATAAGAGGACACTGACAGGGAAGATCTTTGCAGAGATTTAGAGACCTGATCTGCAATTTGGGCAGAGAGTTTTTGGTGCAGTAGGAAGTTTGAAGAAGTCTTTGTAGCAGTAGTTATTGGTTTACAGTGGACCATCTTTACCAGGAGTCGTAAATAGATTTTCTCAGACGAATTGCCTGTTGTCAGCTGAATGTTGAAAGAACTAGGGCTACTTGTGTAATAGAGGAATAATAGGTTGTGGGCCTTAAAATAATAGAATAGTAAAGTAGGAAGGATGCTTAGTGATTTTCTAGTGTTTTCTAACAATACAATAACCTTCTATTCCACATGGGGAAAATGAAAACTAGAGAGAAAAAGGGATTCCCCCGTAGTTACCTGGCTAGTTAGAGCAGACAGTGAAAAATATATGGATCTTTCTATCAAGTGCTTTTTTTTTTTTCTCTGCATTGCCAATTGTGATTGGAAATATTAACTGGGTGGCAAGACACAACAAGAAGCCTTGGGTTGCTCTGCTAAGGTGGGCGGCAGGAAGGTATAATGATCCATCTTGCTATGGAGGTTCAGCTAGAACTTTGTTTCATAAAGGGACCTCTTCAAACCACCTGGGAGGCTCTTGCTTGTTTCACATGCCCAGACTCACCTCCCTGGGCGTGAGGAGGATCCAGCTGCCCAGGTGATTTTGATTTGCTTATCCTCTCCACTTGAGACTCCTTAAGTCTAGACAGCAATGGTCCTGAACCTCAACGAGCATTACAATGTCTTGTGGAATTTCTAGACTTTTAAGTAATATTCCAGCTCAGATTTAAGTCTGGGAAGTTCTGATTTAATTGGACTGGGGTAGGGCCCAGGCATCTGTATTTTAAGCATCCCAGGTGTTCTAATGTGTAGCCAGCTTTGAGAAATACAGGGCTAAAGGAAACCTGAAGGTTTAAGCCTGGAATTAAACAACAGCAAGAAAGTAGGAAAGGAGGAAGGATGGATTGGAGAGATGTTGCTGAGGATGACTTAGGTCATAACAGTGTCATTGCTCAAGAGGAGAGTAGGAAAGGAGAAACAAGAAACTGGTGAGCCTCCCTGGGAGAGTAATGAGGTTCAAACAGGCTCAGGTGGAAGCACTCTGGGAACCAGATTAAACAAAGACAGCAGGGCTTGGGAAGAATTCTGTGAAGACGCTGTTCTACCCTCTCTAGACTGAAGTACCTTTGGTTTCCTCAGCAAAAAGGAATGACAGAGGACAAATAACTCAGCAGGAAGTGTTTGGAATCAGCAGGTAAGAAAAAATAATAAGGGAGCAGCCTTAGAAGGATGAGTGCGTCTTTAGTGTCAGCAATCCTTGGGCTGTAGTTCATCAGATAACAAGGTCAAAAGTCTCCTGTAAAATGCACGATAGAATCTTTAGACCAGAGGGCCTTAGAACTCATGGGAATCAACCCCTTCAATTCACAGAGGAGGAACTTGAATCCCAAACAGGGGCAGGAACTTGCCCAAGATCCCAGCCAGTGAACGCATTGGGCCTGTAAGGCAGGGCTCTGAACTCTATTCACTCCTAGGAAAATCCACACAGTGTGATAGTTAAGAACTACTCGAAGCACAGAAAGCTCAGGTACCTTCCCCAAAGTTATACACCTAGTAAATGTGGGTGTGTATAAAGCACCAACTTTATCATGTTTTATTGGGAGAATTAAATATTCATAAGGCATTTAGAACAATGCCTAGCATGCAGTATGTGTTATAATTATTACATCACACTATTTTGTTCAAGTATTAAAGTCACATCATAGTGAATAAGACTGATATCTTGTCTATTTAAGGAAAGATATTCAGAGAAAATGCAGACTTATTAAGGTGCTCTGTCTTTAATAAAAACTCTAAACAGATTAGAATTTAGGTGAATACTGAAGCCATGTGTTTTCAAGTACAGTTTGTTTAAAGTGCAAATTTGTAAGCCTCAGTCCAGATCATTTGAAACAGAATCTCTTGGAGATAGGGACAGGGAACTGGCATTTTCCAAATGTACTCCCAGGTATTTCTGTTGAACTGTAAAGTGTAACACCTACGGCTCCTTACTGGGGAAGTGGAATAACCTTCTAAGGGAGAGTCAAGACCTTTTTCTCCTTCAGTGATATAGGTACTGTATTCTCCTTCTCACCATTACAGATATGGAAATTGAAGGTTAGAGAGGTGGCATAGCTCGCCCAAAGTTATTAATCTTGTAAATGGCAGACTAGGGACTCTGAAGCTGTATCCTTAAAAACCCAGAGTTACCATTCTCCCGGTTACCATGTGAGTTTGAGCATTTTTCTTATCTATTAAATGGGATCATATTGGTATCTAATTCAAGGGATGTTGTGAAAAGTACACAATGTCTGTCAGGCATATTGCAGATACTTTGCTCACAGAAACAATCAAATGATAGCTGCTGATTCTGTTATTGATGTTAGCATTGTTACTTGTCCTTTTCAAATACTTCATTCAACAAACATTTGTTAAACACCTGCTCTGTGCCATATCCTGTGCTAATGTGTGAACCCACAAAGGCCAGAAACTACAATGTGCTTCTTCTCTCCATGAACCAACCAGTCAGGTAGAAACTGTAAATAAAAATCTGTACCATAGACAAAATGTGATCCTGATCAGAGAGGAACAAAATGTGCCCTAATGATTTAGTAAAAACAAAACTTATCTACCAGGTGTCTTTAAGAAATACATTATACTGGGTGGGTGAGTTTTCTGTAATAGTTGAACATACACTTGTTAGATAGCATTTTATGTTTCTTTTTGTATTGGAAGGTAGGTATTTCTGAATATAATACATACTTTTTAAGCCAAAAATAGTGTGCACCCTCAGGATTACCATTGGGAACCTTATTTATCGGGTTGTGTTACCACACCAAAGTCCTCAGGGGTTTTTGCAAGTAGTTTTTGTTCTTGTGCCTGGCTTTCAGATTTTTTTTTTTTTTTTTTTTTTTGGTCTCATTGTTGCAAATATCCACTTCACTCCTCACAGAGGTCATTGCAATATACCAGAAAGAATAAAGACTTAGGAGTTATCCAACCTCTATTTTTATACTAACCCTTTCAGGCTGTATGAATTAAGCCATTCATCCATTCAACAAATGCTTATGAATGTCCAGTTATTATATCAGGAATTCTGTTATGTGTAGGGATGTGAAATATAAATATATCTTCAAGATTCTACAGTGTCAAAATTTCCCTAATTGTTCATTAATTTTTTATGGTATGTGATTTATATTATATTTAATTCTTAATAATGATTTATTTTCATAGGTTATTGGGGAACAGGTAGTATTTGGTTACATAAGTAAGTTTTTTAGAGGTGATTTGTGAGATTCTGGTGCACCCATCTCCCAAGCAGTGTACACTGAACCCAATTTGTAGTCTTTTATCCCTCACCCTCTTTCCACCATTTCCCTGGGTCCCCAAAGTCCATTGTGTCATTCTTATGCCTTTGTATCCTCATAGCTTAGCTCCCACTTATGAGTGAGAACATACGATATTTGTTTTTCCATTCCTGGGTTACTTCACTTAGAATAATATTCTCTGATAATTTCTTTGCATCTCTACAGTGGAGCTGGGGAAGTAACTAATGGAGACGTTTTGCAAGAGTGGAAGATAAATACAATTAAATACACCTGGGATTCAAATCCACTCCATCTCCTCTATTCACATTCTGTATTCACAAGCTTATGGTTATGGAACACCTTGGTGCTAAGCACTGTTCCAGACCCTGGGGATGCATCCGTGAGCAGGGCAATCAGCTCATGTTAAGCTTACATTCTTCAGGCAGTGGGGTGGACCGGGGTGCAGGAGAGACTGACAATCAACATGTAAATATATGACACAGTCTCAGATAATTGATGTAAAAACATATGGGATAAGGATAAACCAGGGATGGATTTCTTTTTCTCCCCTACTTCTCACCATAATTTGCACAAATGTGTTGCTTAATAAATAAATCCTTATGATTTGCATCAGACTTTAGTACTAGATACTACTTTTTCAAGGTGTTACCTCATTCTGAAAAAAAGTCTAAAGGTTGTGATTTATATTATATAAACCATATTTCCTGTCTTTAGTCAATTTTGTATATTTAATTTACTAAAAATGAAATTTACCAGGACAAATAATTAAAACAGACATAATACTAATAATTATTACATTGAATGTTAAGGAATTAGGTAAACATGGTAATGTGAAGTGTATAAACAAGACAGACCCGGTAAAGTCCACTTTTAAATAGGGTTAAAGCATATTGAACAGAAAATTTAAAAAATAAAACATAGGACTTATGGGGACTAGGAATATAAATATGTAAAAATTAATAAAAGGAAATTTTTCCTGAATGGCAAGGTGACTAATTTTAAAATTTAAAACTTCTATTTTTATGCCACCAAAACTTAATAATACGTATCCCGTTGTGATAAAGTAAAGTACATTTTAAAGACTCTGATTTAAGCTATTTTAGTACCAAGAGTTGGAAGAAATAAAGTCAGGACAGGTGAAAATATATATTTCCCTCACTTTGAAGGGAACCACACGAGGGAATTTAGCTATATGGGGGCAGATGGTGGGGGAGGACATCCTGCTTTGGAAAGAGAGTGTGTGAGTTCTCAGCTGCCTGCCGTGGTTCTTTGTTACTACTGATTCTTCAGCACAACACATATATAGCCAATACAAATGTAAAATTATTTTGCCGGCTGGGTGTGGTGGCTCACGCCTGTAATCCCAGCACTTTGGGAGGCCAAGGTGGGCAGATCATGAGGTCATGAGGTCAGGAGTTTGAGATCAGCCTGACCAACATGGTGAAACCCCGTTAAATTTTGTAAAAATACAAAAATTAACCGGGTGTGGTGGCATGCACCTGTAATCCCAGCTACTTGGGAGGCTGGGGCAGGAGAATTGCTTGAACCCAGGTGTTGGAGGTTGCAGTGAGCCGAGATCATGCCATTGCACTCCAGCCTGTATGACAGAGTGAGAGTTCATCTCGGGTGGGGGGGAGGAGGTATTTTGTCATCATTGTTAGTGAATCTTTAGAATAAAACACGTACAGATTAGGCAAATTTATATTTAAGAAAAATCCATAAACATGTATCTTGTTCCTCCATATAAATGTCACTCAGTCTTAGTCTCTGGGTGGGCCGGTCATCTTATCACTGAGTAGCAGTAGTCCAAAGAATGAGGCTCAAGACCTTGGTCTGCCACCTATTGATGGAATATGTGATCTTGACAAGTATTTTAATGTTATTCAGCTGTAGCATGTTGACAATAATATTCATTCTATGACTTTGAACCATATAAACTTGGTAGCATTCCACCATTAACCTACAAAACAGTAAGTTCCTAAGGTTCAGTGTAATACATAATTCGTAATATGACTATCAAGTGGGGTATATGTGAAAGTGGTTTTGTACTGAAGTATTACAGGTGTGAATCATTATGTAGCAACAGGCTATTGAATAATATCTGTGTAATATATCATGCTTTCTGAATTGGGTCACCGTCCCATATTTAAAGTACTAAAATATTGATGAGGATGATAAGAAAAATACATGAACAGTTACAATAAAAAAAATCAGGTGTGAACCAAGGATCCTGCCTCACTGGTCCAGGGTCACTTCTTATTTCCAGGTCCATATCTGATTGCTCGTAATTCCCTGGGTTGACAAATATTAGCCCAATGATCTCCCACTTCTGTTTTGTACTTCACATATAATGGTCCAAGAGAAAGTTTCTACAACTTCACAAGTGTTAACTCAAACTGCAATTTATTTTAAAATCTTTAAAGGTCTTTTATATACATCAGGGGTTGGAAAACTTTTTCTACACAGGGCCAGAACATATTTTTGACTTTGTGGGTCACATGGTTGCTATTGCAACTCCTCAACTCTGCTGTTATAGTTCAAAAGCAGCCATATAGCAACACCTAAATAAATGTAACAGTGTCCTTAAAAGACTTTACCTACAAAAACAGGTGGGATGTATTTTGCCTGTGAGTAGTAGTTTGCTAACACCTAATCCAGATGAAAGATTACAGTGCAGATTCTTAACTAAGCTTTCAGCGATGCGACTTGGATTAGGAATGTGGATTAAGGTCTATAAAATCTTTGAAAATCAAACCCAATCACTTATATGTATGTCAGTACGCATATTTCATTTTTACTTTTTTTGTTTATCATATAAGATTGTTCAGAACTATCGTCAGATTCCCATAATAGAGTCTATAATTGAGAAAATGTTGAAGGCCACTGCAATTGGATTATTTTCTGCATGCATCGGACTAGTGTCTGGAGGTTTTAGGCCAGGAAACCTTTCTTCAATTTTTAAATCTCTCATTCAGCATTCTGAGCTGTCTCACAAAGAGTGGGCAGCCTTATGTAGTACAGATATCTATCTTGGCTGAAGTTGCAAGGTCACTGTTAATAAGTTAAGAGTTTGGGCTAGATGACTACCAACCATTAGAACTTATAATTTTTTCCAAGAATGTCTACTTTCTCTTTTTACATATTTTCTTTTCTTTTTTGTCTAAATTCAATTTGTCACATTGTTTAATCCTAAGAAACCTCCTCTACAGGTTTCAATTTCCCCATAGTCCTTCCTGAGCTCCATTTTCATGTATCGAGTCGTGGATGTTACATGCATTTTCCATCAAATTTTCACAGTTGCGTAAAACCCTAATGTATTCCAAACCTGATGTCATGGTGATTACACTTATTCAAATGTCTCCTAAGTTCTAATTTGGGGGCAGTTTGTCAATAAATACCCTGTTTGTAAGCATGCAGGTTACTATGTTTGCATGCTATAATGTTAAAATGGCATTTTAAACAAGATACTCAAGTATTCCTTATCTTTGTCTTCTACCAAATGCCAGATTCTAGACTGAAATGGGTCAGAATATTAACTGAGGAATTTAGTAGAGTGAAGTTTGATAACATGTTTTATGTTTGTGGAGTTAGACAGTACAGTTTGCAAAAGTGCTAACTGTACACTTTATGTCTGAAGAGCTTTGCACAAGGACCCAGGATGGCTAGGCTCCAGAACTAGATACTTGTGGACTTCCTGTGGGATATGAGTCAAATCCCTATGAGTTTCATTTATAAAAAGAAAGGAGTAGAGATTATGAGAAATAAAGCCCTTTCTAGTTTTTCCCTTCTACAGATCTGTCAAAAAAAAATAAGGAAAATAATATTTTTGCGTGCCAGTGTCTTATTAGTTGGGGCAACAGACCTACCTACACAAAATGGAAACGCCATTTCAATGTGGGTAAATTTGTGGGTAAATTATGATAGAATGAACTAAGGACAAGAATACTTAAAGCATGCCAAATTGAGACTGTGAACCTAAACAAGATATACAAATATTGTATCCTTTCTAGGTGAGCTCACTGTTGGCAAATGTAAAGAATATGACTTGAGGGAAGATGGTGGATTATGTAAAAGGTCAATTTGTAAGGGCTCAAGGATGAAAACAACCTGTAGGATAAGCTGGTGTATTAGTTTGCTTTCATGCTGCTATGAAGAGATACCTGAGACTGGGTAATTTATAAAGAAAAGAGATTTAATGCACTCACAGTTACACATGGCTGGGGGAGGTCTCAGGAAACTTATAAAATGGCAGAAGGCACCTCTTTCACAGGGTGGCAGAAGAGAGATGAGTGGAAGCAGGGAAATGCCAGATACTTATAAAACCATCAGGTCTCATGAGACTCACACACTATCAGGAGAACAGCACAGAGTGGGTGGTGCGGAACCACCCCCATGATCCAATTACTTCCACCTGGTCCTGCCCTTGACACATGGGGATTATTACAATTCAAGGTGAGATTTGGGTGGGGACACAGAGCCAAACCTTATCAGCTGGCTAAACAATTTGTAAGGAGGGTTTGCTCGAAAGAATGAGAGACAAAGGTGATTCGATTTTGTCAAGGATGCAGGGTTAATGATTGTAAATTCTCTGTCACAAAAGGAGTAACCTAATGAAAATTCTGCTTGAAAAGGCTGATCATTACATAGTCCTTTAAATTAGGAGAAAATGCTGACTAATGAAAAAGGCAAGAAGGTTTAGTGAGATGGAGAGCATGAGTGAAGGGGATTATATTCAGATAAATCATTACCTTTAAGAAAGAAATTGGTTAGGATATTCCAACTCCCCTCTCGTCTTTTGTAATTCCAACTCCCCACCCCTGACTTTTGTAATAAAGTCCCTTGAAGCCCCGAGAGGGGTAAAGTTGCCTCATTTAATGTAGCCAGTCTAAGACAAAAGTGATCTAGAAGAAAATGAGTAGTGATGAGGGTATTTTTTTTGACCCAAGGTCACAGATGGAAGGGAGGGATAAGTTTCATATAATTATTTTATTTTTATGTGACACTTTAAAAACTTGAACAGACCATTCAAACACACTATCTAATAAGTTTAATTCAGCAAGTATGTCCTGGATGCAAATGATGTAGCACTTTTTGTGATAGAACCAATGCATTGACTACCAGGCTCTGTATAAAAATTACGTAGCACATTTAAAGAAAACCTCTCAGCCACCCTCTGAGGGAAGCATAGTTGAAGAAACTAAGGTTCAAAGACACTGAGTAACTTGGCCATGGCCTCAAAGCATGTCATTAGTAGAACTGAGATTGAACTTAGGTCAGCCCCATTCCAAAACTTGTAATTCTTCCACTCAATCCTCAAGTAGCTATAAAACCACAAGAAATACAGAGTTGAGAGAGATATGTTTCACCCACAAATTACCTAAAATCCTCTGCAGTAGATTAATTGTTGAACAAGCAAAGTTTGACAAAGTAGCATTGATGAGATGAAATAATAGAACAAAGTTCAAAGGAGAAAAACTATACTTAAATTAGGACCTAGGAAGTACTATGTAAGGAAGAGAACATTGAGGGTTGGGTAGGCATGGGAAAGGCAGTGGGGTGGAGATCCTCGTCTCCATGCTGTCATGTGCAAGGAAGCTGAAGTTTGAGGAGTCTGGAGGCTTGTCCAGGTTTTCACAGCTGATTACGGTGACATTAGAAATACAGGGAAATGACTTTTAGGAGTCAGAACCTAGGGATAAAAGCGAAACAAAAAAAATAACAAAATAAGTACAGACAAGAACCAGAACTTACTATGTGGAAATAAGGGAAATAATAGATGATGAGTATGGAACCAATACTGTTTTTCTCTGTTCTGCTTTAGAGATAATGTCTTTCTTCTATATAACACTCTTTTTAGAATCTACCTTGGTCTTTATTATTGAAGATGTTGGTCACATTATCTATCAGTCTCTTTAGAAACTAAATCTACACTTCTGCCAACTTAAAAACTCTTACTTTTTCAAATCTCACACACTAATATCATTATTGTTGAGAGCCTACTTTGTTTGGTAATGTTTACCTTCTAGTGCTCACCTGGCTTTCAAGCTATCAGGCATCCTGTTTAAATCTTTGGATGTTGGAGATGTCCTTATGGGTCCATGTATATGGCCACTCATGTGGGATTTATCTGCATTTTGGTTTTTGAATAATTCATGCCTTTGTTCACTTCTATTTTTCACATTTGTTATGAATTGCATTTACTTTTATTTTTCCTATTTTCTTGTACTTCAGTTCTATCTGAAGACAAATTTTAATGTGAATCAAACATATTCAAAAGTGTCATCATGAGTGTGTTTATAAATTTCACTTCAGTGTTAAATCCATTAACTTTTACTTCTTCTCTACTAGCTATTTGGCAGTAAATAAACCAAGTAGGCCACAATCTCAAAAGAAAAGTGAAGAAAATTAATGTAACCTTTTAATTTAAAGATACTGGATTATCAGATGGTCTTCTAATTATAGGGACCTCATCAATTCTGATATCCCACTCTTCCATTTCTACCAATTTAACTTTGTTAATTCCTGCCCTATATAACTGTTTTGACCTCAAAGAGACATAGTTTTCTTTCTTTCTTTCCTTTCTCTTTCTTTCTTTCTCTTTTTCTTTCTTTCTTTTTCTCTCTTTCTCCCTCTGTCTCTCTGTCTCGTTCTCTCTCTCGTTCTCTGTCTCTCTCTCTCGTTCTCTCTCTCTCTTTCTCTCTTCCTCTTTCTATCTCTCCTTCTCTTTCTCTTTCTCTCCTTCCTTCCTTTTTTTTTTTTCAAGACAGAGTTTCACTCTTGTCGCCCAGGCTGGCATGCAGTGGCACGATCTTGGCTCACTGCAACCTCTGCCTCCTGGGTTCAGGTGGTTCTCCTGCCTCAGCCTCCAGAGTAGCTGGGATTACAGGCACCTGCCACAATGCCCAGCTAAGTTTTGTATTTTTGGAATAGACAGGGTTTCCTTGCCCTAGACCCTCTTCCTGCCCTCTCCAATCTGAATCAAAAGCTAGTCTTCACAATTCCCTTAATTCTCTGATGTAACCTGTTCAGTGAAACAACAGTAGTATTGTTTTTATCTAGTTTTTGTTCCTTTCCCCAGTGGTATAAGCTGAAGAGAATCACATAACTGTGTAGACTGGGATATGACAAATTCATGTTTTCTAACCTGATTCACATTTCTAAACCCTCACCTTTTTTCCCCAAATAGTCACTTAATGTCTGACCCCCTCAATATTCAGCAGATGGTCTTGTCTTCCTCCTGCTTCATCAAGAAAATTGAAGTCATCAACCTTGACTTCTATTTATCTTCTATGAAAATATTTATATCTCTGCTTAATTTTGCCATCTACTTCATCCTAGAGTGAGGGGTTAAGGGGTTTTAGTTCAAGACTATCCTCTCTACCTATGCCTTGACCTTTTCCTACCTGCCTATTGCAGGGTTTCTTACCATGCCATTCCCTTTCTTTCCAGTATCTTGAAATTTTCTCTTTCCACACTAGGTCCTTCTTCTTTAGTCATAATTTAGGTTCTTCTAATCCAACTGTATCCAAAAAACATTTCTTTTTACACACACCCCCATTTACTCCTCAAAACACTAAAATATTTTGAGGGTATCATTAATCTACAGAAGGTTCTAATGTCAAGGTTGGCAACGACCTCCTTATGTCAAATCTAGTAGGTATTTTTCAGGTCTTATCTTCCTAGATCCCATTGCCATTGAGTAATGTTGATTATTTTTAATTTTGTTTTTACTTTGGCTTCTAAAATACCAGAAATTTCCCAGGGTCTGTTAGTTCTCAGGTTTTCTAAGTGGAGCCCCGCATTCTTTTTCTCATTGCACCTATTCTGCATAGGTCATTGTATCCACACTCAGATTCATTTTTACCCTATGAGGAAGATTTCTGTTTCTAAACTTGTGGTCTGTTTTTCTTCCTAGAGTGTAAGGCTTATTTAAGTTGGTTTCACTTTTTACGTTGAGGAAATTGTAGCTTTACATGCAGTTGTAATGAATAATACAGAGAGATCCCATGTACCCTTTACCCAGTTCCCTCAATAGCAACATCTTGTAAAACTACCATAGAATATAAAAACTGCCATAGTGACATTGATAAATCCAGTGATCTGACTCATAAATCATCAGTTCTACTTGTACTTATTTGAATGTGAGTATATATATATGTGTGTGTGTATTTCATTTAATACAATTTTATCACATGTGTGGACAAAACTAGGTTTGAGTTCTAGGTACTTAGAACTCAACACGCTAAAATGCAATTTATCATCTCCTTTTCTTTAAGCCAGATCTTTCAACTATACTTACCGATGTAGTTAGTAGAATCATCAACCACACGGTTCAATCAAGCTGGAAACGTAAAGTCATCTTTGACTCTTCATTCTCCTTCACTAGTAACACAACCAATATATGATTTAGCCTTTTTACTAATAACTGACTTTGTCCCTATCTTCTCCATTCCCATTGATTTTGCCCTTTCGTTGTCTTACTTGAACTGATGTAGGAACATTCTAAATAGTCACTTTACCCATAAACTGACATGCTGTAAATTCTTCCATCACACAACTTCCAGATTTACCAATACAAAACATAGTCTGACTGTGTCTGTCTCATGAATCAAATCCTTTAATACTGACTGGTGATAGATACTCTACTCCACACATGTGATAAAATTGTATTAAATGAAATACACGCACACACACACACACATATATATACTATATATATTATATGGTAGTTTTACAAGATGTTGCTATTGAGGGAACTGAGTAAAGTGTACATGTGATCTCTCTGTATTATTCATTACAATTGCATGTAAATCTATAATTTCCTCAATTTAAAATTTATTTAAAATATTTTGAGATATTTAAAATGTACATATCATTTATATATAAATATTTTAAATGATATATATTTATATCATTTAAATATATAAATATATATCATTTAATATATTTTGAAATATGTAAATACACACACTCACCACAAGTACTGACATAGCCTTTTTAAAAACATAGTATATAAGTTTCTTCTTATCTCTCTGGCTTAATCTCCCAGCATCCTCTGCCCAAAATTTCCACCATATTAACACAGAGTTGCTTGTGATTTTCTCACACATATCAAGCTATTTTCCATTATAGTGTTTTGTTTATGCTGTTGTCATAGAGTGCCCACTCTGTACCATTAGCTCTTACCTGACCTGCCTAATTTTTATCAGTTAAGACGCTTTCCTTCACATTGTTCATCTTTATGTTTTTGTAGTGCTGTCTACACTGCTAACACATTAACTGTAGGTTTGTTTTCCTGTCTTTGCTTCTATACCATCAATTCCTAGAAGATGAGACACTATTATACACCTTTTATTTCCAGTTTCCATTATGCTTCCTGGCAAATAAATCCTCTATGCATGTTTAACTTGAGCAAATGAATGTGCTATCGCAGGTAGCTTAGAAATCAGCATTAATAAATCTAATACTATTAACTTCTACTGTATTACTAGACCAGAACACACATTTGAAATTTGAAGAAGGTGATTGACTATCCTAATACAGTATTTTTTAAAATTCTTTATAACAGGAACAGTAACAATTAAGAACTTAACCAATTTTATCGTGGAATAAAATTAGTCTACTGATTATCACAAATCACATATTAAGATGATCTGCCCACATGATATTTAGATTTGGAGAATGCATCATCTGAGAAAGCTGATGTTTTCCTCCAAATATATAGGAATAAATGTTTAAAAAAATAAGTACAGCAAACTTCAGGGCTCAGCAGCAAAATGAGGCAAACAGAAATAGGATTCATTTGTAAAGTGTTCAGATGTTTGCTTATTATTAAGTCTAACATACAATTCTACACTTTAATTAACAACCACCCACACATCAAGGTAAGTAACTGGCGATAAAAAATTAAAAAATATTAGGTCCGCAGGTTTGAGTTTATTGTCCCTGAGTGTGATTCTAAGATTGTGGTTATGGGAGGGACGATTAAACGGAGGAAAAAATTTAAATTTTCTGAGCTCATTTCTGTTTCCGGGCTCTGTTTCTTACCTGCTGGTGGCAGGATGGGCAGATAATCATTTGAGACTCTTACAAAATGGGTTTAATGATAGGTCAGACTTGCTGTCAGATTTAATGAGGAAATGTTTATTCTCTTTTCAGAATCTACAGAACACAGATGTTGGATAGTGGAGGTATAGAGCATAATAATACTATTAGTTAGGAAAGGAGAGCTTTGATAGAAGATGAGGTTGTCTAGCATTGGAGGTCTGCCTGATTTTCTGGCAAAATTGGATTCATTACACTGCCTGAAGAAATGCCAGTTGTGTAACTTGTAACATGTGCTACATATATACCTGCATGATTTTAAAGATTCACTTGATGTTTTCATGATAGAGTATGCTTTAATTTAAATATTCAGTGTCATAAATACAGAAAGTATAATACCAGTTTCATTTTTGTCCTTTTAAGTTTCGTAGAAACCCCAGCTCATTTCTCTTGGAAAGAAAGTTATTACCGATCCACCATGTCCCAGAGCACACAGACAAATGAATTCCTCAGTCCAGAGGTTTTCCAGCATATCTGGGATTTTCTAGAACAGTAAGTATAAAACAAGCAAGAAATGTTATGCTTGAACTAAATAGGTCAATGTGGGTGGTCAAAATATTGCTTAGTAGGGTATGTTTTTTCTAGAATCAGTAGAAGTTATTTAGGAAAAGTTAATGACTCCAATGCCATCGCTTTGTTCAAAATTCAGTGGTGACTTTTTTCCACTTCTAACTCCAAAAGATCCTTACTAATCCAAGGTGATGTAATTTTGGAGGGCCTAAACCCTCCTGCACCAAATTCACTTCCCCAGTGTTTCTCTGATACTCAGAATCCATTCCTCTGGCTTGAAGACTTATCTACTTTGATAATGCAGGTATTCACTGAGAAGATAAAATACTAAATTGTGTTGTTTATACCTTGCTGTGAAAAGTATTATTATTTCTTTATTCAAAGCAGGTTTGTGTAAGTGAATAAATTAAGAAAAGGTAAAAAGAGAATTTCAGCACACTGGAGACCCTTAGGAATAGAGTATAAAATACGCTATCACAGATGCAGCCATTATTTCCTGCATCATACCCAGTAATTATCTGAGGAGGGCAGAGGTCATGATCCCCATTTAACAAATGAGGGTTGGATTTGAACTGCTTGAAATTACACATTTGGTAAGTGATCGAGCCAGGACTCAAACCTAGGGCTTCTAACTTCAAGAAACCAATGAGCCTTGCTGACTTTGAATTAGAAAGTGCTTGTTGTTAACAACAGCATGAGTATGTTTTAGTCCCTTTCCATGCCTAACTCACTTTTTTTCTTTCCTATGTGTTAGGCCTATATGCTCAGTTCAGCCCATTGACTTGAACTTTGTGGATGAACCATCAGAAGATGGTGCGACAAATAAGATTGAGATTAGTATGGACTGTATCCGCATGCAGGACTCGGACCTCAGTGACCCCATGTGGGTGAGTGGCATGGGCTTTCTCTTCAGTCTTTGGGCCTATGCTATTTATAGCTCTGTTAAACCTGTCTTTTCAGTAGTGTGTAAAAAGGCAAGTGGCTCTGAATGGCCAAGGCCTTTGGGTAGAGGGTCAACATTGTTAGCTGAGAGAAGATTTGGTGTGGATTATGGATTCTGGGTCTGCCTCAAATATCTATAATATATGTGTTTCCATTCGTGTGGGGAGGGAAATTATTTACATCTTTTATCTTGATTGTTACCCATGTCAACCCCAATTTAGAAAAGATGGTACCAGCTCAAGGCTTTCTAGTTGGTAGGGACAGCAAAATTATATATATATATATAAAAAAATAAATTTCTGATTCATATATATATATTTGACAGAGTCTCACTCTGTCACCCAGGCTGGAGTGCGGAGTGCAGTGGCATGATCTCGGCTCATTGGAACCTCTGCTTCCCTGATTCAAGTGATTTTCCTGCCTCAGTCTCCCAAGTAGCTGGGATTACAGACATGCAACACCACACCTGACTAATTTTTGTATTTTTAGTAGAGACAGGGTTTTGCCTTATTGGTCAAGCTGTTCTTGAACTCCTGTCTTCCTGTGATCTGCCCACCTCAGCCTCCCAAAGTCCTGGGATTACAGGCATGAGCCACTGTGGCTGGCAAAGAATCAGATTTTAGATCTGAATCCTATCCAGAGCACTTCCCACCATAACAAACCACTTCTCTATCCTTCTTTAATGCAGGAGGAATTTATGCACATGAATTCTATGTGCATATGCAGGTTTAAGTACTTGGTGATAGAATAAGAGGGAAGAAAAAACTAATACATGAAGCAGACTTTTCTTGGCTATACCACTGAGTCACTCATGATCTTAGGCCCCAGTTCCTCATTTATAAAGTGGTGAGATCATAGAGGTTACATACCTCCCAGGTAAGCTAAGGCGTTTAATGGGTTAATCGTATTAAAACACCTTTCTGACATGTTTAGATTTCCTGTGTTTGTGCATTTTCATAATGTTGGCGGATTTTCTTTCTTTCTTTCTTTCTTTCTTTCTTTCTTTCTTTCTTTCTTTCTTTCTTTTTTAATCACTTATTTACTGCACAAGTCCTGCTATCTTTTCTACCAAAAATTTCTAGAAAAATAGTGGGGGTAAGCTAGAGAGTGGGATATCATAGAGTATCTGTTGACAAGATTAAGGGGAATGATTTTAAAATGGCTTACCTTGTTTGGAATGTTTTACTGAAACTTTTGCTGTGTACATTTGGCTATTGAATGTACTGCTTAATATTGGGAGGAAGTCAAGTGGAGAAAGGCAAGAGGAAACAAAAAATGAAAGTTATAACTCAGCAAATACACAGATGCTTTGTCACTAATTTGATTAGGGAAAAATACATTTTTTCATTGGCCCCTTTCATTCCAATACAGATATAGTTCTCAATCCTTGAGCCAGTGAAATGAAACTATCAAATAATTCCAAGGGGCAGGTCATTCAAGGCCTTGGAATATGTCATAATTCAACATAAATATGTGTAAACTCTGATTTGACAGTTAAAAATTAGGACATTCCCAATTTTCATAAAATATCATCTCTTAAGTTGATGGATAGGATCCGCTTAGGAAAACCTGTTATTGTCTCCAGGGATTTTCTATTCTGAGTCTTGGACTCATAAAAGTTGGCAAAAAGTTGAAGAAGTTAAAAAATGAAGAATTTTCTCTTACACACTGAAGCATGTAGTTTTTTGCTTGTTTTTTGAATTTTGTTTTTTTATGAGCAGAGTCTCCCTCTGTCTCCCAGGCTGGATTGCAGTGGTATAATCTAGGCTCACTGCAACCTCCGCCTCCTGGGTTCAAGCGATTCTCCTGCCTCAGCCTCATGAGTAGCTGAGATTACAGGCATGGGCCACCACGCCCAGCTAATTTTTGTATTTTTAGTAGAGACGGGGTTTCACCATATTGGCCAGGCTGGTCTCGAACTCCTGACCTCAGGTGATCCACCCAACTCGGCCTCCTAAAGTGCTGGGATTACAGGTGTGAGCCACCACACCCATTTCTAGCATGTAGTTTCCTAATGTGCCATATTGTCTCTTACTTCCTTACACATTTGATAAGTATTTGATTGTATTCTTGGAAATGTTCTCCTGGAGGATACCATTCACATTTTTTCTCCTCTCTGGATAATTCTTCTTTGCCCCGTAATGCCTAATAATTACTTCTTACACAGTGTTGTAGTTGTTTATTTGTCCTAAAGGAGGACAGGGCTGTGCTTGTCACGCCCAGTGCTTGAAGGTACATAGTGGGTCCCCATAGGAGGAGATTCAGAAAGAGCCAAAAGACAAAATGAAAACAAATGAGGTTTTGCCAGTGAGGTAAATGAAATAGGGCAGTTGGAGGCATGTGTATTGAAAGGAATGTAAAGGTAGAGTGAGAAAGAATTTAACTGAATAAACTTGCCTATCTGTGGCTGCTCTGTCAGTGCAAAAAAAAAAACAAACCCTATGACTATTCCAACATTTTTATATCCTCATATATGTCCATGTGTCAAGGTCACAAAAATGGAGTTGGATAACAAGAATGGAAAAATGGTAAACTTACCCAGGATGTTAATGGCTAGTGTTCTGGTTTAGAAAGTAGGGAGTAGGATCCTTTTAGATTTTTAGTCTTTCTGAACTGCTACAACAACTGGTGTGAGGCTCTTTTTTTCCCATTACTTGGCAGCGTATTTTCTTTACTCTGTTCCAGGTATAGGTTAATAGCTAAATAATTCCTAAAGTCTGCAAATAAACTACTTTCCTCTTAAATACAATATTCATTAAGTGAGAATCTTAGCCAAGCATTCTCTCACTATACAAGAAATAGGAACTTATGGACATGAAAAAATATGTCAGATTCTTAGAGACAGAAATCTTGAAATTGAGAAAATTAACCCACTTTTACTGATTTTTTGATACAACCTAAACATTGATAACTAGTCATGAAATGGAATCACCATGTTTTGTTCTGATTGTTAGCAAAGGATATTTGAATGGCAGAGAATGTGTGCCTTTTTAATTCGAATTATTTTAATATCACTGAGAAATGAACTCCATTGGGTTAGTAAATAAAGGTGAGTGGAGTCTCTCCAAACAATTTGACATTTCAGTCTGTTTTCAAGGAACTTCCACGTTCTTGATTCTGTTGTCCAGCATGTTAGTTTAGGCCAGGTGCATAGGCTCAAGCCTGTAATCTCAGCACTTTGGGAGGCCAAGACAGGTGGATCACCTGAGGTCAGGAGTTCGAGACCAGCCTGGCCAACATGGTGAAACCCCATCTCTACTAAAAATACAAAAATTAGCCGAACGTGTTGGTGGCTGCCTGTAGTCCCAGATACTCAGGAGGCTGAGGCAGGAGAATCACTTGAGCCTGGGAGGTAGAGTTTGCAGTGAGCCAAAATTATGCCATTGTACTCCAGCCTGGACAACAAGAGCAAAATTCCATCTCAAAAAAAAAAGGAAAAGAACAAGAATATGTTACTTTATATCCCATGTTTGTATTATTCATAGACTGTGTAAGCATGCCCGTCATGTCTTCACAAGGTAGATAATAATATTAACACTTAAAAGTTCTCCCAGAATGATTGATGCTAACTACATAACTCTTAATTTTGCAATTTTTTTTTTTTATTCTTTGTAAACTTTGAAGGAAACCCTTTTAACCTGTATCAGATTTTTCCCTAGGGAGTTGGTGGTAATTATTTAAAACTATTCCTTTTTATAAATACTTGTTGAATCATCCCAGATATATGTGAGGCGGCTTCAGCTCTAAGTATCGAAAGACCAATATCTATGTAGCCTATTTGTGTCTGGAAAGGCTTAGGCAACAGCCCTTAGCATCATGCCCTACATCCTATATAATCCAAGATTCATAGATATATCAAGCACATACAGTAGGTCTAGTCATAATAATTTTACACCTATGATCTTTGTGACACAGATCATGATCTCTATCCTTGAGAAGATGATAACACAGCAGAAAAGGCAAATGTGTATAAAATTATCTATGAAAACTAGTTAGATGTATGTGTTTATGTGTTTTTATAAGGCATAGAAAAAGGAATGATTTAGTGTGCCTGAAATTGGCAACACATTGCAGAGAAAGCAATTTTCTATTTAGGCCTGAAAATATGAATCAAATTGATCAAAACAGGGAAAGGAAAAATAATCAGGTTTGGGTATAAAAATAATTGACTATAAAAACATAATGTGAAGCTCATAAGTATTAAAAGATAAGACTAAAAACTTGGCTAAAGTTCATATTAAAAAGACATAAACTTTAAAAATTGTAATTCATGACAAAAGCTTAATAAACCCAATAAACTAAGTATTCAAAATTTTATAAGAGAGATAAATTTCCCCAATTGGAAAAAGATATAGGCAATTCACAAATGATTAATGTACAAATGTTTAACAGATTCAAAGTGTTCAAACTCTCCACTAATAAAAAATTGGGGAATTGAAATAATGAGGTTAATTATTATATCTTTCTGATCAGCAAAAATTTTAATGATAATAACCAATGCTGGTGAGATTGTTGAGAAACAGGCAACCTTTTCATTTCTTATGAGAGTATAAATTGAAATAATATATTGGAAGGCAATTTGTCCATTTTAATGTATTTAATTTTAAAGACACTTTCCCTTTGGCCTATAAGTTCCAGTTTTAGGTATTTATTCCACAAAACTATTCAAATGTAAATAAGGACCTACACACACATACACAGAGAGAGAGAGAGAGAGAGAGAAATGAAGGCTTCATTGCAGCATTGTTTAAAATAACTAAAATGGGAAGTCCAGGTAAAATTTTATAGCCTTTAAAGTTTTAGAAAGGAGTCTTCAAAGTGGTTGACTGGATTCATCATACGCACCTACTCCATGGAGAGAAGCCAAAATGGCAAGTAGATGGTCACATTTTGAATAGATCATCTAAGGGAGAAAACTAGAATTCAACAGAAAAGTCACAGGAAGCACCAAAAAAAGAAAGGAAAGGGAAGTGAGGGCTCGCTGGGAGCCTGGAGAGGCTCCCTAATGTTGGGCAAGGGTAAGTGGGAGACCCCTCACAGTCCACATCCCCACCACAGGCTCCTATAGTGCTAGCCAAAGAAGAACCCTTTGACCATCATGGACCCTGAGACTAATATAAAGAGCTGAAGACCACTCAACAGTATTGCTTCTGAGAGAGAGAGAGCTCATGCTGAATCCCACAAACCTCTGAGTGCTCAGCAGCTGCAGCATGACACCATTTCAAAGACCCAGCCCCCACCAGACTGCATCCTACCCTGATTCCCAACAGCCCATGCATCTCCACATTCTTGAAGCACCATTGACATTCCCTGGCTGGATTGGCTGCCACCAAGACTGAGGCAAGAGCCACAGGGAGTGACCCCTTCATCCCACAACAAAGTAGCAGCCACACATTTTCATGTATCTCAGGATAAATTTCACTGCCCACAGCTGCCGCCACCATGGTGGAGCTGAGATGCAAGCAAAGTACACACTCTCAAAGCAACTCTTTCCTTCCCAGTAGGAGGGCCATGGTGTAGCTGCTGTGGCCCTTACCTTAACATTGTGCTGGCCTCCCAGGGGATCACCCTGCTTCTGCTTACCACAACCAGTGCCCACACATACCACCAGGGGGCCTAAGGACAGGTTCGCCCAGCTCGGCCCTACCCCTCAGTGCTCAGGAACACCATCCAGGGGCCTGAAGATTGCTCACTTCAGTATACCACCATTGGCACCTGAGCATTCCTTCTGGTCATGCCCACCCAAACACTGCTGCTACCACCATAACTGCCACCAACTTACACACATCACCTGCAGGCCTGGGGGCTGGCCCACTCAGGCTGGCACAGCCACTGTCAATACCAGTGTGGAAGATTTGGGTCCCAGAGGGTTGCCTCGCCACTGCAAACGCGATTACCCATGACATGCCAGCCCCCCAGGGGCTCAAGAACCTGCCTACCCATCTACTTACCACTGCCGTTTGAACCCCCTGAGCAAGCCACCTGGGGGCCCCAAAATTGGCTTGCCTGGATTCACTAGCAATGGTACCAGTGTACACTGCCCTAGGGTCCAAGGTTAGGCACACTCAGCCCGCTACTGCTACTGCAGGTGTCCAAAGGCTGGCCTACCTGGTGTCCAAACCCCAGCAAAAGTTTACTATAGCCTCCACTAACAACCACACCCTAAGCCACGAAGGAAATAATAGACACCGCTGATGCTGTTTACAACTGAAGATATTATACAGAGGCTACAGGACAGTACATACTGAGAATAGAAGCCAAAATTTCCTACTCATCTAATTTCATAGATAACATCTTTAGGAAAATGTCCTCCTCTATGAAAGCAAATTCAAAAAACTTATAAGAAATGATTATTCTACCAGATGTGCATATACCAATATAAAGACACAGGAAGCATGAAAAAGCAGGAAAAGATGACACCATCAAAGGAACACAACAATTCTCCAGCAATAAATCCCAGTAAAAATTATTAAAGTCATAAAATAAATTCAAAATATTGATACTAAGAAATACAGTGAGATGTAGGAGAATACCGAAAAGCAGTAGAAGTCAGAAAGATAATTCAGGATATAAATGAGACATTTACCAAAGAGACAGATATCATTAATAGAACCAAACAGGCTGAGCGCGGTGGCTCATGCCTATAATCCCAGCACCTCAGGAGGCCGAGGCGGACAGATCATGAGGTCAAGAGATTGAGACCATCCTGGTCAACATGGTGAAACCCTGTTTCTCCTAAAAACACAAAAATTAGCTGGGTGTGGTGGCATATGCCTGTAATCCCAACTACTCAGGAGGCTGAGATAGGAGAATTACTTCAACCTGGGAGGCAGAGGTTGCAGTGAGCCAGGATCACACCATTGCACTCCAGCCTGGGTGACAAAAGCGAAACTCTGTCTCAAAAAAAAAGAGAAATTCAGAAACTGAAGAATTTACTAAGTGAAACACAAAATACATTTGAAAACTTCAGCAATAGACTAGATCAACCAGAAGAAAGGATCTCAGAAATTGAATACAGGTTTTTAAAAAATAACCCAGTTAGATAAAAATGAAAACAGAAGAATAAAAGAAAATAAAGATCAAAGCAAACATAACATATAAGATACCACAAAGGGATAAAACATTAGAATTTTTTATGTTTCTGAATCAAATGAAGGGATTAGAAAACCTATTTAACAAAATAATTCATAAAAACTTCCCAAGTCTAGCAAGATATTAATATATCCACATATAAGGTTCAGAGCTCTCTAAATAGACACAGTTCAGAAAGGTTTTCTCTACAGCACATTATAGTCAAACTTTCAAAAGACAAAGAGAGAATTCTAAAAGCAGCAAAAAAAAGAGTAAATAAAAGTTTAGTCACTTATAAAGAGACCCCCATCAGACAAAGGGTGGATTGCTCAGCAGAAACCCACAGGCTAGGAACAAAGAGAATGATATATTCTAAGTGCTGAAAGAAAAAAAATGTTTGCCAAGGATATTATACTCAACAAAGTTATCCTTCATTAATGAAGAAGATATACTCTTTCCCTATAAGCCAAAGATGAGAGAATTTACTGCTACTAGACTGGCCTACAAGAAATGCTTAAGAGAATTCTATTCCCTGGAAGCAAGGGAAGGATATTTACCATCAAGAAAACACATAAAAATATAAACAACACTGATACAATAAACACAAAAACAAGGAAAAGTCTCAAATGTTAACACTACAGAAAACAACCAAATCACAATTATGAAAAAAATAAAAAAGAATAATCAAAGCATATGTAACATATAACACAAAGTGACCAACTGTTAGAGAAAGAAGGGAACAAAGACTACACAAAAGCAGTAATTAATGACAGGTATAAGTCCTCATATATTAATAACAACCTTCAATCTAAATGGAATATACTTCCACTCAAAAGATACAGACTGAATAGATTTTTTTAAAAGACCCAAATATAATACGTATTATATATTATATAAATATATATGATATATTAATATAATATATACACACATACACACACACAACAAACTCATCTCACCTGGAAAGACATACATAGATTGAAGATAGAAGAATAAATGGAAGAAAAGGAATGAAAAAGGCATTTCACGCATATAGAAACCAAACACTAGCAGGACTAGCTACACTTCTGTCAGATAAAACAGATTGTAAGGAAAAAAAAAGAAACAAAGGTCATTATGTAATAATAAAGTAATCAATTTAGCAAGGGGATATAACAATTCTAAATATTTATGTACTCAACACCGGAGCACCCATATATATAAAGCATATATTATTAGATCTAAAGGCAGAGAAAGACTTCAGTACAATAATAGTTGGAAATTTCAACACTACACTCGCAGCATTAGACAAATCATCTAGAAAGTTAACAAAGAAATATGGGATTTAAACTGCACAGTGGACCAAATTGCCCTAACGGACATTTATGGAACATCTTTTCCAACAGCTATGGAGTTCACATTCTTCTTATTAGCACAAGGAACATTCTCAAAGATAGATCATATATTAGGACACAAAATAGGTCTCAAAAATTTTTAAAAAATTAAAATTACATCAAGTTTCTTCATAGACAACAATGGAATAAAGCTAGAAAAACAATAGCAAGCGGAACTTTGTAAATTGTACAGATACAGGCAAATTAAATAACATGTTTCTAATCATTGGGTCAAGAAAGAGGAAATTTAAAAATTTCCTGAAACAAATGAAAATTGAAACACGACATATAAAAAACCTATGAGATACAACCAAAACAGTGCTAACAGGGAAGTTTATAGTAATAAATGCCTGTATCAATAAGGTAAAAAGATTTCACATAAGTAATCCAACAATGTACCTTAAGGAAATGGAAAAGCAAGTACAAACCAGATAGAAGATTAGTAGAAAGAAAGAAATAGTAAAGATCAGAGCAAAACTAAACAAAATACAGACTAAAAAAAATTGCAAAGGACAAGTAAAACCAATCAGTTGGCTTTTTGAAAAGATAAACAAAATTGATAAACCACTTGCTAGACTAACCCAGATAAAAATAGAGAAGACTTAAGCAAAATCAGAAATGAAAAATATATCACAGACAGGCAAAAGATCATCAGAGATTATAATGAACAACTATATACTAAGAAACTGGAAAACCAACGAGAAATTGACAAGTTCCTGGACACATTGCAACCTACTAAGGTTGAATAAGGAATAAATAGAAGACCTGAACAGACCAATAACAAGTCATGAGATTGAATCAGTAACCCACATGTAAAAAGTCCAGTACTAGATGGCTTCACTACCAAATTCTACCAAACTTTCAAAGAACTAGCACCAATTATTCTCAAACTATTTCAAAGAATTGAAGAGGTGGGCATTGTCTTTAACACATGCTATGAGGCTAGCATTAACCTGATACTGAGACCAGACAAGGACATAAAAAGAAGAAAAAAAAAAAAACTATAAACCGTATTCCTGATGAACATAGATGCAAAAATGTTCAGCAAAATACTAGCAAACTGAACCAATAGCACATTGAAAAAGTGATACGTCAGGATCAAGTAGGATGTATCCCAGAAATGTAAGGATGATTCAACATATGCAAATCTATAAATGTAATACATCAATAGGATGAAAGATGAAAACCATATGATGATCCCTATAGATTAAAAAAAAGCATTTGGTAAAATTTCACATCTCTTTATGGTAAAGAAAACTCTCAATAAACTAGGCATAGGAGAAACATGCCTCTACATAATGATGGCTATATATGAGTAATCCACAGCTAACATCACACTGAATGAGGAGATGCTAAAAGCCTTTCCTCTAAGAACTGGAACAAGAAAAGGCCACTTCTAGCACTCCTATTTAACGTCGCACTGAAAGTCCTAGTCAGAGAAGTAAAGCAAGAGAAGGAAATAAAAGGCATGCAGACTGGAAAAGAGGAAGTCAAATTGTGTCTTTGCTGATGATATATCTAAGAAAACCTACACTCATCCTAAAACCTCTTAGATTTGATAAATGAATTCAATATAGTTGCAGGATACAAAATCAAAATACAAAAATCGGTGGCATTTCTATACATCAATAACAAACTAGCTGAGAAAGCAATAAAGAAGGCAATTTCATTTACAATAACAACAAAAGTAAAATACCTAGGAGTAAATTTAACCTAGAAGGCAAAATATCTCTACAAAGAAAACTATAAAAGAAGAAGAAGAGGAAGAGGAAGAGGAGGAGGAGAAGGAAGAGGAGGAACAAGAAGAGGGAGGAGGAGGAGGAGGAAGAAATGCAACAACATTCCATGTTCATGGATGGGAAGAATGAAAATGGTTAAAATGACCATGCTGCCCAAAGCAATCTATAGATTCAAAGCAGTTCCTATCTAAATGCCAATATGATTTTTCACAGAAAAGAAAAATCCTAGAAATCATACGGAACAAAAAAGAGCTCAAATATCCAAAGCATTCTAGAGCAAAAAGAACAAAACTGGAGGCATCACACTAACTGGCTTTAAAATATATTACAAGCCTAAAGTAACCAACAGAGCATGACACTGGTATAAAAACAGATACATAGACCAATGGGACATAATAGGAAATCGAAAAATAAATTCAATATTTCCGGCTAACTGATTTTCAACAAGCGCACAAATAACATACATTGGGGAAAGGACACACTCTTCAATAAGTGGTACTGGGAAAACTGGATATTCATATGCAGAAGAATGAAACTGGATCCCCAATTCTCATCACATACAAAAATCAGCACAGATAAAAGACTTAAATGTAAGATCTAAAACTGTAAACCACTAGAAGAAAACACAGAACACTTCAGAATGTTGGTCTAGGTGGAGATTTTTATGGATAAGCCCTCAAAAGAAAAGACAAAAATAAAAAAAATAGACAAATGGGACTATTAAACTAAAAATGAGGCTATTAAACTAAAAAGCTTCTGCACAGCAAAGACAGCAATTAACAGAATAAAGAAACACCTGCTGAATGGAAGAAAATATTTGAAATTATCCATCTGCCTTGGGACTAATATCCAGAATATATGAGGAACTCAAGTCAACAGTAAAAATAATCCTGTAAAAATGAGATTACTGATATCAAAAGATATGAAAAGACATTTTTTTAAAAAAATGTAAAAATGGCCAATAACTATATGAAATCGTCAGCATCACTAATCATCAGGTAAATGCAAATCAAAATCAAAATGAGATATCATCTTATCCCAGTTAGCTTATTTTTCAAATGACAAAAAAATAACATGTTATTGAGGATGCAGAGAAAAGGGAACTCTTACTCACTATTGATAGGAATGTCAATTAATATAACCACTACAGAAAATAGTATGGAGATTTCTCAAAAATTTAAAAACTATCATAAAATCCAGAAATCTCACTACTAAATATTTATCCAAAGGAAAAGAAATCAGTATATCAAGAAGGATACATGCACTTGCATGTTTATTGCAATATTATTCACCTATGTGTCCATCAATTAATAAACACAATTTGGTGTATATATACACAATGGAATACTATTCAGCTATAAAAAAGGAATGAAGGCCAGCCAGGCAGTGGCTCACGCCTGGAATCCCAGCACTTTGGGAGCCCAAGGCAGGCGGATCACGAGGTCAGGAGATCGAGACCATCCTGGCTAACAAGGTGAAACCCAGTCCTTACTAAAAATGCAAAAAAATTAGCCAGGCGTGGTGGCGAGCGCCTATAGTCCCAGCTACTCGGGTGACTGAGGCAGAAGAATCACTTGAACCTGGGAGACGGAGCTTGTAGTGAGCCAAGATCCCACCACTGCACTCCAGCCTGGGTGACAGAACGAGACTCTGTCTCAGGAAAAAAAAAAAAGGAATGAAATATTTTCATTTGCAGCTACATGGATGGAACTGGGAGTCATTATGCTAAGTGAAATAAGGCACAGACAGACAAATATTGTAAGTTCTCACTCATAAGTAGGAGCTTAAAAATTTATCTCATGGAAGTAGAGAGTAGAATGGTAAATAGCAGAGGCTGGGTAGAATGTGTTGTTGGAAAGGGGTGATGAAAAGAGATTGGTCAATGTGTACAAACATACATTATAGAAAAGCAGAATAGGGTGGCTATGATTACCAACAATATATTATATATCTCAAAGTAGATAAAGGAGAGGACTTGAAATGTTCTCAACACACAAAAATGATAAATACTCAAGGTATTGAATACTCCAGACATACTAAATTGATCACTACACATTCTATGCATGTAACAAAATAGCATATATATCCTATAAACATGTAAAATATTATGTATCAATTTAAAAATATTGAGGATCCCAAAAGGTAATAAAACTTTGGACTCTGATAGGAAGGAAACTATAAAGCAAATAATAGTTAACCCCACCATTGAGAGACGATAGTAGTAGTTATGATGTGTAGTCGTTTTTATCTTGATCATATTGTTTATGATCCTTGGTGGAACTTCTGTATTTGTTTGGTATAAAGTACCTTTTATTTTTATTATTTTTATTTTTTTTATTATACTTTCAGTTCTAGGGTACATGTGCATCACGTGCAGGTTTGTTACATAGGTATACATGTGCCATGTTGGTTTGCTGCACCCATCAACTTGTCATTTATATTAAGTATTTCTCCTAATGTTATCCCTACCCTAGGCTCCCACCTGCTGACAGACTCTGGTGTGTGATGTTGCCTGCCCTGTGTCTGAGTGTTCTGATTATTCAATTCCCGCCTATGAGTGAGAACATACAGTGTTTGGTTTTCTGTCCTTGTGATAGTTCGCTGAGGATGATCATTTCCAACTTCATCCATGTCCCTGCAAAGGACATGAATTCATCCTTTTTTATGGCTGCATAGTATTCCACAGTGTATAGGTGCCACATTTTCTTAGTTCGGTCTATCATTGATGGGCATTTGGGTTGGTTCCAAGTCTTTGCAATTGTGAATAGTGCCACAATAAACATACGTGTGCATGTGTCTTTATAGTAGCATGATTTATAATCCTTTGGTTATATACCCAGTAATGGGATCGCTGAGTCAAATGGTATTTCTAGTTCTAGATCCTTGAGGAATCGCCACACTGTCTTCCACAATGGTTGAACTAATTTACACTCCCACCAACAGTGTGAAAGCATTCCTATTTCTCCACAACCTCTCCAGCATCTGTTGTTTCCTTACTTTTTAATGATCACTGTTCTAACTGGCGTGAGATTGTATGTCATTGTGGTTTTGATTTGCATTTCTCTGATGACCAGTGATGATGAGCATTTTTTCATGTGTCTGTTGGCTGCATAAATGTCTTCTTTTGAGAAGCGTCTGTTCACATCCTTTGCCCACTTTTTGATGGGGTTGTTTGTTTTTCTCTTGTAAATTTAAGTTCTTTGTGGATTTTGGATATTAGCCCTTTGCCAGATGGGTAGATTGCAAAAATTTTCTCCCATTCTGCAGGTTGCCTGTTCACTCTGATGATGGTTTCTTTTGCTGTGCAGAAGCTCTTTAGTTTAATTAGATCCCATTTGTCAATTTTGACTTTTGTTGCCATTGCTTTTGGTGTTTTAGTCATGAAGTCTTTCCCATGCCTATGTCCTGCCTTTTATATTCTGGGGAAAATTGTGCAGAATTGATGTATCTTATCATATATTTGATATAATTCAACAATGAAACAATTTGGGCCTGAGATATTTTTCTGGGACACTCTAATTGTGAATTTGATTCTCTAATAGTTATAGGAATCTTGAGATTATCTATTTTGTCTTGGGTGAGTCTGGTAAATTGTGGTTTTTGAGGATTTGGTTAATTTCATCAAAATTGTTGAGTTACATCAAATTATTGAGAATATGTTTTATTTTATTTATTTTTTGAGACAGTGTGTCCCTCTACACCCGGGCTGGACTGCAGTGGCATGATCTCGGCTCACTGTAGCCTCAACCTCCTAGGCTCACCTGATCCTCCCATCTCAGCCTCCCAAGTAGCTGGGATTACAGGCATGTGCCACCGTACCCAGCTGACTTTTTGTAGTTTTTTGTAAAGAGTTTCACCATGTTCACTGTTCAGACTGGTCTCGAACTTCTGGGCTCAAGCAATCCTCCCACCTCAGCCTCCCAAATTTCTAGGATTACAAGTGTGAGCCACCATGCCAGCTACTATCCTTTTTAATGTCAGAGGAATCTGTAATATCTTCCACTTTCATTTATCATATTGGTAACTTGCGTTTTCTCTCTTTTCTGTCAGACTTACCAGAGATTTATCAATTTTATTTATCATTCAAAGAACTTGGTCAGCTTATTGGTTTCACTGTTTTTCTCTCTTTCTATTTTCAACTTGATTATTTCCAGCCTTATTTTCTTTCTTTTCCTTTGGGTTTATGTTTTTTCTTCTTTTCTGAGTTTTTTAAATTAGAAGTTTATATTATTGAGTTGAGACTTCTAATGTTAGCATCCATTGCTGTAAGTTTTCTATTAGACACTGCTTTAGCTGCATACAATACATTTTGATATATTTATTTTTTATTTTGTTCAGTTCAAAATATTGTCTAGTTTTTCTTGAGACTTCCTCTTTGACCCATAAGTATTTCAAAGCATTTTGTTTAATTGCTAAGTTGGACATTTTCTGTTATCTTTCTGTATTAACTTAGTTTAATTTCATTATCATCAGAAAACATACTTTGTATTACTTCAAAAATTTTTAATTTATTAAGGTTTGTTTCTAGAGTCATGATATTGTTTATCTTGATGACTGTTTTATGGCACTTGAAAAGACTGTTTAATGAGCTTCTGTTGGGTGGAATGTTCTATAAATGTCAATTAGCTATAGTTGACTTGTGGTATTGTGCAGTTCTTTTGCATTCATTCTGATTTTCTGTCTACTAGTTCTATTAATTACTGAGAAAAGAGGGTTGAATTTTTCAACTGTAATTACAAATGTGTCCTTTTCTCCTGTCAAATGTGTCAGGTTTTACTACATGTATACTGAAGTTCTGTTGCTGGGTGTGTCATATTTAAGATTTTTATATTCTGTTAATGAATTGACTCTTCTATTAATATATAATATTTCTCTTTATTTCTGATATCTGATAATTGCTTTATTCCAAAGTCTACTTTAGTTTGTATTAATATTAATATAGCAAATTTAGCTTTCTTTTGATTTATGTTTGCATGGTAAATTTTTTCTCCATCCTTTTACTTTTAACCTACTTTTATTATTACATTTGAAATGAGTTTCTTCTAGACAATATAGAGTTGGATCGTTCTTATGCATTATGATAGCTCTTGTCTTTTAATTGGTGCATTTACATTATTTACATACGATGTAATTATCAATATGGCAATTTTAGGACTACCATTTATTAGTTTTCTATTGGTTCCCTCCTGTGTTCCTCCCTTTCTTTTTATACTGACTTCTTTTCAAATTATTTAACCTATTTTTAGTATTCAATTTTAATTTATCTATTTTAGTTTTGGCTATATCATGTTTTTAGTGATGGCTCTAGAAATCTCAATATTCATTATTTTTCATAATCTGCTGAGAACCACTATTTTACGAATTCAAATGGAAGGTAGAAACATTACCATAATATTGGCTTTATAACCCTCACACCTTTATGTGATAGTCATATATATTTTATTTCTGTACATTGAAAATATCATCAGATGCTTATAATTTTTACTTTTGGCAGAGTAAAGAACTCAAGAGAATAATAGTCTATTTTATTGAATATAATATTTATTATTGCTGTTGCTCTTTATGCCAAAGCTAACATTCTACCTGGACATTAGCAAGAAGAATAGAGAACTGCATGCACCTCTATTTTTGTTTATCAGATGAGTTTTTTGTAACTGGGCCGTAAACCAGGTCAGAGCTCTAGTTTGCTAAATTTTGAATTGATCAAAGTTTTATAAATATGTCCTTAATACCTCTCTTCCTTCTTTCCTCCATCCTTGCATCTGCATGCATGTGCAGGTACACATACACAACCACCCATATATAACTCAATTTGAACCAATTATATTTTCTGTATAGAATGGGATTATAAAACTTTCTGATATTCCAATTATTTTAAATCTTCATTTGATAAAATTTAATATTTAAATATATATTAAACACATATTGTATGAACATTTCAGTGGCCTATTGAAAAATACGTTGACCAAACTCCAGTCAGCCTGCAAGGAGCTGGTTAACAATATTATCAGGCGAGTCACTTAAACACTCTAAATCTTCCATGCTATGTGCCTTCTCCTAGATCAAGAAGGTCGAAAAAGGATCTGATTTCTGATACGTCATATAAACAGCAATCATTTTCCATGTGTTTTGGTCTCTTAGACTTCTGGGATTCACAATGTCACTTAACTTTAAGTCTGACACCAATATCGAGCTCACTACAAAGAAAGCATCTCTATTTTCCTTCTCTTCTCTTCCTGTATTGGTCTCTATCAGGCTCCTAGAGCCACTCTTACACCGCCATTATCATCCTCATTGTGTTCTTCCTATACATTCTCTTATTCCTTTTCAAGTTCCCTACTTTTCCCCCATGTTGAGTATCCACTTTCTCGGTTACCCAGAAAACCACTAAAATTCAGTGTGTAGGCAGATTTGATTAAAGGCTGCTGCTTTTTTTTTTGTTTTTTTTTTTTTTTTTTTTTAGGGCTTTATGATTTACTATTTACTCTGGAATTATAGCATGGGATTTTTACTCAGACACACTAGAGTTGAAATTCTGTTTGCACTAATTTAGGTGTGACCTTTACAATCTTTATGAGCTGCTTCTTCCTCGTTTGTATAGATAAACATAGTATTTCTCATTGATCTCAGAGAATTGTGATGATACCTTTTATTGGTTAGTTTTATTCAGAGTTACTGGTGCATAAATATACAGCCAAATATAAATTATCTTTATTCTTACCGGTTGTCTGTCTGTACCATTTTTCCTCAAAACTCTGTGAGGAAGGTAAATATGTATTTATTTTTATAATAAAATATGAATTGATACATTTCTCACATTATGAAAACAATATAATTAAAATAAGTTTAGAAGTATCAAAAGGATATAAATCCCAAACCAGTGATAATAACTGGACATTTTGGGGGTTTTTAATTTTTTTCTAGAAAAGATTTAATAAAACATTTGTGATCATGTCATACTAAATGTTGTAATATACTTTTTTTGCATGCTATAGCAAACTTTTATTTACTAATCTTCAGAACTTAAATTGCCTCATTATTTATTAGATTTTATTGTGTACATATACCATGGTTTATTTAGCTATTCTCATGTTTTTAAGAAAAAAATTTAAATATAGATTATCTTCTTGGGCTACATGCTTAGAAGTGTAATTATTGGGTAAAATTGTATCAACGTTAGTCTAACCAAACTTCTTTTCAGGAATTCTGTTTTTTTTAATGGTTGTTATCCGTTTACATTCCCACCAACTGTGCAAAAGTGTGGTTTGAAATCAGTTTGATTATAGGCTTGAGATCAATTTGATGACACAGTCTCCTCTTTGAAACGTGCAAGTACTTTGAGGTGACTGAAGGCCTGTCTAGTTGTTTGCCATCAAGTTGCAATAGTGTCTCTAGATACACCTTTGATTGTGGTCTATGGAAGGGATAGTAGTTTTGGCTGGAGGTGAGTAAGACATCTTGAAGAATGGAGTATCCAGGAGTGGGGTGAGCAGACCTAGCTGGGATGGAAATAATATGAGGGAAGAGGTGGTAAAAGAGGGATAGACAAAGTCTATTTTAAGACTTTCACCTAAGGTTAGTGTTGAACAAGGGAATGGACATGACATAACATTTTCCCCTTTTCCTTCTTAGCCCTTGCTTTTAGTATCCCAAATGCTGTTATCCCTTTGGCTTATACTATTAAAATAATCATTTAAGCATAATTTGTGTCAAATAGGCTTTGAGTGTGAATCTATAAATATTAAATAAGAAAATATATTTCACATAGCAAAAATGCTCTAATTTTTGGAAAGTGGATTTGTAGCTACCAATGTGGCTTATAGGGTAGCTCAATATTCACTCCATTTAGACTGAATTCAGGTGTCCCTATAAGAGCAGACTGTTTTTCTGTTCTGTTCTTTGTACAGTATAGCCAATGGGAAGGCACCACTTTGTTCAAGAGTGCCAAGTCGGGGACTTTACCTTAAACACAAGTATGCATTTCAAACCTTGAACAAACAGCCTTCTTAATAAAATAAGGGACAGAGTTTTCTTTCTTCTATTCTCTAGAAATTCACAAATATCACTTGACAGGTGACAGTTCTTCCCTTACAAAAGGGGCTGTTTGCCTTTTGCTTTGGTGTTTGGGTAAACTGCAGCATGCACTGGCAGAGAATTTATTGCCTAGGGGAAGGTGTTTGCAGTTGCTGTGTTTAATCTGAAAAGAAACCCTTTTCCTTCTGTCTCCTCCCTCTCTTTTTAAGGAGGGAGAGTTGGAAATGATAGCCCCAGGGAAATAGTTCCCTTAACACCTGTCTTTGGTGTAACCTCAGCAATGTTACTTAAGACACTGTGCTCAGTCTGTATGCATTCAGAATGACAAAGTTGAAGGGGGCAGATAAACAGAAAGGGATTTCAGCCAGAAACACAGGAGCTGATTCTGACCTTGCATCCTCTTAAAAACTGATCAGGTGGAAATCCTATCATGCTGGCTTAAAAAGAATCTGATTTGTTTGAAGTAATATTCATGCTATTAGTCACCTGTCCCTTTCCTTTGGCAACATATACATAGATATAGTTTCAATCTGCAAAACACAAAAAATTCTACAATGTTATATTTAGGAACTTTAGACATGCTAATTCTAGTCCAACCTTTAATAGATGAGAAAACTATTAAGATCCAAGTTCATTAGTGATGACTTCTCCAAAATTTCTGATAAGTTTTTTCAAGAAAACCAGGGCTACACCCAACTTTCTGGATTTCTAGACCTGTTTTTCCATCTATTATCGGGGTGGTGTAAAGAGGTCAGGCTCTAGAGATAGATGGCTACCTGTGTTTGAATGTAGCTCAGTTATTCAGTATTTGGGTAACCTTGGGTGAATTACAGAATGTTTCTAAGCCTCAGTTTTTTCATCTGCAAAATGAGGATAAGGATTGATATTGGTGACTTCCTATGGAAGAGCTGTTCTGATAACTGAGATAAGGCATGTTAGCATAACACATTACATGTGGCCAGTACTCAGTGGAAATGGTTGTTGCTGTTACTCTTTAGAATGTGTTAAATTTGGAAACAGTGAATTATTAATCCTAAATAGAGCAATTACTGATGCAGGACAATAAAGAAATCTATATAGATTTGCATTTTTATTTTTCTAAAAACTAAGGTATTATTTGAAGATATACTAGTGTTACTGTAGGTAGCTAGTCAGACATGAGAAGGGCAGGAGAGGGCTCCAACCCCTACCCCCAGCCCTCACCAGCAATTTCAGATGACCATAAGGTGATGGTCAGGCAGTTGTTACACTGTTTCTCTAAAATAATATTAATAATTGGTCATGGTGGCAGCCAGCACCAGGGAAAAGCAGTCTTCCAATAGATAGAAAAAAACCTGAAACTGGTGATCAGCAGCTTCCCAAGAAGACCTCAGGAGTTGGGGGAACGGGCTCAGCATGTGTACTAAGGAGCAAAATGGCAGAGTTTAACTAGTATATAACCTTCTAGGAACATTCAGACTAGTAAAGTAGTAACACCTCAAGCAGTGGTTCTCAATCTTTTTGGCACCAGGAACCAGTTTTGTAGAAGACAACTTTTCATATGAAAGCCAATAATCTTTTGTCTATTCAGGTCTCAGAGAACTCACAGGAAAACTTTTATTTTACTTGCTAATTTTATTTAAGTTATTTGGGTGTCATTCAGTAATGATAACATAACGAAATATTCCCTTTGACAGTCTAATGATTAAGAGCATGGGCTTTGGAGTTGAGCACACCAATATACTTGAGTTTAAATCTTAGCATGATAATGAAGCCAGAGCTGAATGATCTCCTACATAGTTTAATTCTGTGGTTCTCACCGTGTGTTCTCAGGGCCAGCAGCATCAGCATCATCTAAGAACTTGTTAAGAAATGCAAATTATTGGATATCACTCCAGATCTACTGAATCAGAAACTGGAGGGAAAGTGAGAGCGGCAATCTTTCTATAAGCCCTCCAGTTGATTCAGATGTTTGAGAACCAGTGGTACAAATGATTTAGTATATATTTTTATGGGAGGGGACAGAACTCAGGTTTTGGGAAGTGACTAACCTGTCAAGGAAGAGGACAACTCTGTAAAATATTTGAAGACGTTTATTGTGAGCCAAATAGGAGTGGCCATGGCCTTCATATTTCAAGAGGTTTGGAGAACATGTGCCCAAGATTGTTGGTTTTCGGCTTGGTTTTATACATTTTAGGGAGATGTAAGCTATCAATCAATACAAATGAGGTATACGTTAGTATGATCTGGAAAAATGGGACAAATTGAAGCTAAGGGCACACAGGTCATAGGTGGACTCCAAGATTTTCTAATTGGCAACTGTTTATTTTAAAACATGGAATCAATAGAAAGGAGTGTCTGAATTGAGATAAGGAGTTGTGGAGGCCACAGTTCTTATTATGTAGATGAAGTCTCATAGGTGACCACCCTTAGAGACAATAGATGTTGTATTACTCTATTGTCATGCTGCTGATAAAGACATACCCAAAACTGGGCAATTTACAAAAGAAAGAGGTTTATTGGACTTACAGTTCCACATGGCCCAAGAGGCTTCACAGTCATGGCAGAAGGCAAGGAAGAGCAAGTCACAACTTACGTGGAGGGCAGCAGGCAAAGAGAGAGCTTGTGCAGAGAAACTCCCGTTTTAAAAACCATCAGATCTTGAGAGACTCATTCACTATCACAAAAACAGCACGAGAAAGACCTGCCCCTATAATTCAATCATCTAGCACTGGGTCCCTCCCAAAACACAAGGGAATTATGGGAGTTACGAAATGAGATTTGGGTGGGGACCCAGAACCAAACCATTTCATTCCACCCCGGCCCCTCTCAGATCTCATTATCTTCACATTTGAAAACCAGTCATGCCTTCCTAACAGTCCCCCAAAGTCTCAACTCATTTCTGCATTAACTCAGAAGTCCGCAGTCTAAAGTCTCTTCTGAGCCAAGGTCAAGTCCCTTCTGCCTATGAGCCTGTAAAAACAAAAGCAACTTAGTTACTTCCTAGATACAATGGTGGTATAAGTATTGGGTAAATGTAGCCATTCCAAATGGGAAAAATTGGCCAAAACAAAGGGGCTAATGGCCCCAGGTAAGTCCAAAATCCAGTGGGGCAGTCAAATCTTAAAGCTCCAAAATGGTCTCCTTTGACTGCATCTCTCACATCCAGATTATGCTGATGCAAAAGATGGGTTCCCATGGCCTTGAGGAGCTCTGCCCCTGTGGTTTTGCAAGGTATAGCCTCCCTCCCAGCTGCCTTCATGGGCTGGTGTTAAGTGTGGTTTTTCCAGGCACACAGCGCAAGCAGTCAGTGGATCTATCACTCTCGGGTCTGGAGAACACTGGCCCTCTTCTTACAACTCCACTAGGCAGTGCCCCAGTAGGGACTCTATGTGGGGGCTCCCACTCCACATATCCCTTCTGCACTGCCCTAGTAGAGGTTCTCCATGAGGACCCTGCCTTGACAGTAAACTTCTGCCCAGGTATCCAGGCATTTTGATACATGTTGTGAAATCTAGGTGGAGGTTCTCAAACCTCAGTTCTTGACTTCTGTGCACACACAGGCTCAACACCATGTAGAAGCTGCCAAAGCTTGAGGCTTGCACCCTCTGAGGCCATGGTACAAGCTCTACATTTCCCCTTTCAGCCATAGCTAGAATGGCTGGGATGCAGGGTACCAAGTCTCTAGGCTGCACACAGCACAGACACCCTGGGTTTGCCTATGAAAGCACTTTTTCCTCCTAAACCTCCAGGCCTGTGATGGGAGGGTTTGCCGCATAGGTCTCTGACATGCCCTGGAAACATTTTCCCCCTTGTCTTGGTGATTAACATTAGATTCCTTGTTACTTATGCAAATTTATGCAGCCAACTTAAATTTCTCCTCTGAAAATTGGATTTTGTTTTCTGTTGCATTGTCAGGCTGCAAATTTTCCATACTTTTGTGTTGTTTCCTTTTTGATACTGAATGCATTTAACAGCACCCAAGTCACTTCTTAAATGCTTTGCTGGTTAGAAATTTCTTCCACCAGATACCCTAAATTATCTCACTCAAGTTCAAAGTTCTGCAGATCCGTAGGGCAGGGGCAAAATGCCACCAGTATCTTTGCTAAACCATAACAAGAGTCATCTTTGCTCTAATTCCCAACAAGTTCCTCATCTCCACCTGTGACTACCTCAGACTGGACCTTATTGTTCATATCACTATCAGCATTTTTGTCAAAGCCATTCAACAAGTCTCTAGGAAGTTCCAAACTTCCTTACATTATCTTGTCTTCTTCTGAGCCCTCCAAACTGCTCCAACCTCTGCCTGTTACCTAGTTCCAAAGTTGCTTCCACATTTTTGGGTATCCTTTCAGCAATACCATACTTCTGGTACTAATTTACTGTATTAGTCCATTTTTACACTACTGATAAAGACATACCCGAGACTGGAAAATTTAAAAAAGAAAGAGGTTTATTGAACTTCCAGTTCCACATGGCTGGGGAGGCCTCACAATCATAGATGAAGGCAAGGAGGAGCAAGTCACATCTTATGTGGATGGCAGCAGGTAGAGAGAGCTTGTGCAGGGAAACTCTCGTTAGGAGAGACTCATTCACTGTCACGAGAACAGCATGGGAAAGACCTGCTCCCGTGATTTAATTATCTTCCACAGGGTGTCTCCCACAACAGGTGGGAATATGAAAGCTACAAGATGAGATTTGGGTGGGGACACAGAACCAAACCATGGCAGATGGCAAATGTTTCCTATTCAGAAGTTTAAAATACACTACACTCTCAGCTAATTTCTTCAGGATTGGGAGGGCCTGGAAAAGGAAAGATCTAGTTAATGTTAATAGAGATTTTTTACAGATGCAAATTTTCCCACACAAGGACTGCCTGTTAGGGCCATTTCAAAATATGGCAAAGAAACATATTTTGGGGTAAAATATTTTGTTGACTTCTCCATTATTTGATATGTCAGAGTCAGGATGGAAAATAAGTCATGGTGTTTAAGGTTCAGTGAATCCCCTCTGATGGGATTTTACAGTTTGTAGGGCATGACTCCCCAGGTCCCTTAGATAGCTTTTGGGGCCAGAGAGAAAAAAGGTCAGAGTCTAGTCCTCAGGTCCAAAGGTATGCAGCTATAATGACAGAGAAGAAATTTTTAGACCCATCTCTAAGATAGTTATTTCTGACTGTGACTCATTTTAAAACATGTGGAAGGGTCTGCTGGGTTTTATCATTTAAAAAGTTAAAAGGTAAAATGTAATCCTTCAAAATAGTAATTAAATATAGTTATTCAGTGGTTGGCTACATGTGTCTTTATAAGTAAGATGTTGAATGAATTCTCATGAAAATCTCATCCTTGGCAAAAGAACTAAAATGTCAAGCTTGTGTGCTTCGTAGTTCAAGCAGCACTTACTGAGTGTCTGCTAAGTTCAAGACACTCTGCTAGGAGTGCAAAGTTTAAAAGAGCTGAGTCTATCACTGCCTACAACTTAGAGTTGGTGAGGGGACAGATATGAAGTCAATAAACTAGATTATCAATGATCTAAATTATTGTATCTGGGAAAATATTTGCTGCTTAAATATTGAGGAATCAATAGAAAAGACAATAAATGGGCATCCATCATTAAGCCACAGACCAGAGTTCTGTTATTAACAAGGACTGCTTGCCAGGTGTGGTAGCTCATTCCCGTAATCCCAGCACTTTGGGAGGCTGAGGCAGGAGGATTACTTGAGTTTGGGAGTTCAAGATCAGCCAGGGTAACATAGTGAGACCCGTGTCTCTATGAACAAAATTTTAAAAGTATCCAGGCATAGTGGTGCTTGCCTGTATTCCCAGCTACTAAGGAGGCTGAGGTGGGAGTGTTGCTTGAGCCTGGGAAGTCAAGGCTGCAGCAATCCGTGATTGTGCCACTGCACTGTAGCATGAGAGACAGAGCAAGATTCTGTCTCTAAAAAAATAATAATAAAAAAGGAGGGTACTGCTGGGCTATATAACTTTAGAGACAGTATTTATATCATACTCTATATGAATCATACCTTTTGGCATCAGGCAGCTCAGTGGTCCTACATTCAGTTACATTTGATGCTTGCTAAACTTGAGGCAATATGGAGAATGAATTAATAAACAAAAAGCAAATTATGCCCCTAAGGATTTCTTAGTTTGTTATGGACAGGAGACAATACAAACAACTCATGTCAAGGTAGAAATTGCTAAGTGCCAGAGGAAAGGAAAGCTGTAAAGAGCAGAAATTCTGATCATCATTTCTGTTTGAAAGCTCAGGAAATAGCCTGGTCACCTGAGAGAGGTGGGGAGAGGTTATACTAGGGAGAGGAACTATGTCTAAGGTAGTTAGGAAATAGGCTGCCAGCTGAAATGTGTGAAACACTCAGTCGAACATGAAATGGTGATGCTTAGAGCTGAAAAATACTTGACTCATCGAAAGTATTTAAATTAATTTTTAAAAGTTTACTAGACATGCAGAACATATATATGGCTGTCAGTTTGACAACCCTTACTTAAGTGTAAACATGACTTTGACAGAATGTGCAATGGGAGGAGGGTCAACTTGGTTTGATGTGAACCCTACAGCAAGATAAATTATATGGGAATAAAACAGCTGAGGGTCAATTAAAGGGAAATAGGAATACTCTCTAACCTGGTGCTCTTGCTGAGTTGACTGTGGAACTAGAGGATGGGTGGCTGGAGGTGTGAAGGTCCCTGTGCATGCATATGACCTCAAACTCCGCACCCTTGTATGCTCATTGTCAAAAGAGGTGGGTGTCTTGGGATTATGACTAAGTCCCTCTGGCACACTGTTCTTTGCAGATAAGGCCCTATGAATTGTCTACTTTTTCTTTCCCAATATCCATTTAGAATAGACTAAATGCTATTTCTTGGAGTAAGAATAGAGGAAAATAGGAGTCTCTTTAGTTTTCAGTCTAAGGAGGAATGCAGGTTCATATCCCACTACCTGGGAAACAAGAACCATGTTGATGAAATGCCAGAATACAAACAGAAAATAGGGCTGATAAAACCAGTAGCTGGATGGCTTATTTCTGACTGGGAAGATTATAGGAGTCTTCATCAGGTAAAAGGTAAAAATTTAAACACCCACGCACACACACACATGTCACACTCTTAGTATGTGCAGTATAAGCTGTTTACTGGGAGCTATTTTGAAGATGTTCCCTTGGCTCTCTACTTTGTGGACATAGGTCGACTGACTGGGGTGCTCATCAGGAGTGTATTGTCTGCAGTGATGTGAGCTTAATTCTAGTCTCTTTTGTCTACTAAAGTTATTCATTGTGTTTAGGAAAGACATACAATTCACTTGTAGATTTTAAAAAAAAAAAAAAACAGTTCTAACTTCATTGTGTTTACTTATCTTCCTCCCAAGAAGCTGGGAGCTCTTAATGGATATTATTCAAGTCATTTCTCACCACACCCTCTTGAAGAGGTAGAAAGAGTCCAGGTATTTTAAAATCTCATTTTTGTACCTCTGTGGCACAGCGTAATGAATCAGAAAATAAACTAGAAATAAAACCCGTGCTTTGTCCTGGAATTGAGTGCACTTTGTTCCAGTAAATGTTACTACCTGCTTTTCTTAAAATTAGAACTAGATGGCCTTATAAAATGTGGCTTTTAAAAAAGAACTCTCTTTTAGATGTCTGGGTGGGGTATCAGATGACTTTTCTGTAATCAAAGCTTTATTGGAGCATTATGGATTTAGTGATGTTGGCTGCCTTAGATGAAAGGAATCAGCAGAAAACATCTTTGCTATTGAATTAAATAGATGCAGCCAGTTTCCCATTTAACCAAGATATTTGATTCATTTTTTAGCAATAAGCCAGTTTAGGAAAAGACACAACTCGGCTGCTTGATGAGATTTTATGGTTTGATAGAAAACTAAGGGGAATACAGCACAGAAAAAAAATCAGTTTTGTGACTAATGGATACGAGAAACAAATGTATTCCAGTATATTGATTATTTTTTTCCCCTGAGATTCAAGAATTAATCTCCTCGTGTAACATTAAGTTCTTTGGAAGTCCTTTGACATAAAAAGGAAACTTGGGGTTTTCAATGTGGGGCTTTGTAAATATCCTGTCCTCTGCATTTTTAAAGGAACAGCAGTTTGGTGAAGAAGCATTGGCCTAGGAGCCAGGGGCCTTGGCTTCTGTTCTTCAAACTGCTGCCACTAATCCTTTTCCGTTCATGAACAAATAACTCCCCCTCTGGGCTTAGTTTCCTTATGGGTAAAAGCATGGAGTTGGACTAGGTGAATACTTAGTTTTCTTATACTCCATAATGGATAAATCTCCATGCCCTTGCTTCTGAATTCCATCTTGCTAGGATTCCTCTTGTGTCTCCATGTGGCTATGGTGGGCACCCAGCACATCTCAACAGGTTTTAAAGAAACATTGGTGGACAGGTGCAATGGTGAATGCCTGTAGTCCCAGCTACTTGGGAGGCTGAGTAGAGGGGATCACTTGAATCCAGGAATTTGAGACTGCAGTGTGTATGGAGCCACTGTACTCTAGCCTGGTCAACATAGCAAGACCTCATCTAAAAAAATAATAATTAGTGAAAGCATATATAAACAAATGTAATCTGTATGAAATATTGTAAAACAACCTTTCTTCTAAATAATAGCTGTAGCGTGGAATCTAAAGAGTTTGATGATGTCTCTTCTTTCTTTCTGGTTTTGGATCGGGGGTGAGTATTGCAAAAACCCAAACACAAAAGCTACATTTATATATCCGGGAAAATAAATACTTCCTAATCAGTTGTTTTTTCTTGTGGAGGTGGGGGTGGGTGGTAAGATATTACACTAATAAAGACAGTCATAAATGTGAATACTGTCTGGAGTTGGTGAAAGGAGAAGTTCCTAACTCTTTCTGTTACTCTCCTGTTCCCTCCTCTAATATGCTGCCTCTGCTTCCTCCCAAGCCCTGCAGGCAGCGTTCTTTCCAAACAACTACTTGCCTAACCAGTTCATTGGAATGTCTTTCTCCAGACTGTCTCCTCATTCAGATTTCTTCTGAAAATTACCCTCGCTAAAAACATAAATCATGTTTAAAAAAATACAGTGGTAAATATTGCACATAAAATCTTTTCTGTGGTTTAAAAACATGCACAAACCTACCTACCACTTTGAAACAGCAACAAGAACGAAAACAGAAACAATTAGGACAGCAGTTGCTTTTCTCCTTTTAAAGAAAATACCTTTCTTGGTTGCAATTGTTCTTTGAGGTGACGGGGATTAAACTCTTTTGATGAAATCTTTCCTCCTTATTGCACATCTCCTTCTATCCCTCATCCTGCAGCCCGGGAGTGATTTTAGGACAATGTTAAGTATATATTTTCTTTGCTGGCATTTTAAACAAGTTATAAAATGTGGAACAAAGTATAAAAATCACATATTTCCACAAATCTTGCCGTATAACAAATCTTTGCCCCTAACAAATCTTGCTTTCGTAGAAACAAAAAGTTCTTAGTCTATGGTGAAAAATGTAATAGTAGGAGAGTATATACTTCAAAATTTATCTTTATTATTTAATAGCATCTTAGGCAATAACAGATGTCAGTGGAATCTTCTCCTTTTTTATTTTATTTGAACCAGTTTCTCATCCAGTAGTTCTACAGGAAAAAAGAAAAAACGTGAACAGTAATGACTTACATAACATTTTCTTCTTCTGGTTGTGTATAGTTACTATTAACTATATAGGGATAGTTTGTGATTTGAATTCAGTGAAGGGAAAAAAAAACCAGTAAGCATTGTGCCAGTCTCTCAGTTTGTGCAGTGGAATCAGGATGCTTTTCAAAGTGTTATAAAAATTTAATTTCTTGCTTTCTCTGGTTAAAATCTGAATGGCCAAGAATGGAATAGTCATTTTCTTTGCTAGTTTTATATTTGAAGACATCCCCAGAATTTGAATCAATTTGAAGTTTGATTTTCATTTCTAACTCCTCTGGAACAATATGATGAAACAGTCATACTCATCAGGAAGTTCAGCTAAGCAGGAGCTCATGGTTGGAAAACTGGGAGTCTCAACTTTTACCATATAGAGGCTAGGATACTAAATTGTTTGGTAGGCAAAGGAAATAAGTCATCATCTTATGGCTTAATTACAGGAGGAAAGAATGTTCAGACTCAAATATCTCAATAAATAGACGTTTGTACAGAGACAAAGGCGCTACCTTAGAAGTTTTGGACCCGAGACTGTGGTCATGAATTCTATACCATTCAGTTATGTGGCCTGACACGTGTCACTAGCCCTCTCTAGTGTCAGTTTCGTCACTTACAATAATCTAAATAATTGATATTTAATCCAGTTTTTTAGAATGATAATATATATGTGAAATCACATACAGTATGCCAGCACAGCACATAAAACAAATTAAGTCATATTTTATTATTAGAGATTTATTTTAAGAACTAAGTGCTTCGGGCTCTGTGTTCAAACATGCTGCGTGTATGGATCACTAACCATCTCTAGGTTTTAGGGGCTTTGTTGTTGTTATTGCTGTTGTTTTGCAAAACAGGATTAATATGATTATTGTGAAAACTAAGTGAGATAGTAAATACAAAGAGCTTATCACAATAGCCTTGGTTCAATAAATGTGGGCTTTTCTTTAATATTTACTTTTTTTAGGTCACTAATTGAACACAAGGGGCTGTTCTAAATAAACGCAATTTAAGGGGTGATTTTGTGTACACGTGACAATGTTTTACCAGCATCAACATCCAGTTCCTCTTATTTTGGTAGCAGTGTTATTCTCATAATTATGTAATTCTTTTAAAATATCTTGAATCACAAACGTAGGTAGTTGCATATTACTTTTTAAAACTGTTTTTGCAACCTCTAATCATTAGTCAAACTGCTCTAAAATCCTGAAAGACAAATAGTAAAAAATTATTTTAAAGTCAACACACTATTATTAAACAATTGCTTTTTTCCTTATTATAAACACTTTTGACCAAAAATTCCAAAACTTATGCCCTGCAATGGTCTATGATGCAGTATCACCTACTGTGCATTAAGGATTGACTTGCCATTTTATAGTTGACTTAATATTGAGTTGTTATAAGAGAATGTACTGAAAACTTATTTGACAATGGCAGATGGGTGCCATAGTGAGACTTCATGTACAGATTAAATGAATGTAATAGATACGGCATGGAGCTGAACAACAGCAGAAAAGCACAGAGTTATGACTTCCTAGCAAATGACATTTACAAGAAGTATAGGTATGTTCACAGAGATGGCCAGAGAAGATTCAATCTAAGGTCAGAACAAAAGCAAATGAATCTGGCTGCAGAAGAACTCTTTGAAGCTCACATCTAAAACTAACTATTTGTGTAACATCAGGCAAGTTATTTCATCTCCCTGTTTCATTCCCTCATTTGTAAATTGTGGATTATAGTAGTACCTTCCTCATAGGCTAATGTGAGAAAACAAACCATGTATATAAAGTGTTCAGAATCATGTCTGGACTTAAAAAGTGTTTAACAAATGGTCACTGTTGTCATTCTCTGACTCTGTTTATGCATATATATATTTTTTTCAATGTTTACTATTGCATTAAAGGCACTATAAATTCTATCATCTTCCAATACCTTGATTCCATGTAAGGTTCAAGTTGAATAATAGAGTAGAACTTCATTCTGGGTAAAAATGAAAGTACAATTTTATTTCATTAAATGTTATTTCTAGTCAGTTCCTTTGAGAATATTGGACAGTAAAACACTATTATAGATGTTCCTATTTATGTGTATACGTTTGTGGTGATTTCATTCTGACAAGTCAGGTCTACCATGAGTTTGGATTAGAAATTGTGTGTCCAGTGGATGTAAGAACTATGTTTGATCTTTTCTTAGTATTCTTCTACTTCTTTGGTTTTCCTTTCAAAATAATAATCAATTAGAATTCATCCAATTAATAAAGTTAATATGGTCTATGAGTAAAAATATGATAATAAATATACCCAATAAATGGTTCATGTACCATATAGGAGGTATCAAAAGAAATAAAACTTTTTCAATGATTATACCCATTTAGACATTTAAAAATGTTTCCAAGTAGCGATTTTAGGCAATTATGTTGCTGGACTTCCTCCTTGTCACTGACCTTCAATGACAGATTCTTCAGAGGTTAAAACTGTCCCTATTTTAATGCTAATTTGTTTTCTGAATTAAAATTATCTTATCCAATTTGATCACTCATGTTACACTCTAAATTTGGCTGAATACATTTTTTAAAAAGATGAAAATTTGTTACCGATGATTATATTCCAATAATAAATCACAGACTAGTTCATAACTTACAACAGATTGTTTACCAGGGTTACAACTTCATGAAATCAGAAATTATATCTTTTTTGTGTGTGTGTTAAACATATTACAAAGCCTGGCACCTGTTCATTTTTTAGCAAATGTTTGTTGAATGGTTTGAGGGAGTAGTAGCCTCATCTCTTGAACTAACTTGTTAGCACCTTTAGAAAAATGGTACAATCTGAATCTTCTAAATGCTGCATATTGCCTTGATGTAAGTTTTGAAAACCAGACACAATCCTTATCACTGGGACACCATCCTTGTTAGAATTCTTTATCATTCCTATGTTATCTGTTGTTTTCTATTTATTTGGAATGTGTAAATATTAAAATTATTTTGGGCCTGGTGTGGTGGCTCATGCCTATAATCCCAGCACTTTGGGAGGTCAAGGCAGGCAGTTTACTTGAGGTCAGGAGTTTGAGACCAGTCTGGCCAACATGGTGAAACCCCGTCTCTACCAAAAATACAGAAATTAGCTGGGCATGTTGGCACATGCCTGTAATCCCATCTACTCGGAGGGGCTGAGGCAGGAAAATTGCTGGAGCCCGGGAGACAGAGGTTGCAGTAAGTCAAGATTGTTCCACTGCATTCCAGCCTGGCCAACAGAGCAAGACTCTGTCTCAAAAAAAAAAAAATTATTTTGGCATCTATTAAGAAATTTGCAGCAAAGTTAAGCAACAACAGTTTATGCCTTTGGGGAATTATTCAATAGTATTATGCCTAGAAGGCTGTCCCTTTTTCATTTTGAAGAATGTTTTTCTCTGAGTTTATGCAAATTTGAGGAGGTTAATCCAAGTCATCTCTACAGATTGTTAGGTAAGATGTAATGTTTGATACTGCAAATTTTCTCTGGAAATTTATCAGTCACTTCCGCTGTATAAATCATGTAATATATCAGAGGTTTTTGTTTGGATGAACTAAAGCTAACTGCAGTAAAGATTCGAAGAATGATATCTATTCATCAAAAACAAACAAATAAATATGTTTGAGTAATGCTCTACAGTTTAAAAAGTTATTTCACATCTTTTATTACCATTGCTCCTCACAACAACAGGCAATGTATATCTACCACCATTCTAAGTGCATTATCTCGTTGGATTTTTGGCTTAATTAAATGTTATGAAAAGCCACTTAACTTCATTAGTGAACAGGTTAGTATGTATGACTAATTAAAAGGTGCCCATAATATTTTATGCTAACATTAAACAAGTACAAATGTGGCTATTGTTTGGGAGCTGCAAGTTGAATGGGATCTCAAAGATATGTTTTATTGTTGTTTCATGTTATTCTACCTATAGGTGACATTTATGATAAAGCTGAGACAAATATATATACACATATATACATGTTTATATATGTATATATATTTATACAAATATATGTATTATACAAATATATATGTATATACATTTATACAAATATATATACATATACATTTATACAACTATATATACATATATACATACAAATATATGTGTGTATATATTGATACAAATATATATACATATTTATGTATGTATTTTTATATATACGTATATATATACACGTGTATATATGGAGGATGAAAGCACTGATCAGCTGATTGGCCTTGAAGATACCCTCACTTTCTTTAATTTTCATGATTGCCTTCCTGTTAATGTCACAGACTCTTTTTTAGCCCTCCTGAGTTGAATATTGGGCACACGTGACAGTATATGTGCAACTCGTGTTTGAATAAAGGTTTGTTTGGTTGATTGCCTCGTTATCTGAGAGTGAGATCTTGGCTCTCATTTGGCTAAAGCAGTAAATGTCTGGGCAGTGTCTGCTAATCAGTAGGTCAGTTCACATCCACATTCAGCAAATTCGTTGATTGATTCATCTATTCTTAAAATATGTTGAAAATTTCCTACGCACACGACCCTGTTTAATATTTGTATGATAATCTAATGACTTTAGTGTAGATATCATTCTCAATAAGATTTGATGGCATATCGGAAACTGCTGAGCATGGCAGAGTGATAAATTGTGCTTTTGTTTACATGACTAATTGTAAGGGTTTGGAAACACTCCTTTGATGTACTAAGAGCAGCTAATGAAGACAGTTAAATAAACAAACCATTATGATGAATCTAGGAGTTCATATAGACATTCTGCTAATTTGCTTCTTGTCCCGGGCCCAAAGTTTTATGTATGTCTTCCCAAGCATAACAACTATTTTACATTTAATGGAGAGCTAGTTTGTTTTCCTTCATAACTTAATGCTCTATTCACTCACTTAGAATGTCACTGCTCAAACTGGCTTTAGAGTTTAGCTACTAGCTAGCTAATGCTTTTACCAATAAGGAAACTGATGCTCCTAGAAGTGAAGTGATAAGCCTTAGATCACATTGCTAATTGGTGAAGGAGCCAGTCTAGAATCCAGGTCTCCTAATTGTTTCCGCTATACTATGATGCTTCCTTTAAAATACAGGCTAGATGCCTGTATAAAATCTCTTGAAACTAGCTCTATATTTTACCAATCAGTACACACCAACTTGAGACTAGCAAACTTTTTTGGTATGTTCCATAGTTGCTCTCACACTGTCATTTTGCCTAACAGCAGCTCATATCTACTAGGAGAAAGTATCAAGGCTTTTCCTGTGATGCGTTTCGTGGTTACTCATTGCTGTTTAGTGCCTAGACTGCATCATGTTTAATGGAAAAGTAGACTTAATTTCTGTCTCATTTTCAAGAAATGTGCTGTAAGAGCATGCCAACCCCAACCCCTTGATAATCTTGTCTAACAGCGTTGGTGGTGTAATGAATTAGTCTTGCACGAGTCTGCTGCTTCCAGAGGACTAAGCAGGGGATCAAATCCTCCCTTTGTAGTGAGGCAAGCTGCCAGAGAAGTGATTGATATTGCAGACTTCAAGGAAGAAATAAGCAGATAAGTGGGGTAATAAGTAGATAATATACTACTTTCCACTTAGTGTCTTTTATCTGAGCATCTGAAGGCAGGTGTATACTTAAACATCAAGGCCCCTTAGTGTAAGGAGAAAACGGGGTCTTTCCTTTTATTCTGTGGTCCTCCATAATCAATAAATCAGTGAAAATGTTTCCAAAGAAAGATCAGCGGTAAAGATTTGGTTTTGCCCTTTCTTTGTGAAGCTAAGGCACCAGGATATGAAGCAATCGCTCTAAAAGTTATCTTGATCTTGATGCAATGTTTTGTATGCACTTTCTCCTACAATGTTTGGATCTGAAAAAAGAAACTTCTACTGTACCAAGTGAGGCATTTACTGTCTTTTTAATCCCTTCTGATTGTGTCAGACTCATTCCCTCTGAGTAATTCTCATTCTTGCATTTATTTTACTCCTCAAAAATTTCCCTTGTAAATCTTATTTTAGGTCAAAGTCCTTAGACAGTAAATCTTTCAGACAGCTTCAGGCCATTATGGCTCCAAGAAACCATTGTGAAGTGAAGTTCTGTTTAATAAGGTTGATGGACCCTGTTAGAGATCTCTCTGAGCATGCCTTCATTAATTTTGTACACATCTTGTTAATTCACACAAAGAGAGTAAGTTGCCAAGCCAAAATTGTTTCCTTTTAGCAGACCATGACTCAAAATTCAGAAGCTGATTCCTAGGAGAGTTAAAGAACAATACTGGCTGCCACATTGTTTTTTTAGGTAACTTTGCTCTTTAACAGAGACTAGAATAATTTTATAGTCATTAAATCACCAAATATAAATACCCAGTGACCTTACAAATATTGTTTAATCATCCTCTCCATCAATGGCTTTTTTTTTCCTAATTTATGTCATGCGAGAGTATTTGTTAAATCATAGAAAACTTTGAGATCATAAAAGTCATCAGATCTAACCACCCATTCTGTCTGGGCTTTAACTCTATCATTATAATATGCAAAGGACTGGCTTATAATTCCCTTAGGAAGTAAGAAAACACATATCCATGTATTCTGTCCTTTGAAGATCAGAAAATATCGCTGAATATGGAAAAAAAAAACACCAAGTTCTTGGCTTCATATTTATAGTTTGTCTAAAGAAAAAATTTGCTTTCTTCAAACAAACTGCATTTCCTTTAGGACACAAATTTTATACTTGGAAGAAGAGTTTAAAAGAACTATGTGTAGCACCTTTGCAACCATCTTTCCTTGTGATCAAATACTTTTGTGAGCCGATAAGTCTCAAGTTGAGATAATTAAAGATAAAATGTGACAGGAATTGTATGTGCATCTGTGTTTGAAGGGAGCCTTGCAGTAAGTAGAACATAAAGATATATGCATTGCTGTTTTGGTAATCTCCATATAGTATTGATTATAATCTCATGTTTTTCCCACTTTATAAACATTTCATCTCATTTGACAACCCTCACAGTTACCTGTGAGATGATGTAGGTGTTGTTATCCCTATTCAATAACTGTAAAAGCAGTTTCCAATTTTCCCCAAGGCTGCCAACCTAGAAAGTATCAGAACCCAGACCTTTTGACTGCAGCCAAGTATGGGAAGTGCTTTCAAATAGCGCATCAGATACAGCAAATCATCTGTTACTATGAAGTGCTATACAAAATGTTAGAACTGTTATCGAATATATTCTCAAGACTTAGGTCCGCAGTTGGCCATTGAGGTACAAATCTTTTCCTATAGAAAGGAAATTGACAGCCAGTCGCAGTGACTCACACCTGTAATTCCAGCACTTTCGGAGGCCGAGGAGGGTAGATCACAAGGTCAGGAGTTCAAGACCAGCAGCCTGGCCAACATAGTGAAACCTCATCTCTACTAAAACTACAACAAATTAGCCAGGCATGGTGGCAGGCAGGTGCCTGTAGTCCCAGCTACTTGGGAGGCGGAGGCAGGAGAATCGCTTGAACCTAGGAGGCAGAGGTTGTGGTGGACCGATATCGTGCCACTGCACTCCAGCCTGGGCAACAAGAGTGAAACTCTGTCTCAAAAAAAAAAAGAAATTGAAAAAAGTCATATAAAAAAGTCATTTGCTGTTATTGAGTGTTATTGAGTCCACTGTGTTAAGTTTTTTACAACTTCAAACTCATTCTCCCTCAAGTCAGTCTTATTTTCTTTTCCTCACCCCAAACCCAGAGGATTCTGCCTTCTTGCTGGGTTCTAGGTTTTACCTTTTCAGTATAAGATGAAAACCACCTTCCACACAGCTTCCTAGATCGTAACATGTCATGTTCTCTCTCTCCTTGTTTTGACTTAGTTTTGTCTTTCTATTTGATTGGGGGTACTCTTTGGATCAAGTTTTTTGTAAAGTACCTTCCGATATACTTGAGCAGCTATTATACTTTTCTGAATATCATAAGCATCTTGTCCTCATTTCTTTTTAGTGATATCTAACCTTCTATCTCTCTTTAATTCACACATTTTTAAATATCTTCTTTAAGCCCCAAATATAGAAGTGAAAACTTTTCACAGAGAGAAGGAGAGGTTACCTTTTACTACTACCTTAGTATGTTTATTGGAAACCTATAATAGTCACCAACACTAACTGAATTTAAAGCAGAAATTGAGGCAGCCCAATGGGATGACTGAGACAAAGTTTTGGTACACTTGAAATATAAGCCTTGGGCCATAAACAAAAATATATGTAGTTCTCATTGTTAAATGTAATGAGTAATGTAATTATTTCAAATATAGGATGCAATCCTAAGAATGAGGAGAGAAGGAGAGCCACTTGACATTTACAAAATAGTTGCAAATTTGGGAGTCTGAGGCAGAAGGGCTGCTTAGCCCAGGAGTTTCAGACTAGCTTGGGCAACATAGCAAGACCCTGTATTTAACAAAATATAAAAAATAGTTGCAAAGCATTGGGACACTTATTTTCAATCTTTGGATTTCATGTTGTCTTTCTCCAAATGAAAATGTGTGGTTATATGATTTCTAAAGTCTCTTGATGTAATATTCTTTAGTTTTATTTTTATCATTGCTTACAATTACTGCCCATATTATTACAATAAGCCTGACATTCATTTTTATCCTTTATCTTTGAAACACCATGTTTCGCTCCGGAGACAGAGACAGAGCCCTTCCTCCTTTCTCTTCTTGTCTTGCTGAGGCCTAAGAAGAGAAAGGGGCACTATTGTTAAGGTGAATACATGTAGGGTCTTAGGAAATAATGAAGAAAGGATTTAGGAGTGGATGCTTAACTGATTGCTTTCTATTAAAGGCTCACAATCCTATAGAAGAGTAGCAATGAAGAAATAGATCTTTATATGTGAATTCCTAAATTTATCCTGAAAACAAAAGCCAGCCCCTGCTAGGTTAGAGTCCTCCAACGCTAGGGATCTGTTAGGAGCACTGGTTTTGCCTTACAGACCTAGATGTAAATGTTAGTCTCAGATGGGCAGAGAGTTGAACTCTCTAATTAGCCCTGCAGGTCAGTCTTGAAAGAAATGAGAGTGTAGCATCCAGTAATTTAAAAAGGCATCCTGTGCAATTGTTTACTGAGGGTCAGAGGGTAAATGCTGTTGTGACAGTTGGGTGGACTTGGCACACTTCTCTACACAGGATAAGAGCGAGAAGAGAGGTTGATGTTGATCTTTGGTGATAGCAATAGCAGAAGACAGTTTCCCAAATTCTAGGGTCTTTTAAATATCCTTTCAATTCACATGAAAGGCTTCCATTTGTAATCCAAGGAATTGAAATATCAAGTCATAGGAAATAAGAGGTGATCTAGCTCATAACTTTATCTTCAGGGAAGATAAGTCACAAACCTTTCTGGAAGCTTCAAGCTGAAGTATATTTCTCATATTTACTTCAAGTATGAGAAGGATACAGATAATTCAAGTCCACCACAGTCTTATTTCAACATGTCTTTCCTACTCTGTCTTCCATCTCCTGTCATTCCAGGCTCACCTAACTCACCCTGTTATTTTTTTATTTTTATTTCATTTTATTTTGAGACAGAGTCTTGCTCTGTCACCTAGATTGGAGGGCAATGGTAGGATCTCGGCTCACTTCAATCTCTGCCTCCTGGGTTCAAGCGATTTTCCTGCCTCAGCCTCCTGAGTAGCTGGGATTATAGGCACCTGCCACCATGCTCAGCTAATTTTTGTATTTTTAGTGGAGATGGGATTTCACCATGTTGGTCAGGCTGGTCTCAAACTCCTGACCTCAGGTGATTCACCCGCCTCTGTCTCCCAAAATGCTGGGATTACAGGTGTGAGCCACCATGCCTGGCCTCACCCTGTTATTCTGAATGCATAATTTCATGTCTCTGTCTTTTGTCCTATGCTGTTTCTTAATTAGATTCCTAAATGTCTATTTCCTCTTCCTCTTCTATTTCCTTTTTACCTTATGGATTCAACTCCTTATCTCTTCATGAAGAATTAATCACTCCTTTCTCTCTGTTCCCATAGAACTATGTCTGTAACTTTACACTTACTTAGCATTCATTTTAGTTACTATTTCACATGCACTTCACCCGACTTTGTAAACATATTAGATTGTTTTGTTTTGTTTTGTTTTGTTTTTTTTAAGTATATGTCTCCTATACTAGATGAGGAAGTCTTTGGATAGATGCTGAGTCGTCGTCTTCGTCGTCGTCGTCTTCTTTTTTGTTTTTTTTTCTTTGAGTCAGAGTCTTACTCTGTCATCCAGGCTGGAGTACAGTGGCTGAATCTCGGCTCACTGCAACCTCTGCTTTCCGGGTTCAAGTGATTCTGGTGCCTCAGCCGCCTGAGTAGCTGGGATTACAGGCATGCGCCATTACATCTGTCTAATTTCCATATTTCCAGTAGAAGTGGGGTTTCACCATGTTGCCCATGACTGGTCTCGAACTCCTGTCCTCAAGTGATCTACCTGCCTTGGCCTCCCAAAGTGCTGGGATTACAGGCATGAGCCACTGTGCCCAGCCGAGTCTTATTCTTCTTTAGGTCTTATTGCAGGATAATGTACAATAAAATATTCAGTTAATGTTTGAAAGGAAATGTGCTTGTCTACATGTGTATGTGGGAGAAATAAAATGGTCTCTAACTGATGGCCTCTAACACCCCTTCTAGTATTAACATACACTGAATGGATCTATGGTTTGATGTATCAATAAAATAAAATCAACTAATTTTTAATCAGTTATTATTTACTTTCGCCTTCACCTTTTTTGTCTAGATTCCCTGGAAGAGGATGCAAAACTCAAATTTGACAATCTTTTCTATTACGTGAACCAGTAAACATTTGTGATCTTTTCCATTCTAGAGTCATAATGGAATCGAAAGTAGAGCTTGTCTGATGGGTGAGGATTGTACATGGGTTTTAGTTTGCTTAAATAGTCTTCTAGTTAATGATCATGACCAAGAACTTATTATTGTTGCTAAACAGGAATTGTAAGAATGTGGATATTTTGAGGAACGAGTTAGGATAAAAGAAGCTGAATATATGTTTTAAAGAGATGCTTAGACTGAAACATCAGTTCCCTTTTTTGTCTATAATCTTATAGATCTGGTCACACCACTTACATTGTTATCAACTCGGCCCTTTAACTTTGTAGCTTAAATCCCTTACCCCATAGAGAAACTATCTGCATCACAAAACCTCATAAATCGAAGAAATACTTAAAGTAGAGAATATAAGTAAATGAGATGGGTGTAATATTACCATTTCATTCACTTAGCAACGGAGTTACAAATAATTCCTTAGCTTTATTTTTTTATTTTGCTGAAGCCAGCTTTTCCATAGCTTGTGTGTGTGTGGTTGTGTGGATGTGTCTTTATGTTACTTATAATGAAGTCTGACTTTGCTATGCATTTCTTTTTGTGATTTAAATGCAACACTCATACTGAATTCCATTTGACGAAAAGATTTCATCATTATTACGAGGCTATAGTCTTTAGTTTCCCTTTACTTTTAAGCAACATATATATTAACCCTAAAGTAAATTGCAATCTTTGCTGGAAATTACCTATATTTTTAAAATGCATCACTCCTCTTGAGTCTTTTTTAATCTCTTTGTGACATGATTACGGAATTGTCTAGTTCATGATCAATGCAGATAATGTTTTCTTACAAAATCAAACCAGCAACCTCCATAGGCCAGAAGATCTGGCTTAACCACCCGGGTCACAGAGTCACACCTACTTGGTTGCACCACTTTTTAATCGACTTGTGAATCCGGCTTGGGAAAGTGGAGTTAAGTCAGTTCATTGTGTCTGTAACAGTAGGAAGCTCAGAATACCAACATGTAGGGAAAAAAGTTGCAAAGAAAATTCACGGGAGCCATTTGTGTCCACGGGACCTCTCAATTTCCCTTGCAGAGCATGCAAATAAAAAAGGTGATTTGCTCTGATACAGAATTCCTGCACAATGTTCAGGCATGCGTGCAAGACAGTAATCTCTTCTGTGACAGAATAACCTGTGTCGCACAGGGAAGCATGAAATTTGGAGCCAGCAAACCCGAGTTCCAAGCTCCAGCCTTAAGTATAGTTTAGCGTATGAACTTGAGTATGACATTTAACCCCTCTAGAGCCTCATTTCCTTATCTGAGAATGGAGGACAGTAAGACTCTGCCAACTTCACAAACTTATTACATGGATCAAACCAGAACAAACGTCTCCCAAGCAGAATGTGAGTGCTTACTCTGCATACTTTCCAAGCTGCAGGAAATATAGAACTACATTGGGCATTGCCCTTGCTCTCAAGCTTCTATTTCAGTGTGGGATTCATGAAAACATAAGTAAAAGGCAGTAAGATCAGATCAACAATAATATAGGTATCCCAAGAATTAGTAAAATGTTAATGGAGAGAGCAACTGACTGCCTAGAAAAGACAAGAAATTACAAAAAAGGCAAGAAGACAGATCCTAGCAAGCACAAGCTAAGTACATAGAAGACACTCAACCAGTGTGGAGTAAAATGGAAGTAGCAGTTATGTGGGTGTTAAAGAATGTATTTGAGTTTGCCTGTTAGAGATAATAGAGGAACCAGGGTCTACAGAGCTGCCGAACTGTGAAATATAAGAGATGTATGCTTTGTAAGCTGCAATGCAGGATACATATCCTTAAGCTCTTATTACCCAGCCCCAAATCACTGCACCCTTCTTTGCCCACTAACAAGACTTTTTCAAAAGAAGTACTCAAGTTAGATCATCCTAGACAGAAATATAGAATACTTTAAAGCTAGAACTGATCATTACGCTCTTATCAAAATATTTTCTTGCACTCTTGAAGTTGGATTTGGTTTTTCATTTTGGAAAACAATTTCCTCCATACCTTACTTATAGGCCCCTATTTCCTAATTCTATGTACACTTAACTCTCTTCTGTACTCAGGGTCACTGGGACAAAAATGACACAAGGAAGGCACTTATTTTTATGTCTTTATTATTGTTTTGGACTAAGATCTTCTACACCCCACACTTAGAGTGAGTGGAAATTGTTGCCAGAGACAGGTGCTTTTTCTCCCATGGCCTGCTGTCACAGGAGGAAGATGACACCAGCCTGGTGACATTTGTGCCTGGGAGAGCTGCCAGTCCACACTGCTTCCCCAGTGTTAAGAAACACTATGGTTTGTCATACCTAAATTACTTCCACCTCTCTGCTGGCGGTGGCAGTGATGTCAGTTATCCTGGGTCCAGTTAAGGTTTCAGTCTTTCTGTTTTCCTGACCATGTTGACTCTCTTCTTCTTCTTAAAATGCAATTTTTCTTGTTTTGTGTTTATGTTAAGGGCTATTTTCTGCCAAACAGACATTATCAAAGCAGTTGCATAGTGAGGGACTGGCGTCCTTCAGAAATGTAGAGAAAATCTGAGGCTGTCAGGCCCAGAAAGAACTTTAGAAATCCCACAGGATTTGGCCAAGTCTTTGTAGTACTTGCAAGGGGCTGAGAAACAGACAGACTAGATAGCTATGTCAAGGCCTGATAGCAAGTCACAGCATGAAACAAGTGGACCTTTAAAAACTATAGATAGCTACAGATACCACATTTACATCCACCATTTCTGTATACTTAGGATTTAAGGGTAATGTAATCCTGAACAGTGTAGCAGAGAGGATTAGTGAAAACTGGGTTCTCAGAGTGGCTTACCCACCCTCGTGGTTTATGATGCAAAGGTGGTGTGCATACTGGATGGGAGATTCACAGGTGGGATTATCCATGGGTTCCTGATGTCACAAACCTGTGACTTCTCCTATTTTCTAAAACAACTGTGGCTACTAGCGGACACATATGCTGTAACTAAAGGTGCAGACCGGCAGCAGTTAAAACCAGAGACAGACGCTAGAACGCTCTAAGAGCAAAATACAGTCCCCGCCCCACTTGGAGTTCATCTAGGATTCCACAGTAAATACACCTCCTTTCTATTTTGCCTAGGGATTTTTCTTTTTTTTCCTGGAAAGGGTGGAGAAGATTTACGTAAGAAAGCTGAGTTGCCTCAAAATACAGCCTCCAGAAAGAATGAGGCATCTCCTGCCCAACCTATTATTCCTGCTGAGGAGAGAGAAATTGAGGAACTAAAAGTGAAGCCTAAAATTGCCAGGGCTGAAATCTTGGTAGAAATCAACTGATCTATAAAATTAGCTGCCTCACTGGCCCTTTAGGGTGGAAATACCACGAGGAACAGACGTCTGATGTAAAGTTGAGAGGAAAGTTGTCTTGTCTTCGTCAGTAGTAAATCAAATCTAGGTTGAATAGACAAATGCCATCTCCAAGGAGAGTAGGATCACAATTATATAGGATGCCGAATATCTAATAACACTAAATCCAATTAACAGCTTGAAAACCTGAAGCATGGGCAGGGGAAGTGTCTTGCTTCAAGTAATGTAATGAATTTACTGGCAGATGCAGAACTTAACCCAAAATTCATGACTCTTAGAACAGTGCCCTTTTGGCCAGGCACGGTGGCTCAAGCCTGTAATCCCAGCACTTTGGGAGGCCGAGACGGGCGGATCACGAGGTCAGGAGATCGAGACCATCCTGGCTAACCCGGTGAAACCCCGTCTCTACTAAAAATACAAAAAACTAGCTGGGCGTGGTGGCGGGCACCTATAGTCCCAGCTACTCGGGAGGCTGAGGCAGGAGAATGGCCTGAACCCAGGAGACAGAGCTTGCAGCGAGCTGAGATCTGGCCACTGCACTCCAGCCTGGGTGACAGAGCAAGACTCCGTCTCAAAATAAATAAATAAATAAATTGAAAAAAATAAAATAAAATAAAAAGAACAGTGCCCTTTCATGCATGATCCTGAATGCAAGAGGGGTTTTGTTTTTATGGTTTCAAGGTAGAATGAATTATAGAAATCTGGGCTTGTATTATAATATATCCCAGTGTGGAATCAGAAGGAAAAGTGATGTGTTATGCAATGAACTTGAGTGAATACTTATTCATTATCCATTCAGAAAAGAGACAAACTCAAAATCAAATAGGTGAAACCCAAAGCCCAGGTTTCCTGATGTTGATTCCAGAGTTCTTTCCACTGTTCCTTGCTGGCAATTGACTGCCTCTATGACCATTTGCCATGGTGGCAGCTGTATGGAGGATGTGGCAGTAAGTAGGAGGGCCAGGGACTGAAATATATAGTTTTAATCAGTCTATTCAAACATAAGACAATCCAGTGTTTAAAAAATAAGAATTTATAGGAGATATTTAGTAGCCATCTTCAGAAATACACATATTGATAAATACAACAATAAAAGATACTGACATTTATTTGGAATCTATCATAAACTAAATAGTGCCATAGGGCTGATTAGGGAAGTTACATGTTATAATGTGAGGTGATATTTTGCTTTTAGAGATGAAGGTTCAAAGAAACTCAACACATCACTATTCAAACACAATGTAGTTTGATTTAAGACCTTCTCTTTCCAAAGTAGACCAGTCAGTGGGAGTACAGGTGAGTATGTTTATTTTAATGCATAACGTATCATAGCAATAGGAGGAACTTAATTTTGTTGATGAGTTTTTACTCTAAGATTTTTAAAAAATATTTTAAATAATAGTAGCTGCTAGTGCTGGTACTAGTGTTGTAGTGAGGTGAGCTCTGTAATGCATTGTTGGCCTAAACATAAACCGGTATCCTGTTTGGAAATTAATGTATCTATCAGGCTTTAAAATATTTTTGTCTTTTAATTGAATAATTTGCTTATGATAGTGTACTTTAATAAATAGTGTAATAATTTTTGCTTTATGAATATAGTGGTAAAGAAAAATTGAAGCAAATTGAATTCCCAATCAGTTGGAAATAACTAAATTCAATAACTATGTAGCAATTTAATTTTTTTAATTTTAAAATTTAATTTAATTTAATATAATGCATTTAATGACCTGAGAATGTACTCATTTAGCAGATTAATTTCCAAAAGTAGGTATATGCATCTGTATACACAGATACATATGTACATACTTAACAAAATACATCTTTAGTATTGAGTATGTGTACAGCTGGTAAAACACATACTTGTGTGTAATATGTATCTCTAGAAGAGAATAAACTAAAATGCTAATGGTGTCTACGTGTAGTTTCTAGGATAAATGACTGCAATTTATTCCATACAGCGTGTATTTTCTGTATTTTCAACAACATATTTGCAATCTAAACAAATAGATGTATTTTTAAAAATCCTAAAGAAGTCAGTTTTATATAAAAAATAGTTTTTATTTTAGTGTATATAACACTAAAAAGAAAAGCAATTTGGAAATATTTGATGAATCTATTAAAGGGTTAAACCTTTATTAATAAAGAAGATACTACTCCTTCAATGGAGCAGGGATTGGGAGTAAGGCAAAATATATTAACAGACCATTTAAAGGAGAAATGCAGAGGGCTAATGAACATATTGAAACACATGTAATACCACTAGCAATAAAGGGAATTAATATGAAAATAAAATATTTTTTATTTATAAAGTTGGAAAAGATAATCCTCTCAGTGCTGTAATAGCCTCACTCAAATGTAATCTGTTGCAGTCTTTTTGGAAAGTAACTTGATACTATACCCATGAAGTGACTTAAGTCCATAACATTTGACCCAGTACTTTTAGTTGTAGGAATACTTAACAGGGGAAAATACTCAAAATATTATGATAACTAAAAAAATTACATTGCATATGATCTCAATCTTGTTTACATACATAAACATAGGAGGAAGACCATAGAAACTTTTAATGTAATTCTGAGAGTTGCACTTACAGTTGACTTTCATTTTTTATTTGTATTTTACTTTTTTCTTCTAAATTTCACACTATTTTTGTAATCTAAAAATTTTAAATCCATAATGCGAAACAATATGAGGAGAGATTATCTTATCTCTGTACATTTGTACATCTATTTACTTGAACTGTAAGTAAGGCACTATCTAAATCCCGGTAAGTGGTAAAATACTGTTGTTATTATAATCATAGCATTGGCTACATGGCAAATGAACTGTAGGACATAGATGACATTGAAGAAGGATAAATACAGGAGTAAGGGGGAAAAGTAAATATGAAGATGTAATTTAACCATGAAGCATAGTGTTTTCCAGTCTCAAAATACACAGATTCGGATCTCAATTCCATCGTTTAATATCTCTCTGCACTTCAGTGTCTTCATCTGTAAAATAGCAATGAACATAGTATCTAAGGAATAATTTTATGAGAATTAAATGAGTTTGTTATATGTAAAGTGGTCTGAGTACCTTAACCATAAAAAGTGCAGAGAATCTAAATTCTGTCTACCATTTTATCATTTACTTGAACATGTATACAAATAAAAAATTAAACCTAGAATACACTGTAAGATTTAAGACAGAACTCATCTCCCCTTCTATGCCTGTAAGACTTACCCATTTTTCAGAACTTAGCTGGTCATCCTCAAATGGATGAGATCTTGTTTTGGAACTTAGCCTCAGACTAAAAATTGATTTGTTGAACTAATTTAGTGTCCTTTAGTAGCTTCCTCAAATGCTAATTCTTATCACCTATCTGAGGCAGGAGAGGAAGGTAAACACTTAATTCACACAGTATTAGAACTTTAAAAGTTACTCAGTGTGTTTTGTAGATCATCCTTCAAAGTAATGGTAGCTGATATCAAAAAGATCTCACTGGTTTGGTTTTGCAGCTGCTTGGAAAGCCCCACCATTTCTTAGCTTTCACACATGCTCTAAAAACCCCAACCTTTCTTGACTATTACAGGTTTTTCATGCTGACAACTTTCCCTTTTCACAAGTAATTATTGAGGGCTTGAGATACTGAGCTTGAATTGAAAGCAATATTTTTTCTCTCTTCTATTTTAATTAGATGCTATGCTTTGATTTTTACAAGATGAAAAGGCATCTCTCTGTAAAAAGGCATCTCTGTGTGTCTGTCTCATAATAAGTGCTTTGGGTAAATACTCGTCTACTTTCTAGTTCTCTCTTATAGAATTATAGAACTGTTTAATTGAGCTAATACTCACCGAGCTTTTGGAGTACTAAATGTGGCATGATGAACATAAATGTATTTTGACTTCAAAAACTTCAAAATCTTATTGAGGAGACAGTTAAGGATACAACTTTTTGCTTTAAAAGGTAGAATTTTATTACTGCTTTTATTTATATTCATATAAAATAAGAGAAGATTTAACTTTAGGGATTTAGAGAAATTTAGAGAAATTGTTTAAAGAATCTAAAAGTATTTGAATATATCAGGAAAGCAAATGAAGGCATTCCAAACTCAGGGACCAGATTGAACAGGACAAAAATAGCCAGCTGGGGTCCACATTTGCTAAGCAGAGTGGATTGTAAGGAAAGTGAAGCTGAAACGGTAGTTTGGGGCCAGATTTTAAAAGGCCTTGAATGCCATTGTAAATAATTTGTTTGGTCCTGTTGGCACTGGGACACCCTGAGGAGGGACATGATCAGAGTTGCCCTTTAGGAAAGGTGAACTGATAGTGAGGGAGCTCCAGCAGGGAGGAGAGAAAGTGGAGACATTGCTGTATATTCCTTTTTTGCCCTCATTCAACATTCAGGTATATATATATACACACACACATATATACATATACACATATGCTTATACATATATACATATACATACATATAGGTATATGTATATATGTGTATGTATATGTGTATATGTATATATGTATATGCATATATGTATATGTGTGTATATATGTATATGCATATGTATCTATGTATATGTATACACACATGTGTATACGTATGTGTGTATATATACATATATGTGTGTATATATATGTGGGTTTTTTTTTTTTTGAGATGGAGTCTCGCCCTGTTGCCCAGGCTGGAGTGCAGTGGTGCGATCTCAGTTCATTGCAACCTCCGCCTCCTGAGTTCACGCCATTCTCCTGCCTCTGCCTCCCAAGTAGCTGGGACTACAGGCGCCCACTACCATGCCTGGCTAATTTTTTCTATTTTTTAGTAGAGACAGGATCTCACCGTGTTAGCCAGGATGGTCTCGATCTCCTGACTTTGTCATCCGCCTGCCTCGGCCTCCCAAAGTGCTGGGATTACAGGCGTGAGCCAACGCGCCCGGCCGCATTCAGGTGGATTTCTTATTAAAATGTAGAAGGATTATCAGCCCCCTGTACCTGCTAGTTCTATATTCATGGAATCAAACAACCATGGATTGTAAATCAGGAAAAAAATAAAAATGCAACAAACAAACCAAAAATATACAGTATAACTATTTAACTTTTTCACATAGAGATGTCAAATGGAGTCATTGACATTGGTATTTTATGAAAATGGCATTTCAAATCTGAGAAAAAATATTCAATAGATAATAAAGATCAGTTTTCAATGGGCAAGAGTAGATTTTCCTTTGTTTTTCATACAGACATATATTCTGGAAAGTTAAAAGATTTGCATGTGAAAACATTCAAAACTCATAATACTGTAATATGGTTGCAAAATTTTACATTGGGCTGGGAAGGGCCTTTCAAACTCTGTCTGAAACACAGTAAGTCATCAAAGAAAAAATGGTAAAGTTGACTATGGAAAAATTAGAATTTTCCTACACCAAAAAGCAAACTGTGATACTGTATGCAAGTTTGAAAGACCAGACATACCTAAACACACACACACACACACATAAACATGCATGCACAAATACACACACAAACACAGGAAAATATAGCACTTATAATAAAAAGTTGGATGTTAGAAAAGGATATTCATCAAAATGTCAGCATTTTGTTACTTCTGGAGAGCATATGCTTCGATGTGACATCTTGGACTTCTGTTCCCAAAGCTGTGGGTTCACAGCACTGGCATTTTTACCCAGGGGGCGGTGCTGACCCCTAATTCTGAGACCGTGGAGCTTTAAGAAAGTCTGAGGAAATGCCTGAGAAAAGGCAAGAGCTCTAACTAGAGTTGTTCTAACTACTGAGGACTTGGGGCATTCACTTAAAACCCTTGAATTTGTTTATTTATATGAAAAACATAGATAATAATACTAACCTACACCACTAGGTGGTTAGGAAAATTAATGCATGTTACTAAACCTTTGAGATCCACGTATAAGCATTTTTGTTTATTGAGTGCAGAGAATTGTTACTTCTCTGTAACCTGCTTAAATCAATGCATGATATTTACATCAGCTCTTCACACTAATTCTGAAATCAAACATCAGATATACTTTTATTAGCTCTTTTATGGAAATGTTTGTGCTGAGTTCAAATCTACATGAACCATTAGCTAATTTTTCATTGTGAGGATACCTTAAAGCAAAAAATACGACTGTCCACCAATATATTGTTCATTTTTCTTTATGTCATTTAAGTATCTTAAGTAGCTGTGCAACTTGACTACTTCATTTGTACAATATGGAGATGAGCAAATTGAGGGACAAATAAATATCCAAGTAAAATAAGATGAATATCCTCTAAATCACTTCCCTGATTCTGGACAAAAACAAGCTCTTACCTTTGTAATGGTCTTTAGAAATCATTTAGCTCTGCCCCTCATTTCACAAATGAGGAATCTGAATCCAGAGTGGTTAAGTAACTTGCCCCAAGGGCACAGAGCTCCTATCTCCTAACTCCCAGTCCAGTGTTCTTTTCTTCCAAAATACTCAGAGCTCTCAAGTAGCCACAGTGGACATATCGTCTTAGATTTTGTCCAGAATCTTTGTAGATATGTTAGAGACCGTATCTGAATTCATGCTGATAGCTGAGGTGGCACGTGGAAAGAATCTGACTTTTCCATCCATCAAATCTTGCTGGGAATCTTTTGACTTCGTGAAAGATGAAGTTGTTTACATTTTTAGTGGATATCAATACTTGAGACCTTGAGCCTTAGATTTGGGTATTCAAATGGCTACATGATCCCATTAGTGTAAAAAACAATTCAGTAATGACTTTTGTAGGCAGTTGTGCTAACAGCATTTCCTCTAGATCACTGATTCCCAAGCATGACTCATACAGAACCGCCTAGCAAGCTGTATAAAATCCAGTTGCTGGGGCTGTAGCCCTGCAGAGCCTGATTCAGGAGATCTGGGGCCACGTCCAGAAATCTGTTTTTAAAAAGCACCCTGGATGATTTTCAGGATCATCCAAGTTTTTGGGCTACAGGAATCATGCACACCTTTAAGGGAGCAACCATCTGCTTTCTACTATTGACTCTTAAGCTGTCAGTAGGTGTAGAATTTAAATACATTGTACAAATAATTATACTGTATTTTGTAAGCAGGTTTTTTTTTTCATTTTGTTTTGTTTTGTTTTGTTTTTTTTACCTCATAGGCAGTGCTCATTTGGTTAATTATAGGTAGAAAGAGAGATCATTCTTCCCAATGTATGTGTGAAGAAATGAATGTTTTGTCTGATATAAATTTGTAGTGTTACAGAGTACTGTCATATTCTTGCATACTCAAGATCAAATTATATTATGGGAGTTTTTTGGTTTCTGTTTATAAAAGAAGGATGCACTATACCAGAAACCTATGGGTCTTATATATCAGCCAATGGCCATATCATCCTTCAAGTGCATAAATTTTATGGATGCAAAAGTAGAAGTAAAGGGGAGGCAAATTGGAAGTCGTGAACGTATTTGCAAACTTTGTTTCTGAAATGTATGTTGTAATCTCTTCTGGCTTCCAATTCTCTTCTAAATTTTGTGTCTTCTAAATTTTATAAGAAATCGCAATATTCACTTATAGTTGTCTTTGCCACTTACAACTTTTCAAGCAAAATAGAGGAAACTGGGTTCCTGAGTGGGGGCTGTAGGATGATGTGGAGAAATCAGTGTAACTGAATTACAAATACTCAGCAATAAAGAGAGTATTTTAATGAATCACATGGTAACCATCAGGGTGCATCTCATCTCCACCAAATCTTCGAACCAAGGCCAGATTCTGCATGAATGTTGGCATGTATTTAGGTAAATGTATTTTTAAGACAAAAGAGAATTGCTATCTTATGCTTTAATACTTATTCTACTCATCATTTACATAGATGCATCATGTACAGTAATCATTTTTATTACCTATTCACAAGCAAAGATATTAGTAGAAACTGGGTACAATAAAATAGAGAAAAGAAATATTCAAATATATAAGGGTTTTGTAAAAAAAAAAAAAAAAAAAAAAAAGGACATATTTATCAGGATTCCTAATTCCTGTACATAATATGGATGTTTGCTTGTTTTTATAAGTTAACGGGACTGGTAGTTTAAATTGTTATTGAAGCATGCTCAAAAAAATCAGATAGCTTATTTTGTCATTGCGTGATATGAAACCACTGGCATTTCTCTGGGGAAAATAAGTTAAATACTCTTTAGTTACCAGGCAGTGGGTTTTGATTTTTTTACATTGATTAAATGTAACAGTGGATTTGAGTTCTCTCTCCTACATTCTAACTTGGTGTATTCATTCTTGAAACCTCAAATCTAGATTTAAAAAAAGAACCCTTCTAAAAGTTTTCCTGAAGTTTACTTTTCAGTTGCAAAGAGTAAAATAACTTTCTGAAATGCCTTCTGTAAATCGTGGTGGTGGTGGTGCGGTTTGTTTGGGGAGATTTGTTTTGTTTTTAAAAGAGAGTGCACTTTCTTATGAAAGAGACAGGGAAAGTTTTACCTGTCTGTCTCCTGGGTTGTTTTTTTTTTTTTTTCTTTCTTTCTTTTTCTTTTAAAGATTGGTGATAAGGAATTCTAACTACTTAATGAGATGGGAGAGGCCTCACTCCATTGGAGTGGAGGAGTCCAGGTGGAAGTTGATGGATTGGACAGGTAAAGAGAAGAGTCCCGCCTCCTCATGCCTATAGTTGGGTATATATTAGGAAACCTTAAATTATGTACAGAGAGAGAAAGAGAGAGAGGGACTTGAGTTCTGTTATCTTCTTAGTAGATTCATATCGTAAGGGTCTCAGAGGGGGTGGGGGGGTTGACAAAATCCTGGAGCCAGAAGAGAGGACAGCAGCATTGATCAATCTTACAGCTAACATGTTGTACCTGGAAAACAATGCCCAGACTCAATTTAGTGAGGTAAGGATTTTAGATTTTAGCACTCCATTTAGAGATGCTTTTTAATTTTTATTATTTTTTAAAAGACTTACATATTTGTGGTTCTCGGTCACCCAAAGTAATGTTTTGCAAATTGTCTGTAGGAATCTCCTTTTCTTGGTTAATGTTTTCTGTGGTGGCTGTAAGATTTTTATTATTATTATTATTAAGTAGGAGATGAAGCAGTAGGAGAAGATGAAAAAGAAAAAAAAATCTGGATAACATTATGTATTTGAAAAAATAATGTTCAGGATTTTATAAAGTCACTTTTTATAAAAACAGACTCAGCAGATCACACTCTGCTGGATACATTGCAATGAATCCTATCATGGGTATTCACGTACCAGTAAGAAAAATTAGTTGACTGTGTCTTAACTTCTTAGCATAGGTCTATTTCCAGACTTCATCCTAAAAGCAAATGAAGCTTTTTTCAAAATAATCAGGTGAGATTTTTTAAAGCCATCTTCATTTTTAAGTCTGTCAATCCAGAGACCCACCTAAATCCAGAAGGGACTGTAATAACATTTCTGTAGTCTGGAGGGTGACTTGTACTTTCACGTGATGACAAATAAAGTTATTTTGGAGGGATGCGTTGTTAAATATTTATACATGCATGTATGTAAATGTGTATTACAGCATACAGGATTTTATTGAAGGAATTGATAATTTGCATTTCTGATCTCTTAGCAAGTTTGTCTTAAGTATTTAAACCTGTGCAGAGGGATAAAAAAAAAAAATCCTGAAGAGACTGTAAGGCTTTGAGGAAGTTTCCTAAGGTTGAGGGAGGTCTAACAACAATATTAGTTTACATTCCTCAGAATGGGCAGCTGTGTTGACACTAATCAGATTGGGTGGGGGGTGTTGTGGAGAGAGAGTTCGGTGTTTCAGATAAAAATGCTTGCAGGTGAGTGCTTGGAAAAGTGGACTAGAGTACTCAAATTGAGCTCCTTAAAAATCAAAGCAAAATGCATAGTATTCCGGTGCAGACCGCAAGAGGAAGAGTGGAGCAGAGGGCTGCTAAGCAGGCCTGTGCTATCGTATTGACCACACTATTGTCTAGACTCCTGAACTGTGTAAATACAACAAGGGAAATATCGAGTTATCTAAAGAAGGAAAAGGAAGTGCCTATTTTTCTTTAAAACATTCAAGCAGGCTTGCTTGTCCTCGGTAGAAAAACTTGAGTTTCTTGTTTTGCTGTAATATTGAAAGTTAGCTTAAAATGTTGCCAATTTGTTTTTAAATAGAAGTAGCTTTTAAGATCTTCTTGATTCTATTGGATCCAATTTTGTCCAGTTTTAATCATTCAGAAAATGATCCGTCCATCATGTCATACCTGAGTTTGTCTGTCTTTATTCATGAACTATTTCACATACAGTATTTATAAGCCGCCTAGGATCTTGTAAATCAAATGGGAGAAGCAAAAGTCTGTTCATTGATATCTCTAAGTGAAGCACAAGGTTGATGTAAAGTGGCAAGAAATGATTATTTTTTAAGTTAAATATAATGTTGTGAAAGAAAGCAATTGCATTAATGTCGTGATTAGAGGATATTTGTAGAAATTATTTCCTTTTATGGAGGCAAAGAGTCATGTTGTTTGTGAGAATATGGCATGCTTATGAAAGAAAAGAGTTTTATACACAGGTTTTAGTTTTTCAGAACTTCAGGTAAATATGTAATCAAGAGCTACAAAAGGCATCACTTGTCTGTTTTCTATTGGAATGTCGCTAAGGTCGACAAAAAATATCTGTGAAAAAACATGGCTGCACTTCCCTACCTTTCTATGTCTTTTTGCATATTGCCTGCATGACTTTCATATCCTTCCACCAGTGCATGTATTAGGTCATAATTTCATGACTTGACTTCCATTCTATTACGTACAAACAGCTCTCTTTCTATTCAGGATTATGCTTTCATATCTATTCCTCTGTAAAAATTCAGTGCTACATCTGAGTATATGAAATGCCTGGGACCACATGGCTCTGAGAATCATAAATTTAATATAAAAGTTGTTATAACGTGTGGGGATTTATGTGTATTAGTAACTGTCAATACAGAAAAAGCAATCTCCTGTTATCACACAAGAATTGTTAAACACTGGGTAGATTAAAAATGAAAAAGGCATAAAACTTTCTGTAAGAGTGAAAATTATTTAAAAACTGTAACCCATTCTTTGACTTCAAATAAATGTATAGTAATTTGCTAGCAATTTCTTTGAATTGGTAACTCAAAAACGATATAAGAACACTGTTCCTTCTCTACTGCTTCTTCCATAACTTTTGAATTCTTCCCCAACCCCTAGCAGATCTGGATTTGGGGGAGCTGCTAATTAATAGGAAAGGTTCCAGAAGGGAGGAGAACATGAGCAGGATATAACAGGCAAGGCTGAAGGCACTACCCTTGGGTACAGTGGAGAGGCCGCAAGCAAGCTCCACTCCCCAGTGCCAGGCTAGGAAAGACAGAGCCTCTGGGAACGGTCTCAGACTTAGAGATAGAGAGGGCCAAAAGAAAGGAACTTCTTCACAGAGCAAGTTTTAACTTCAACTTTCTGGAAAAACAAAACAAAACAGGGCTGTGTGTGTAAGTGTGTGTATGTGTATGTGTGAGTGGGAGGATCTGAAACTCCTTCTTAGAAAGAGATATTTACTAAAATTCCTCATCCGGGGTGTTACATGATGAAGGAAAGACACTTTGTTAAATGGGTTACAGTATTTTAGAACTAAATGGGAAATCAAGGTTCATATATGGAAACACCTCATTTTACAAATCAGGGTTAATGATTTTTCTTTCTGTAGTTGAGAGAGCTGTATGTATATGATTGTGTTCCCTTTACTCAGCCACTTTCTTTTTAATACCCAGGAGAGATGGGATGATTCATAGTAGGCGCTCCAAAAAAGTTTCCATGAAGAACTGTTGTACAAAGCCAGTGGAATGCAAGAAAAAAAGTGTGGAGGCAGCAGTGTAAACTCCCTGTAGCCCAGGTCATTCTCACTTAATTGATTTCTGTGTCTGCTTGGTCTAGGAAAAAACATCTTTCCTGTCCTAGTACTATATATATATATATATATATATATATATTTATTTTTTTTATATTATATATATAAATATATATATATATATATATTTTTTTTTTTTTTTTTTTTTTTTTTTTTTGAGACGGAGTCTCGCTCTGTCGCTCAGGCTGGAGTGCAGTGGCCAGATCTCAGCTCACTGCAAGCTCCGCCTCCCGGGTTCCCGCCATTCTCCTGCCTCAGCCTCCCGAGTAGCTGGGACTACAGGCGCCCGCCACCTCGCCCGGCTAGTTTTTTGTATTTTTTTTAGTAGAAACGGGGTTTCACCGTGTTAGCCAGGATGGTCTCGATCTCCTGACCTCGTGATCCGCCCGTCTCGACCTCCCAAAGTGCTGGGATTACAGGTGTGAGCCACCACGCCCGGCCCCTAGTACTATTTCTACTGACTTAACCGTTTAAAAGATATGGGTGTGAGTTTTCTATTGATAGTTAATAAATGTATTAAGCTGCCCCATGTTGTGCTTCTGAGCTATTTAGTGTCATAGGAGAAAGCACAATGGGTGAGAAGCAGAAGCTGCAGGTTTAATTCGTGTCTACCACGTTGTATTCCTTACTCCATGCTGTGGCGGTAGATTGCACCACTTGTTTTACAATTGGTTGTCCTCGAGCCCAGAGGGAACTAGGAGAAAGACATCTTAGATCACAGATCGCACATCATACCTTCCTTCACTACTACTGGGAAAAAAATGATTTTGAGATAATAAATCACTTATCCTTTACCTTGATAAGGAAAACCATGTTTGGTTTGTTTTGCTTTTTAGAAGAGCAGTGATTCTCAACAGGATGTCACAGGTACAACAGAAAGCATCAATGGATGTCTAGATTTTCTAGAGCAATCAAAAAATTGGTTTCTTTTTCATTACACATACATTTTCTGAATGCAGAGTTGTTAAAACATTCCTCAATGACTATGTACAGAATTGAGATTCTGCGTTCTGCCTATAAAGGGAGTATATATCTAATGTCATGAGATTTTAAAAAGGGATTTGGATCAAACAGTTGAGAAATACGTTACCACAAATACACCCTGGTTTTCTTTGATGTGCATATGATTGCGTTGGGTGGAATCTGAGCTGGTAGAACAGAGGGGCACAGGTAAAAATCCTTTCTTCTTAGTACAACTTTTTTCTCCTGTTGAATATTTTTAAATTTCTAATTGTTTTATGTCAACAAATAGAATGAATACAGGTAACAAAAAGATACTTCTGTGGAAAACAACTTGATGATTTCCACAATTTGTAAGTTTTACTATTTTGAAGATAAAAAATTGTTAAACCCAAGTGGGCACTCAATTTTCTTTAGATGTATGTTGAGGAAAACGTCAGATGACTAATACAGCATTATTGTCCAGTGCCAATTTAGTGGAACCTACGAATGGTATCCAATAGAGTACTACATTTTGGGTCTGGAAGAGAATGGATTCAAGTGCCAAAGTGAAACATTTGATTCAAAAGTTAAGTTTTAAATCTCATTCCTAATCTTAAGGATGCAATTTGTGGGCCCAAGAAAATAGTGAAATGTGGCTTATTAATGGGCCACCTCTCTAAACATTTTATAATTTTTACTTATACTTTTTGATTAAGTTCTACATTGTCAATATTCATGAAAAGTAGTATTGACAAAGAGAAACAGGTTAGAAGGAGAACTGACTGACTCGTAAAAAAATGTTTACTGAGCATCAGTTATATGTAAAATGATACACAGGATCTAAAAATAATTAAACAATTCCTACACTAAGAAGATTATAGTTCACTGGGGGAATGAGTCTAATATGCATGCAATTATAATACAGGAGAGATTTTTAAGTGTGTGAGCAAGATAATATAAAGCATCAAAGGGAAAGAGAGCCCATAATGTAGGAGGGTCAAGAAAGTCTACATACATATGTAAGATGAAGCTGCACTTGGAAGGATAGATTGAAATTTCCAAGTTCTAGAAATATAAGAAGGAAGGAGGATTTTAGGTGAAGAAATGAGCATCAGCAAAGGGAAGGGGGGTGAGGAGTGAATGCTGATACACTCAGAAGCATCAAATAGTTCAAATGCAATTGAAATTATGAGACAATCAGGAAATAAAGTTGGAAACGCAAGATAGAGTAGTTCAGAGATGACCATAACACTGAGAGGGAGAGTACATTTATTATAGTGACAATGACAAGCCATGGAAGGATTTTGAACAGAGGAATGGTGTCATTGTGTAATTGGAGCTCTGCTAGAGAGCACAGGGAGAATAAATGGCTTTGCTTGAGATTGCCTAGAAGTATGAAAATGCATTTCTCTGCATTGCACATTGGCTGCCTGTTTTGCAGAAATATCTATCACTTCTCTGGAACCTTTGGAAGGATACAAATGGATTGTTTCTAAAGTCTCATAAAACCTGTGTATTTTCTGCCCAGTGCTCTTTTTTACAACTATGGTCCCTGCCATAGGCAAATTGGGAAATACTGGTCTTGGCTTGTCTTTATTTATGCCTGCTATTCTAGCATAATTACTAACAGCACACCTTTTCACTTTCCAAACTGTCCCATTTGGAAGATAAATTATATAATCACGCTGTAAAGACCCCATTCCTTATTTCATTCTCTTCCCCACCCTAACACTCCACTCCAAAATGAAAAAGCAGTATAAACTTGGCTGTAAGCCAGACACAATGATTTGGAAGTACCAACCACAAACCATTTTGATTATTTCCCCCACTAAAGGAAGCACTTCCTTCCAATCCAACAGTTACTGAAAACTAGTAATAGTCACTGTGATATGCACTGTGAAGAAAGAAGAAATTAGTAATTCACAGCTTCTAACCTCAGTGAATTCATAATGTGAGGGAGTATATGAGGGGTTCATAAATGACTCCAGTATAACCAAGATATCTCAAGTTTTAAAAGAGTGAAATAGAGTTTAAACTGTTTATGATAAAGGTAATATTTTACATGGTTTGAGAACTGAAATTCAGATGAGGAGTGAGGGGAGCAAAGACATTCTATTTAGAGGGGATAAAATGAATAAAAATACAAGGGAGGACTGTGCCAGACGAGATGAAGGAACATAGTATATTGATTTAAAAAGAAAATGTGTTGGTTTAAACACTGATATGTATTTACTCTTTATGTCAAAATGCAACGCTTTTGTCAAAATAGCAACAAAAGTTAATTGGAATATTGATCTCACTAAAAGCGGAAACCTATGTGTGTTTTAAAAGTGTGACCATTGTTCAGAATTTGAGATTCAAAACTTGACATACTCTAGGGATGATGAGTGACATCTTGCAGGAAGGGAAAAAAAATTAGCCTGAATGATTCCTTGGGCTGAAAAGTTGAGAATTACATTTTCCCGTTCCTTAGACTTCTACAGAGACAGATATGGTGCCTTATCATTTATAGGGACTTAGTAATGACATTTTAAAACTAATCAAAGCTAGGAACAAAATTCACACTGACTCTCTATGTTTATTATGAGTTGATTTTACTTATTAAATAGTCGTCTTAGAAATAGGACCAGAAGTCTTTTCTCTGGTCACTGCTCTAAATGCAAATAGTAATCCTGAAGCTGAATATAAGACATTTATTCAAAATGAGAATCCCAGCTGGGAAATAAATAACAGAGCAGAAGGAAATGTGAATATATCATTTAAAAACCAACTGCACCAAGTAAAAAACAACAAAAATTTAAGATACTATCTTTGCCATAAAATTTTTAAATTTGATTTTGGGACAAGGATATATACGTAAGATGTAATATGTGAAGATAAATATTGGGAGAAGACACGTCTTTTCCACACATTAATATTCTCCCTTTCCACAGCTTCCTTCATCACTTTCATCTCACCCAAGAAGACCATGTGGGCAATTGAAGAGATAATAATAGGGCAGGTGAGGGTAAGCCATGGCGAGAGGAAGGGGTGAATCAGTGACTTGATTTAAAGCCAAAGGGAGTGGATAAGAGGAGAACTGGGCTTCAAGGTAAATGAGGAGACATCTAAGCTTGTACTCATTTCTTTCTCTTTTTTAAGCAACCTAATCCTCCACTTCCATAAAGTAGAATTTGAAAGCATTGAATGTTGACATATGATTGTCCTACAGACATTAGGGGAAACAGTGAGGTTCCACTAAATACAACCTCCTTAAAAGAAATAAGTAGTTCTATGAAGTGTCTGTAAAATCTTTTCAAAAGTCTTACTTTATACTTCCCCACAGTTGATGTCCTTAGTTGGTCTGAGAATATAGCATCTATACTATTCAAAAACTATTCTTTTCCATTTTCTGCAAAAAAAAAAAATATATATATATATATAAATTTCTTATTTCTAAGTTGATTGATTTCATGTTTGATATGAACTAATTTTATATATTCTGATTTTTAAATTGTTCACGTTTCTTTTTCAAAGACAAAGTACAAATGGATGATTGTATGGATTCGAGCTGAGATGACTTCACCAGATAATGTTCACCTGTCAATTTAAAATTCAGTAACTGGGGTTAAGATAGAGCACATGTTGGTTCTAGGTGAGGGAATAACTGGCAAGAATAAAACATTTTTGGAATGTTAGTGAATGTGTGTGTAACATAAATTGATATTTCATGCAAAACTTGTAATCTGAATTGCATCTTGTCTGTATTTCTTAAATGGCAAAAAGATTTCCTTATACAAGCTGAAAGAGGGAATTTTGAGTCAAGCTGTGGTGTGTTGCCAGAGGCGGAAATTTATGAAACACTCTTGTCAGCTATGCTGGAAACACTACAAAAGAAATAGTTCTACTTTCTTATTGGTGCTAAAGCCACTAATAGGTGCAGTTTAGTATAATACCCCTATGAGAATTACCACCCCCGAAGTGAGCTTGCCTTGGAAAGAACTGTGTACAGGCATTTTCTTTTTCCTTTTAAGCTTGCGCAAAACACCCAAAGGGGCCATTTCCAATCCAGCCAGTGATCTTTCTCAAGTTTATTCTTTCTCAGATCACAGAGACAATGGGGAATATGCCCTGTTTACTCAAATCAGTCTGGATTAGTGTCACTCTATTGATGGAATCAGAATTAAAAGGAAAACCATTACCCTCTCAAAGGGCAACATCAGATGTTTGGGGAATGGCATGATTACTTTTAAATAGACCGTGTGAGACTCCACCACAGACTGAGGTTGAGGACTCCACAAGACACACATGAAGAGAAACAGTAATACTGGATGAGGCAGAAAGCTCTTCATAAGCCTTAGGCCTGGGAAATTATTTCAACAGACAATCCCCAAATGCTTGAAAGGCTAAAAATCAGAATGGTGCGATTTCAGAGAAGAGGGCTTTTCTGCCTTCGTTCTTCGCTCCAGTACCTCACCCCCAAATATTTATCTCCAGGTCAAATCCTTTCCAGTCATTAAGCCGGGCTGGGGAGAAACCTCACCCTGAAAAAGTTCTCAGATTCCCCCATTCAGGATAAAGACGTCCATCCTCTGAACTCTTTGACTCTGTTTCTTCCTCATTGCTCTCTGTGTGCACCAGATCCTTCCTCCCTATCCTTTGACTGAAGACTCTGGGAGGGTAGAGGATGTGTTATGCTTATCTCTGTATCCCCTACAGGGCCACTCAATAACGTTCCCTGAATGTGATGAGAACATGCATCTGTTGCTGTTGCTTGAAGAGATATCTTCACCTAGGAATATATGGTGTATTGTATATACTTAAAAGGCTGTTTGTAATTCACTTTTGCACACAAATAAATAAAGCGAGCCCACATATTATACAAGCCTCTTCTATCTATATGTTCTGCAGGTAACCAAATTGTATCATTTTCCTTTACATCTTGCAAGTCATGTTGTTTGTTTGTTTGTTTTAATAAGCCCAATATTATTTCCATTATCTTTTAAATAACAAGTTTTTAAAAGACAGGGCAGATGACTTGTACAGTATCAAGTAATTACTGTAAAGTATGTGCTGCTTTCATATTTTAAAAGTGTTTCCTTGCATCTGCACTGTTCCCTTGATTCAGCTTATGCCCTGCAGGTCTCTGTCCTCACCAGAGATGGAGGTAGTTTCATCTAGGTGAATAAGTTTGATGATTTGCAAATGCTCTCTCCTTTTAATTCTCTGTAGTGTTACCACTAAAGGATGTCTGAGAAATCTCAAAGCAATTTTTCTCTTAAACGTAGTATTCCAACTTTTTTGTTTATGCTCATATCTTTTATAATAGGATAAATAGAATAAAATGAATAAGATGAGTGCCTTTTCAAAAGTAAGGCATGTCTTCTGCATAGCTCAAAACTTCAGTTTTATTTTGTAGTTGAAGTGACAGCTGAGAGGAACACTCCAATGTTATATAAGTCACCATATCTAATTGCAAAGTAATCACTAAAAACTTTAAGTATCTCAAATATAATTTAAAAAGCAGCAATCAGCACAGCATTTGACAAACAAAAGCAAATTAGAACTCATGAAACAGTGTTCCCCACTTGAATACCTATAGACTAACAAGATTGAGTAGTACACTCCTTGTTTCAAGCTTCAGTTTTCCAGTCGCAAATAAAAACTAGTGTTTCAACTTTGAGTGTTTGTTATATTGGAGCATAACTTTATATCATTTGCAAGAAAGGATTTATAAGTCTGATAAACTATAATCTCAGTTCCTTAAACATACATTTGTAAACTATTAATTATGGCTTTTTTCTAAACTGAATTCTGGCTAACTGGGCATAAAATCATCGAAATTAGGCAGGGAGGGACCAATTTTGTGGCCTATCTACCAGAAACTAAATGTCTTTCTCTAAGCTTGTTTTGGGGTGGTTTCTTTTCAAAGCAACCTGCATTTGGCCATGTGTACCATCAGTAGGAAGTGAATAATTGTATGACCACAAAGATATGGGTTCTTATTGCTGACCTAGATGCATTAGAAACAAAACCTAGAACATCAGGTGAGAAAACACTGCCTTGGCACAAAAGTGTGTATGTGTTTGTTTTAAGGAAGTAGAAGCTCATTAATAAACTTCCCAGCTAGGTGTGAGCTACCAAGTATTACTCATTGCATTGTGAGTGACAGGACTGGCTGTTCTGCTACTAGTTCCCATAAAAGCTGAAGCTAAAAGCACAATTCCCACCTACCAAGACAAAGCTAAACAAAAAGTAAAGATCATAGAGATTATTTAGCGATGCACTATAACATTTGTCTGACAGTAGCATATAAAGAAATGAATCAAATTTGGACACAGACTTACTTCAGGATAAAATAAATGCTTAGTTGTATTAGAATAAAAGAGATACTTTCTGCAAGTCATTTTTATTTTGAAGTGGTTTGCATTTATTCTTTCAAGAACTATTTCCTGAGCATCTATTATGTTTCAGCATTATCCCAGGTATTGGGGGTTCAGTACTAAAGAAGCCACATATATTCTCTCATTAACTTATTGCCTAGCAGAGAAGATCAACATTTTTAAAAAGTGTATACATATAGTTAATTTCTATTATGATTATATGATACAAAGGGAAAGTGCTAGGAAAATGTGGAACAAAAGAGAATAATCTGAACAGTCAAAAAAGACTTCTGGGAGATGACATTTGAGCTAAAGGTTGAACAATGAATTGGAAAACAGCTGGCATGTGCAAAAGACTTGAGGACTGAAGGAGTAAGCCTTTAAAAAAATGAAGAAAGTTCTATTTGGCCAAAACAGAGTTTCAAATAGTGCCTCACAGGCCACGTTAAAGACCTGAGGCCTTTATTCTAGAAGAATAGGGAGCTGCTCAAGGAATTTAAGCTTCAGAGTGACAAGATCAGATTTGCAATGCCTTTCAAGTGGTAGCTACAAGGAGTTGGGTCTCTGAGCCTTTGCAATTATACCCATTCTGACTAAGAAGGGGGAAACTTTTTATATCCTGTCTTTAATGAGTGAAAAAAAAAACCAAATAAAAGAGGTGTGCTTTTCTTGATTGTAACTTTTAGATAAAAATTCCAGGCAGAAATGTGAGTGATTCCTATTTACCTGCAATCAGAATGAAAGCTACTTAGGAAAGCGGGTTCCGGAGCCAGATTTACTGGTTTTACATCCAGGTTCTTCTCACTACCTTGGGCAAGTTACTTAATCTTGTGGAACTTCAGTTTCCTCATCTATAAAACATGTATGAAACATAGATATTAATGCCATGTATCTCATGGAAATAAGTAAAACCATGCAAAGCAATTGAACACTCTGAGACACAGAACTCAGTAAGAGAAGTAATAATAGTAGAAGTAATAACTCCTCTTCTTTTATAGAGGGGATGGAAGATGGATGATAAGTAGATTTCAGAGTTTTAAAATTTATTTTTATTTCATTTTTTTACTCCTGATAGTCACCACTACTTTACTGAAATTGATAAGTCTTCAGTTTCATGTCATGGTAACTAAAGCTTATTTTCTGTGATGAAATGTTAATCACATTTAATCACCCCATTGTTTTAAGTCACAATTTAGGATAAGAACTAGACAAATATACTACCAACATTATTTTAAAAATATTTTTAAGCTCACTTTCAAAACCAAGGATGCATTACTGCTGAGCTTCTAAAGGCAGTATGGAATGCTTAACATAAAGATAGGTTAACATTCATTGAAGAATTTTATTACTATGTACTTTCTTCTTTTAATATTACCACATCTGCTATATAGAGTTATTAAAACATATTGCTTGCTATAGATTGAAAATCTCTTCAAACCTATTTTGATTCACTTTGAATAAACTGAAATTCCGAATATTTCCCCTAATACCAGAATTTAAAAATATTAAATATTAAAATTCTATCCTGCTTTCTGCTTAGTTTAATACTTCTTTGACATAAAATGATATTAATTCTTTCAGAATTGAGATGCCTCCTGATTTTTATTTTGTTGATTTGTCATGATTATTATAGGAGTATGTACTAAAATAATAGAATTTAAAAGTTTATTTTTCTTAATTGAGTTCTACACATGTTAATTTAGCTGCATTTGGATCAAGTTTTAACTTTAATACCTTTCACACTTCCTGTCTTTTCAAATGCTGTATCTAATGTTTGTTGACATTATTGTCCACCTGATCAGCCAACTTTGTATTTATTTGCCTCACCTGCTGTTGGGGCTTCTAGAGCTCTTTCTCCTACATCATGGAATCTTGGCGCTCAAAGGAATCTTGACACTTTGTGTCAGAACACAGGACATCTAGTAAACTCTCTGCTTACAGTCTTGATAGTTTTGGGTGTGCTTAAATACTTTATTCTTATATTTTGTTCTTTGTAATGTATGAGTATATATTTAAGTATTCACTTTTTAGAATAATTTTAGAAAACAAAATAAGTGAAATATTTTATACCTAATAAAATCTGGTTTTGAGAAAAACGTGATGCTAAATAAATTCTTCAGTTGGAAAGATGCTGTTTTAACTTGACATTTTTATACCAATACCTTTTCTTAACCTGGAGTAGAACACTGTAAGTCAATTGTGTTTAATTCTAGCATAAAAGAAACCATCATTCTCTGAGGTGGGGCAGGTGGCAGAAGATGAAAAAATGACAAGTATGTCTCCCTTAGGCAGTGCTTGTTGAAAAGTCACTATCCTGCTGATATTTGGGGATGGAAATGCAGTACTCTCTGCTAAAGTATAATTGAATGAATGCTTTTAAAGCCAGGGTCATGAAGTAAAGCTGTTTTCTTTACCCATGAGGGGCTGTAGAATGTTCATAAAAGCACCTCCGTGAAGCCTCAGGTGAAAAGTGATTATCAGCCGAGGAAACTGTATGTGCTGCCTAAAATGTTTCAGATTTCTAAGTTTGGCCAGGGACATCTGTACAGAGAGAGAACAGTTACCTTAGAAAACTGTTTCAAAAGCGGCCTTATAGCATTGTTTTAACGTAGCTTCACAGATGAGGATGGCCATAAGTCACAGAATGGTAGAACTGGAGTTCCCTCTCACTGAATCCTCAAATTCAGTCTCCCCAATTTTACATAGACTTTTTGGATTATGGTAAACTAAGGTCCACAAGTTGTTCAGCTACCTTGCCCAGGGGTGCACAGCACACTCGTGGCAGTGTTGGGACTTAGACTCCATGTAAACAAGTCTAAGTTCAGAGTTCTTTTGCATTACTAAGATCCGTACAGGAGTGTAAGGAGTACTGAAGCATGTTCAATCCCCTAGCCTCATCTAACAGTCACTCATGGATAATAAATACAATTTCTTCCAAGTGAAATTTGGGAATGCTATTGTATCTTGTAACAAACGTCTGGTTGAATCGAGATAAATTATGATTATATATCCCAAAAGTAATCTCTTCTATCTCTGTTTTGGTCCCTATCCCATTTTTTAATAATCTCTTACTATATATTGTTGGCTATTGTTGCTATAGTGTCATAAATTTACTATTATACATAGTAATATCTGAAAAAGAGAACGTTTTTAAAAATTCTCTTGGCCAGGTGCAGTGGCTCACACCTGTAATCCCAACACCTTGGGAGGCCGAGGCAGGTGGATCACCTGAGGTCAGGAGTTCGAGACCAGCCTGACCAACAAGGAGAAATCACATCTCTACTAAAAATACAAAATTACCCAGATGTGGTGGCACCTGCCTCTAATCCCAGCTACTCGGGAGGCTGAGGGAGGAGAATCTCTTGAACCTGGGAGGCGGAGGTTGGGGTGAGCCAAGATCGTGCCATTGCACTCCAGCCTGGGCAACAAGAGCGAAACTCCATCTCAAAGAAAATAATATACATATTTGATAGATAAATTGGTGGAGAGAGATTTTCAAAAACACAAGTTACAGGAAAATCCCTATTTCTATTGCACTGGTCAAATGGCTTCATTGGAATCCCTTTTTGATGTTAAATACTTTTATACGAAAATAATTACATCATCAACTTTAAGTAAATATAAATCCAATTATTTATTATTGAGCTATAGCAGTATATATTGACACAGTTTTGTTTCTTCACGGTGAAAACAGTTTAGGATTCAGCTCCTGGGTATCCTTTTGCCTACATGCAAGCCGTATGTTTCAGAATGCCCTCAGGGTGTTCTGTGATTGCGTGGAATACGTCAAGTCCCTGTGACCAAGGTGTACTTCATCCTTTCTGTGGTCAGATCAGCTAGTTTGTGAGGAACCTGAATATATCATAACTACAAATAAATTTTCCAGGGTCCAAGCAGTGAGTCTTCTATTTCAAAGTTATTTTATAGGAAATGAAGCATCTGTTTGGAATCACAGGAAATGGTTTATTTTACTTTAGAAGGTTCACAGTAGATATCACAGAAGTTGTGTTCATTTTTGCCTTTAACGTTCTCCATTCACTCATTATTTGAGTGTCTGCAGAGTATGTTAAAGTTATTCCAAAATCAAGATACCTTGTGTTTAGAAGGGGAGAACCTACTTCCTATTTCACTTCAAATATGCCAATAACTTTTGTTTCCTAAGAAACACATGCATATGGGACATGGGGGCTCTATGGACTTCTTCCAGGGGCCGTTTTTATGGCTGATCTGAAAGTGTCATGTTCTAATTTCTGAGACTGACTCTTTGACTTGTCATGGTCAATAAGCATTTCATTAACATCCCAGTATAATACACATTTCTCTCCTCTGTTATGGATTATTGGCAGTAAATAAGGCAACAAGTACTGCTCCCTTTACCCCACCAGATTTGCTGTGATAGAAAATAAGGGATAGATATTATTCACTTGACCTGGGACAGCTTCATGGGCACAAAAACTGCAATTGGTCACACAGGGCCCTATCTTAGAAAAGCACCATTCTTTGTTTAATGCTTTGCTATCATCATTTTGAAATTCTTAACCTATGAACAAGAGGTTCTGCATTTTCATCTTGCACTGAGCACTACAAATTGTTTTGCTGGACCCGTCTGGGTAACACTTGTTCTTCTTGACTATGATGGCCCACCCTTGGCCTCCAATTGTACCCTGTTAACACAGGCGATCTTTCTTTAAATCAAAGGAATAAGTAAATAAGAATATTTTCTTTAGATATTTTAAAAATTAACTTCTGAAGAACGAATGGCAGGCTCATGATTTATTGATTTTTAATAAACTAAGAAAAGTATGTAAATGGATTTCTAATCACTCAGTTCTGACTTCGGTGGGTTTGTTGTTGTGTCTGTTCATTTTAAGCTGACATTCAAAGTTAGTAGTGTTGGTTTTATGCTTTCCAGGAAAAGGCAACGGAGTATACTACTTGGCTTATATTTCTGTAAAGTATTACTTGAGAAGAGTTTCAATTGAAACGTGTTTTCCCACTTTTATTTTGTGTAGTAGGCTATTTCTCATCAATCCTAAGAAATATACTTTTATGTTATATTATTTGAGGATTTAGCATTGGTAACAGATCTTGTTCTTATGTACAAAATCTCACCTGGAACTGTGTATAATTTAAAACTATGACACTTAAAAGTAGACCCATCAGGCCTAAACATGAGGATAGGCCGGGCACGGTGGCTCACGCCTGTAATCCCAACACTTTGGGAGGCCGAGGTGGGCAGATTACGAGGTCAGGAGATCAAGACCATCCTGGCTAACATGGTGAAACCCCGTCTCTACTAAAAATACAAAAAATTAGCCGGGCATGGTGGCAGGCGCCCGTAGTCCCAGCTACTCGGGAGGCTGAGGCAGGAGAATGGCGTGAACCCGGGAGGTAGAGGTTGCAGTGAGCCGAGATCACGCCACTGCACTCCAGCCTGGGCAACAGAGTGAGACTCCGTCTCAAAAAAAAAAAAAAAAAAAAAAAGACCCATCAGTACCCACAGTGCTATTAATGACTTTTGAAATATAGTTTCTGCTTTTGTTGGTTCTCAATTTTTCAGTCTTACTTTCATTCTAAAGGACTCTTTCATGACTCCTCAGTAAATGGAATTTTCCCTTTCTTTTTCTTAATATCCATAAAATCAGTTTACTTAAGAAATCACATAGCAATATACAGCCTAAACCCTAAACCCTTTTTCAAAATTGTCATTAGCTTTTTTTATTCATTAAAACATTTTCATCTCATTAAAAATGATTTCTTCCTTTAAAATTTCCCAGAAAGTATGACCTTTTTATTTTCTGTGTTCAGTTTAAACACATCAGCAAAGACAGATAATTATTAATGTTATATGAGCATAACAGGAGATTTATAAACCAGAAATATATTTTCTGGGAACCAACTTTCAAGTTGCCCAGGTAAGTTTTATTAATTTCACTGGTGAAGCCCTGGGATAAAGCAACGCCTAAATCAGGCTTTTTACCCTTGGCATTATATGGCACCAAACACTGTTTCGGGACAGTGGAAGAACAGCCTGGGAGGCCTTCGGCCTGATCCAGCCTTGTCCAGGCCCACCCACAAGGAGAAATAGGAAGGAAGGCCAGTTAGTATGCAAAGTAGCATGGCTTATTTTGAGGTCCCGTTAATTGTTGGTCAACAAAACAATGGCAGGATTTGAAGAAAGAAATGTTTTGCAGCAGAGTCACCATATACTTTGAACTGCAAAGGGAGACTGAGGAAATGTTGCCTTAATGCCAAAAACCCTGGCCCAAAACACAGGTTCCTCAGGTGGCTCAGAGGCAGACCAAGTTCACCAAGTCAAGGACATTTTCCTGCTACCCCCTTGGGGATAGGGGCCTTCACCAAACCACCCTGGACATGGATCTCCTGCTGTTCAGAACCCACTCAATAAACAACAGAAGCAAACACTTTTTTTTTTTTTTTTTTTTTTTGCCCCTTACATGGAATGTTCCCTTTTTTTAAGTCCTTGTTGAATTGAAGAGTGTTTGCTCACTGGCTTTTAAAGTGTAGTCCCAAAACTGTTTTCTTCATTTGTATTGGGTTAAAAAAATAATCAAGGGGCCCATGCGTCTTTGTTCTCATCCAAGCCCACAATTAGCTGGGGTTCCTTCTGTGCAGCTAGAAGCAGGAGGGAAGGGGGTGGCCCAACAGGCATTTTACTACCCGCGAGAAAGTGCTGTGAGTTTCTTTGTCCTTTTTGTCAGGGACGGCTGCCTCCCTAATTGTACTGCTGTAGGGAGGCACGTGCCTTTGGAAGCATTATCTGATTCCTACAGGACGTTCAGGAGTGCTTTGTATACTGACCCTTAACTTCAACACAAAGAGTATCTTCTCAATCCCCTTCCCAGGCTGTTGCCTCAGGCTTGGATACCTAAGAACTGTAGTTCAGCCGGGGTGGGGACCATTAATATGGGATCAGGTTTTATTTTTTTGTCCCCTAGTTGTCTTACCTGCAGTTTAGCCACACTCACCGGGAGAGAAAAGCCGAAGATGGTGGATAAGCAGTGGATAGCAGCTATAGAAGTCAGAGCGGAGACAAGGCGAGACAAACAGCTGCTCTTGTCAGCACAGGGATAAGTGTAAAGAGATTAATAGTTATTTGAAGAGCAAATGGGGACATGGCATTTGGCAGTGGAATGCGAATGCATGAATGTAATGGAATGGGCATGCGACTAGTAACATTTAGACAAATGCTTCCCGGACTGAATGGAATGGCAGAGCCCACTTCTCCTCCCCCTGTGAAAATAATAATAATAATAATAATTAATAAAATAATTAAAAGTTTGAAATTTTAAAAAAGATAAGCCTAGCTCCTATTTCTTTGTAAGTTTGTTCTTCTCTATAGTTTTACTTAATCTGGGACTCTCAGTTACATTTCCATTGAAGAGCTAGGCCTATTTCCTTTATAAAATATGTATAAATAGGACTGCCTTAATCTTTTGTTTTTTTTTTTCTCGTTCATTAGATTGATGAAACAAGATTTCTATGTGTTGGAAGGTTTTACAAAGGAAAAACGACTGTACCATAAGCTGGTTGCCCCTTCTGTTCATTTTGGCTCAGGTTTAGAAACGACAATAGGCTGATTTGCCTACTCAGGCTGACAGTTTTGATGGTATGGGCAGAGCCCTGAACTCTGAACCAGAAGATTCCGCTCCGAACGCCCCATTCATTGTGTTAGCGGATGCTAGGGCAAATGCTTTACCTCTCTGATAGTAATACAGTAAAGTTTTCTATACAGTAAACTGAGGCAAAATTAATTTATTCTTTCATAAATATGTTCTTGAGTACTTTCACTCTGTGCTTGGGCCCATTCACATAGAAGACTGAAAACATCTGGCAGAAGGAAATATGTGAGCTAATGTATTTTTTAATTACATTGAGCATAGAATTTTCTTCATAACTAGTTGGTATTTCTCTTACAAATGTTCTACTCTAGAAAAGAATAAATTTCTATTAAGAAAATAAAAGAACAAATAAAAAAAATTAGACCAGTTTGGATGATTTACTAGCATGTTACTTTTTAAAATACATAGTTGGGTCTCCCTAACCCTGCTACGTATGATCCTCCAGGCTTTGTGGAAGCAGTCCTTAGTGGGCTGGGTAATACACTATTGGTACTCTGGGACAGAATGTAGAATTGTAAGACTAAGAGAAAATTCGAAGATCATTTGATTTTGCCCCCTATGCAACAATTTAACACTTGAATCCCCTCTGGAACATACCTACCAAGTGGTCTTTCTCCTTTTGTGTAACATGCCTCCCACCACCCCCCAACAACCTCAAAATGGAATAACAGGCGGTATTCATTTAAAGACTTCCTAAGCAGCTACTGAGCACTGGGAACGTTTTGCCTAGTTTGTGAATAAGCACATACTCTCCTTTCAAATGCTCTTTAGGAAGTCAGTCTCCAGAGGCGGCACATCGAGCTGAGTGATCTGGAAAAGCCATTACACACACACACACACATGCTCAGACTTCTCTTGTTTTCTCTGTTTGTCAAAAATCAACGGTTTTACTTTGAATGTGAAGTGTTTCCGACCTGAAGTCCATCTCTGTAGAATGCATTCACCCATGGATGCCTTTTTTTGGAGCAATGATCTGTGGCTTCAACGGCTAATATTGGGGTTTCTGGGTGTCCTTGCAGCCACAGTACACGAACCTGGGGCTCTTGAACAGCATGGACCAGCAGATTCAGAACGGCTCCTCGTCCACCAGTCCCTATAACACAGACCACGCGCAGAACAGCGTCACGGCGCCCTCGCCCTACGCGCAGCCCAGCTCCACCTTCGATGCCCTCTCGCCATCACCCGCCATCCCCTCCAACACCGACTATCCAGGCCCGCACAGTTTCGACGTGTCCTTCCAGCAATCAAGCACCGCCAAGTCGGCCACCTGGACGGTAAGAGCAGCGGGCACGCACATGCCTGACCCCAGTCCAAGGACGGGCTTCACCACATCCCAGGGATTTCTCTCCCTTCCCAGTTTAGCAATTCCACGTTCAATGGTGGAAAACTTGTCTTTCAATATTTAATACTGAACCAGAGAGAGAGAAAGTGCCACTTAGTGGGAAAAGTCCCAATTTAGGAACCAAACGTCTGACTTCTAGCCAGGTCCTGGCAGCTTCAGTCAGTGTGCTCCTGCCTGCTTCACACTGTTGTATGCGAAAGTTGATGGCAAAGTAAAGAGCACTGTGCCAACAAGAAGTATCATAATCATGGGATATGTGTTTACAGTCTCCAGAAAAGTGTTTACCAGTCTCATTATTGTAAAAGAAGTAAATGTCACATTAAGGTGTGATTTTAAAAACTGAATAAAGTAATAAATATAGTGTTATAAAAATTCAGAAAATAAAATCCTATTTATGAAGGAAGGATGAATATGTTTATACATGTAGGTATCAATAAATTATAATTTATCAGTAAATTGTATAATTTCTTATAAATTACTATTTATTATAATAATTTATCAGTGAATTATAATTTATTGATATGTATATATTTATTTAATTTAGAAATATTCTTTTTGAAAAGGAAGCCCTTAAATATACACATCAGGGCCCTGAATTAGTCCAAAGAAATTGTTTAAAAAAATCTTTCTGCATATAACTTTTCTAAGAAAGCATGGAATTTTCTTTTCATAAATTAGGAAGATGCAAGAATTAGTCCAAAGAAATTGTTTTAAAAAATCTTTCTGTATATAGCTTTTCTAAGGAAGCGTGGAATTTTTTTTTTCATAAATTTGATACAAGAAAATTTTATTTCGAAGTGCATTTTGAAATGTATTATAACACGAATAAAGCTCAAGTATAAAAGAGGACACCTACAAAGTTGGTTTTAACTGGTTGATCAAAGAATGTTCAAGACCAAAGCGGTATGTTTGTCAAACAACTTAATGTTTATATAGATTGTAGAAATGCTTCCAAATATCATCATCTTAATAAAAAGTAGCTTTAGAATTGTTTTTGACAGTTCTTTCTCTCTTTGACAAATGGGTGTCTTTGGAAAGCATTTCTATGTTTATCTTATATGTAGTACCTAGTTCATTCCAGTCTTTAGTTGTATATTTTATAAAATGATCCGCATGCATAAAACCTATTACACGCTAACATCATTTTACATCCATTTCCTCCTTTTCACCTCCTTTCTTTGTGAAGTACACAGGACAAGTTTTATAAGTCCCACTGTACTAGTGAGGAAAGCTGAAGAAATTGGAGGTTAAGTTGAGAGGCATGCCTAAAGTTACAGAACCTTGTGTGTAGCTGGGCTTGTTTTCCATTTCTTCTTCCCTCTCACTGGATTATATCCTTTCTTTCAACCATTTTATGTCAGGATCTCCCCAAATGGTCTAAAAATTAATGTTGTTTTAGTTCTTTCCTCTTGTGGTTTGAGAAGTAAGTCTCCTGTGGCTCATATTTCAACTGTAGAGCGAAAGTATCAGCTTAAAACTTGATCTCTCCTCCACTTGTTACTCATAAATTGTGTCATAATCCTTAGTTTCCTTTACATTTATAATTCTGGAGGCGATGGATACTGCAGGTGAGTAAACTTAGAGTTTATAAGCTTCAAATAGTTGGTTGATTGATCTAAGCAGGATCTTGCTAAAGAGCCACAAGAATAACCATTTTATAAATGGAACACTGATATCTCTTAGGTCACCAACTGGACATTTACAATCACCAGTCTTCAAAACTAACAGTTACTAGTTTAGTTTACTCCACCAGGGCTCCACTGTATTAGGAGTGGGCATGTCTGACGAGATGGTGGGCATCTTAGAGCTGCTAAATGAATAATCGCTTTTTTTCCCTGTAAAATTGTTAGAAAACCATGGAGATGAAGCTTGGTGTAAGAAAGACATCAAATTAGTTATCCTTCCCTGTCCCTTCCTCACTACTTTCTCATATAGAAATCTTAAAGTCAGCTGGGTGTGGTGGCTCACACCTATAATCCCAGCACTTTGGGAGGCTGAGGCGGGTGGGTCATGAGGTCAGGAGTTGAAGACCAGCCTGGCCAACATAGTGAAACCCTGTCTCTACTAAAAATACAAAAATTAGCCAGACGTGGTGGCGGGTGCCTGTAATCGCAGCTACTGGGGGGACTGAGAAAGGAGAATCGCTTGAACCCAGAAGGCAGAGGTTGTGGCGAGCTGATATCGCGCCACTGCACTCCAGCCTGGGCAACAGAGCAAGAGTCTGTCTCCTCCCTCCAAAAAAAAAAAACCACAAAAAACTGAAGTTATTTTCCGGTTTAGCATAATCCTAAACCATCAATCAAAGCCCCTCTTTCAGAGAAGTCAATTATCTCACTCAAAAAGGTTGGAGATCTCTACCAAAATGGTAGGTTTAAAAGAAAAGAAAATATTCTGGAGGAGTACGCTGGTAAAATTTCCTTACATGTGACAGCAGTAATATCAGTGGCCTGAAAAAAGGGCTGCACTGTGGTGATGAGCAAAGAACACTGACTGGGAGACAGAAAACCTGTGTTACGGTCTTGATCATTGATGCACACTTAGCCAAGCCACTTTATCTTTCTAAAATTCAGTCTGTGCCTCAGATGAGAAAGAGGATGAGGATGGTGAAACCTACTCTGTTTTCTTAAGGTGAGATGATAGTATTCATAATTAACATAGAAAGTTTTTAAAAGGACTTTGGTTCTTACTGATATATCATCTGCCATTCATGAGTGTCCTTGGTTAAGTGATTTTGCGTCTCTTGGATTTTTGTTCAATTTGCTGCATTCTACCTATACATTTTACAATAAGGTTTCTACTCATTTATCACATGGTAATTATATTTTTATTAAATTTCTTTCTTGTTCACAACCAGGCTTATTTCAGGCCCAGTTGCATTTCTTCTAAATTAGGGTACTTGAACCCTTATCTGAGCAGCTACTGAGATCACCAAAAATGATGTAAGTTTTTCGTCATGGATACCTGCATCTTAACTTCTAATTCTTTGAGCCAAATTATATATCCTCATCTTAATTTAATTTTATTTTATTTTATTTTATTTATTTATTTTTTGAGACAGAGTCTTGCTCTGTCACCCAGGCTGGAGTGCAGTGGCGCGATCTGGGCTCACTACAAGCTCCGCCTCCTGGGTTCACGCCATTCTCCTGCCTCAGCCTCCCGAGTAGCTGGAACTGCAGGCGCCCATCACCACGCCCAGCTAATTTTTTTGTATTTTTAGTAGAGACAGGGTTTCACCGTGTTAGCCAGGATGGTCTCTGTCTCCTGACCTCGTGATCCGCCCACCTCGGCCTCCCAAAGTGTTGGGATTACAGGCGTGAGCCACCACACCCGGCCTATCCTCATGTTTAGAAACAGACTTCCCATTTTAAAAAGGATTTTTTCATGTATTTGTCTCAGTTGAGCCCCATAACCAAGTTTGTAATCCCCAGTTTTATAGATGAGGAAACTCAGAGACAACATAAAGGTCACATGGCTAATAACCAGCCAAGGATGGGGAAGAATCCAGGCCTTTCTCACCCCAGTTCAAATCTCTCCACCATCCTAGTTAGCCTCTCTCTCCTCTGGATTGAGAGCAGGGAGGGGCATACAGGAGCAGGCAGTGCCTGTGTAGTTTGGAGCTTGCCTCTTATGTCACAGAGTCCAACTGGTAGAGAAATTTTTTGTGCCTTATTATACAACACCTATTTCTTAGGCATTTGTCCTTTTTAAAGCAATTTTTCAAAATAAAATGCTGCATTTTAGAACTGCCCACAAACTGGAAGAAACAGAAGCAACTGTCATTAGAGGGAGGTCATGTTTATCGCATAGTCTTCTGGTAATTCTTTAATAAAAATATTTTTAGTACCATTTTATCACTTGCAATCCTTTCATGTCAAGTTTTCTTTTTTAACTTTTCTGGTTTTACCCTCAGGATTACTGTCAAAATATAGCTAATATATTTAAAGTGTATGTGCATTTTTCCTTTGCTTTTCTGTGTTTTGAATAACAAATGTGATTGTGTTTCCAGTTCTACAAAAATATGGTATTTATTTTAAACTTCTTTCAATGAAATGAGGTAAAATAAGACAACATTTTTCATCTTCTCTGTTTCACACACACATACATACACCACAAACCAACATTTACTTTAGTTTCAGATTTTCTTATTTCCACAATTTAATTGATACTAGTTACAGAGGCCTACCATTTTATATAATGTAGTGCTGGTCTAGCATTGTAGCTGGGAATCGTTAATCATAGAACAGTTGAAAGCATGGTAATGTGGAGATGGCAAGAAACTTAAATTCAGATTTCAACTCTGAAACCTACTAACAGTATATGGGACTTTCACCAAAAATTCAATCTCTCTAAACCTTACTTTTCTTACCTCCAAATGGGAACATTAATACTTTTCTTATCATGAAGATTTCTTCATGTAAACATGCCTATTAGCACTTAGCTACTCATATGGTCCCAAGTGTTTATTGAGTCTGAATTTGAATTTCTTCGGTTCGTGAGTTTATGGTAGTTTTGTTGAGGCTTCGACAAAACTTTAGTACCTTTGGTTGTACTAAAGCTAACCATTTGAGAGAATGAAAAATAAAATTTCCACTGTTTTTTTCTTAATGCTTTTGGGTTATTAACATGCACACTTTATAGAGGGACTGTGATACTATCCACTATCCAAATATATGACTAGATGGTAAAGGGTGGTAACAGCCTCTCCCAAATGCAGACTTCTGCGGGCTGGCTCTGCCGCGTTCCGAAGCCTGCCCAAGCCAGATGGAGGTTCTCCTTGCCAGTACAAGGAAATGCCGTTTCCAGATTTAAGAACCTGTTGATTTTTGACATTCGTTCCTCATTTTTAATCTGAGGCTTCATTATGGGAATGCCTTTTTGTATTCCTGGTGTTAAAGAATAACAGTGGGCCTTGCTTATTGCAGAGTCAGCATATTACTGTACAAACGACTGGAAGTAACCTAATCAGTCACCAGTGAAAAACTGGTGGCGTTAATAAATTGTGGTATAAGAAGTAACCATATGGCCATTAGAAAGAATTCTCTGTACTGATAAGGAAGGCTGTGGGAGTTGCTGGTGAGGGAAAAAGAGAGCTTTCTGTGGCACCTGCTTGAGAATTGAGAGTCCCGGTAAGGAACCCTGCTTGCAGGGGGAGTGTTTCTTTGTGCTTCACTCTAGTGATGAGGCTTCTTGGTGAATATAGGTCAGTCTGTCTCAATTCTTGGCCTCACACACCTTTGCCAGTTTGAGAGCTATTTTTCACAGCTCATGATACAAGAGTCCTCTCTGTGTTCTCACGCCATGAAAATCCTCAGGTTGTTTTTTTGTTTTGTTGTTTTTTAAATTGTGCTCAGACCAAAGGAAGGATCCTACCCTTGGGACATAGGATCACTTTTTGCTGTTGTATCTTTCTCCTGTCATTGACCTCAAGGTCTTGTATGGCAGACAGCCTGATCTAGTGCCCAGCACAATGTCTGGCATACGGTAAACCTTTAATAAATGGGAAGAAACGTTTTTTCTCATAATTAAAGGAAACGATTGTAGTTCCCAGCAGGAGCCCTCAATTCTGACTCTTTTACTGCCCATGAATTTGTTCCCTTCAGCCTTCACCCGTGATTTATAGAGAGCGTTCTTCCTTTGCCTTTCTTAACCATGCCAGCTTCGTGTCATGTTCAGAGCTTTGGAGAATTTGACTTGAGCAAGTGGAGAGATTAGGGAGGTGGCGTTTGAAAGGGGAACAGCCAGTTCCCGGGAGAGTTCCATTGATCCCAGCCTATGGGTCTTGGGCTCGCAAGCTCACTCCCTTTGGCTCCGCAGTCAGGTTGAGGTGGGGCCTGCGGCCCACCCGCCCTGTCATCAGGTTACCTGTAATGTAAGACTTCTAGAAAAAGGCTGCCAGCTCTGTAGAAATCTAATGCAACCCAGCGAATTGCATGGCCCTCTGGAATTTAGAGACTCTTAAGAATAGCCCATCAGAGGACAAGATGTACAGACAAACTCTTCAATGGTAAATAAGATTTATCAGTTTTCTTTCACAATGGAAGCACTTCCCCCATTAAAGTCTGAGTGTCATCTGGGGCTTGATCTAATCTTACAACTGAGTGGCTGTTAGATTTTACTGGTGAGGGGCAGAAGTCAGTAGCTCGTGCCACTAATACATGGGTTCGTGTTTATCATAACAAGATAATTTTCACTTCTTGCCATAGCTGTTTCATAAATCATGTAAGATACATATCCGGTGCATTTTTGTGCCTCTTCCATGATGAAGAAAATAGTAACATTGAGAATATTAGTCTGTTATCTAAGTTATTTCTTAGTTCACAGAGTATTGAGGAAGAATGTGCTAAATAAAGTGCTTAGAGATTCTTGGTGATGGTTCAAGTAACTTACCTCTAGGTTTTGGATTTAAAATGAATGTTCATTGTAAGGATGCTTCCGAGGAGTTGTTCCCTGGTCCAGAGCAGAATAACTGAATCCGCATTCTTGCCTGAGTTTGTTTAGATTGACTCTAGGTTAGCGTATTCGTGATGAGCCAGTTTAATGCTTATCAGCCTCCCATACTATTTTGAGTGATCTGTTCACTGCACACGGAGTGTCTATTTAAAATTAAACTGATCTTGCATATGAACATTATAAAAACTATTGATTTTAAAACTGAATAATTTAAATAAAGCTTATATTTCTTTTCCTACTAAAAGAGTAACAGGAAAATCCTTTGCTTTTCCCTTTTCTTCTTTCTCCCTATTCTTCTCTGCTTCCCCCATTTCTTTTCCCCCTTCCTTCTACTCCCTCTTTCTCTTTTTTCTTCATTTATGTTATTATTATTAGTTAATTTGGTTTTGTAGGTATCATCAGCTACATGGTATTTTTTTTTTAACCATAGCTTCACTCTTCTCCATAAATTAATATGGAGAACATGATATAAATCAATCAGCATGGAAATTTTTATCAATATTAAATTATCAGACCCTTTTCATATAACAAATCACTTTGGCGAATAATAATGGGCTGCTTTAGAGGTAGAAAACTCAAATGTCATTGGGGTCAGGGAGGTAGCATAAATGAGCCAAATGATAAGTACAGAGACTGTGGCAAAATGAGTTTACATACTCTATCTACAAGGACATCTGCTTTCCAGTCCCAGACTGTTGTCACAGGGGAAAGTAGGCCTAGGATTAAATTATTTAAAATATTAAATTATCACAATATTAAACTATTAAATATTGATTTTTTTAAAGAGCAACTAGGAACCTGGGTTTGCATGTAATAACTTCATATCTTAAAATGATGAGACTAATTCAAAAAATACTTGTAAAACACTACAGGCGGAACAAAACAGTACACAGACTTCATGCCATCCTGTGTAATGTGTTAATGGTAACAAGGGGAGATTACTGAATGTTTAAATAAATTAACTGGATGTTAGTTATTAAAATAACTAACATAACTGGAATCAACATCTAAGAGAAAGGTTACTAGCAGGTATATTTTATTCAGAAATAATAATTCTTTATTCCTTTACGAAGTCATATAGATTAATCTCTTGCTGCATTTAACCAAGCAATACATTATCAGAACGTATTTTTCTCAACTTGTTTTCTTACAGCAAATGACCTTTCTGTGTCTCATTTTTATATCATTTCATATTTTAAAAATCTAATGATATGCAGTATTGGATACTTGGAATTTTGAAAAGTTTATTGTTTGTTTGTTCCTAGGCTTATCATTAGAGACTTATGGAATTCTGTAACTTAACTCCTTAAAATTGGCCAAAGTCATACTCAGAAAAGAACACTAAGATTTAAAGGGCTTCTAATCAATTTTCTTAGCTTACTAACAGATAGCTTATTTTTAATTAGCACATAGTGTGCCAGAACAAAAATCACCTGATAATTGAAGTACAAAGAGAAAATAAAGTCATAAGCACTTTTAATGACTCTGGAAAACTATATACTAAGCTCAACAGAGATCCCTTAAAATGAATGTAAACTTAACATCAGCCCTGAGTTATGTGTACCATTTATTGTGGGATTGTTGCTCTTGGTACATTTCCATACATGAGCTTTGCACTTTCTCCTGTTCGCATGCCCCAAATAAGCTACTTCCATAACATCACCACGTCTATGCAATGGTTCCTACCCGCTTTGGTAAAGGGCCGATGTATGCTTCTCATGAAAAGTATTTGGCAGTTTCAGCTGTCATATCATGAATAAAAGCATATAACTGTATATAAAATAAAACCCCCTGGTTTTACATTTCAGCAGTTGGTATGTCTAGTCAGGTCACTGTGACTGAAAGGATACTTGAGATAATGTAGCTTTCCAACAACTTCCAATTCTTCAAAATTAGAGGAGAGTTTATGGTAGAATAGAAAGATAATTCTTCAGTTCTTTGAAGCCCTGCAGACATTTTGTAGCTATGGAATGGTTTTTAGAACGATGGATCCTGTAATGAGGCACACAGAGACCTAAAGGTAATGATCTTAGTAGATTTCTCTCCTGTGGTTTTTGGTAATGATCATGACCCTATCATCAGGCCCCCCACGTGAAATTTAAAAGAAAATTTGATAGTAGTCAGAGACCCTAGATCTAATTTATTGTGAGGTAGATTAGGGAGGGATTCTCACTTTACAGATAGAATGAGACTTCTCATTTTAGTGTGAATTTAATAACGAAGATTCATGTGGGAAAAAAACCAAAAACTACAACTTGCCACCTTGTTATTGTATCAGAACGGACTGAAAACAGAGCAGGGACCTTAATTTCTAATTGTGTTAGTACCAGACTTTCAAGTTCATTGATTAAATAGGAGTTCCTCCTTGGGTGAATGCCTAAGTTTGTATTTTTGTTTTGCTTCATGTGCTCTTCAGCCAGTATCATCTACATGGAATCTTATAAAAACGATAATGAATAAGTTGAGGAGACTATTTCTAAAGACTTTGCCTTTGAGTGGTTTCCAAGTTGTATTAAACAAGAAGACTAATGATTACTTAAGGGTTCTCATTTGAATTTGAGAAGACATCTGACAGGCTCCCGAGGAGTGTGACTCATTAAGTAGAATACGGGACTCAGAAGGACAACGTTGGGGTACTAACAAGCTGTATGAATTGGGGCAGGTCTTTTGTCTCTGTCCTTATGTTAAATGAGTGTTTTAATTTTTACTTGGCAAGATTGCTGTGAGGCTTAATTAAAGTTTATAAAGTGCTTTGGGAGCCTGAGAGGAGAAGCTCTAAAAACATAATATGTTATTATCTCATCCTGGATTTTGTTTTTAGATTTACCTGCTTGAATCTGTATCATAACGATGCTTACAATTCAGGCAGTTTTCTGAGGTTTTTTATTTCTACAAAGACATGAAATAAAACAACACAAATATATAAGTCCCTAGACATTAATATGGGATGAAAAATTATACATAATTTTTTTCTGATGTAAAAGAGTTTCTTCTTAAAAAATGTTTAATTGAATCTCATTTCTGTTAACCAGCTTTATTTTTTTTTAAAGCATTTCAGTGTTTTATTGGTAACATTTTTGCAGAACCAGTAAAAGGTTTTAAAATGCTATCATCTTTACTGGGGTCATGAGAAGAAAAATTCACTCCATTTAAAAAATGTAAATACATATTTAAATGTAAATAAATATGCACATTTAGATACATATAAATATATTACTCCAGTTGAATAACAATGGAATTAATTTACAATAATTAGAATTTGATAATTTGGGCTAGAAAGATATTCCTTCCTTCTATCTTTCTGCCTTACTTTTCCTTTCTACTGTGTGTTCATTTGAGATTTTCATATTTATAAAATATAAAAATGTATATAGAGCCCTGGAGTTAATACAAATTGCCTCAAAAATTCTTTTATTCCTACTTTGTATTCTTGAAAAACAAATCACATTTTCCCATAAGAACAATGTCATAATTATGGATAACATGTCTGACTAAGATATTATCATCAAGTAAGTCATAGATATATTTAACTCTATGTCGTAAAAGCAAAGCTATTACCACCATAAGCCACTGTAATTATTTGAAGTAGCAAAATGATTCTCATTGTCATATAAAGTTTGTTTAAATATTTTGTATGCCTTGACATGTATGTATTGTTTACTTATAAAATGTTATTTTTATAAACTTATCTAGAACTGACTGCTTATTATAACAAATACTTTAACATTTCGACATGCCATAATTTTGATCCATTTCATGGGGAATAATTTGAGAAGCCTATGTTTCTCAAAATTTCCATAGGAAAATTAGAATGGATACTTGTATAATACATTCCTATTACTAGGAATGATGCTCAAAAAAATTCTGTAGTGTAGGTCAGTCTTCATTTTAAGCAGTTGAATCCATTTTTAATGATATTACTTAAGAATTTTGCTTGTAAGAAAAAAAAAAAACTGTATCTGATTGAATTTGAAAATGTAATTTTGGAGTGTATTTACTCTTCCTGACTGATGCCTCTCCCCAAAACAGAGCAGTCTTGAGGAAATAAAAGCCCCTCAAAGACAGCTAGATATGAGAAGAGTTTGAGTTGCTAATGGGGAGACTCCTAGACCTTTGCCTTGATGTTAGAAAAGGAATTTGAGGACATGATTTGTGTGTTAGACCCAGAGTTTGTCTTTAAACACAATTCAAGTTTATCACCTTTCTTATAACCTTTCCATACAAAATCATGGATTTAGTGAATAAAGCATTTGGAAAATGGTGGATAGTTGGTAGATAAAGCAGACTGACCAACAGGTAAAAATAGAAAGTATTTTCATAATAGGAATTTGGAATAACTTTTTCTATATTCCCATAGTTAGAATGGATGCCTAGAAAATGGATCCTTATTGTGATGATTAAAAATCTCTTTTTGAACTAAGACACATAAGAAAGTAACCTCTTTCTCCTTTGCTTATTCTCCCAACCAGGCTGTGTTGAAGTTATACAAGTATAAGTAAACGTACACTGCTTTTAAAAATGCTTCAGTCTAATTTTGTTACCTTTAAGTTTAGATACTTGGCAAATAATTATTTTTGATATTGCTTAAATCAGTCTTTTACAAGTAGAATTGTCAACATCCAAGAGTTACCAAAAGATATTTCATTCTTTAGATTTTTATTGTTCTTTCACAGTACTCACTGGTAACGGATTATATTTTACCTTTTTTTTTTTTTTTTTTTTTTTTTTGGAGACAGAGGCTTGCTCTGTCACCCAGGCTAGAGTACAGTGGTGCAGTCTCAGCTCACTGCAACCTCCCCCTCCCGGGTTCAAGCAACTCTCTGCCTCAGCCTCCTGAGCAGCTGGGATTACAGGCGCGTGCCACCACGCCCGGCTAATTTTTGTATTTTTACAAAAGATAGAGATGGGGTTTCACCATCTTGGCCAGGCTGATCTTGAACTCCTGACCTTGTGATCCACCGCCTCGGCCTCCCAAAGTGCTGGGATTACAGGCGTGAGCCACCACGCCCAGCTCTATTTTACTTTTATCTATCATCAATGACTACATTGAATACTGTTGTATGTAAATGTAACAAAGACATATTGTGCAGTTGTTTATACTTTCAGAGAATTATCACATAATTTAGCAAACATTAACTCATCTGTGTACCTTTTGCTGTAAAAGCTATAGAGCAAGTAATGTAGATGGGGAAAAGAAAAGGCCTCACTCAGCATCAGAACCACAAGGAACTGAAGACTTCTTGCAGTCTGGTTTTCTCTTCAAAAAGCAATTAAATATATGACCATTTGTATAAGTTTCTACAATGCATTTGTATTTCAGAACTGATTTCTTCCGTAGCACAGCATGGATTTCAGTTATAATGTTTCTCTTTGCACAAGCGTGGTAGACTTAGGTGTTAGTAGGTATAAGAATGGTTCTGGGAACAATCTTTTAAATTTTTATAGACTCTTTTCTCACACCTCTCCCCCAACCTAAGTGTAATTATCATCTTAGACACTTCGAGTTTAGGGGTAGAGATAGGGAGAGCATCATCAGAAGGAACAAAAGGAGAAAGGGGAAGTGAAATGGTTTATTGGGTACTAGTGAGCAGAGCCTTTTACAAAAGTACAATGCACACGTATTACATTTGTTAGATGTTTTCTAAGATGCATTTGTAGCTCTGATGGTATATTTTTATGGATATAAACTTCTAATATGAGGAAGAACCAATTCAAATAGCACGTTAAAATTCAATCTATCTACAATCTTCACGTCCTTGATTATTGCATTCTGTAATCTCATGGGTATTTTTGCTTCCAAATATGAGGACATACCTATTATTTCCTTCAGTTTTCTTTTTAGGAGAGTTGACTGAACTATTTCAGAAAAGATGTCTTACTTTCCTTGGCCTAGTAAGCCTTGCCGCTTTTTGAGAACAGTGTATTTTCTTCAAAATATACCCAACACTTTAGGTGGTCTTAATGAATGAATAATACATAATTGTATGTACTTTTCTAAAATGCTTTGAAATTTCCAGGAAAGAAGGTCCCATGAAATATCTATTTGAATTTTAGTGAAAAGAACAAAAGAAGCAATAACAAATTAAGACCTTTGATTCATGTGTAGTAGCAGTGGTTTTATTTTGGTAGTACCATAATGTAATTGAAGCAGTATTTTCATATAGAAGCATTTTTTACTTACATGATTTTTCTACTTGCTAGAAGTAGTATTTTATTATAGTTACTTTTGAATATATGTTTCCCTTACACTAACTCAGAATACAGCCTCACTTCACGGTGCTTAGATTTCATTCCTGCATTCATACTGTTTGCCTTTGAGGGTTCTGGCGACTGCAGTAATCTCTACCTCCTCCAGAGCCAGAGAGAGAGAAATGGCCACAGCTACTTTGTCATCTTTTGTTACTGGTCTAAATAGAGGGTCAAGTGTCCTTACCACATGGAGGGATGCTTCAGAACAACAAGGGAAAGAATTAGAGTGAACGTGTTTCGCCTGGGTGCTGCCCACACTGCTGTATGAACAGTAAGGGAGGTCATGTCTTCCTATGCCTGGCTTAAAGCATTCCCAGCTAACAGATTTTCTGTTTTTAATGGCTATGAAATTTTGTTTTTAAGTTGTTATTTGGGCATGTGGTTGCAGGGCATAGATTATCTCCTAATTTATTGCTTTCTTAATTTGACATTGGAATTTAGACTTCAGAAACAAAAAAAATGCAATACTTTGAATTATCTTCTTTCCGTAAGTTCCTGATTTAAAATGAAAATGTTTCCTGAACTGCTAATTACGAGATATCCTATAAAGTATATTTTACTTACAATATATCTTTTTTGGTGGTTTTACAAGATGAAGATTACAAATATGATATTTAGCACATCCTCACTCTCCTTGAAAGCAGGGACTATGGCTTTTTTACTAAAGGACAAACAAAAGTGCCCGAGGAAACAGGATAGTGTAGGGGAAAGAATTCAGCTTTGTGGTCAGATAGATCTGGGGTTGAATTTCACTTCTCTCTAGCTGTATGGCGTTGGGCTAAACACTGTCTCTAGAGTGGCTTCCTCACCTTTCAAATGGGGATAATACTCTTTTAGGTAACAGTGTTATCGGTAGGATTTGAAATAATAAGTATAAAGTACCTAAAACAATGCCTGTAAATGGTAATTTCTATTAGGATGCATCATAGATTTAGGATTACAATTTACACTAAACCTGCCTTATTCATAGATTTGTGCAGAATCATAGCAGGAAATCTCCATAAAGTAGCTCTAGCCTCTGGTGCCTATTAGAGGTGATTTATTAGGATAGTACTTTAAAACTTTTACCCCAATTAAGGACAGAGGAAAATGAATGGCTACATTAGGCATCCTGAGGGTTTAATCTGAAATGGCCCATAGAAGACATATCATTTCCTTTTTGAATAACTTATTTCAACTTTGCATTTAAATATAAATATTTCTTCCCGTCATTAAAAAAAATCTTTAAAATTGTTGTTCCAGGAAGATGAGTAGTATTTCTCTTGTAACATTGAGTTATTATACCCAGGCGCACTACCAGGCACACTTCCGATGTACAAGTGTCTTCAATAATTGTTTCAGAAGCACAATTTTGAGGTAAGTTCAAGTGCCTTGGGAAAGAGCATTGTTTGTTTTTGTAGCCTTAACCCAAAATGACTGGGACTCATGCTACAAAATGATAACACTCTTCATCAGTTGTATAGAGCCCCTTCTTTACGGCCAGCTTTCCTAGAGATACTTTAGACTTCTTTGGATGTCCCCAAAGGCACAATAACCACATAAGAAGGGAAGCCACAGGAAGGCAGATGGCAAAAGAAAACGAATGGTCAGGGTTCTCTAGGCGTGGCATGCACTGCCTCCAGTGGTGGTGAGTTCTCCACCTCCAGAGAGTGAGAGACCCTTGACTCAAGTTTTCGAGGAGAGAAACAATCAAGCGGCCTCTGAAGTTCCCCGTGAATTCAAATTCTGTGCATCCAGAAGAGAAGTATTTTGTGACCGGAAAGAAACAGAATGACTGCCATTGACCTTTTCTATGCCAGACCGTTGGTTAACTGAAGAGAGTAGACCCTCCAGACAGGTAGTGAACTCAGCCTACATCAAAACACACAGCAAGCCTTCTGTGCCTTTCCCAGGACAGTGTCTCTTCTTTTCTCTCCGAAGCTGTGTTTCTGTGTAGGAAACTGCATAGGGTGAAGCTGAAAGGTAGGATAGGCCAGCCTATGTAGGGTAAGGCATTTTAACACTATCACATGGGCAGTGTGCTGACATCGCATACTTTTTGAGCACCTCTTCAGATCAGTATATAGAGTAGATTAACCTGACAGCAGACGGAGGTTGGTGGGAGGGTCTGCAGTAAAGGAGAGCAGTTTGGAGAATGCCACAGCATTGCAGACACACACCGTGCAGCTGGGCACTTACTCGGCGATGTGGCTCACTCAACAGGAGGACACAGGTGAGATAGGGCAGGAGTCAGTTGCTGAAGTCACTACTTCAAAGGGCTAGATAGAAAGGTAGGGAGGAGGAATGGAGAGCCAGAAAAGGAGCCAAAATGATTAGCTATTTTACTAGAGCATGTCTGTCCTATAGCCTTGGCTGCCATTCTCTAGCTGAGACCTTGACGAATCGCCTCCTCCCTGGTGCCTCAGTTTTCTTGTCTTCGAAATGAGGATGATGCTACCTACCCTGAAGGGTTATTGTGAGGAGTAAATGAGATGATGGGGTGGAAGTGATTTGTAAACTAGGAAGTCTCTCTTGCAAATCGCATGATAGACTTTGGATAGAGACAGCACATGTACCTTTCAGCTTTCTGTCTTGCAAAATGAATATTTATATCCTCTCACCTGGGGTCCAAGATGAAGGTACTGGTTCAGTGAGATAATTCTTATCCAGCCTAATCTCAAGACTTCCTTGCATGCTCTCTCTCACACCTAGTAATAAATGCCAAAAGCCTAATAGCTCCCCAAACCTTGATCCTTCTGCCTTTCCTCTCTCCTTGAGGAGAGACCAAAGTAGTCTAGTGAATGAAATTCATATTTTTCTCCCAGGCTGATTGAAGTGGCTGGTGCAGTGGCGCAATCTCAGCTCACTGCATCCTCCGCCTCCCGGGTTTGAGTCATTCTCCTGCCTCAGCCTCTCCAGTAGCTAGGACTACAGGTGCCTGCCACCATGCCTGGCTAATTTCTGTATTTTTAGTAGAGATGGGGTTTCATCATGTTGGCCAGGCTGGTCTCAAACTCCTGACCTCAGGTGATCCACCTGCCTCAGCCTCCCAAAGTGCTGGGATTACAGAGTGAGCCACGGTGCCTAGCCTGGACTTTTCTAATTAGGCCGTGCCGGGGCTGCTGTGAAACTGTTTTCCTATGAAGACAGTGATTTTCTCCTTAGGATGGCTGTTGTCACACAGACAGCACTGCCCCTTTCCTTATAGCACTTGATCACAGTCACAGTAACCTCTGTGCCTAGATCACAAGCCATACTTACTCAGGGCTGATTCTCCTCTTAAAGCACCAGGGAGGAAGAGGCTCTTGTCAGAATTCTCACGACTGAATCATTGCCATGAGCTAATGTCTCCAGTTTTATGAGTCAGTGCTGGCCCAGGCATCGGTTTTGTAGGTTTAAAAAAAAAGACATGGGTTAGGCTCCCCTAATATCATTAGCTTGTTCAGGGGGAAAGAAAACTGAGCTATCATCAGACAGTAGCCTTTGAGAAATCAGATGTTTGCTTCCTCTTCTCTGTAAGGATATAGAATAAGTGAAAGAATTTAAGAATTAAAAATAATAGTAATAAAAGCTCTCTGATTTGTGCGTGTGTTTTGTTTTGCTTCTGGCAGAAAAGGTGAAATGGTGTGTTTGGGAGATGAATGTTCTTGTGATAGGCAAGATGTAGCTTGCAGGAGAACATCTGTAACAAACCCATATTCTGCATGAGATGCAGCCAAGACCTGTTTGTGTGTTAGTGCCTGTTCAAACATGTCTAGTTTTAAAAATGATTTATAAAGTTTTGGAGGAATCACCTTAAAACGTTATTTCCTCATATAATAGGCATATACATTGACAGCGTGGTGGTTAAACTATATACGCTGTTGGAGATTGAGCAGTGCCAATATTGAGCTAAGTGATATAAAAATGGTTATCAATATGAAGTAGATATAAAAATATTAGGAATATCTGCAGTCGTTCATGAGTCTACCGATTAATCCAGCAGCAGGCAAAAATATACCTTCGGAGTTTTTAAATGTTCCTGATAGCGAATTTATGCAAAGAATAAAAGGGAAGTACATGGATATTTGCTTCAAAATACTCAGAGGTATTGCTCAAAACTTGATTAAAAATAAAATAACAGAATTGGGGATGGAAGTCAATAAGAAAGAATAAGCTTAAATAATATCAGTATCTATTAAACAACATGATTTTTAGTTGTCTCTATTCTTTCCCTTTATCATATATTTACACAAAACAGGAAATACCTTTTGGGAAAGATAATGGAAGCCTTGTCTTTTGTTTTTAATAGGCATTGCTTATGTAGTGCTTATGCACCTTCTTAAATTCACGTGCTTTAAAGAAAATGATATTTTATGGTAGTCAGGTACTTCTCAATACATCATTTGGAAAGAAAGTTAGGGGTATGAGCTGTAATTTGTACCCAGTGTTCAGAGTTTACAAGAAAGATTGCTCTTCCTGCGACCTCTCCACTCTTCCCCCTCCTTCTCTCTCACCTCCATCTGCTTCTTGCTCTTTCTTTCTCCGAAAAAGGATATGAGCTACATGGAGGACAGGGCAGAAAAAGGGAAGAAAAAAATAGAGAATGGTGAGAAAAATATGAAGAACACTTAAAACTTAAAGTTTTATGGTTCTTTTTATCAAAATGAATCTTTTGAGCTTCCATAGGGGAAATTAGTGTAATTAAAGTTTTCTAGTTCGTAAAACCAAATCTTTACATACCGACTGAGCCCACTCTAAGTATTGACTGTGGCAAGGACAAATGTTATCCTCTGACCTGGAAAATTTAGAGCATTTTGTCTCTTAAATGAAGGTAGATTGATCATATTTGATGAGCTTCTTGGAAAAGACTTTAGTCCACATCCAGAAATTTAATTTCCCTTTTGCTTATACTACTTTAAAAGTGATTTTATGGACACTGTAATGTATACAATGAGTCTCTGTGGAAAGAGATACTGTATATATATTTTTTATTTCATTTTGAACTTTCTGGCATTCCAAGACACATAGAATTTTTATTTGAGGGACATATTAGTAAAATAGAACATTAGTGAAATAGAATATGAAGGAACTATTCCAAAGTCAGGAGTTCAGTGAAATACCCCAATTAAAAAACTGAAAGGATTCTTTATCAGTAAGTTTCAGGATATTTGTGGAGCTCTACAACATGAAAATTCAGTATTGATAATCTTGGCTTGAAATATTTTCAATTTTATCTCCTCATAAGCTTCAGAATTATTAACCACCCAAACTGGTATAAGGAAGAGGACGCATATCATGGCTCTCATAGGATCTGTCCGGCTGGTGCCTTGTATATTTTGTATCATATGCTTGTGCACACATGTCCCAAGATGCGTTTGTGGAGCCTTAGTTGAAGGCCCCATATGATGAGGTCTCAAATGTTAGAGTTCACTGAACAGCACCTTTAGTTTCAAAATGCATTTTCTATGCACTAGAAGGTGCACTTTGAAGAAAAACAGATATAACTCCACAGTGGACTAGCTGGGTTGACTAGGCTAGTGACCTGATGCTTCTGAGACTCAATTTTCTCTTCTGTGAGGTAAAAATAATCTCCACTGAAGACTTTTGAAAGTTCAATATATAAGGCCCATAGTATAGTGCCTGCCACAGAGCAGACCCTTGATAAACTGTGCTAGTTATGATTAGGGCTAGACACTATCGGGTAATTGTATTAATAGATAAATTAGCACCTTTTCAAACAGCTCACAGTCAAGAAGGGCAAACTGATAAACCTAGTTGTAATTTAGTGTGACAGGTGCTATAATCTGTCTGGAATGTTCCCCTAGCCACCACCACCTCTGTCTGCCAGGCAGACTCCTACTCATTCTTTAAAACTCACTGGAAGCATTAATTGTAGGTGAACACTTGCCTTGCGATACCCAGCCCCCACCAGCTCCCCCTTGCAGACACATACTCAGGAGTTCAGAGGCAGTAGCTTTGTCTTTCATCTCTGGGTCTTAGTGCTGGCACATATAATGGGTCTTAACAAATATTTGTTAGGTAATACTTATCGCCTAAACGAAGTGGAGTATAGTACAGAAAACTGACTTTCCTAGTTTCCCAGAAAACATAGCATTTAAAGTTGGGTCTTCGAGGATAAGCAGAGTCTTGGGAAAAACTAAGAATAGACATTACAGGTAGAGGGACCGGGGAGAGTAAAGCCATGGAGACATGATTGTGTTACGTTAAGTCTAGGAGTGGGAAACAGTTTGGTTTACCTGGACCATAGAATGTTTGCAGGAACAGGAGTAGCAGGAAATGAGGTTAGAGAGAAGTCCACAGAGCCAGATTGAGGTGGGCTGTGAATACCACCTTCAGGAGTTTGGCTCTAGACCTGTAAGTGTTAAGAAAACATGGAAGGGCTGTAAGTTGGGAGATGACATCATGTTCTGTTGGAGGAAGCTAACTGGCAGCAGTTTGGAGGTAGGGAGATGAAAAGCAGGGAGGCTAATTGGAAAGGTGTTGCGATGTTTTCGGTAAGAGATATAGGGGCCAGGTGAGGTGGCTCATACCTGTAATCCCAGCACTTTGGGAGGCTGAGGCCAGCGGATCACCTGAGGTCTGGAGTTCAAGACTAGCCTGGCTGACATGATGAAACCCTTTCTCTACTAAAAATATAAAAATTAGCTGGGCTAGGTTGTGGGCACCTGTAGTCCCAGCTACTCAGGAAGCGGAGGCTGGATAATTGCTTAAACCCAGGAGGCGGAGGTTGCAGTGAACTGAGATCGTGCCACTGCACTTCAGCCTGGGCAACAGAGCAAGACTCCATCTCAAAACAAGACAAAAAAAAAAAAAAAAGAGAGAGAGAGATAGGCAGACAAAGGGGAATGGAGGTGAGTGTGGAGTTTGGGGTGGTTTTGCAGTATACATTTTAGAGATAGAAACCTACTTTCCATAATTGGGGTTATTTTGGCTCCTATCATTGTAGCATTTTCTAGACATTTGTTTTAGAGGTACTTCTTATGAGGACTGTACCAAGAAACAAGTTGAATGATATATTCCTCAAGTATATGGGCCTTTTTGGTGCCGTGCTTTACTTTCTTTAGTTAGGATTAGTCTTTGCTATTTACCCTACTGCTCTGAATAATAGAAGAACCACATACCTGTAATTGGTCAGACAAAAGAACATTTTATATTCTCTATGTCTCTGCCTTGCACTAGAAATATTTGGGTAAAAACTTTATTGGTTTAAGAAGGAAGAAATTTGCCCAAATAGCCAATGATTGGCTTGATGGCTTTGGCTAGGCCATTTTGCTGCTTTGAGCTTCAGTTTTCTTATCTGTAATGGAAATATGTTGAGCTAAATCTTGATATCTTTTTCCTATTTCTTAACATGATATGGAAATTACACTTTTGTCCTTGTACTGAGTGAAAATAATCTAACAGTAGCTTAAAGAAAATGGAAGCATCTTCCACTTCAGTTTTTGAGCATAATGAAAAGAAATGTATGCTATTATTATAAATAGCAATGCCATTTTACAAAATCGGAAGCAAGGAAAATGTATTTGGCCTTTGACTCATGGTTGGCCCTCACTGAATGTTCAGTAGATAGAATTATAAAATCTCTTTGTTCTTTTTTGCTGAGTACTAAAGACCATAAATTTATTACAGATGATATTTACTGATAATAAAGTACTTTTATTTTTACTGATACCCAAAGAGGGATTCAAAAATCTTGACAGATCCCATATTACCAAATCTAACTATAGGAGCTGGACCAAGAGAGGAGACTCTGTAAATCACCTATCTACAGACCCAAGACCCAATCCTCTTAAAAGAGGACTAAAGAAATAACTTACATGTTTCTTCCTGCTTTCATGCCTTGAACATACTGTTTCTGAGACATATACTACAGAGATTGCTCTAATTGACACTAAATATGAGTTTTAAACATTTATTCTGAAAACTAGGCCCATGTAAACAAGTTAGAATCCAACTATCAATTCTTAGTAAATCCACTTTCCCTGTACCTCTACTGAGTTATTTGTCTCAGATCCTAGGGGAGGGAGTGGAAGACCAGGAGAACAGCGCGTGTTATTTTAGAGTTATAAATGGAAGTATTTGGAGCGGCTTCTGTGAATGTTTATTTCACTGAAAATGTGGAAACAGCTTTGGAACTAGGGAATGAGCAGAGACTAGATTTGGAGGAGCAGGCTACTAAAAGCCCAGAGTCTGATGAGGGCTTAGAAGACAAAAAGACACTGGAAAGTTTGGAGCTCTTAAAGAAAAATAAAAATTTACTTCACTTCTAACTATTTGGTTGGTGCAAAAGTAATTGCAGTTTTTGCCGTTACTTTTTCACCAACGTAATAAATCCAGTGTGAACGATTTCTATACTGCTAACAGCTTTTTTTCAAATATTAGCGCTTTTAATTATTTAATTACCAAACCAATGTAACCTTATTTTTTTCAACCAAGATAAACAATTTTTCTGCAGTAAATTTGTATTTATGTTCCAGACACATCTCATCTGATATACAATATTTTCTCAAATTGTAAAAAGAGAAATTATTGTATATCAGATGAGATGTGTCTGGGGTTAAGTATTAGCTGCACTGTAAACCTTCATTTTCTTGAACTGTGGAAAGAAAGGTCAACAGTCATTTACTAGGATTGGAATAGGATGGGGAATGGGGCTTTGGTGACAGAGTATTGAACTGTTGGCTATAGAAAAACAGTTCAAGTATATCTGGAGTTCAGATTTGAGATCTGACTAGGAGAATCTGGCTAGTGAAAAAAGCTAGACTTTTACAAATTGTAGTCAGGAGCTACCCTTGTAACAGTCTGCCACAGTTCCTGATATAAAAGATTGATAATTTGTGAGTTTGAAAAACCAAACCAAATCTGCTCTTCAGTTTGACTTACTGAAACTCTGATGTTCATGGCAAGGGATAGAGACAAAATTCATTCTACAAAATTTGGGGAAAAAAAATGTATATTCTGAAACCATTGGAAATTGGATATCAGCATTAATTTTATTGGACTGCAAAACTTCCAGTTTACTAACAGGAGTTGAAAGTCATCATTTTTCCTTCTAATAGTGAGTTTTCATCACAAACCACAACGGTATGCTTATCTCAAATATATTCGTTTACTTGTTTTACACAAGTATCATTTCTCTTTACATAACATGCAATTTTGTTGCTGCTGCTGTTGTTTTATTATGCCTGTCACTTGAGTAAAAGATGGATAAGGAAGGTCTCCATTTAGAAATTTATAGTCTCTTGGCAGGGAAGATAAATAAAGGACTGTAATTATAATACTAGAAAATTTAATATGTGGCACAAGAAAAACTAAAAATACCAATGAATTTCTCTGGGACTTTGAAGGAGGAAGGGAGCATATAGACATTTAGTGAATATTGTTTGAAGAAGGGAATGAATATGTAAAGGGAGAATAAACCTCACCTGTAAGGTCTGGGGCAATTTAAACACAAAGCAATTACGTGGGATTATTTAAGGTTTGAAAACGTGTAAAATTATCTCACTACAATACTAGGGAAGTGGAAAAACACCAAAGTTCCTGTACCAGCTTTTGCTGGATGAGATGGGCCAGAAGTACTCACTGCTAAGGCAGCCTGTATTTCTGTTGTCAGTGTGGCTTCTCTTCCCAGTGCCAATGCTCAGCCTCCCCTCCAGTGAAAACCCATAACGGGTTCAGAGTCTCATTAGGTGAGAACAGGCTTGCACTGTCTGTGACAACAGCAAAAGCACTTAAAATTTTGATGTGGGGGATGATAATTTAAATCCGCTGTTTGAGGTTCCTTGGGTCCTGCATTCTTTCTTAAATATTTCTGCTTGAGTTGGTGACCCTTATTATTTATTTTCCATCTAATCGATTGACTTTATAAATCTATTACAGAGGGCAGATTAAATAGGCAGACAGTTTTCTAATTTGCTTTGAGAGTATTTCTTAATTTCCTTTTTATATACTGATTTTATTTATACATTTATATATACAGGTCATTTTCACTTCCATGATATAATTTGAGCTTCCCAACCACACTCCAAGTTCAGTGTCGTTATCTTCATCTTCATGTTGAGGATGAGGACACGGGAGCTCATGGGTAAAGTGACAAACCTGAGTCTTTAGGCTATAGATGGTGGAGTTTGGACTCTGATTTTCTGGCCAGGTGCTCATTTGATGATTGCAGTGTGAAGCTGTTCCCATTCTGCACTGTTTGAGCTCCTACCCTTCCTAATCTTGTTTCTCTAATATGGGAGCCCTGTAATTAAAGTGGTATTTGACTGAGAAGTAGTAGGTTTTGATTTATAACACATAGGGCTGGCATTGTAATTTTTGTCCCAGATCTTGATGAGCCATGAGAGCTATTATGCTTTTTGTTGTTGTTGTTTTTTGGTTTTCTTTCGCTCTGTCACCCAGGCTGGAGTGCGGTGGCGTGATGTCTCGGCTCACTGCAACCTCTGCCTCCCGGGTTCAAGTGATTCTCTTGCCCCAACCTCCTGAGTAGCTGGGATTACAGGCATGCACCACCAAGCCCGCTTAATTTTTGTAATTTTAGCTGGGATTACAGGCATGCACCACCAAGCCTGCTTAATTTTTGTATTTTTAGTAGAGACGGGGTTTCACCATGTTGGTCAGGCTGGTCTTGAACTCCTGACCTTGTGATCCACCTGCCTTGGCCTCCCAAAGTGCTGGGATTACCGGCGTGAGCCACCACGCCTGGCACTATTATGCTCTTAATAGAGGGAAATGAATCTTCAGATGATGCCAGCATCCTAATTTTTTTCTCCTCTCGGGGTTTTTCTAAATGACTGGCAAATGGAAAACTGGAACGTTATCTGAGACTTCTCTGCATAGGGCTTGATGGGGAATACTGTTCTTCTTACAGTCAACCCCAGGGACTGACGGATGGACAGATGTTAGAGACAAAGTCCTGAATCCAAGGAGGTCACTCAGGGCCAACTTTCCTTAGAATATATCATTCCATTAGCTGGTTACATTAGCTGTAGTACAACTCAAGTACAATAGCTGCAGCAGGGGACGGCTCACCAGCTAAAACTAAAAGTTACAGCGGTGACACAGCAAGCAAGGGTAAAATTAAAGGCTCTTGGCTTCTTCCTTCATTTTTTAATGAAGCATAATGTTTGACATGAATTTTCACCTCTGGCCACATAGTCAGTTATGCTTATTATCCTGTGTGTATTATTATGCTGTCAGAAGTTGGCTGCTGATGGCCAGCTCCAAAATTTAGATGATAGAGATAAAATTGGTAGTTAATATATGTTGAGTACCAGGTCAAAAACTCCATAAGGCACTTTACATTGTGGTGACTGGTTCGTGTAACAATTCTCCAGGATGGATGGTTAATATTCCCATTTCACAGATGCAGAGTTATGTGTCTTTCTCAACCTGACAACACCTGTCACCTACCAAATGAATAGAGAGCTATGCTGTAGTCTGGGGATGAGTGATCCTTGAATGAAGAGCACTTCCTACTAGTATTCTGACTTTTGCTACTATGTGTCTGTTACTATTTGACAGCTCTCATTTTCACCTGTCCAGATTTAAGCATGTTTAATGAGCTAGAGCAGAGTCTAAGGTGAGACTGGGATCTTCCCTTATTGATAGACAGTAAATAGAATCCAATTTGCTAAGGCCTCCTCTCTCCTTTTTTTGTTTCTTCACTTTGCCTCCACTACCCTGAGGTTGAAAATTGAGTTTCCATTTAGTTTAAGCCTTTTGTCACTCATTGTTTAATTTTCCTTCCATTTCCCTCTTCTACCTGTGACAAATTCAGCATAGTTAGGGGAAGAAACAGTGATGACAGTGACAGCCTCAAAAGGGAGGGTGAATGAGTAGGAGCAAATAAGTACCTCAGACCAGTATATAAAAAACAAGTTCATTTGTAGTATAAAAGAACATTATGCCTTTGGCTTGAAAACTGCCTTTCCAATTTATGAGCATGTTTAGAATTATGTAAGTGCAGTGTCTTCATAACAAGCCCAACACCTCTTACCCAAAGAATGCAAAACGCTTTGCAAACAGTAGAACTCACAATACCCCTGTGACCTGGGGACTTATATGTATTTTCATGCATTATTTTTTATAGATTGAGAAGTGAACTTGAGACCTACCAATCTGTCCACGTTGACAAAATAGATCTAATACTAAACTCTTAATTCCAGCTTCCTGTCTTCTTAGAAGTAGACCACACTGAAAGAGTAATCTTATGTCAAGGGTAGCAATTTTCTCTCTCTCTCTCTCTTTTTTTTTTTTTTAAAGAAAACACAAATTACATAGTAGATATATTTGCATAAAGGTAGATCTTGAAAACATTTAATTAAGACAATGGTATCGATTTCCACAAAAAAATAGAAAAGCCAGATCTCTACTCCACTGAATTTAAAAATTAGAGCAGCATTTTACAATTAAAAATGATTATTATTTTGCATTCTGCCATTTGTCTTTACATGAAGAATGCCTGAATTCAAATGGAGAATATTTCCTTTTGAAAAGTGCAGAGGAAAGAATTGTTATAAAGCAAATGTGTTGAGAATGTATGTAGATATGAATTGTAAGTAAAACAAGTGGGATGTATGTGAGCATATGTGCATTTGTGTTGCAGATAAAACCGATTTTGAAGGTTGAGAGACGTGACGATACTTGTTAGGTATGAGGGAGACAAGACCAGAGGCGCCGGGAAGCTTGACTACCGTGGAGTGCCTAGTTGAGACTTGTCTTTGCCCCATGGCCTGCAGCGCTTATGTAGAAATTGGGGATGCTTTTACTCGTTCCAAAGCCTAACCTGATCAGACCTGCCCAGGTTGGAGTTTGGGAAAAAAAGTGTTTGAAGTAAACAGGAAAATTACTCACCTTAATGATGTGTCTTACTGGCACTGACAGCACTTTGATAGTCTGACAGTCTTTTTCAAGTTTTGGGAGGAGAGACGGGGGAAATTATTGATATGATTTTTGGAAAACATAGATTGTTATGCTTATGCACTTGCTAGTAAGGTGGAAAAAACGGACTTTGCCCCATTTACAGCTATGGACTCGCCTTTCCTCCTAATGAAGTCTGTATCAGGAATTTTCTATTAGGAATTTCTACCAAAAAGAAAAGAAAATACATGACTATTTATTTTGTGTACTTGTTGTGCCATGCGTCTCCACAGTTGCACTGTGGCTGTTCACACAGAACAGATTCTTCCTAGCGCTTGGGCTGTGGGTTCCCAACCTTGTAGGTTGCTTTCATCTGTCTAGTAATTAAGACCATAAACCAAGTGGTGTGATGAGAGAGTTTGCTGCTCTAGACAGAGCAAGCACACCCTTTTTTCATAGGAAGCACAATTCTTAAATCTCCGCACCTAAATCTTGGCTTAGGATACGTCAGATTTTTGAAAAAAGCAATTATATATGTTTTGATATTTTGTTGAAACATAATAGTTGTTGATTTCATACAGTTTTCTTCCTTTTCTTTCTTTTTTTTTTTTTTTTTGTCTTTGCTAAATGTCAAACGGTACATTTTTTTTTAATCTTGAAGACTGAGAACTGGGTCATATGTCTCTAAACATTTAAATCTTCACTGAGACAGGGAAGAGTGGCCTGATCTTATGGAACGAGTCCTGAGAGACAAAAATGCTGGGTTTTTCATGCAGTCTCTAATTCACTTTGACCTTGGTGGAGGGAGTCAAATCTCCTAGTTTGAGATCCCACACATATAAGGCTATGGGGTTTGAGGATTAAAATCTTTTTAACTTTATATTCTCAGATTCTGTATAGTTTATTAAACTAGATGGAGGATACTTTATACTGTCTAAAAGGACATAGATGAATAGTTATACTTTATAAAAATTAAACTCCTAATGATAAAAGGCTAAATGGGGAGATAATAAATTATAGGTTATGAAGGCATGTAAAACAAAAGATGTCTGCCAGCTTCGTCCCTTTAGTTCTCTGACTGAGAATAACTTTATCATTTTTACTTTTTGACCTGTGTCCTAATTGTAAATGAATCTGGCGCCCAGTAAAATCAAATGAGTAGGAATATTTACCATGGTGTGTATATACCAGCCTCCTGGTATCTCAGATATAATTAACATAATGAAAGCATTGCAATACATTCTTACCGCATGCTCAGCTCCTGTCCTGTCAGCAACTGTTTGCCTACAACTAAAGCAAGTCTGGGTTCAAAGCATTTTCAAATGTTCCATAAAAGTGGGGAAGGCAGCTAGGCGCAGTGGCTCACGCCTGTAATCCCAGCACTCTGGGAGGCCGAGGTGGGTGGTCAGGAGTTCAAGAACAGCCTGGCCAACATAGTGAAACCCCATCTCCAAATACAAAAAATTAACTGGGCATTGTTGCAGGTGTCTGTAATCCCAGCTACTTGGGAGGCTGAGGCAGGAGAATCACTTGAACTCAGGAGGAGGAGGTTGCAGAGAGCCAAGATTGCACCACTGCACTCCAGCCTGGGCCACAGTGCGAGACTCCATCTTGAAACAATAATAATAATAATAATAATAATAATAATAATAAAGTGGGGAAGGCAAGATTTGGCTCCCTAGTCAAACGTTCCTATCAGTGGGTCTATCTTTGAAGCAAGTACTCAGAGTGCCTATTCCTTTGATCACATGGGTAGTGGTTTAATTCCAAGAGTATTTGCTGTTTTCAAGATATTTCACTTTGAGTTTTATCCATATTCCACATTCAGGAAACTGTTAATTTTGGAAGAAGAGATTGTTTTTACTTGGTTCTTCTAAGGAAATTAATCAAATGTACATGTGCAACTTAAAATCAAAGAATCCCTGTTTTAAGAGGAGATTTTCTTATTTCAATTGGCAAACAATATGAAACTGAATATACCCAAAGTGTTGGAGGTTTACAGACATGATCAGCACTTGTTAATGACCATTTTCTCCTAAGAAAATGGAATGCTACCTTCTAGCGTGGGGACTAGTAGGCAGTATTTCTGTGTTTGCCAGCATTGGAAAGTACAACCCTTATAGGGTTGGGCAAAGCAAAGCATTTTTGATTTGTAACCTGTAGAAGTGATTATGTTGTATTATTTGGTTATATAATATAATTTGGTTAATAATTCTCATCCATCTAACAGAAACTTAAGAATTGGTGTCATCCTGCTGATTTGGTTTTGGTAACGTCTCTCTTCCCTAATTTTAATATCCGTGTTCCTTGGCAAACCCATCCATATACCTACCTGTTGTTCAACTGGTGTGATGAGCCCTATCAGTGCTCCTAGACGTTTTCTTTTCCAACTCTTCCTCTTCAGTGTCAGGCAGAAGGATCTTTCTAACACTCATCTCAGTTCGTGGATCGCTGATGGTCCATTGTTGGTGACTGCATGATGACCTCTAAGCGTGTCACACTCTGATCAAAGGGTTTGTATTTGGCCCAATTCCCCATGGCTAACAATAATCCCTTTCTGTTTGGAAAATGTCTTATATTTTTCAAAACACACACATGTATGTATTATCACATTTAATCCTCATAACAAACCTGTCACATTGGCAGGTATTATTCTCACTTCTCAAATGCAAAGTTATGTAACTTTTCTTGAGATTATACCTCAGTTTGGAAAGTAGGGGAATGAGCCTTCTGCCTCTGTGAGTGCCATATTCTTCACGGTGCAGGATGCTTCCAAATGTGTACTCTTCCCAGCAGCCCGAGGTGGTGGTTTGCAGTCAACAAAAGATTATTTTTGTCTTATTTTCCCTTCTGCATGCCCTGTCTCCTGCTATTTCCTCTGTTCAAAGCTTTTCTCTCTTTCCTCTCATTCCTGCCTACCAAAATTATGTCATATAACTTGGTTTTTTAATGTAATTTGGTTAATAATTCTCAATCTATCTACCAGAAACTTAAGAGTTGGTATCATCCTGCCAATCTACCTTGAAGATTGGCAAAATGTTAATAACTATTGAATATAGATCATGAGCATTTGGAATTAAATTTGAAATTTCCAATAATAAAAATTTTAAGAAATTTCTATTTATCCTTTCTAGCTAGATTGACAGATTTAGCAAATAAAAACCAAGGATGTCAGTTAAATATGAATTTCAAATAAACCATAAAAATGTTTAGCATAAGGGAATCCCATGCAATAGTTATTACTTTTGTTTTATTTTGTTTTGTTTTCTTGAGACAGGGTCTCCTTCTGTCACCCAGGCTGAAGTGCAGTGGTACAATCACGGCTCACTGCGGCCACTACCTCTCAGGCTCAATCAGTCCTCCCACCTCAGCTTCCTGATAGCTAATTTATGTTTTTTGTTTTTTTTTCTCTAGGGATAGGGGTTTTGCCATGTTGCACAGGCTGGTCTCGAACTCCTAGGCTCAAGCAATCCTCCCGTCTTGGCCTCCCAAAGTGCTGGGACTACACGCATGAGTCATTGTACCTGACTAGTACTCGTTACTTATGCTGAAAAACTTCATTGCTTTTACAATTAAATTTTAGCTAGGTTTGCTGGATGTTATCTGGTAACCCCATTCCCAGCTCAGTCACCAACTCTCTAAGCAGAAGTAAATTTTGCATCTCTCTTGCCATAGTGAGGTCAGGATTAGTGAGGTGGCAAGACTAAATATGAGCTAAGCTATGACACTTGTTTTCCACAGTCTCCTGAGGCCCACTCTCTCCTTTTTTCTTTCTTCCTCCCTACCTCCCTTCCTCTCTCCTATTTATTCTTCCTACATTTTTGTTGTTGTGAGTGCCTTAACCGGCTTCCTGCCTTCCTTTATATTCCTAGTAATGTTTCAAATGTAATGGCTTGGACAGCTTTTCATAATAGGTTTGTTTTTATTATTTTTCTTGTCATTACTAAAACATGTTAATAGATTCTAACTCTGTGGCACAACTAAGACAGTTAGGTTACATTCTTTTCCGTGTTGGGGCTAATTAGAATATTAAGTTTACAAAGAATGCAGAAAAAGCGAACAAGATGAAGCACGTTTCCATCTTAAACACATGAACTCTAAAGAAATAGGAAGTAACACGATGACAAGCTTTTAAGAGGTGTTGCAAGTAGAGGAAAGGGTTTGTTTAAATCTCACGCCAAGCACCCCCTACACCTAGCCCCAGCTAACACAGATGCTTATATATTAGTGGCCCACACAGTACCTAATTATCAACCATGGAAATGGATGTCTCAAAATTCTTTTAGTTCTTAGGGATTCCCTTAAAAAGCAGAGGAGAGCAAAAGTTTAAAACTTGGTTTAAAGGTATTAAAAAGCAAATCGGATCTAATTTATTAAGTTACGCTTTTCCTTTTTGGCAGTATCTTACTACCCCTAGGATCTCAGTATTTCAGCATATTGGTTTCCTGTACTTATCCAGCATGAAGAAACTCAGCAATTTGCCTATAGGATAGTAGGGGCTTGAAAGAAATTATCTCATTATTGTTCACTTGAAACCTTGGGGGCAGCTGTAGTTGAAGGGACCTTAGAGTCCTTAAACTTCTCAGCATTTGCGAGTTCACTTTTAAAGTGCACTAAAAAGCAACTGGTATCTTAAGCTAAAAAAAAAAAAAAAAAAAGAAAGAAAAGAAAAGAAAGAGAAAGAAAGAAAGAAAGAAAAGAAAAGAAAGAGAAAGAAAGAAAAAGAAAGAAAGAAAGAAAGAAAGAAAGAAAGAAAGAAAGAAAGAAAGAAAGAAAGAAAGAAAGAAAGAAAGAAAAGAAAAGAAAAGAAAGAAAAAAGAAAAAGTAGATTTAAGGATACCAATGAGCCTGGACTCTGTTTATGTTCTGAAATCCATTTGCTATTCATTTTCCTCATTTTTAAATCCTATTATATTTACACCTGGGCATCCATTTCTCTGAAGAGAAAAGAATGAAGGATCTAAAATGTCAGAGTAACAGTGATTCTCAGCAATTATTGTTGGTACTCTTTCACGAAGAGATTTAAAGCTCTTTGCTTACCTGACTTAATTCCTGCCGGAAGGACAGTACAGAGGGATTACGGCTTAAATATTGCAGTTAGAAGCACAAAGTGGAACCTGGACTTCCCCAACCTTGGAACAAAAATAATGAAGTGTGGCTCCTATAAAATATCATAGGAACTTCAGACATAGAATGGAGCATCCATTTATAGTGATTTAAGTCCCAGTATTGGGACAGGCCTTCTATTTTTATTTCAATCTGCCTCCCCTTTATTTTCTTTGTTTTCTGATTCACCCCCAAAACTTACCTTCTTATACGGAAATATTAGCTGATACCTTAATCAAAGATTGATCTCTAGAAGTTTGTTGAGAAAATTCCTTGTGTTACTTGTCTTAGCGATTAAACTGCCTAGTGGAAACAAGAGCTCAGCTAAATCGTGGGATGCAATCACGATAGCTGCTGTTCATCAGGCATTTACCCTGGACCAAGCACTGTACTCTGAATGTCATGTGGTTTGTTCTCCACGCTCAGGAGAAGCTTGCAGTGGGCGGTAGTATTATCTCTGTCTTGGAGATGAGTCACACCAGGTTTTGCAGCGGAGAGGACTGTCCTCTTTTTCAGCCCCGTACAGGGGAGGAGCAAGGGTGCCCCAGTGAGGGGGATCTGGAGTGGAATCTGGCTGCACTGCTTAGTAGCTGTGAAAGACTGGGCAACTTATTTCACGTTTTGGAGTTTCAATGTGCTTACCTGGCAAATGGAGTAACAATGTCTACTTCACAGCTTACTGTGATGATCACATGAGACATAAAGAACTTAGCGAAGTGCTATGTAGATCACAGCAAGTGTTAGCTTTTGGTATCTTTTACCTCAAGCATAAGTCTTACTTTTTACATCCGTCTTATTACCCTTTCCCCAGTATTCAGAGTATTTGAGTATACATGTACGGGTGGTAAATGTTGTTTTTCATGGAAAGTTCAGATCCTAACTTTTTTTTTTTTTTCCATGCAGTAATCCTCAAAAATGTAGATGTCTACCATAATTCAGTCTATTGTTCCAATTGGAGGATGTACAATTGTTTTAGGAATTGAGTATTCTTTTTTTCTTTTCTTCTTTTTTTTAAAAATTCTGTTATTCTTTTCTTCTCCAAATTCAGGCAAAAGGTATTAAACACTTTGTTTTAAAAATAGATTAACTGTGTACGTGTGTGTGTATTTATGAGAGAGACAGAGAGAGAGAGAGATGGGAGAGGGTGAGAATACACAGTAAGGGTTTGGCACGTATTCTTTGTGTGAAATGTTAAAAAATTGTTCACGGTGGCTGGGTGCGGTGGCTCATGCCTCTAATTCCAGCATTTTGGGAGGCCGAGGTGGGTGGATCACGAGGTCAGAAGTTCAAGACCAGCCTGGCTAAGATGGTGAAACAGATCTCTACTAAAAATACAAAAGTTAGCCGAGTGTAGTGGCAGGCACCTGTAATCCCAGCTACTTGGGAGCCTGAGGCAGAGAATTGCTTGAACCCGGGAGGCGGAGGTTGCAGTGAGCTGAGATTGCACCACTGCACTCCAGCCTGGGTGACAGAGCAAGCAGAGCAAGACTCCGTCTCAAAAAATAATAATAATAATAACTGTTTAAGGTTTCCCAATAATCTTCTTGGGCTTTGAAGCTAGAGAGCACTTTGGAATTCATGCTCCATTATGTGTGTTATCTTAATGCTATATACTGTTGTATGTCAACAATATTTATGTATATAAATTTATATATATATGTATATATAAATCTTTTGTAAATGGAGGGTAGATACTTTGTCCCCACCTTTTCCCATCCTAGCATGCAGTATAATGATTTGAACATGGCAAGGACACCATAAATGCACAGGGAGACATCCTACAATGTACATATAGCATATGCCTGTATGTACAGTGAGGGCTCTGAATTTAAAGGTAAAACCTAGATTGCAGAATTTTAATCTTGTGTTATTGTGAGCAAAGTAGTTTACCTACTTAAATCTCTGATTCTGATTCTTCCTCGACAGAAGGTGATTTTCTTATAGAGTTAGCTGAGGATTAAATTAATAGGGTATATGAAAATGCTCTATAAACTGTTAAGGACTATGCAGATGGGTGAGTGATAGTGTCATTTATGGAAATCAGTAGATGCCATTACTCTCCATACTGTCGATACAGAGTCTCCCATTTCTTCTTATCAGACTGGCCTACCTAGACTCCCAGTAAAAGAATATCCCACAGATACAAACACATTACCATTACTGGAACAGAAAACTCACTTTTTTTTTTTTTTTTTTTTTTTTTTTTTTGGAGAACTCACTTTTAGAGCAGATGTACAAATGAAACTCCAAACCAAGCCACTAATCTACAAAGAAAGAGAACCAATATATGTGGTATTATGTCGCCAAGGATGCCTGAGTCATTTCAGAGGAATTGAGCTGTGAGTGTGTCCCAGAATGAATGGTTTCTGAACGTGTTTCTCTTAGGAATGATGAGACCTTCAGTAGAGACCAGAGATTTAAGAATTCTATAACGTGAGTCATTTTAAAAGAGAATGAAAGAGTATGTGTGGAAGCACAGACGATAACTTTCACCTCTAGTGGCCAGGTGTTGAAGGAGGTCAGCTACCAGGGAAGGACTCCTACTACTTTGGGTGCCACTGCGTGAGGCTTTGTCTTGGACCGGGGGATAAAACAAATCTCAAGCAGGATGCTGAGCTCTAGGTAGGGCTACTGTTTTTGTAGAAGACTGACTTCTTGATACAACAAGGTAAGAGCTGAGGAAGGAGCAGGGGCATCCAGTGAAGGGAAAGAAATGATAAGTGTAGTAGCCCGGGGTTTTGCAGGCGGTTGGGAGTAGCAAGCTACCCTGAGGGGGAGGATAATGTTTTCTCTACCTTAAGGGAAAATGATAGCTGACTTTCTGAGCAGTACACTGAGACAGACATGCTGCTACTGCAGTGGAAGGGGAGCTGGATGGTTGCAATGTATTGTCTTCTGTCTGGAGAGAGAGAGAGAGAGAGCAAGAGAGAGAGCACAAGCGAGAGCAAAAGCGTGCACGTGTCTGTCATGTCTGTGTCCATAAAGCTCTCCGATCTCCCCGCCAACCCTGCCTCCCACCGATAACATCTTAAAGAGAAGAGGTATAGGAATGTTTTACAGTGAAAAGATTACAGGGCTGGAAATTAGAAGCCGCAAGTTCTCATGATGTCTCATTGCTAACTTCTGGTGTGATCTTTTCTTGGGTCTCTCATTGATTGGGGAGATAAACTAGGTATGTCCAGTGGGGGTGAGGGGTAAGTGTTCTTTGCCCACCAGGGTTTCTACTAGAAGAATTTTGACCCTACAGATAATTGTGTCTTCCTGTATCGCTGAGGAATGTCCAGTTTGGTTTTATTGAGGGGCAGGGGAACACATAGATGTCCAGTAGTCAGGAAAGTTATTTGCAGGCCTTTAATCAGCACTGAGAAGAGGAAAAGCGAGTTGCAGTTCAGTTCCCAGTTCCACCATTTACTGGAGGGTTGCTTTTAACTTTTGAGCTCCTGTTTCTACACCTCTAACATAATCAGTATCATCTCACCCTGGCCTTTTTCTCATGATAGTTGTGACTTTAGGAAACATGTAAAAGTAAGCCAACCTTACCTGAGTACCTGCTGTATGACAGTCACTCTGGCAAACGCCTCACAGTGTCTGCTCTATGAAGGTAACTGTGAATGATATGACTGGTCAGGTGGGGTTGACAGAGGTGGCCCTGGCAGGAGACACTAAATGAAAGGTCATTTTACCCTCCTGGGGAGATAAAGTTGCAAAATTACCGATCAAGTCCGTCAAATCTTTTCAGACTGGGTTTCCAAATCCATACCCTCAGGCAACTAGAACACGGCTGGCCGGCTCCACCCCCACCCCTTCCCAAGGTAGGTGCCAACATGCTGCCCTTCAGCAGGGAGGACACAGCTGCCTCTGGGGCCAGTGCCCAGGGCTAGCCACAAAGCTGGCTATGGCCTCCCCAAGAAGACCCAGGACACATTATTCCCTGCAGAGGTTTTGCTGCTTTGTGGCACAGTCCAAGTGTCGCCCCACTCCCACCACCTACCAGGATCAGTGGGCTCCTGGCTGGTCCTCACGGTAAGTGAGTAGCAGACAGCCCACCTGCTTGATGTCAACATTTGTGGGCGCGGCCCGGGAAGAATGTGCCGCTCCCAGCCTCCTTGGCTCAGGTAATTAATCCCCGCAACTGACAGGTGGCAACAGGCGGCCCTTTGGCTGGGGCCATCAGGAAAAGTGCTTGGAGGAAGGATTTTAAAAAAAAAAAAAAACGATCAAGAGCACAATTCGTACATGTCTGGCAGCTAGACGGCTGTGGCAGGAAGGGAGGCAGGGAGAAGTAAATACCTTGCCAGACGACTGTGGGGCCAATTTTGGGATCTGCTTCTGCCTGATCATTATGATAGATCCAAAAGGATATGGTGGCCTTGGACTTGTTTGCAAGCTCACGTTGCAGAATTCCCCTTCCTTTGATGTAGATACAGTCTTAAAATGGAATGCCTCATTTGTGAATCGAAAAATCTGGGGCCCAAATCAGGAGAAATGATTTGCCCAAGATGATGCAGTAAGTCAGCGGGCAGGTAGAGGACAAGAAGCCAAACTCAAAGCCTCTTGGCTTTGTTTCCATGATTCACTGGACAATATTTGCTGCCCCCTTATACGAGTGTAGTTTAGAAATAGAATGACAAAACTGGGGTCCTAGTCAAAGGAAGGATGATCGATTGCCTCTTGAAAGATATTAGTGTTTTCAACCTAACCACTTAAAAGCTGGCTTCTCAAGAAGCCCCCCACCCCACCCCCAAACCACCTGTACTCATTTACCCCACCCTTTTATTTTTGGTGATTTGGGACACTGACTGTCAGAGCACATTGACCTGTTGTTTGTTTGTTAGGATGTATATATTTCAAGCCATTGAAATGAACAGTTTTCCTTTTTTCTTTTCTCTTTTTTTTTTTTTTTGAGACAATCTCTCTTTGTCTCCCAGGCTGGAGTGTAATGGCATGATCTCAGCTCACTGCAACCTCTACCTCCTGGGTTCAAGCGATTCTCCTTTCTCAGCCTCCCAAGTAGGTGGGATTACAGACACGTGCCACTACACTCTGCTAATTTTTGTATTTTTAGTAGAGATGGGGTTTCACCATGTTGTCCAGGGCTGATCTCAAACTCCTGACCTCAAGTGATCTGCCTCGGCCTCCTGAAATGCTGGGATTACAGGGGTGAGCCACTGTGCCCAGGCAACACTTTTTAAACATTAAATTTTTTAAAAATAATACCTTTCTAGATATGAAATTTATAATGTTTTTCAAGTGAGTTTTTTTGTAGAGGGCAAATCCAAAGTATAGTATATAATTAGCCCATATAACTTGATGTAATAGTTAATCAGTGTATTTGAAGCAGATCAAACTGAAGCTGTGTCTAACTCTAAGGGTCTTTTTATATTTTACTGAATGGATCTTTAGAATTAATTTTTCAAAGCCTCCTTATCAAACATTGTTGAACCCCCAAATTTTTATTTTCATGTATCTCATTTCTCTTCCCTAAATCTTGTCTGCCATCAAATTAGCTGCCAGAACTCTATCTGGTTCGCTGGCAACACCCCATCTGTTTTGTATGATTTTTCATTCCTACCAGTTCTAATTATTGATTCCATCACCCTTTTACCCTTATAAAAGTACATTTTTGATTTGGTTGTCCCAAGGAATATAGCTTATAAAAAGAAAAAAATAATAAGTCACTGAATGTTTTAGGACAGTGCTAAGGTAGACTTTGTACTTGATAATGGTTAAACATAGATTAATGGAATTGTTCTGAGAGCTTTAGAGGTTGACCTTTTTTCTTCTTGTCAGGTATTTTGGGTTATTTGAGATAGTACAGACAACATTTTACCCCTTAAGTTTTTTGAACTAGAAGCCATAAATTTGAAGTGCACCTGGCATTTCCTGTTTGGGACTAGTTGCTATCTTTTAGATAACAACTAAGTCCTCAGTGTCATTGACAGGTTCTTGGAAACTGTGACCTTAAACAAAATAATGTGCAGGAGATCTTCCAGTAATTGTTTCATACAGTGTTACTTTCTTATAAAGGTGATGAGAAAAACAAATTGTTTTGTTATATGTGTTTCGCTTAAAGTTACAGTTTCCAAAAATCTGTCCAAAATGTTAAATGAGGACTCACTCTATTTGTAAATCTCATTATTTTTCTCCCTTTTTTTAAGAAACTAAATTCAAATTCATTCAGAAAGCCAGACATAAAGTGAGACTAGTAGGTTCGTTGGTGTATGTAAGCCTTTCTTACAGTTTTTTTAAAGAGCCAGCCATCCTCAGTATAAGAGCATGCCAGATGTGAATTGATCTGGAATTGCAGAATCAGGAGAGCTTTGATGCCACTCTCTCTAGTTGCCTTCCTTGAAGAGGAATTGAGAAGAGAGGTAGGTTATAGAATTAATGAATTTTTTTTTGTTTCATGAGAGTTTATTTCATCCATATTCTCTAACATTTAGGGTTCAAGATAGCCATGTGATTTGAGATTTGCATATAGTATGGCATTTCTTCTGGGAGAGATTGAAAGAACTAAAGTTCTTCTTTTTTGGTTTTGATGTAGTAGGCAGAAGGGTTCCTACCTTTAAGAAAGGGAGGTGTTGAAAAATTACGCAGGTGTGTGCTGATATTACCTGGCACCTCTATGCATTGTGATACTGAATTACCAGTCTGCCAGCCAAAAGCGTGTAATATAGTATGTCTACTGAGGCAGGTGGTAAAGGTAGGGTCCTAGTCACTGGAATTCTTTTTTTCCCCCTTCTCTTTGCAACATATTATTAGTAAAGGAGCTGAATTTACTTGTTTTCCAAAATCCCCTGGAGTTGTTTTATTTGAACATGATATTTGGCTTTAAATAGCTCACTCCTCAATATTCCAAACTTCCTCCCCTCTCTTGCAAAGCAAAACAAAATTTAGGCAAAGCTTACTTATCCATTTTGACCAGGATATTATATAAAAAGAAGGAGTTTATTTCATTTGTTAGTTTTCAGGAACTTCTTTTCCATGTCGTTGTTGAAATATTTAGTTCATATGGATGGCCAAAACTGTCATGTCAGTATACAAGGAAATTTGGTTGAAGATGAATACAAAATTAGGCTCGTCATTCTCGCCCATGAGCTGGTGCTTCCTGGGAATGAACAAACTATTGAATATATATACAGTATGTATACAGAAGAACAAATATTGAGTTCTATTTTTTATGTATATACATATATGATCAGAAATAGCCAGTAGGCTGTGTGTGTGTGTGTGTGTCAGAAAGATTACCAACACTTTGTTTTCCACATTCTTTTTTTTTTTTCTTTTTTTCTTTCTTTTTTTTTTTGTTTTTGTTTTTTTTTTTTTTAAGACAGTCTCACTCTATTGCCCAGGCTGGAGTATAATGGCGTGATCTTGGCTCACTGCAACCTCTGCTTCCCGTGTTCAAGCAGTTCTCCTGCCTCAGACTCCTGAGTAGCAGAGATTACAGGTGCGCACCACCACACCTAATTTTTTGATTTTTAGTAGAGACGGAATTTCACTGTGTTATCCAGGCTGGTCTTGAACCGCTGACCTTGTGATCCTCCCACTTCGGCCTCCCAAAGTGCTGGGATTACAGGTGTGAGCCACCACGCTTGGCCTTCGACATTCTTTATTAAAGAGTCGCTTTGCCAGTGCAAATCTGGTAACTGGGTTCTCTAAGAGATCTGCACCAAATTATAAAATAATCAAGTGGGGCCGAGCATGGTGTCTCACGCCTATAATCCCAGCACTTTGGAAGATTGAGGCAGGTGGATCACCTGAGGTCAGGAGTTCGAGACCAGCCTGGTCAACATGGTGAAACCCTGTCTCTACCAAAAATACAAAAATTAGCTAGATGTGGTGGCGGGCACCTGTAATCCCAGCTACTCAGGAGGCTGAGGCAGGAGAGTCGCTAGAACCCGGGAGGTGGAGGTTGCAGTGAGCTGAGATTGTACTATTGCACTCCAGCCTGTTTGACAGAGTGAAACTTGGTCTCAAAATAACAATAATAATAATAATAATCAAATGGAAGTAACACTATATATTATCTATTTTCCCCTCTATGAATGATCAGTTCAAGATTTAGGGGGATCACATAAGTTGCCAGATATTTCTCAGTGAGTCAGATATTTATGCCTTCTTTGGAGAGGCCAGTCATTTTTGAAAATTCTTTCAAATGTGCTTTCTTTCCCCCACCAATCACAGTATTTTATTTCTGATTTCACTTACATTTGCATAATGCTAAGAGACACAGTTGCACTGGGGTTCCTTTCTAAATATGCAACAAGGTTAGTACAACCCACTGCTGACTTATTGAGCCCAGGACCTGATGGAGTAGAGTTGATTCTTAAAGCAATTAGTGGGCATTTTGTGTTGTTTTTATGTTCAAGCTCCCATTGTGAGAATATGGTTTCGCTTTAGAGAAGAAAATCTCAACTCTTACTCAAACTTCTTTACTTAACTAAAAATAAGTATATATACTCCTGTAAGAATTTAGTGATCATGTTTTTGTTTTTATTAATAATATGGCCTTGAGCTTTATACTTGATTGTCTAATCATATATTTTCTAATCATGTGCTTTTCACTCAAATTCACTCAGGCACAAACACACCAGTTCTACTTTGGCCTCATAGTATAACTGTTAAAACTGTTAAAACTGGGACATGAAGAAGAACATTGGTCTGTATATCAAGATGGTCCCAGTTACTGAGAATTTTTGAGCAAATCTCTTCTCCTTTCTGGGACTTAGATTCCTCATCTGCAAATAAAGTGGCTGAACCAAATGATCTTTAAGGTTGAATTTTCCTGAGCTAACTTTTCCTTTTCCTCCCTCCTCCTCCTTTCTCTCTCTCTCTCTCTCTCTTTCTCTCTCTGTCACCTAAGCTTGAGTACACTGGTCTGAGGATGGCTCACTGTAGCCTCAACCTCCTGCACTCAAGTGATCCTTTGCACCTCAGCCTCCCAAGTAGCTGGGACTACAGGTGCCACCACACCTGGCTTTTTCTTTTTTTTTATACAGGCAGAGTCTTCTTGTATTGCCCAGCCTGGTCTCAAATTCTTGGGTTCAAGCAATATTCCTGCCTAGACCTCCCAAAATGCTGGGATGACAGGTCTGAGTCACTGAACATGGCCCCTGATCTAACATTCTAAGAAAATCTTAGCGAAGGTATGTTAAACTAAAAATGCCTTGAAATGGGATGACTCAGTAATAGAAACATAGAACCAAGCCCTTGCTTTAAAATGTCAAGTTGGATTTCTACAGAAATTTTGTAATTAGAATATAATATTGTAGTAAAAGCATTATCTTCATAGAACTAAGGAAATCTGAGTTCACTCCTTCATTGCCCAATTTAGTTGTGCAACCTTTAGAAATCATTTTACAGGGATGCACTCCTGACCATATGTGATATCATAAAATATGTATTTGGACTTTGTCTAAGTTTCTTGGCATATAACTCCTAAAATCCTTGGAATTTCTAAAGTGCTGCCTTTTTTTGTATGTGAATGCTGACTCATGGGTTCAGGATGGGGGTCTGGTCACTGGAAAGGCAAAGGCACAGTTAGAGAGTCAGCCCCACTCCCCAGTCTCCAGGAAGGAGAGAGAGGCTGAAGGATAAGTTGATCACCAGTTGCCAATGGTTTAATCAGTCATGCCTAGATAATGAAGCCTTCATAAAAACCCAAGAGGACAGGTTTCAGCAAGCTTCAAGATAGTAAAACATGTGGAGATTTTTAGAGGTCGAAGCCCATGGAGGGCATGGAAACTCTGCACCCCTCCCCCAATACCACTCCCTAGAAATCTCTTCATCTTTATCCTCTGCAACATCCTTTATAATAAAACAGTCCATGTAAGTGTTTCCTTGAATTCTGTAAGCTGCTCCAGCAAGTTAGTCAAACCCAAACTGGGGTCATGGGAACCCTGATTTGAAGCTGGTTGGTCAGAAGTTCCAGAGGCCTGGATTTCCTCCTGGCTGTGGTTAGAGGTTGTGTGTAGGTTGTGTGTAGTCTTGGGAACTGAGTCCTCAACCTGTGAGACATGACAGGATCTCCAGGTCGACTGTCAGAGTTGAACTGGAGGACACCCGGCTTGGTGTCTCTTGCTTGGTGAGTGGTGAAAAACTCCCACACATTTGGTCACAGAAGTCATCTTGTGTGTTGCTGATTGTTGCTGTGGCCATGTGAGAGGAGAGGAAAAAACAGTTTCAGCATTTTCCCAAAACGTCCTCCAAACTAAATAGACCCCCATGTTTTACCTTCTCTCCTTTTGCTTTTTTTTCAGGACATGTGTCACAGTTTTAGAAATTATTTTTTTAAGGTCGGTACTTCGTTTAGATCAGCTCCCCTGGAGTGAGGTTCACCATTGGTTCCCTAATAGTCAGGACAAGGACTGGCATGAAGCGGGTGATCAATAAATATTTGCTGAATTAATAAACTTCCCCTCTTTAAGTCTCAGTTTTATATCAGAAAATTAGGAGAAGAAGGTTTGGACAAGAGATGCTATAATGTTCCTTCTGAGTTCTAACATCTTCTGTATTCTCTGTCTTCTAAAATCATAGGTCTGCAACAAGTTTACAGGTTGGTGCTACTCGTAATAATTTATGTATTAAACATTTTAAGTAAGAAATATTTCAAGGTCAGGTGTGGTGGCTTATGCCTATAATCCCAGTACTTTGGCAGGCTGAGGTAGGCAGATCACATTTGAGGTCAGCAGTTTGAGACCAGCCTGACCAACATGGCGAAACGCTGTCTCTACCAAAAATACAAAAATTAGCCAGGAGTGTTGGCACTCGCCTGTGGTCCCAGCTGTTCGGGAGGCTGAGGCAGGTGAATTGCTTGAACCCAGGAGGTGGATGTTGCAGGGAACCGAGATCACACCACTGCCCTCCAGCCTGGGAGACAGAGCGAGACTCCATCCCCCCGTACCCCTTCCCCAACCCGCCGCCAAAAAAGAATTATTTCTAACGTAAAAAAAAAGTAAGTAAATTAAGACATCTGAGTATAAGACAAAATGTTAACATTTTTCCATATTGTTTCAAATCTTTTGCTTAAATAAAATATAAAGCAAAAAGCACTCCTCCATTTATCTCATTTCCCTTCTTTCCGCCATTAAAATGAATAAAATATACCTGCATATAAGAACATGGATAAATCTGGGAAGCATGGGAATTGAAAATAGATTACTAAGGCTAAATGTAGGATGATGTAAATTAGTTAAATTTTAAGGACATGCAAAATTATGTTACATATATTTATGGACATATGGATGTGTATGAAAAATGTATGGGAGTAGATAAAATTCATGTTTTTAATAAATGAATCTAGTAATTTGAAATGGTTGAGAACTTGATTCTTAGTAGATAAATATGAACTGTGTGATGTATTATAAATGGTTAACATTCAAACTTTGGCAGACTTTTATTATGTCAGCAACCACTTTCTCACCAGGTTGAGATATTGTTTTCACAGTGCTGTCTCAAAATTACTTAAGCTACATTAAACACTTTATGTGGAGAATCTTAGAAATATGATGTTTCAGTAATAATCATTATATGTGACTTTTATTTTGATCTTTGCAGTTGAGTAAGGATTTTTGTATCTATTTTTTCTTTCACGTTAAGAGATGTGACTATAATTTTTTCCATTTTATATTTGTAATAGCGAAGTGGCCAAAATGTGGGTGAGATGCTTGCCACCTGCAGAGCTCAATTAACAACAGTGAGGTCTGATAACAAAGCAAGAGAATTTATTTTATTCCAAAGCTAGCTTGGGAAGGGGCGCAAAGCGTTCTGCCTTTAAATGTATTATTTCCAGCTGGGCACCGTGGCTCACGCTCGTAATCCCAGTCCTTTGGGAGGCTGAGGCAGGTGGATCACTTGAGCCCAAAGAGTGAGAGACTAGCCTGGGCAACATGGGGAAACCTCATCTTTACTGGAAAAAAAAAAAAATAGAAAAATAGAAAAAAAAATTAACCAGGCATGGTGATGGGCACCTGTAATCCCAGCTACTCTGGAGGCTGAGGCAGGAGAATCGCTTGAACCTGGGAGGCAGAGGTTGCGGTGAGCCAAGATCGTGCCACTGCAGTCCAGCCTGGGCGACAGAGCGAGAATTTGTTTCTAATTAATTAATTAATTAATTAAAATAAAATGTGTTAGTTCCCCTTTGGAGCAGAAAGAAGTGGACAATTTTATAAGGTGAGGAAGGAAGTGAACAAGGGAAGGGGGTCCCCCTGCTTGCTTGGTGCCTTGTCTACCCAATAGTTGAGTTGGCACCTTCCTGGGCAGAAATAAGTTGTGAAAATGGCCAAGCAGGCATACTTAAGATTTGCCCTCCTGATGGATGAAAGTCCCAAGGCCACCCCCTGAAGGTGAAAGTTCCATGGCAGGTGTGCTCTGGTCTGCAACTGGACAACTCCCCAGGAGAGAGCTGTCTTAGAGCACACAGTTAGAACTTACTCTGCTGGGGTATCTGGTGAGGGGGAGGTGAAGGGTTATATATGCATTTCTGAAGGGCTAAGGAAACAGGGAAGGGAGGGGAAGGGGGCAGGAGAAGAAAAAAATAATAAAAATAATAGTAACTCATTCCCTTTTTCTTAGAAAAAAATGGGAGTACTCAGTTACAACTACATGAAGGCAGAGGGAGGGAATAAAAAGAGGAGGCAGAATTTAAATAGGATTTTTTTACTCCTAGTCCAATAAATAAACGATGCCCACAGTTGTTGGTCTTGGACAAGAGTCTAAGACCTGTTTCCTGTTGCTCTTAAATCTGAGAACTGAGCCCTTTCCTCCTTCACAACGAAATTGGCCTATTAATTCCACTGTTACTTCATGTATTTTTTTTTTTATTTGTCTAGAACTAAAACTATCCTTTCTCTGTTGTTGATGATTCCATTGGCTAGGCCAGGTTTCAGTTGTCTGATGAATATCAGGAGCCCTGTGTTAAAATTAACTCATTCATCCTGCTTTGATTTTAGAAAACGGATAAGCAAATAACTGATATTATTTTTGCAAGCATCTTTTGTTCTAAAGCATAATATTTATTGGTTTGTTTTGGTACTTCCATGTATATATTTCATGTTAAAACCAAGAAGGCTGAATTTAGTAAATCCAAAGAGTTTCCCGCATCTTTTTCCTTTTTCATTCATTTCTACTGCCCTAGGTTGGGCCCTCCTCATTTCTTGTCTGAATAGCTCTGACGGGTTCCCCCCTCCAACCCCCACCCCCAGTTTTTACTTTGCTTGCTCCCACTACCTTTGTATTTCTGAATACAAAGAACTTATTAGGCTTTTCCCCTACCTTATAATCCTCAGTGACACCTCTTTGCCTGCTCATAGTAGTTAATGGTATCTTGTGACATCCAAGGCTCCTCAGAATCTGTTAAATGCCTTTCTAGCTCAGCCTCATTGACTTCTGCTCAGCTACTCCTCCTCCTTCCCCCATCCCATCTATATTTCATCCACAGTTAACGTCCCCTTGGTTTTACTGATGATACTCTGTCTTCATGGAAAGCCTACTGTTGTCTCCTGGCTTTTTCTTCCTTTCTTTCTTGGGTGCACAATCCAATTGGTGAATAATAACTTCTTTTTTAAGGCCTAGTTGAAATATCATTACCCCTATGAAAATGGTCTTTTCCGTTTTACTTTTCTCTTTCTTATCCCCAGTCAGTCCATCAGCTAATCTGGTGACTTCTCGTCACCACTACCGCTGGTCTAAGCCACTCTCACTTTCACTTGGATTATTGGCCGGAGCCTCCAGAGTGGTCTTCCTGCTTCTGTCTTTGTTCCACAAAGTCTGTCCTTCACATAACAGCTACAGTTGTCTTATAGAAATGAAAAGCAGACCACATCAGCTGCTCAGGCCTCTCTAGCGACTTCCTATCTCACACAAGAAAAGCTCAAGACCCATCGTGCTCTACGAGGCTTTGCGTGATCTGGGCTCCCTATTATCTCTGATCTCAGATCTTAACTCCTACCACTGTAGGCTTTGCTTACTTTTCTGCAGGTGCACTGGCCTCCATGGCAAGCATACTTAGCCAGGACCTTAGCCCCTGCTGTCTCTAGAACTTGGAACACTATCTCCCCAGGTATGTATATGGCCCAGCTCATTACTTCCTCCAGAGTTTTTCCTTTAATGTCATCTTATTAAAGAATTGTTTCCTAACAATCTTGGAAAAAAATAATATCCTCTTCACATTCACTCCCCTGACTCTTAGCTTTTTATACTCTATCCCCTTTAAATTTACCCTGATTTACTTTTTCTTATAGCATTTATCACTATCTGGCACAGTAGTTATTTGTTTATTCTAGAATTTTAGCATTTTTAGGGCATAGACTTTGTTTTTGTTTGATGCTGAATTTCCAAACCTAAAACAGAGCCTTGGTAATGGTATATGCTCAATAAAAATCAAATTTATTACCTGGTAGTTAATTGTTCTATCTCTGTAATCCCATAACATGTTCATATGGTTCCTTAAACCAGTGTATTTTGGTTGTTTGTGCTGCACTCTGCCTCTAGACTGTGAGCAACTTGAGGATAAAGATTGATTTTTTTTCTTTCACTTTATTTTATATTTCAAGTGCCATCCTAGGCAGTATGGATACATAAAATTCTGCATTCCAGAGCTTTAAAATCTTACTTTTATCTGTTCCCAGTACAGAATAAGGAACTAGCATTGTGCAATATGTGCTCAGTAAGAGTTTGCTAGGTAAGTATTGAATATTGTACAACTGAGGAGAAGAGCTAGCTCTCATTTGTGGTTTATGACAGCAACTGACTAGCAGTTTTTAGTGTAGTCTCTCCTAAGTTTTTTTTTTTCTTTTTTTTTATTTTTCATTTTTATTTATTTATTTGTTTTGAGATAGAGTTTTGCCCTTGTTGCCCAAGCTGTAATGCAATGGTGCGATCTCAGCTCATCGCAACCCCCACCTCCCCGGTTCAACCAATTCTCCTGCTTCACCCTCCCAAGTGGCTGGGATTACAGGCATGTGCCACCACGCCCAGGTAATTGTTTTGTATTTTTAGCAGAGACGAGGTTTCTTCATGTTGGTCAGGCTGGTCTCGAACTCCTGACCTCAGGTGGTCCACCCATCTCGGCCTCCCAAAGTGCTGGGATCACAGATGTGAGCCACTGTGCCTGGCCTCTCCTAAGTTTTTATTAAATATTCATGTTATAAATTCCAGAAAAAATTAAATTGGACACTCAAGCCACTGGCAGAATTTTGTAATACCTTTATATCTTAAAAGCCTGATAGAATCAAACTGAAAAATGGCAAAGTGAAATGAAAGCTGCAAACACTGGCTTTGGCTCTGTCTTGCTACATTCATAGAAAAGTAAAAAGGCAAAAAAGGGCCTATATTAAAAACAAAGTCCTATCTATATGGGAACATCACTTGAAATACTCAAGAAAATCATCTTAGGAAGTGGAAGAAATATTTAGAAGATACGTTAGTGCAAATTAATAAAACAGTAACACTATAAAGTTGGGAAAACATGACAAACCTGGAATTGCAGGCTGAGATGTAAGGAGGACTAGTAAAAAGGGATGATGAAATAAGAACATTTGAAATGTAGCAGAAGAAGTGAAAGTATTATTTGTAGTAGAACAGAGCAGAATTAACTGTAGAAAACCATACACATACTGAAGACAAATTTAACAAGCTTTCCCAAAATGCAAACAACAGGAAAAACTGCATCAAATGTATGGTGGATAGAAAGTGAAGATCCTAGAGTAAGACTGACATGTTTCTGGAAACTGATATGAGCAGAAGAAACAAAAATACAATTAAAGAACAAAATGTATTGAGTTCAAGCATGAAAGTGAAGAGGACCCCCCAATTTCCAAGTAACTTCAATTTTAAAAATCACATTTAGAGGCATTGCCACTTTATTTACGTATTTTTTTTTAAATAAAATTCTACAAGAAACTAGGGAGAAATAAGCAGCTAACTTAATTTAAAGAAATAAAATTCAGATTGGCCTTGGACTTTTCTACAACACTAAAATGTACATTGACTCAATTACTCTATTTTAAAGGATCTATCTAAAACCAGTTTGTTTACTAAACTGTGCTATATGGTGTTATTTTTACCTGGAGTAAACTTTATACTACAATTATACTAAATTATACAGTTATACTAAAAAGGTATGATTAAATAATGGTATATCCCTCTTTAATACTGTAACAGTAACCACTTAAAATCATGTTTTTAAATTAGAACATGCTCATGATATATTAAATTATAAAAAGAATACTGTTCTTTGCATTATATGCCCCTAGTTTGTATAAGGGTGTATGTGTGTTTGTGTGTGTGTGTGTGTGTGTGTGTATGCACAGAAAACAGTCTACAATGTTGACAATGGTATGTATCTCTTGAGTAAGCAACGAATTTTTTTCCTGAATTCTGTGTGCACATGTTTGACAATGATGAAATATTAATAAAAGGCAGATTGTAGAAAAAGAGAAGTTGAGAAGACGTTGATAAAGGTTTTAAATTTTCTGTAACTGCTTCTCATAGTGATAACACTACAGGGCAAGATACTTTATACCTTCACATAGAAGGTTTGAAATGTTTGCTATCCACCCAAAGAGCTGCTGGAAATTTAATACAATGGGCTGGCATAATCAAAAAAAGTTCTTAGCTATGGAAGATTTTTTTTTCAGGTAAAAAATCAACTGAGTTCTTAATGCCTATAAGTAGAAGAAACCTATGTAGAGATATAAGGTAACCCTGGGAACAGCAATTTAAAAATCTGTTTAGAATGGTAAAGAAATGTGTAAAGGAGAAAATAAGTTTGAGCTAGAAATGGAACCGGTGAAACAAGCTGAAGACCTAGAGAATTAATTTTCTTAGGAATGTGAGTTAGTGTTGTCATTTGATATATTAGTTATGAGGACTGATAAAAGATTTAAAAGAAATGCTTCACATATTACTCATGATTAAGAATTAGATATATCAAAACTTTGTGGATGTAGCTAAGAAGTACTTAGAAGAAACTTGGTAGAATTAAATGCTTATATTAGAAAAAAACATGAAAGTCTAAAACGAATGATATATGATTCTAGTTCAAAAAAAATAGCAAACTCAACCGTGGTTTAATTCTTGCGGTCAGATAAAAGTAAAAATTAAAGGACTGTTTATAGTTGACATGATCATCTATGTAGAAGATCATAAGGAAGGCATCTAAAAAAGGTACAAGAACTAGTAAGTTTAGCAATGTCACAGGATACATGGTCATTATACATGAATTAATTATGCATAAAACATGACATAAAACACATTAGGAACAAAAAGAAATTTTCATTTTTAAAAGTACCACTTATAACAATTAAATCTAACAAAATATGTACAGTACTTATACACTGAAAACTATAAAACATTTCTGAGTAAAATTAAAGATACTGTGTTTAAATGGAGAGATATCATATACTCATGGTTTAAAAGACACCACATTGCTAAGGTATCAGTTCTATCCTAAAGGACTTTACATATTTAACGCAATCTCATGCAAAATCTTACCAGTTATTTTTATGGAAATTATAAACTGCATGTAAATTTTTATGGAAAAATCGATCTAAAATAGCCAGAACAATTTTTTAAAAGAACAAAATTGCACGAATCAGACTACCCGATTTCAAGACTTACTATAAAGTAGATTAACCCAGACAATCTGAAATTGATATATGGGTAGACAAATAGATCAACAGGAAAGAAGGAAGTATTCAGATACAGACATGAACACATGTGACAAATTGATTTTCAATAAAGAGTCCAAGGCAGCTCAACAAGGGAAAATATGCAGGTAATCTTTTCAACAAACGGTGTTAGAACAATTGAGTATCTGTTAAAAAGGAGAATTATAAACCCTTAACTCACACCATATACAAAAATTGACTGAAAATATAGTTCTAAATGGAAGAGCTAAGACAATAAATCTACTTGAAGAAAATATTAAAAAAATCCTCCTAATGTTGGATTAGGCCAAGATTTCTTAGGATATAAAAAGCAAGAGCTTTAAAGGGAAAATATCGATAATTAAGTATTTTAGAAAAGCAGGAAAAAAAGTCAAGCTATAGTCTGGGAGAAAATATATTTTTTAATGTATATCTGATAAAAGACTTGTAGCCAGAATATATAAGGGACTCCTAAAACTCAAATTAAGAACAAAAGCAACCCAATTAACAAATTACCCCAAATTGCCAAAATTACCCAATTAAGAAATGGGCAAAAGACCTGAATGGATATTTCTCAAAATAGGATAAGCAAATGAAAAATGCCCAATATCACTAATCAGGGAAATGCAAATCAAACTGCAATGAAATACTACTTCAGTTAGAATGGCTATTAACAACAAGATAACTGTTAGTGAGGATGTGGAGAGAAGAGAACCTTTGCATACTTTCAGTGGGAATGTAAATTAGTACAGCCATCATGGAAAATAGTATAGAAGTGCCTTGAAAAATTAAAAATATAACTACCATATGATCCAGCAATCTCACTACTAGGCATATATCCAAAGGGAATAAAATCAGTGTGTCAAAGGGATATCTTCACTCCTGTGTTTATTGCAGCACTATCTGCAATAGTCAAGATATGCAGTCAACTTAAGTGTCCATCAAAGGATAAATGAATAAGAAAATGTTGTGTATATGCACAGTAGAATACTATTCAGTCAGAAAAGCATAATGAAATTCTGAGGCTGGGCATAGTGGCTCATGCCTGTAATCCCAGTACTTTGCGAGACTGAGGCAGGAGGATCTCTTAAGCCTAAGAGTTTGAGACCAGCTTGGGCAACATAGTGAGACCCTATCTCTACAAAAAGCATACACCAAAATTAGCTTGGCATGGTAGTGCACACCTGTAGCCCTAGCTACTCAGGAGGCTGAAATGAGAGAATTGCTTGAGTCTGGGAGGTCGAGGTTGCAGTGAGCCATGATGGCACCACTGTACTCCAGCCTGAGTGACAGAGCAAGAACCTGTCTCAAAAAAAAAAAAAAAAAAAAAGAAATCCTGATCCTGTCATTTGCAACAACATGGATAAATTTGAGGACATTATGTTAAGTGAAATAAGCCAGGCACAGAAAGATGTAACCACATGATCTCACTCAAATGGAATCTAAAAATATTGATCTCATAGAAGTTGAGAGTAGAATAGGGGTTACTAGAGGCTGAGAAGGGGAGGTGGGGTGAGGGGAAATGGGGAAAAGATGGGTCAATGGGTACAATATTACAGTTAGACAGAAGAATAAGTTCTGTTCTACTGCACAGTAGGGTGACTATAGTTAACAGTAATGTATATTTCAAAATAGCTGGAAGAGAGGATTTTGAATGTTCTTACTACAAAGAAATGATAAATATTTAAGTTGATGAATATACTACACATCCTAATTTGATCATTATACAATATAGACATGTATCAAAACATCACATTTTACCTATAAATATGTACAATTATTATGTGTCAATCATAAAATAAACCTAAAAAGTGAAATTTCTGTATTACAACAGGGGAAAAACTGTCTGTATTACAATTATTTTAACTTAAAAGGTACAAAATATTTGAACAGATACTTCAAAAAATATCAAATAGTTGTATAGAATTATATAATGTAAGTTTGTTTTAATTTTTATTATATATAAATATGAATGAAATAAGTACATGAAAATATGTTAAACATTATTAATCATCAGAGAAATGTTAATTTAAACCACAATGAGATCTACTGCTTACATACTAGAATGACATCAATTAAAATAACAGCTGACAATACCAAATGCTGACAAGGATATTAAGTCCTCATATATTGCAAGTGGCAATGTAATATGGCACAGCTATTTGTAAAACTATTTGGTAGTTTGTTAGTAAGCATACACTTACCCAGCAATCATATTCCTAGGTATTCAAGAAAAATGGAAATGTACATCCTCACAAAAATTTGTACATGAATGTTCATAGTAGTTTTATACACAATAGAAAAAAATGGAAATAATTGGTGAGTGGATAAATAATGAAGTCTATTCAAAAATGCAGTGGAATGCTGATACATGCAAAAACCACAGATAAATCTCAAAAGCATTATCACATAAGATTATATACTATATTTTTCCATTTACATAAAATTCTGGAAAGGTAAAACTAGTGAAACAAACACGTACATGATTGTTGAGGCCAGGAGCTGGGGAGGGGATTAACTGCAAAGAAGAAAAAGATAATTGGAACAGGGATGGAAATATTCTATATCTTGATTGTAGTAGTAGTTACACAATGGTGTACATTTGTCAAGCCATCAGCTTTTGCACTTAAAAATTAGTATGGTTTGTGGAAAAGTATACCACATAAAACAAAACTCCCATACAAAGAAAGAATAAATTAGGCTTTAGAATGAAAGGAGTCTCAAGTCAATGTTGAGGAGCAATTTAGAGGTGAATTTTTAAAATTCCACAGAGAAAGAAAGATAGTAAAATAAACTATGTGTGTTCAAATTTACAATTTCTGCTGAGTTGAATCATCAAGGTATTTTAAAATCTTGATGTAAATCAGATTCTCATGTTCCAATCTTGCAGAAGCCTGGAAAATTGGAGATGATAGTGCTATTCTGTAAGGGATAGGGAAGTGGGCAAGTCTATGGAATTGTTAATACACATAGACCAGGGAGACTGAACTTAGTACTGGGTAAAAAAATAAAGGTCATCATGGAACAGATTTGCAAACAATGAAGTAAATAGAGTAGCAGAAATTTGGCTTTGTAAAAAGAGAAAAAGCGATTGTGCCAGACCACTTCAGTGCCTCTAGTTGCTGAATTGCAGGACTGGTAGTTGAACCAAAAGCAATAAACATAATGCATCTTGGCTGTGGTCAGATATTTTGATTTAGTCAAATATGGAACCCTCACCACTAAAATTGGAAAATATGGTTTGTAGTACCAGATACAGTACTAGCTGAATAGTGATATCTAAATTGTCCGGGAATGATGTGGAGAACAGCAGAAAAAGAGAAGTGTACCACACTGGGAATATCACTTTTGTTGTTGTTGTTGTTGCTTGCTTATTGCTTTTAATTCTTTTAGGTTTCAGATCCAGTGGGTACATGTTCAATATTGTTACATGAATATATTGTATAATGGTGAGGTTTGTGCTTCTAGTGTACCTGTCACCCAAATAGTGAACATTGTACCCAATAGGTATTTTGTAACCCTCATCCCCTCCTATCTTCCTCAATTTTTGGAGTCCTCAGTGTCCATTATTTCCATCTTTATGTCCATGTGTATCCTTTTCGGGTTTTGTTTTGTTTTTCGTGTTTTTAGTAGAGACCGGATTTCTTCATGTTGGCCAGGCATGTCTTCAGCTCCTGACCTCAAGTGATCTGCCTGCCTCGGCCTCCCAAAGTTCTGAGATTACAGGCATGAGCCACTGTGCCCGAACACATGTGTATTCACTACTTATCACCCACATATAAGTGAGCACACGTGGTACTTGCTTTTCTTTTTCTGAGTTGTTTCACTTAGGATAATGGCCTTCAGCTCAATCCATGTTGCTGCAAAGGACATGATTTCAGGGAACAGCATTTTGAATTTTGGGTGATGATCATATGGTGTGTTTGAAGCATTAAAAAGTTTGTATGGGTAGAACATGGGGTGAGAAATGTGTGTGAGTGGGGATGGAGGGGTAGGGGGAGTTAGAGATAGATAAGGTCGCAATATAGAGGGCCTCATAAAGTCCTCAGTAAACCATGATAAAGAGCAAGACTTTATCCCTGAATTCCCAGAGCCAGCTGGTATAAGCGTCCAGGTTGTCTTCGCCCTAGCTCAAAGTTTTTTCAACTCTATCACTTGTTGCATCTCCCTACAATTAAATGAGTAAACAATGTACTGAGAAATTAATAAAACTATGTTAAATAGACTACTTTTGAGCTCCATTTTAATTCTTGGAGAAGAGTATAAACATGGTAATTGATTCACAAAAGAACCACAATGTTGGAAACTAGAAAAAGGTAAACATTTGCTTGGCTGAGTTAAGAGAACAGACAGATACGAAACTGTTATTACAGGACTCAGATAGACTTATGCACCAGTTACTAAGCAGGTTCTTGGGCAAGTCCTTTCTGTACATTTATTTTCTTATTTATAAAACAGGGATAATAATTCAAGTCAACTATCTGTTATCTGCAATTCTAAAGTCCTAGAGCTCTGAGAATCAGAAGTTGGTTCAGTTTTATTTTGATTTCTTAGGTTTGTGGCACATTCATTTGATGGTGAAACCCAGGCTTTGTACTCAATCAGTTAGTGTGAGTATTTATGAATTCTGCAGAAATAATGTTTGATCTTTTGGTGCTACCCTAAATTCTGCTGGATACATTTATATGTTATACAAACTTTACTTTTTTTCTCAAATCTAAACAATTCTGGCTTCTGAAAATTCTGGCCCCAGGGGTTTCAGATAAGAGACGGTACGCTTGTAATACCTTCCTCTTAGGGTTGTAACAGGGTAAAGTTTCTTAAAACAGAACTCAGTAAATGATGAAGCTATTATTATTTATAATTAATTAAGCTTAAAAATTGGATTCCCACCCCATCCCTGAGAATGAACAAGAATTAACACTTAATGATCCTTAATCTTATTCTTAATGCTTTTATACTTTATTCTGTCAAGCTTGATTTATAGTATATCAGTTATTAAAATGGAATGTGTCTCTTAAGAAGCTGTTCTACTCTGAACACTTAACGTTCATTTCTGCAACCTTTACATACTTGGAAGGATACCTTATTTGCCTTTAGGTATCAGTTGACAGACTTATTTTTCAGTCATCTTTCCTATGGATCCTCTTATGAAATTCATGGTTAGATTATGCATTATATACCTCCTAATGAAAACATGAATGGATATGCTTATTTTCTTTAAGTTCTCAATAAAAGTAAGTTCTTAATATGTCATAAAACAATTTCTGTGTAAGTCATTAGTTAAAAGTACAAGAGCAAAAATACCCATCTAGATTTCATTCAGTGTTTCCCAAGTAGAATTTTATTTTTGTGGTTGAATTTTGGCATGTGTCCTATTTCTTCAAGCTATATAAAACCCTTTTGCTGTGTCTAATCCATGGCCTGCGGGCATGGAGGACTGATTTTGCAATACTTTTCTAGCATTGGGAAACTTTTAACTAAAAATTTCGTATGCTGGAATACTTGGAAGAAAAGGAAAGGTCATTTAAACAATACCATATTTTTAAAATGAAGAAATAAAGCAACATTTTAAATATGCAATTTTTGGTAATATACTTGCCATTAGTGAGAGTTAGGGTGGGACATATCAGTAACGAATCCAACTGCCACTATGGCTCTGGCCCCCCTGTCTTTCCTCTGGGAGGATGTTAGGGCCAACTTATGATTGCAACCTGTGTGTGTGTTTATCCTTTGTTTGGATACATGTTACTAGGTGCCCCACTCTTGGCCAGCAATTCCAGTGCCTGGGTGGTTTGCCTGAGCAAAGTGCCTGAGTGGGTAGGAATGTAGGGATAGGGCTTTGACCCAGAGCACAGGGTGATAAGGTTTACTATAGTTGTAAGGATTAGAACGAAGGTTCTCTTCTGCTTCAGAAGTGGGAAGAGGAAGCAACACAGGATAGGATTTCTATCTGATTCTAGGTCTCAGGCTTTCTCCACTCCATTTTGCCAACTCTGTAACCAACTAACCACTACTGAACTTCCTCTCCCTGAAGAAGAAAAACTTTCACTCACTTGTGAGGGAGAAGATCTGCATCCGGATCCTTTCTGTGCCATGATTAGCTGTGCTATATCAGGCCAGGTGTTTTCAGGAGTTTACGGCAGAGTGGCCCCTTTCAGCTCTTGCATTCCCCTACCTATGACATTAGAAGAAAAGTGCAGGCGTTCAGGGGAGTTCTTGTTGTTCAGTTGACCTCAGGCGAAATCTCTTCACTCTAACAGATATTCCATCTTAAAAAAAATCCCATGAACCGTAATTCCTATGAGTCTCTCTAAAGTACATTAAAGACTGGATTGCTTATAATCTAGGCAGAAATTTGTCTTTATGGTTGTTGTTTAATATCACTCAGTACATGCCAATACTCTTCTTTCACTTAGTTTCTGGTCATCTATGAAGCTACTCATGGTATTACTCATTTAAACCCCTCCGAGCCTCAGCTTCTTCATCCTAAAGGAAAATAACAGGAAATAATGGCACAAATATGTTCTGATAAACATAAAACCTTTTGTAAACATAGGGTTTTATTTATGATAAAAAAAAATCTAATAACATTGACATATATCACATCTATAGTGGCCAGTAGCAAACATGCAGCATGCAGCTATAAAAAGTGGACAGATTTTCATTGTTTTGATTTGGAATGTAACAATATCTCCTGTTGGTTGTCTCCTTCCTTTCTCCACTGGCCCCAACTCTAAGCAGTATTCCACTGAACTGAAGAAACTGTACTGCCAAATTGCAAAGACATGCCCCATCCAGATCAAGGTGATGACCCCGCCTCCTCAAGGAGCTGTTATCCGCGCCATGCCTGTCTACAAAAAAGCTGAGCACGTCACTGAGGTGGTGAAGCGGTGTCCAAACCATGAGCTGAGCCGTGAATTCAATGAGGGTAAGTAGAATGTGAAGCTCTAACTGTCCAAGCTCCTTGAAGGTCAACATTCTGTGGGTGTTTCTGTTTGAGACCTACCTACCTGGTTCAGACTTCTGCACTCTGATGGCAGATCAGTCTGCCTTTTTTTTTTTTTTTTTTTTTATGGCTGACAGAGTATCTAACAATAATGATAAATAAATCCATGGCTTTCATAGTGGTTGAACTATTTAATATTAGTAATTACTAGATGATCTGAGCTACTGGTTATCTTTACTCCTTACTGCTTCCTTCTTTTTATTTTTCTTGCCTTTAAAAAAATAAGAAGAAGAGGCCGGGCGTGGTGGCTCACACCTGTAATCCCAGCGCTTTGGGAGGCCGAGGCGGGCAGATCATGAGGTCAGGAGACCGAGACCATCCTGGCTAACACAGTGAAACCCTGTGTCTACTAAAAATACAAAAAATTAGCTAGGCGTGGTGGCGGGCACCTGTAGTCCCAGCTACTTGGGAGGCTGAGGCAGGAGAGTGGTGTGAACCTGGGAGGCGGATCTTGCAGTGAGCCAAAATTGCACCACTGCACTCCAGCCTGGGTGACAGAGCCAGACTCCATCTCAAAAAAATAAATAAATAAGAGGGTGCAAGGAGACTGTGTGGTAGCTGTTCTACTTGGCCCAGGCTACCGTATCTTCAGATTTAGTGTTTTCCCAGAAAGATTCTCAAGTCTAGACCAGTTGAGAGCTGGAAGGGTAAGAGAAAGGAGCACCAAACGAAAGAAATAATGAAAAAAATCAGAAGAAGAAAAGGGGGAAAGAAGATGAGAAGGCAAGTAATGGGTAAGGGGAATAAATAGAAGGCCTGGAGCATACTGTGGGCAGTCAAATAAAGGACTGAGAGTCGAGGGATGAGGTATCTTGAAGGCCACGTTTAGGTTCTAGGCATGAATAAGTCATGCCTCATATTCTGCATCTCAGATCCTACAACAATTTAGCAGAAAAGGTCGGTATTTCCAAGAGTTCCCTTAGATCTGATATTATAGTTCCATGAAGGGAGACTAAATAGAGAGTGCTGAAAAGTGGAAAGTAAGAACAGGATAAAGCATAAGCAATCCTCGGAGAGTACTGAGGGTGCCAAAGGTGTTGGGGGTTAGGATACTTTATAGAAAAAATATTAAAATGTAAGGATTGATAAATATAGAGAATATAATTTTAGAGAAAATTAATGGAAGAAGAAAGATAATGGATCAGAATTTAAAAGAAGAAAATAAAGTCAAAATACTCTTTAAACAACTATATTTTACACATTAATTTCGAGTCCTTGCCCACATGGCCACATTATCCGTACCTTTGTGTCTTGCTTTTCACTTAGCAATCTGCCATAAAGAATATTGCAATATAGATAGACTTCATTATCAGCCTACCTAACTTGGTATTTCACCAAGATAGCACACGATTTTTAAGTGTTTTCTCATTTTTTGAACATAATAATGGTTTTTAGTTTTAACCACACTAGATGATGCAGCAGAGAACATTCTGATAGACTTTTTGCTTTTATTAAATGGCTTTTGTAGACTGGGACTATGGGACTAACAGCTGTTAGAAACAGCTTTACAGGTCCTAATTCTTGGAGCATCTTCTTTCTTCTGGAGCTCTGCTAAATATCACAATTTTATGAAACTTTACTCAGTCTCTTTTTTTAAAATTGCATCCCTTTTCTCATACCCAACTTGGGACTCCTTCAGCACACAAATGCCAGAACTTTTCTTATCTTTATAATCAACACACTGTTTAAAAGTTGAGGAGGAGGAAAGAAGAAAAAGTGGAAGTCATATCCTTGCTATCTTCTGCTTCTCCGTGTATTTGCTGGTCAGACTTTTGGGCAGCATTTTCTCAGTTAAACTGATTTTTTAAAAATTAATTTGCTTCTTTCCCTTTCATTCTCCAGGAAGCTGGCAAAATTTCCTCTGTGGATGAGGTCAGAGATGTAGTTATAGAGTTCCATAAAGCTTGAATCATTAATCTTAAACTCCAAATTATAGGACTGTTCCTTTAAATATAGATGTACATTCCAGTCCTTTCTGTGGCTATAAAGGTTAAGACACCTTCATGTATTTGGTATCTGGCTACGGAATCTGTTCCTTTCTTCAAGGATGCACATTTTCTTTATTCTACGGACTATTTCTTTTGCCACCAACATCTTGTTCATGCAATTCCATGTTATTTTCTTTATTTTTAAGGTAAAGAACTAACTCTTTTATCATTTTCTGCTCTGCAGGACAGATTGCCCCTCCTAGTCATTTGATTCGAGTAGAGGGGAACAGCCATGCCCAGTATGTAGAAGACCCCATCACAGGAAGACAGAGTGTGCTGGTGCCTTATGAGCCACCCCAGGTAAAAAGCAAACCAAACCAAAACACAACACTCTATGGACTGAGCAGACTTGAGAGAACATCTCTTTCAGCAACAGGGATGTTTCTAGCATCTATCACTGTCGTAGTTCTTGTCATCAAATATGTAATATTTTTGTATTTTTTTCCACCTATTCTCCACATGCTTTCCCTTCAGAATATCTAAATATACACTGAATTAACTTGTAACACGGCTCTGTGCCCATTTTCCCATCTTAAGGGCAGATAACAATTGAACTGGCAATTGGGTGTATACATGGGATTGTTTTATCCAACTGGCAATTGGACGGGTAGTGGATGTGCAACCGTAGTGGATGCAAGTGTTACCGTAAGTGGGAAAGCCCAAGAGGGACCTCTTAGCTAAAATTTGAATGAACAGATGATAGATTTGTAAATCTGTTGGTGAAGCAAAGTAGTGTGGTTGAAAATACACTGGTATAACAGAACCCAGGTTCTTTAGTTTGCTGGCTTGCTGTGTGGACCTTCGGCAACTCTCTCTCTCTAGACCTCAGTTGCCTTACCCATAACTATCTACTTCGGACTGGATTATTTTTAATTCTGAGAACATTTTGAGCTCTAAGATGTTATTAGTGCAAGTGTATATTCAAATCTATATTGTACCGTTTTTTCCACATAGGGGAAATATTCTTGGAGCATTGCTACTGTTTTTGGCAATTATTCCCAGTTTTCCCTTTTCAGTGATATTCCTGAAGGTGGTATAGCCTATTTGAATTACATGATGTGGATCAGCTTACAAATGAACAGGATCAAAGATCACAAAATCTGTTAAAGCCTGTCTCACCTAATGTAGTGTTCAGTGTTGCAAACATTAGCTTTAAGCTTCCCTGGAGGCAAGATGAAGAAAAATCTACAACAGGGTTCAGAGTTTGCCCTTTTAGGAGGAAGCATATCACTTCATCAGAATTGGAATTCCTTAAATAGAGGGAAGAACTGAGAGGGAACAACGTCAGTTTAAACCATTGTTAACACAGATTATTTTCCCCTTGTTTTCAGGTTGGCACTGAATTCACCACAGTCTTGTACAATTTCATGTGTAACAGCAGTTGTGTTGGAGGGATGAACCGCCGTCCAATTTTAATCATTGTTACTCTGGAAACCAGAGAGTAAGTGGCATATGTAAAAATTGTCGTTCTACACAAAAAATCATGAGCAGAGGGCAAAGTGAAATTGCGGCTGCTTTATCATTAATTTTGCATGTAAAGCAGAGAGCTTGTCCTTTGTGCTTTAAATCCTTGCTACAAACAGTTACATAAAAGATCTAAGAAAGTGGAGACAAAGGAAGGTGGGTAAAGTTAGAGGGAAAAAAAGAGCTAGAAAGGTGTGCAGTAACTTCATACCTGAATTCTTGACATTTGGCTGGAATTGTTCTGATTAGACAGTGGTCCTCAAGGCATTTGACCGTTTTTTTTAAGTCTGCGCTGCCTTAGGGGATTTTATCCTGAGACATCCACTGGCTTAACTCAAGTTTCCTTCAAAATATGTAGCTAAATACAGCTGTTCAGCTAATAGCTTGGAGGCTCTTTGGAGAACAAATGGAATGTTATTTACTAATATTACTTGTGGCATGTTAGCACTTTTGTGTTCTGCCAAGTACTTTTGGGTCCATTCTCAAAGCTGCCATGGCTAAGTTGGTAGTACATTAGCGATGGCCCATATGGGAAATGGAAGTGGGAGATCTCCAGGGGACTTTCCAAATGCTTTGAATTTAACTCTTTCTTCCCCTTTATTCTAATTCCTAGTGGGCAAGTCCTGGGCCGACGCTGCTTTGAGGCCCGGATCTGTGCTTGCCCAGGAAGAGACAGGAAGGCGGATGAAGATAGCATCAGAAAGCAGCAAGTTTCGGACAGTACAAAGAACGGTGATGGTACGAAGCGCCGTAAGTAGATGTAGTGGCCAAATGGGGTAGGGTTGAGTCTACTCCAGATGTTGGAGAATGGGGTGATATTGGAGAAGCTGCATGATAAGACCTGTGACCTTCAGCAGCAAGTGGGACGTCAGCCCTCAGAGCCAGTGAGAATAGGAATAGCATTGAAGTGGACTCCAGGCATGTCCTATAGCTTTACACAAGCAGGTAGTCATTGTGACGATGTCTTAGTCCAGGGATTCTCAAAATGTGACTTCCACACCAGTAGCATAAACATCATCTATTCACAGACACACACTGGCAAGATACGGCGTTTCCTGCAAGGTTACTTAAGCCAGAGGGTATTTCCCAGCATACTGAATTTCTTTTATTTTTCCCCACCATCCTTCCACCTCCTTATTGTAGGATCACAATCAATGTAAAAACAATTGTACCCAGTTAAATGGATGCTTAGGAATAGAGCCTCTAATCTTACACGTGTTGCTGGTACTACTGTCTGTTTAATATGTATTATTAAATCTGATTAATATTAATATGTAATTATTAAGTATATTTAATATGCATTATTGCTTTAGAAATGTTCCCAGGATGAAACTTGTATTTTTCCTCCGCCAGCGTTTCGTCAGAACACACATGGTATCCAGATGACATCCATCAAGAAACGAAGATCCCCAGATGATGAACTGTTATACTTACCGGTAGGTCTCCCTTGGGTGTTCATGGTTGCTTCATTTTAACTTTCTTTGAATGAGCTTTTACAGTATGATCATCATCTCGTTATCTGTGACAATGGGAAAGGAGGTGTCTTAGTCAGTTGAAGCTGTAAAACAAACTACCCTAGACTAGAGGGCTTGTAAACAACGGAAGTTTATTTTCTAGAGGCTGGAAGTCTGAGATCGAGGTGCCCCTCTGGTCGGGTTCTGGTAAGAGTTCTCTTCTGAGTTGCAAACTGCCATTTTCTCCTTGTATTCTCATACAGTGGAGAGGGCTAGAGAACTCTCTAGGGTGGTTTTTTTTTTTTTTTTTTAATAAGGGCACAAATCCCATTAAGGAAGGCCCCACTCTCATGACCTAAATTACTTCCCAAAGGACTCACCTTCTAATGTCATCAAAATGGAGTTAAAATTTCCATTTATGAACTTTGGAAGGACACAAACTTTCAGTCCATAACTGGGATGGGGGAGGGGAGTTGAAAGCTGGTGATATGCAGGAGAGAAAATATTTATTTTTTAAAATTAGAATATTCTTCTTTCTCTCCACAGTTTTGGACTGTGTTACTAGCATGAGATTCTCTACTTACCTACCCACCCAACTAAAGCTAAACTCCTAATAGAATTTTTCTTACCCAAATATTTGAAGTTAATTTGCCCTTCATTATTTCAGAATGATAAGATTATCCTAGGCAGCATGGCCATAGAAATTTAGGCCTAAAATTTTGTCAGAAAAAGTTCACAAAATTGATAATGCAGCAATTATAGCCCTGGCTTTGATGTCTTTTAGGCAGCACTATAAAGAAAGTCAAGCAAGGCAGAACCCTGAGTTACAGTTGGCCCTCCCTATCTGTGTGTTCCGTATCTGCAGATTCAAGCAATCACAGATCAAAAATAGTTGGAAAAGAACAATAAATAATAATAATACACCAATCAAAATAATACAAATATAATAATACAGTATAACAACTAACTGCATAGCATTTACATTATATCAGATATTATAAGTAATCTAGAGGTAATTTAAAGTATACAGAGGATGTGCATAGGTTACATGCAAATACTACACCATTTTACACAAGGGACTTGAGCAACCTAGGATTTTAGTATCCATGGAGGCCAGGTGGGGTGGGTAGTCCTGGAATCAGTGCTCTGCTGATACCAAAAGACAACTGTATATGTGAATGGCCAGAAGTCTTAGCCCAGTTATTATGTAAGAACCTCATTAATTCCTACAAGGGACATTACTTCTCTTGAGATCACTAATGAGATCACTTTAGATTATGGTGGTAGTTAGTTGAATTCTTATTGCATTAGGTCTTTGCCATGTAGGGTGGCAATGTCGTTTTGGTGGCTGGTATAGCCCTTGATACCATCTAAAGTGACATGAGACACAGCCAAGCAGGGCCAGGAGATTTAACCATGAACTACTACCCTGGGATTGAACTAACAAAACTCAACAGGTTTAGGTGTGCTGCACCTTCTTCCTCATCTTCTTTGGGTCCTGACTCTCAGGGGAATAAATTCCCAGTAGACCAATCAGATGGTGAGTTAGCTGAGATTCTCAGTGTCTTATTTCTCAAGCTATAAATGGAAACTGACTTGTGACATTAAAGTAAAACATTACCCTGATACACTAAATATTCCAAAAGTCTTAGTATGTTTTCAGCTGATAAAACAGGAACTGCTTGAAAAGTTATTTTAAAATTTTAACTTGTACTAAGAAGGAGGTACCCTTCTTAGTGTTACGTCTCAAGTTGAGAGAAGGCTTAGCCTAAATAACTTATGGGTGAGGAAAAACTCCATTAATTTAATATGTATTTTGTTGGTGTTTGGTGAGTGGCAAATGTGCTAGACCTTGAGCATTTAGAGTTCAGTAGGACACAATTCTTACTTTCAACTACCTTGCCTTCTATTGAGGGCACAAACAGTTATAATGTAATAAAATAAACATTTCCTAGATCAAGGCCTAGTGCTGTGTGAGTACACAAGAAGTTCCAAAGATGCAAACTATAAGAGTAAGATCAAGAAAAGCTTCTCAGAGAAGGGGCCTCACAGCTGGGATGAGTAAGAGTTAATTCAACCAAAGGTGGAGAACATGTTTCGTTTCTGAATTCTGACTAATTCTGCCTTTCCTACTGGGTGCAGCAACTGGGGTGAGGCAGGTAAAGTGCCTAGGGTGCAAAATTTAAATAGTCCCTCACTCCCAGGGCAACACACATGTGCTAAGTGCCTCTCTTGCCTCACTCTAGTCCTCGCCCTGCTCATCTGTTGGTTTGTTTTCTGTTGTTTTTTTGAAACAGGATCTCACTTTGTTGCCCAGGTTGGAGTGTAGTGGCAGGATCATGGTTCACTGCAGCCTCAGAGTCCCAGGCTCAAGCAATCCTCCCACCTCACCTCCCCAGGTAGCTGGGACTGCAGGTGCAGGCCACCACGCCGGCTAATTTTTGCACATTATGTAGAGAAAAAGTTTTTTCCCAGGGTGGTCTTGAACTACTGAGCTCAAGCAACCTGTCCCCTCCCAAATAGCCGGGATTATAGGTGTGAGCCACCATGCTTGACCCTGGTCATAACTGTAAAAGCTTTTAAGACCTTTTTTAAAAAAGATTTTAAGGTACTCAAAGAAACGTATTTTATCGCACATGAAAACTTTTATCCTATCAGACATAGTTACAATCTATTCTTATTTTTTATAGTAGTTTAGTTTTATGAAGGTGTTGCAAAAATGGTATTGGTGAATATGAATCATCTCATGCTCATAAGATAAATTTAGGATTAGGTTTTTATGCACCTCTGGTTACATATATTTCATCAACAAATAACTATATAACTTCATTTGTTGTGTGTTTCTGTTAAGAGACATTTTATTTAATATATTCTGTTGACTCATTAACATCAGACTCGTGGCCAATTAGCCTTATAACTCCTGCCTGAATGAAGTTTCTCTAACACACATATTTTCTCCATAAGGTATGGAACAACCTTCTCCCACTTAGGGACACTAGATAGCACTTCCGCACTGCTCTTGAGGGTCTTTTTAAATAACAAAATCACCAATGAAAAGCACAAAAATGTAAAAATGTAGTGCTAAATAGATCATGTAAAGAATGTGGGTTTACGGCATAAGAGCTACAAGACGACAGAGCATCTCCTTGTTCGAACTCAGCTGGGAACACGCACAGGTGATTCAAATTTTTCATCACTGCATAGGTCTGAATGACCACAAAAGGGTCCAGAGTATTGATTTTCATGTTACAAATAAACGTTAGCAAATAAACAAATTGCAATTACAGAATCCTCGAATAATGAGGATTGACCACACTTCTAACAGTTCTACAGCTTTTCATGTTTCCTTCTTTCCTTCTGCTCACTTCCATAGGTTAGGGGCCGTGAGACTTACGAAATGCTGTTGAAGATTAAAGAGTCCCTGGAACTTATGCAGTACCTTCCTCAGCACACAATCGAAACGTACAGGCAACAGCAACAGCAGCAGCATCAGCACTTACTTCAGAAACAGTGAGTGTATCAACGTGTCATTTTAGGAGGCATGAGTGAAGGTGACTTTATTTAGATCAGCAATAGGGTGATTGATGGGCAATGTGGAACATAATGGGAGATAGCAGATTGTCATAGATTCAGATGACCTGGTGTGGCAACCCTCTTTCAGTTGCAACCTTTTTATGTGTCTTATAACCTTCCTTTGGGAATTCCGCTTATGTTCTGAAATTAAATACAAACCATTTGTGGTGAATTACAGAGAAACTCACACTAACAGTTAGTTCTCTTCTCTATATGCCTGATCCATACACACTAACAGTAAGTACACACTCTATTTGGTAGTAATGTGTATATTTGAAAACATGAAATCATTTCTCATCCCAATGGATTGTCTTGTAAATCTCCTGGGATGCACAGTATCCACTCTTGGGAATAACATTGTAGACCAGGGATAGCAAATAGGCTTTACTATAACATAAAGTGGCTTGTTTGAATGCTGTAGTGAGAAGAATTCTGAAACCTAGTGCATGATAATTGGGGAAATATCTGGGTGCAGAAGGATAAAGTAGCATCATGTTGCCATATTTTAGCATCTCTGCTCTAGATTGTCTTCCGGCAGTACAAATTTTTATATAAATCAAGCCAGATTTTTCAAGTATATTACCATGTACATATAACCTATTTATATGTTAAGCTTTGCTTTGAATCTTGGATCTTTCATGATGTTATTTTATGACTGACTAGAATAGTTCTTATGAAAGGATGAGAGGTTGACCAATCAGGACCCTGTTTATATTTACCTTTCTGTGGTTAAAAATAATCACTGGTTTAATTAAATATCATGTGTCCTGGAAGTACTGTCAGGACTGTAGATAAGTGTAAAATATATACATTATGAGCCCACTTGAGTAATGTAGACTTTCAACTTCATACTTTAGGCAAAAAAGAAGGCAAAAACTATCTTCCAGAGGTGAAGATTATGTTTTACAATAGAAATACAAATGAACAACAAAAATGGTTATTTTCTATGTTATTAGCTGTTGTAGGGAGTTAGCTATGGAAAACGTAATAAAGAGGGCTTATTATTATTATTATTATTATTATTATTATTATTATGTCTCGCTCTGTCACCCAGCTTGGAGTGCAGTGGCATGATCTTGGCTCACTGCAACCTCTGCCTAGCAGGTTCAAACGATTCTCCTGCCTCAACCTCCCGAGTAGCTGGGATTAGAGGCGCCCACCACTATGCCCGGCAAATTTTTTGTATTTTTTGGTAGAGACGGGGTTTCACCATATTAGCCAGTCTGCGCGAATTCCTGCCCGCAGGTGATCCACCAACCTCGACTTCCCAGAGTGCTGGGATTACAGGCATGGGCCACCGTGCCTGGCCTTATTATTTTTCTTTAATCAATATGAATGTATCTCTGATGGTGAAGAAACATTTTCCGAGCACCTGTTGTCTACAGGGTGGAGTGGACGGCAGGGAGAAAAGAAGCACGCTCTGTTCAGAGGACTTTACGCTATTTGAGCATCCAAGATCCTTTTTGGCCAGAAGGGATCTCACCATGTACTTTTAGCATAAAAGTTGTGCAAATTTTAATGGTATGGCTTTATTTGTAAGCCCGAGCAGAAAGTTTAATCACACAGAGTATTCTGAAGGCGAATTACGGTTGCAGGCACAATTTCCATTGCTAATCAGATGGATGTTTTGGGATGTCAGATGGAAATATATACTAACATATTTAAGTGAAAAATGACTTAGTTCTTATAAAATCATACAACCAGGATCAAAGAAACAGAGGCCTATAACATCATTTATAGACCCAGGAGGGATATCTACCTTTCCCAAGAGAAGTATGTCATGGTATTAAGAAACACCCCCAAATTTCCTCCTGTTCACTCTAGAAATTTGACTATACCAAAATGACCACCAAAGAATCACTAAGTAATGTATCATGCTGAACTAGTTACTGTTCAGTAGGCTTTCTTTTTTTTTTTTTCTCTTTTTTTTTTTTTCACTTAATAGGGAAAGGTCTCATATGTAGTAGAGGAATTGGCAAACTGCTTTTTGTAAAGTCCTGGTAGTAAATATTTAGATTTTCTGGTCTATATTGTCTTTTGCCAACTACTCAGCTCTGTGGTTGTAGCACAAAGACAGCCGAAGATAATGCATAAAGGAAAAAGAATGGCTATTCCACAAATGGAACTTACTTTATGGACTCTAAAATTTGAATTTCATGTAATTTTCTCATGCCATGAAATATTATTCTCCTTTTGATTGTCCCTCCCGCTACTAAAAATTGTAGGCCAGGTGCGGTGGCTCACACCTGTAATCCCAGCACTTTGGTAGGCCGAGGGGGATGGATCATGAGGTCAGGAATTTGAGACAAACCTGGCCAATATGGTGAAACCCCATCTCTACTAAAAATACAAAGATTAGCCGGGCATGGTGGCGCATGCCTGTAGTCCCAGCTATTTGGGAGGCTGAGGCAGAAGAATCGCTTGAACCTGGGAGGCGGAGATTGCAGTGAGCCAAGATTGTGTCACTGCACTCCAGCCTGGGCAACAGAGAGAGACTCCATCTCCAAAAGAAAAAGAAAAAAAAATACATATATATATAAACTACTCTTAGCTTGCTGTAGTTTGATAGTCTGTCTTACAGATAAATGAGGTGGTTCTCCTTTCATTGCTTCTTGAGGCTCCAATTTTGTTTGATAGGTGTACTTGGAAGTTAATATGTATATTCCAAACTAGAAAGGTATTAAAAGATTTTAGGAAATCCTAAAGTGGTTTTTCAGGTGGCATTTCAGTATCTAATAAAAACAACACCAGCCCTGAACAGATATCTTTTTTGTCTGAGAAAGTGAGGCATGCCCATCCAGAAATAAAATGCAGTTAATGACAACCTCATTGTCAGATGAGGCTGGAATGGTTGACTTGATTCACGTCACACGTTCTTATTGAAGATCTGCTATGTGAAAGCATTAAGGATAGAAGAGAGAAAGATGTAGCTCCTGCCTTCCCATGGTCTACAATTTAATGGTGAATTTCTAACCTTAACATTCTGAGTTTGAAGAAAGCTCTGGAAATTTATTCTCAGCATTATGCAAGTTAATAGGACAATTTTAAACAGTTTCCGTGCATCATATGAGAAAAAGAATAGTTTCATGTCATCGTTTTAGAGACTTGACAAGCCAGGAGGATTGACATCATTCAGTTCAGGGACATATGCTAAATGTATTTGTTTTTATGGCACATACAAAAATACACAACCCTCTTTTTTTATACCATGAGTATCCCTTGCTTATTGTTTGACTAGCTCACATTGCTCTAAAGGGAATTTTTAATTCATATTTCATAAAATAATCTGTGTCACCAGAGCAGAAAACACATGTTAATATTGTGTTATTTTTAAAAGCACACAAGATTTTAGGGACATATTTACACTTTTTTGCATGTGTGACTACAGATAGATAATAAGGAACTAGTAGCTTCGTAGTTCCCTGTGTGTTCATTTAAATGTGTTACATGCATGTTTTTGAGTTGATATCTCACAGTTGTGATAACTTGTGCATGAAAATTAACAGACTGCAAAATTAAATCTTTGCAAAATATAGACATTTGGTCTAATTATGTCTTTGTAACATTATATATACATGGGTCTCCAGTGATTGATATGCATCTATATAAATCTTTCAGTTGTATTCTTCAGCTGAGTTTTTTTAGCTCTTATTTTCATGCAAATCTCCAAGAAAGTGCATGAATGACTAAACAAAGAAAAATGAAAATCTAATTTCCTGACAATCATTTGAAAAGAATAAATCAGCTTGGAAAATACCTATAATAGCCTGTGATTTTCTTTCCAAAAATGTAGTACCAATTTTATGCTGGTAAGCAATCAATTTTGTATTTTTCTTTATAGTAGAGGGAAAATTAGTGGGAAGAGAATGTACTTTCTGTAAGGTGGCACTACAATATTTTTACTTTAATTACTTCTATTAGCTTCCCACTATGTGTTTTCTTCTGCTTGCTTTTCATTTCTGCCTGGTTTTTCTTTTTTAAAAAATTTCTTCACAATTACCTTCATGATCATAGGTTTTATGGAAGATAGACTTTGCGGAGTTGCTGTGAATCAAATTGTTACAGATACAAGTAGGCTTTATACTACGAAGAAATGTGATTTTAGTTAATTTGCATATATTGGAATAAATATAGAGATTTATGTTTCTAGATGCCAGAATCTAATAGAAAGACAAATCAGACCTGTGTTTAGACTTCTTGCCTTCATATTATCAAGGGGCATTAACGGTTAAGACAGATTTGCAGAAGCCTCTTGAGACCTGTTTAGCAATGTTTTGACTTCTGTACTTCAGATCAGTACTATTTCTTTTTCATCTTTCAATAGTTTTCCCTTATTCTTGGCTTCCAACATAAAAACAAGGCCAACATCGCTTTGTTACAATTTGGCTTAGGTTAGCTCTTACTTTCCTCTGGAAATTTATTTTTGAGCTTCTACAGGATGAATTTTATTTAAATGATAAAACAGATCTGTGATATCCTGATGAGCCCTTAGTGTTTCCTTCTCTTTCATGATCACTTGATAATTGCGGCTCATTAGTAACACAAGTCAGAGATTATTAGAACAAAGCAGGATCTTAAGTCCATGGTTCCAGCCCCTCACACCACAGCCGGAGGAACTGAGGCTCTGTGATTTTATAGCCAGTTTATAATAAAGCTTAGACTAGAATCAGATTTAGAACACAGAGCTGTTTGTAATGTTGTGTTGTGCTTCATTGGCAGTTAAGTAGTTAATTATAAAACTTAAACATCTATTTCCATTTTTCTGTCTCTTTTTTGTATGATTGTTTTAGAGATGTAGTCTAGCTATTTTTCCCAAGCTGGACTTGAACTCCTGGGCTCAAGCGATCCCCTGCCTCAGCCTCCCAAGTAGCTGCGGACCACAGGCACACTCCACTGTGCCTGGCATGGTTTTCTGATTCTGTTTTCAGTTACTTGGGATTTATTCTTGTAGATTCAGTTTAAAGTCCTGTATCTTTTAACTTGTTTGGCAATGGTTATCAAGAATATTGATATTTTGTCTCAGACTCATGTATCCGAGAGAGAAGCAGGCAATATTTTCAGGATTATTAACGTAAAAGAGAGAAAGGTACACAAATCTCCAAACAGACAGAAAATGTCAACACCGTATTTCTAGGTTTGACAGAGAAATCCTCCACGTTTCCAGAATATCTGTTTGGAATTACCAGCTTTATAGCTTAAAAACAGATGAATATTGATAATTTCATATGATTCACCCTTATCGTTATTATGGAACTATACAAGCTTTTACAGTTTACTTTTTTTTTTTTTTTTGAGACAAAGTCTTGCTCTGTCACCCAGGCTGGAGTGCAGTGGCGTGATCTAAGCTCACTGCAACCTCTGCCTCCTGTGTTCGAACAATTCTCCTGCCTCAGTCTCCTGCTTAGCTGGGATTACAGGCACCTGCCACCATGCCTGGCTAATTTTTGGTTTTGTTTGTTTGTTTGTTTGTTTTTTTAGTAGAGATGGGTTTCACCATGTTGGCCAGGCTGGTCTCAAACTCCTGACCTTGTGATCTGCCCGCCTTGGCCTCCTACAGTGCTGGGATTACAGGTGTGAGCCATCGCACTCAGCCTACAGTTTACTTTTGAATTTCATAGTTATGAAGTTTTCAGGGCAGAGGTTTATTATCTCTGAATTGGTAATGAAGAAAAAACTCAATGATTAATTAAACTCAGAGAGATTACATTACTTTTGTAACTTCTCTCACCTCATTGCGGAATCAGGCTCAGTTCCAGGTCTTACAGGTCTTTAGTTGGCTGTACGTTGCTTCCCTATCCATTTTTATTAGGGCATATTCTGTTAAGATGATATGAATTCTTGCTGGTGACATGGTTTACTGAATCCTAGCATTAAGCAAATAAAAATGGCTTTGTTCTTTTGAAAGTCATAGCCAAATGTGATTCAAAAAGCCAATCTGGGAAACAATTTCCAAACAGTTCGAGTTTGCCCAACTTTTAGCAAAATAAAAGGGTTTATTTCTGGCATCCTTGTGGCATAAATTCTTAATTATGCAAAAAATTGCTTTCTTGGGCTTGATATATACATTTATAGGCCGAGTTTGTTACTCAAAGGATTAAGGTATTTATCTGTCTCAATCTGGGAATATCCAAAATGCTCATTAAACAGTTCTTTGTAAATGCATGATGACACAGGCCCCATTCTGATAATATCATATTTCTCTATACCTCACACTTAGGCTAGACAAGAACTGTAATGAGGGATAATAATTGACCAGATGACATTTTACAAAAGATTAAAGTTTATTCTTCTTTTACATTCCTTTTTTTAACTAATTGAGTCTGGTAAATCATATGCTAAGCACTGTGTTAAATACCTTGATCTACCTTATCTCAGTGGTCCTCGACTGAATCGCCTTGTGTAACTTGTTAAAAATATGTTTTCCTGGATGCCAGCTTGTGTTGGAAGGGAGCCAGGAAAATGCCTTTTTATAAGTTTCACAAGTGATTCTGATGTTTATTTCTGTTACTACAGCCTTATCCCATTTCTTCCTCATAAAAATCTTGAGAAGTCTCAGTAATTTTAAAAGAAGATAAATTGGAAGAACAGAAACAGTTTTTCAGGCACTCTATTCTGTCTATACTATGATCATGAAGGTATAAGGAGTGTGTTTCTGTATTCAATTGATTTGAATAGATGAAATCCTAAGCCTTCATTGTTTTCTTTTCTCTGGTTCCTCTCTGCAGTCTCCTTTCAGCCTGCTTCAGGAATGAGCTTGTGGAACCCCGGAGAGAAACTCCAAAACAATCTGACGTCTTCTTTAGACATTCCAACCCCCCAAACCGATCAGTGTACCCATAGAACCCTATCTCTATATTTTCAGTGTGTGTGTTGTATTTCCATGTGTATATGTGAGAGTGTGTGTGTGTGTGTGTGTGTGTGTATCTAGCCCTCATAAACACGACTTGAAGACACTTTGGCTCAGAGACTCAACTGCTCAAAGGCACAAAGCCACTAGTGAGAGAATCTTTTGAAGGGACTCAAAACTTTACAAGAAAGGATGTTTTCTGCAGATTTTGTATCCTTAGACCTGCCATTGGTGGGTGAGGAACCGCTGTGTTTGTCTGTGAGCTTTCTGTTGTTTCCTGGGAGGGAGGGGTGGAGTGGGGAAAGGGGCATTAACAAGTTTATTGGAACCCTTTTCTGTTTTCTTCTGTTGTTTTTCTAAAATTCATAGGGAAGCTTTTGAGCAGGTCTCAAACTTAAGATGTCTTTTTAAGAAAAGGAGAAAAAGTTGTTACTGTCTGTGCGTAAGTTGTAGGTGACTGAGAGACTCAGTCAGACCCTTTTAATGCTGGTCATGTAATAATTTTGCAAGTAGTAAGAAACGAAGGTGTCAGGTGTACTGCTGGGCAGTGAGGTGTTCTTTACCAAAAGTAATCAACTTTGTGGGTGGAGAGTTCTTCTTTGTGAGAACTTTCATTATTTGTATCCTCCCCTCATGTGTAGGTAGAACATTTCTTAATGCTGTGTACCTGCCTCTGCCACTGTATGTTGGCATCTGATACGCTAAAGATTTTCTCGTATATGAAACCCTGGAAGACCTACTACCAAAACTGTTGTTTGGCCCCCCATAGCAGGTGAACTCATTTTGTGCTTTTAATAGAAAGACAAATCCACCCCAGTAATATTGCCCTTATGTAGTTGTTTACCACTATTCAAAGCTTAAAATAGAATTTAAAGTTCTCTCACAAAATCTGTGATTAATTTGCTTAATTAGAGCTTCTGTACCTCAAGCCTATCTACCATAAAGCCAGCCATATCACTGATACTGTTCAATGCATTTAGCCAGAAGACTTATGTTTTGAGTAAGTGAGATCCAAGCAGACATGTGTTAAAATCAGTACTCCTGGACTGGAAATTAAAGATTGAAAGGGTAGACCCCTTTTTTTTTAATTCAGAGTTTAGAGAATCTCTGTTTCTTTCCATTTTAAAAACATATTTTAAGATAATAGCATAAAGACTTTAAAATTTTTCCTCCCCTCCAACTTCCCACACTCAGTCACCAGCTCTGTATTTTCTGTCACCAAGACAATGATTTCTTGTTATTGAGGCTGTTGCTTTTGTGGATGTGTGATTTTAATTTTCAATAAACTTTTGCATCTTGGTTTATCTTGCAGTTTTTTTTGTTTCTGTCTCTCTCACTTTTTTCCTATTAAATACTAGAATGTTCTCATGTAAGTGATTGAAGTAGCACGTGTAGGTCTAAGGAAGAATAATAATAATAGAATCGTTACTTTGTTCCTGTGTACGTTTCTTCTGTCAGTATTCTGTGTTTTTATTTAAGATACTCTATATCAAGGTCACCAATCGTAACAATGAACTAAAATGCCTAAACTAACTGAAAAAATACTTTAGCCCTATGAGTTTTAAAGTTTGTCATAGGAAGCCAGGCACCATAGAATCATTTATTGACACTCCTGACAAACCTCCAGTTGTATGTTAATTTGCTAAATTTTCTAAAATGAATTTCAATCAAATCCAAATGTTTTAAATAACATGGTTTCTGTGACATAGACTTTAGCAAATATTTGGCCAGAAACCAACAGTGGAACCTATGTCCAGTGTTTTTTATTTTATTTTTTTTAGTTACAATTTGTTTTGAGCCTTGAATAATTGCTTTTAAAAGCTTCATAAGAAGTTCTAACCCAAAAAAAACTAGTATTTTAGATAAATATTTCAGAAAAAAATACCTTTATATTTGAGATAAAAGTACATTAGTAAAACCAGATGCTCCTGTTATATTTGCAAAGTGTTTTTCAATTGGTCTCATAACTTTGATTCACAAAGCCCTTAAAGGATTGGTGAGTACGTTTCGTTTTTTGATATTTGCTTTTTCTTTCAGAAGGGTTTTTCTTTTCTTTCGGCCTATTTTTAAGTAAGTTTTTGATGTGTTTATAATGACTTGTATATAAATGCACATATTTGAAATGATGGAAAATATTAGAAAATTACAGTTTTCCCTTGTAGAGAATAAATGCTGTACTGTCTTTAGAAGCGAGATAACTCAGCTAGAGAGAAAAGTCACAGGCAGGCATTACTGGCTAAAATTGAGAGAAGATACGATTCTTTTTCTGATAGTCCATGTTGCCCCCAATGCTTTTTTTTTTTTTTCTGATCTTTCTCATAACAAGGATGCTCTGCTCTGCCTTCAGTATCCCTTTCCGCTCCCAAATTCTTTACTCCAGAAATGGTTTGTTGAAATGATTTAGCCTAAGCTATCACTAAATCCTACTAGAGAGTTGCTTTTTAATTAGCGATGGAAGATTTTGGCCAAAAGAAGGAATCTAGTGGAATTCTAGGCATCTCGGTGGTAGATAATGTAACTTGTGTCTTTGCATGAATTTTTATATTCTACCATATAGATAGTCACTAGGGTTGGAACCAGAAAACCTGACTTTAAGTCCTGTATGTCCTAAAACCACTTCTCGCTTTCCAATTTTGAATTTTATCCTTCAGAAACTGTACAGAAGCTTATATTGTTAAAGTTAAGAACTGGGACTTGGCTTCAATGGGATTTTTCTTCAAAACTAGAAATACGTGAAATATTATTTTCTACATCTCTGTTACACCGAATTCTTAGAAAAATCTAGTGAGGCTCTAGAGAAAACAACCTGAGGTATATACCTTATGATTTTTTTCTGCAGAAAGTTGGATTCTTACTTTTTTGGGTTTTTTGGGTTTTGAATAGGGGAGGAGAGTGTAGGCAAGAAAACCAGAATGGTACAAGTCCTGTTATTCTTTTGAACACATTTTCCTTCTCTTTAGTTTCTCCAGAAATTTTTGGAATATTTCACCTAAGAACTGTTACATTAAATATTTAAAAAAAAAAAAAAAAAAGGTTGTTCTTCAAGGCTTTCAAATTGGCTGTGAGTTTATTCAGCCTTGCTTCCTTTTTTACAGTATGTAGAAGTTATTAGAATGTTTATTTTAGTTCAGTCATTGTGAAATTAATAATAGACAGAGTACCTTGCTCCCCTTCCTTGTGGCTTTAAAACTCACTTTTACATTAAAGGGAAGGCATTCCGAATTTCTGACCTTTCCTGACTGTTAACCCCATTCAACTGTTCACCCTCATTTCTAGATATGTTCAATTAAGAATCCAACTCACCTCTGGCCACTTCCTCCTATTAATTCTTACATCGTTAACTTCTATCCCATGGGCCACACTTCAGAGTGTGAAATATTCAGGGCTAGAGGGAAACAGTCAAAGATGCTGATGTTTTCTGAGCGCCTACAAATCACTGGACCCTGCCCAGGGCTGTTATGTGATCTCAGTCTTAACAGAAATCTTCTAGAGTAGGTATAATATCTGGGCTACAGGTTAAGAAAATGGGACTCAAGAGACTTATACAACATCCTGCATCACTTAGTTTGTGTTAGATCCAGAAGGCGACCCAGATGTTTTGATTGACTTAAAATCTATGTTCCTTCTTTCTTCATCTGTGGTTTCTGACCTACCCTCCTCAAATTAGTGGCTTATGATGAAAAATGGTAAATGAACTGAGAAGATAGTCAAAAATAGTAACCACAAGCTAAAGAAAGCAGGAGGTTATAACAGGAATTATCAGAAGGAATTTACTCTGAGTGTCCAGAAAAAAATGCAAAGCTTTTAAATGTATTTTTATTTTTCCAATTGCGGATATTAATGATTCAAACCCTGCTATTAGCTCTTGCTGTACATTTGACTGGTTTGAGGAAGGACAGATAGAGAGATCTCCTTAGGTTACAGAGGACCAACTGCATCAGGAATATGGGCTACCTGGAATCTTAGGTACTTTTCAGTGAGGAAAGAGAATTGAAGAAACATCAGCTGGCAGAGAATCTCCTTACTGCCTTGCCTCATGCTTTCCTGTACTCTGATGGGGACTAATGGATGATCCTAAGTATAGCCATGTGTGCTGACTCTTTGGAAAGGCTCCCCCACAGGGACGGAGTGGATTCAGAAGTGCTTGGTAGTAGCTGGAGTAGTAGCTCCTTTGCCCTTGTTCCATCTTGGTCTCCTACATTTCTCTTACTACTTCATCTATTTCTTGTCCCTATAACCTAGAAAAAACAATAAGTGCCAGGAGACCTGGTTCTGTCCTCAATGCATCCATTTAGCAACATGTGACCTTGGGCGTATGTTTTTTCTTAGAACCTTATATTTACCCATATGTATATTTGGAATAGTAATTTCTGTCCATCTCTGCCCTGCTATACCATGACCTGCTCCACAAGGATGGTGTGACAATCATTCAGAAAATGTTTTATAGTTGGGAGGATTTATTGTATCAGCACCAGTATATATACACAATGTGGATCGATAATTGTGAGTATTTGATAAGGAGAGTATTTGATAAGTAAGTATTTGCTAAAGAGAAAAGTCAATACTCTCCTACCTTAAAGGCAGTGATTGTAAAATACACCTGAATTGTTGATTGTACATTAATTGGCATGATAACTTATACACACTAAAATAGAGCATATTGTTTGCATTCATCTGGCTGTGGCTCTTCATTGACATGGAATGGAGCCTTCCTTATTTCATGTAATTATGGAGAATACAGAGTGGCAGCCTCGAAGACCAGCTTTGAGGGCCATTTTTAAAATGATGTTTTCAAATATGCCATATATGCTTGAAACCTGGGTCCATTTACAGAACCTCTAAAATTTGAATTATACATACATTTGCAGCTAAAACTCAAAGAAAAAATTTATCTCCCCTCTAATGTAAATAAGGCTGTGACAGGGAAAAGGTAAACAGGAACATAACTCATTTTGTTTGAGAATTTTTAAAGGGGAGTTTTCCCATAACAGACTAGAAACTTGCTTAAAGTCCAGTCTTCATTCTGTGGTCACAATAATTCAATGCAGATACTGCATAGTCTGTACATTTCTTCCTCATCTTCTCTTTTTCAGTTCTCATCATAGCCATATAAGGTAGGATGGATTATTATATCCATTGCCTCCACTACTCTATGAGTGTCTCAAAGATGGGGACCGTGTCTTAAGTTCTATTAACTCAAACATCCGACTCATGCAGCAAGTGTAAATGTGTGTGGTTGGTATAGTTTTCTTGTGAGAAAACAAAGGCCAGGATGTTAAGGTGCTCGCATGGGCATCTAAAGTATCCTAATATATGATGGAGGAAGGCTTCAGCTCTGACTTGGTGACTCTCATTGTAGTACACATCACTAGTTTTTATATTAAGATAAAACATCAGGAATGACAGTTGAGTTGAGAATATTATCTGTAAGATATAATGTGACAAACCAGTTCTAGTAACTTTCCAAATTGAAGGTCATGCTGAATGGAAAACTATTGGGTTTTTATCTTGCCTTTTTTTTTTTTTTTTTTTTTTTCATTTCTTCCAGGAGACTTATGGAAACAGAATATTCAACAGAATAGTTATTTGGGCTTCAGCATTCTCCTATGTAGAAATGCTTTTGGCATTCCAGTAGGTTCTCTCATACATCATGAACATCTCTGTTGAAAATGCATGTTTCCAAGTAGGGGCCTCTGCATGACAGCAGGATGAGCTGCCAAATGCCCAGTTTGATTGGCTTCGTAGTCATTTTATGCTTATCCCAAATAGAATATGCAGAAAGCTACAAATGGAATGCCTTAGCTGCAGTTTGAGGGTGGGATATCCATGTTTTTCGTCAGCCTTTAAGTCTTTGCTCAATTCTTTTCCCTAACTGCTTTTCAAACTTATTTGAGTTGAAGGGGAAAAGAGGAGAAGGGAATGGAGAAAACAATTGAAGGGAAAAAAGGAGGCAATGATTTTCTCTTTCTCAAAGGAAATACTAAACCTCGCACTCTAAGCATTCAGGAAAAATATGATTTGATGATAGCCTTGCAATCAGTTTCTCCCTGTTCAGGAAACATTGTCAGATGGAAACAAAATTAACTTCTTACCATTAATCCTAGAGGAATGTTTTCAAATGTTTGGTTGGAGGCCATGTTTTAAACAGAAACCTGATGAAAATCAACAGTCCCTACTCTTCAGTGTCCCGTGCTCACCGTCATTTCCACGTTTGTCTTCCTAGGACCTCAATACAGTCCCAGTCTTCATATGGTAACAGCTCCCCACCTCTGAACAAAATGAACAGCATGAACAAGCTGCCGTCTGTGAGCCAGCTTATCAACCCTCAGCAGCGCAGCGCCCTCACCCCTACCACCGTTCCTGATGGCATGGGGGCCAACAGTAAGAGCGTCTCCTTTTAGCCGTGGCTGAAGGATGAACAGGCTAGCATAGGACAAGTCTCTGGGATGGGGAAAAGCATGTTCTTAAGCTCAATGAGAGGCACCGTGGGACAGATCAGATCAAAGTGGAGTGGCTTGGGTTTCTGACTGCGAACCTTTCACTTTTTAGGTTTGTCGTTCATTGCAAAATACACTACTGGTAGAGATAGAGGAGGATGTTTCTTCAGTAGGGATAAGGATTTCTGTGAAAAGAACAGTCTACTTCTTGCTATCCCGGATGGAGACTCACCGCCTGCAGCCTTTGAAATAGTCAAAAGAAAATGGATGCAACATGCATAAAGTAGCATGTTTCAGTGAACTTAAAATCTAGAGAAATAGGCCGAGTGCAGTGTCTCACGCCTGTAATCCCAGCACTTTGAGAGGCCAAGGCGGGTGGATCACTTGAGGTCAGCAGTTTGAGACCAGCCTGGCCAACATGGTGAAACCCTGTCTCTCTTAAAAATACAAAAATTAGCTGAGCCTGGTGGCGCATGCCTGTAATCCCAGCGACTCAGGAGGCTGAGGCAGGAAAATCACTTGAACCCGGGAGGCAGAGGTTGCAGTGAGCTGAGATCACACTGCTGCACTCCAGCCTGGGTGACAGAGTGAGACTCGGTCTCAAAAAAATAATAATAATAAAAAATCTAGAAAAGTAGATTATAGTCTGGACTCTATGAAAAAAACACCTCTAGTTATAAAGAAGTTACTTCTCTAATACTTCATTTTCTATCCATAAAATTATCACTTTATATACTTAACATTTTATGTCTGTTTCTCTATAATCCTGGCCTTTTAAACTCACCTATTCTATCCCAGACACAGTCAGTAAGGAATTGACCTACAAAGCAGCCTGCCTTTGATGCATTCTCACACACATTCCTCATATCAGCTAAGTACAAATGAAAAAGACACTGTAAGAATTGGGCCTCCAAGTGGATGTTGCCTGGCATGTAGCTTTACTATAAATACAGTTATCTTCTCCACTAGGACTAAATCTAGCAAAGTGGATACACAAACTTGAAGGAAAAAAAAAGTGGTGTTCAAAATGCAAAAGATTGTATAACACCCTTGGGGATACGGAAGACTGAACATTGCATGGCTATCATATAGTCCCTACTACCTAAAAAACAGTACCCTCAAGCTTGTCTTTTGAAGTCCTAATTATTTTGATCAAACCTCTAAACATGCATTTCAGTGTTGTCTCTTCTAAAGAAATCAGGGGAGGCTAGGATTATGATTTTCTGTGGTCTAGTGGCACACAGTCATTGTTTTGATTTTTTATTTTTTTTTTAGACAGAGTTTCGCTCTTGCCACCCAGGCTGGAGTGCAATGGTGCGATCTCGGCTCACTGTAATCTCTGCCTCCCAGGTTCAAGCCATTCTCCTGCCTCAGCCTCCCGAGTCGCTGGGATTACAGGCGTGCACCACCATGCCTGGTTAATTTTTTGTATTTTTAGTAGAGACGGGGTTTCACTATGTTGGCCAGGCTGGTGGTGAACTCCTGACCTCAGGTGATCCACCCACCTCAGCCTCCCAAAGTGCTGGGATTACAGGCGTGAGCCACTGCACCTGGTCACACATTCATATTTTAATGAGATAGAGGTGTGTGTGTTTGGAATGGTTGCCTGTTATGGCAAACATAGACTTTAGAGTGAGATCACTCACTAATGACAAATGCATCATAAGGCTTAAAACCCGACCCCTTGACAGGTCTACTTTGACATAAAAAGAATAGAAACCACTTACTTTCAACTTTATTTTATTTCTTGTGACATCTTAGAGTCCTCAAGTTCCTTCTTGGGATGACAAAATTGTGTTAATAGTGATGGTGGTTCACATTTGTATAACTTACAGATTGCCTACTTTTTTCTTATTTGTACTTCACAATTATTCCGGAAGGAAAACAGACTAAGATGTGATCGAGTATGCTCTTTAGTTAGTGGCAAAGACCTTTTCTAGGCGTACTGCTACTCACTAAAGTAGAAACAAATTGCATTAATCTTTTAGTAAATTATTTTGTTCTTTTTGACATGAAGGCAAAATTCATTTCATAAATATTGATATTAAGCTTTTTTTCTCTATCAGTGAATGTTTACACTTCATGGTTTAGTAAAATATCAGCAAGTATTGGTGGTGTTCCTGTATACAACCCTGAAAATGGACCATAAGTAATAGAATATTTATTAGGCACATGAGTCCTTCTAAATATTGAAGTCAGTCTTCCTATTCCCAAATAAATATTCCAAGGGTCACTCTCTCATTCACAGATTTGTGCATTTATCCATTAAACCTAAATTTACTGAGCACCTACTCTGTGCCAGGCACTGTGCTAGGGACTATAGGGATCTAGACACCTATAAGATCTAATCTCTCTGCTTGCACAGGTTAGTGAGGGAGACAAAAATATAACCCTTGAAGGCAAACACAAGGAAGAATATGTTAACATTAAGGGCAATTAGCAACTACAGAATTAGAAGTAGAGAAAGGGGAGGAAAGAGATTGTTCTAGGACAAGGTACAAAAGTCAAGAGGTGCCTAATTAGTTTGGAGTCTGACCGTTTTGTTTGACTAGATGTAGGCTGCTTGAAGGGGTGTAGTGAGAGAGAAGATTAAAAAGGAAGGCTGGTAGTTTAGGCCCTTGATAAAATTTAACCAGACAAGATGGACCACGGGGATGCTGGTGCATGATCATGGCAGTAACGCTTTCTGTTCCTCCTGCTTCTGTTCAGTTCCCATGATGGGCACCCACATGCCAATGGCTGGAGACATGAATGGACTCAGCCCCACCCAGGCACTCCCTCCCCCACTCTCCATGCCATCCACCTCCCACTGCACCCCCCCACCTCCATATCCCACAGATTGCAGCATTGTCAGGTGAGTCCACAGCATGTGCCTCTGGGGGCCTGTCCTAAGCATCCCGGGATGGTGGAGGGCGGATACTGTTATAGTCCATTAAACAGTTGGAAGGAAAGACAGCAGTCCTATGCTTGGAGTTCAGTCACTATTATCTCTGATCTGTGGAGTGGTCAGCAATGTTTTATCAAGGAAAACTATAATCAGCATGGAAACAAGGGAAAATGTGTGTTTATAGGCATATTGTTTTCATGTCTGTTTCCCTCGCCTTCACTTACTCCCTTCCTCGTCTCTCACATTTTTACATTGTCAGTTGCGGCCCTCAAGTTGGTGCTCAGGGCTGGGTTTCCAAAAGGGCAATAAACTTGCTATCTTGCTCCTTTTCCTCTCTCTAATCCTCATAGCTCTCAGCCACCATGGGACCATTATTTTGGAGTTGGATGTCCATAAAAAGTTTTAATGTTATCCAAAATGACAAGGACTTTCAAAAACTGATGGCCTTTACTACTTTGCCTATGAGAAATGGGCACACTCCAGCAAAGGGGGAGTTCAGATAGGCAGAATAAAGAAATGCATGAAGTCTGAAAGATTTGCTTCCCACAGAGGCAAGAGTAGGTTCCCAGATTTCTTGCCCAGTGTGTATCTTCTTCTTCTGCTTCATGTGCAGAATGATTGTTTCATTTGGCTACTGGAACAATTTGTGTTGATTTTCCTGCATGTCAATCACAGGGATGGCAAAGTGCATGGCCTATTCCACCCAGGATCTGTTCCATGATGGTGGTGGCATCATCATCAGTCTAAGACCAGCACCAAAAGGAAGGGGATCTGTATCCTGAGGAGGAGATAAATCAAAAGGCATGAATGACTTCATGGAGCAGAGGCCTACAATTTTTTTCTTAACCACATGAACCATTCTCACAAAGCCCACATACAAACAAATAAAGTAGAGATATTATTTTTGAAGTGAAGAGCCAAGCAGCAAGAAAGTTAGGAACCTGAACACTTGACTTCCCTTTCACCCTTTGCAATGGTTTCTAGGACACTTACACAGAACCCTAGAATTCCACAGATCACCATATGATAATCACTGATCTGCAGGAATCCTTATAGTCAATTTTAATTTCTATAGACTTAAACTTCATGTCACCAATAATCTCCAAACCTCAGACTTAAGGCCCACATATATATTATCCACTCCTAATCTCTTATGTAGGGCATCCAAGGGCAAAATGTTGGGTTTTCCCTTATCTCGCCAATGCAGTTGGGGTGAACTTTCTTTTTCTGTTTCCTCCTTCCTCTTCCCTCCTCCCTCTGCAGTTTCTTAGCGAGGTTGGGCTGTTCATCATGTCTGGACTATTTCACGACCCAGGGGCTGACCACCATCTATCAGATTGAGCATTACTCCATGGATGTAAGTAACTGTTAGACTTTTCTCAAATTTTATTTCTTCATTTCTTTCCTCTGATGACAACTGCCTTGTAGTTCAATCCCTGATAGTTTAAAAATTTGTTTTTGTCATGCCCCTAATTATCCATTTTGATGGAACCCATAACTATGTTAGAAAGATTCCCAGGCCTCAACCTGTGCATATTAGAAACTTAGCAATCAATCTTCTTTAGCTTGTCTGATCAGTCAACAATTGTCTATTGCACTGATACTATTAGCAAGATGGGAAAGAAGAGCTATTCCCACAATCAAAAAATTTATAATTTCTAAAGAATTAACAAAAATTCTCGAGTGTTCTCATTAATCTGTATAAGTTCCCAGAAAGGACAGCAGGACACCGGTGGTGCTATTCTCTTAAAAACATGGAGAGATGACACAATAGTCATTTGCCATGACTATGTAAGACAAAACTAGGAGTAGAACACAAAGGTGTAACTTACAGTCTTTAACTTTATTAACTGGCCTTTTCTGCCTTTCTTTAAATTAGTACTTTAAGGGAGATTCAGCTCTTCCTCTCAATTAAAACTATATGTTCCTTTACTAATTTTCAATTTTATAAGAGTGCCCAGCCATTTCTAATCATTGGGCATGATGAGTGGCCATGGGGTCAAATCCCAATCACCCTTTTTAGTAGCAATGAGAACTTGGGGTTATCACTTTGCTTCTCTGGGCCTCAGTTAATAAAATATTGGATTCAAATTACTCCTTTCTGGCTTTGATATCCTTTGATTTGTCTTTGAAACAAGCTGGGCGAGAGGGGACTTTTTCTTGCTTCCTGCTCCACTTTTCGAACTACTGCTCACACGGGAGCTAGTGTTGCTCTGGTTTATGGCAATCTGATTTGTCTCTTAGGCCGCGCTCTTCACGTTGCTCTCTTTGGGGTTCACTAGCCTCTCTTCTAGCTTCCAGAGAGTACTTTGGACTGGTGGAAGAAGACAGTCTCTGCCTCTGCTGCTACTTCTATGTTGGGGCCTCTTTTTTCCCCCTCCTTGAGCACCGATGCTAGAGATGCCCCTGCAGCGTGAGAATGCCCCCCGCCATGAGGTGACATGTACACAGTGTGCTGCCCCTTTGCCCACCCCCTTCACCCCATAAATCACTCCCGACTGCTGCTCCCTGATAGAATCAGTTATAAGTGAACACTGCAGGGAAAGCTTGAAGAGTAGGTTCCAATATGATTCTGAGAACTTTACAACTACTTCCATCCACTGAAGAGAACAGAGTTGCCCTGTATTTGAGAGATTCCTACACTTTGGAACAGGGAATCCTCCTCTTCCCTATATTTTTAAAGTTGTACTTTCCACTTGCTCACTTATTTCCACTGGGGAATATGTCAGGATGTTCCCTTGATCATTAGGATCTGCAGATGTCCTCTATAAGTTCATTTCTGCTGATGTCGACTAAGTCCTATGCCAGTCTGTGGGCCACAGCTTTCTCACCTGTCAGTCATTAGTTAAAATCTATCCAGGGCATCATGAAAATTAACAGAGTCTAATTTACAAAGAGCTTTGCATTTACTGAGAGCCTCAAAAGTAGGAACAATCCAAGAAACATACAAAGCTATGCTTATTTAGGCCAGGCGTGGCGGCTCACACCTGTAATCCCAGCACTTTGGGAGGCCGAGACAGGCAGATCACGAGGTCAGGAGATCAAGACCATCCTGGCTAACACGGTGAAATCCTGTCTCTACTAAAAATACAAAAAAATTAGCTGGGTATGGTAGTGCATGTCTGTAGTCCCAGCTACTCAGGAGGCTGAGGCAGGAAAATGACATGAACCCGGGAGGTGGAGCTTGCAGTGAGCCGAGATCGCTCCACTACACTCCAGCCTGGGTGAAAATGCGAGACTTCATCTTAAAAATAAAAAATAAAATAAAACTATGCTTATTTATTTGTGATTGACCTTCTTTATGAGATATTCTTCTGCTACAGTAAGAGATTAGGAATACCTCTAATGGCCTGAAAATTCACACCATAGGAAAATATGACACCAAACTACAAATTTCCAAATTGAGAAATGTTGGGAAGCTGTGCAATTTTCTCCTCCTCACCTCAGCTTCTTCCTGCGTATTTCTAGAAAGAGACACCCTTTTCTCAGCTTTTCTCTTAGAGCCAGTCTAAGTTATTGGGCATCATCACTTCCTGGAAAAGGAATGTGACCTAAATTTGGGGAATTTCATTAGTGTCCCCATAACAAGCAAAAATGAGGTACCAATACAACATAATAATAACACAAATGGTTAATATTTATATAGTAGAGTATGTTGTAATTTTTTAAATACTTTCATAACTGTATTTACCTATGAGTCTATAGCATCTTTTGCCCTATAAAGCAATTGTATCTCATTTTACCGATGAAGAAACTGAGGCTGCTAGAGAATAAGTGACTTGCTAAAGTTCTATAGCCAGTCAGTGACAATCAAAACTTCTGCCACGGTTTTCTCACGCCAAGCACAATGTGCTGTTTACCTACCATTCTGCCCCGTGAAAATATGAGCTATCACTGAAACAATCTAAAAAACAGCTAATGCAGATAAATGTAAGCGAAATCACCACAGTTAGTTAAGGTTGACCCTATTTGTAATGACTTCTGCACCCATTCACAGAACATAGACACGATGGCTCTGCATTTTGAGACCTTGCTTTGTTCAAACACCAAAAGACCTTTTAGATAAAAGGGCTGTTTCAGGTTCTGAGGATGCCCTAAGTCCCTAATTTTTTCACTTAGTTATGTGACTTTAAACTTGTCAACCTCTCTGGCCTTCAGTTATTCTATCTATAAAACAGGTCTAATAATGTTTACTACTAATCTGAGGATTAAATGATATCATGAATATAAAATAATTCAGTGCCTGGTGCATAGAAAGTACTCAATCTTTTCTTCTTATCTCCTCAACCAAGTGGGGGTGACATTCCATTAATACCTTTCTTCTAGTGACTAGCCAGGTAAATTCAAGCATCAGTAGGTACCTCACGTTTCTATTTGGGATTTTTGCCCTCTCATCTAGCTATTATCCAAATTTTACCAATGAGGAAACTGAGGCCAGTAGAGACTAAGTGAAGTGTTATACACAGGCAGGAATGGCACCTCAAGGCTGTGCCTTTGCTCACTTCTAGTTACGTAGAGATGAAGAGTTGAAGACTCAGAGAACTAATTTTATTTTTCTAATTTGTGGATCAATAGATTCAGATCAATTAAACCAGAGCATCAGGGAATGACAGCATGTTATGGACTAAACGCCAGTTTTTCTCCTTGTTTTCATTCGCCATGGCACCTTCCCCTATTGCACAGGATTTGGCAAGTCTAAAAATCCCTGAGCAATTTCGACACGCAATCTGGAAGGGCATCCTGGACCACCGGCAGCTCCACGAATTCTCCTCACCTTCTCATCTCCTGCGGACCCCAAGCAGTGCCTCTACAGTCAGTGTCGGCTCCAGTGAGACCCGGGGTGAACGCGTTATTGATGCCGTGCGATTCACCCTCCGCCAGACCATCTCTTTCCCACCCCGAGATGAGTGGAATGACTTCAACTTTGACATGGATGCTCGCCGCAATAAGCAACAGCGCATCAAAGAGGAGGGGGAGTGAGCCTCACCACGTGAGCTCTTCCTAACCCTCTCCTAACTGCCCGCCCCCTACGAGGCACTCCTGCTTAATCTCCAAAGCCTTCTCCTTAGCTCCCCCCCTTCCTCTTCTGTCTGATTTCTTAGGGGAAGGAGAAGTAAGAGGCTACCTCTTACCTAACATCTGACCTGGCATCTAATTCTGATTCTGGCTTTAAGCCTTCAAAACTATAGCTTGCAGAACTGTAGCTGCCATGGCTAGGTAGAAGTGAGCAAAAAAAGAGTTGGTTGTCTCCTTAAGCTGCAGAGATTTCTCATTGACTTTTATAAAGCATGTTCACCCTTATAGTCTAAGACTATATATATAAATATATAAATATACAGTATAGATTTCTGGGTGGGGGGCATTGAGTGTTGTTTAAAATGTAATTTAAATGAAAGAAAATTGAGATGCACTTATTGACCATTTTTTAATTTACTTGTTTTGGATAGTTTGTCTATGCCCCTTCTCTTAAGGGGTATGATGTATGGCAATAGGTATCTGGAGCTTAATGCTACATGTGAGTGACAATGATGTACAGATCCTTTCAGTTCTTTGGATCCTAAATACATGCCACATCAAACCTTTGAGTAGATCCATTTCCATGGCTTATTATGTAGGTAAGACTGTAGATATGTATTCTTTTCTCAGTGTTGGTATATTTTATATTACTGACATTTCCTCTAGTGATGATACTTCACGTTGGGGTGATTTAATCCAGTTATAAGTAAAAGTTTATGTTCAAACATCCTCTTTAGTTTTTGGTTGGGAATGAGGAAAATTCTTAAAAGGCCCATGGCAGCCAGTTCAAAAACACCTGATGTCATGTATTTGAGCGTATCAGTAACCCCCTTAAATTTAATACCAGATACCTTATCTTACAATATTGATTGGGAAAACATTTGCTGCCATTACAGAATATTAAAACTAAATTTCACTACTAGATTGACTAACTCAAATACATATTTGCTACTCTTGTAAGAATTCAGATTGATTTGATTGGGACAAGTGCCATCTAACTACTTCTAACAGTGAAGTTTTACTGTCTATTAATATTCAGGGTAAATAGGAATCATTCAGAAATGTTGAGTCTGTACTAAACAATAAGATATCTCAATGAACCGTAAATTCAACTTTGTAAAAATCTTTTGAAGCATAGATAATATTGCTTGGTAAGTGTTTCTTTTAAAGACCCTCCTATTCTATAAAACTCTGCATGTAGAGGCTTGTTTACCTTTCTGTCTTTAAGGTTTACAATAGGAATGGTGATTTGAAAAATATAAAATTATGAGATTGGTTTTCCTGTGGCATAAATTGCATCACTGTATTATTTCCTTTTTTAACCAGTAAGAGTTTCAGTTTGTTGGAAAGTAACTGTGAGAACCCAGTTTCCCGTCCATCTCCCTTAGGGACTACCCATAGACGTGAAAAGGTCCCCACAGAGCAAGGGATAAGTCTTTCATGGCTGCTGTTGCTTAAACCACTTAAACAAAGAGTTGGCTTGAAACTTTGGGAAAACGTGTAAATGACAATATTCCTCATAGATCTTTCAGAAAGAGAAGACATTTTTTGCATGCATGCAAATGAGCTTTGAAATCTTCCCATGCATTCTGGTCAAGGGCTGTCATTGCACATAGGCTTCCATTTTAATTTTAAAGTGCAAAAGGGCTAATGTGGCTCTAAAATGTAATGTATGGGCTGCCTCTGAAAAGTGTATATATATTTTGTGTGAAATTGCATACTTTGTATTTTGATTATATTTTTTTTTTCTTCTTGGGATAGTGGGATTTCCAGAACCACACTTGAAACCTTTTTTTTATTGTTTTTGTATTTAGATGAAAATACCATTTAGTAAGAACACCACATCAAATAAGAAATAATGCTACAATTTTAAGAGGGGAGGGAAGGGAAAGTTTTGTTTTGTTTTTTTTATTTTTTTAAAAATTTTGTATGTTAAAGAGATTGAGTCCTTGATTTCAAAGTTTTGTTGTACTTAAATGGTAATAAGCACTGTTAACTTCTGGAACAAGCAGGCAGCTTTGCAAACCCATTAAGGGGAAGAATGAAAGCTGTTCCTTGGTCCTAGAAGGACAAACTGCTTCCTTACTTTACTGACGGTTTGAATAAACCTAGGACTTCCGAGCTATTTCAGTACTATTCAGGTGACACTAGGGGCTTGCAAATTCCTGTACTATGTCTCTTGGATTTGGCACTAGCCAAAGTTAGGCATCCTTACTGGCTTACCTCCTCATGGCAACCTACTCTCCTTGAGTGTATGAGTAGCCAGGGAAAGGGGTAAAAGAATATTAAGCACAGAAACCACTAGAAGTGGGCTTAATGGAGTTCTCGTGGCCTCAGCTCAATGCAGTTAGCTGAAGAATTGAAAAGTTTTTTTGTTTGGAGATGTTTATAAACAAAAATAGAAAGCAGAGTTTTCATTAAATCCTTTTACCTTTTTTTTTTCTTGGTATTTCCCTAAAATACAGTATGTGGGATATTGAATGTTAAAGGGATATTTTTTCTATTATTTTTATAATTGTACAAAATGAAGCAAATGTTAAAAGTTTTATATGCTTTATTAATGTTTTCGAGAGGTATTATACACGTGATACATTTTTTAAGCTTCAGTTGCTTGTCTTTTGGTATTTTCTGTTATGGGCTTTTGGGGAGCCAGAAGCCAGTCTACAGTCTCCTTTTGTTTTGCCAGGACATGCAATAAAATCAGAAAATAAATAAAAACTCATTAAGAAACTGCGTGTGTGTCTATCTGTGTCTGTTTGCCTATCTGTCCATTCTTCCATCCTTTGGCCTTACTTATATTATCGAGGAAGAAGATATACCGAGAGAAACATTGCAGAGGTTCAAATGTTGATGTTTCTCATCTGAGAACAAATAATCAGTCTATTCTCATTTTAGCCAACCTACAAAATAGGAAAGACCAGAATGGCATTTTCATGTGGTGAATGAGACATTCAAAGTTTTAATACTTTATTTGATTGAGGTCAGAAAGAGTTTGCTTTAGAACAGGGACTAGACTTCAAATATTCCTAATGTCTAACTTAGTGACTTTCCGATGATACTCGGCAGTAACCTCATCGGTACTGTGGGAGTGGAAAGCAGATAAGCTTGTGGTATGTGGGAGCATGCTGCAGATGGTGGGCCCTGACTGGACCATGTTCCCTTTTAAACTCATTGCTAAATATCACCCTTCAGTTATGTACATTGATTCAGCCAATACTATCTCTATCAAAATGGGTGAATTATTTTTATTAAATAAGAATGTATATTACTTTATGGGATAACATTGAATGGCATAAATACAATATAATGCCTTAGACTTATAAAAAAAAACTTTCCAGAATAACAAAAATATATAATAAAGATATCAATTTGTTTTTCTATTTATAGATATAATCACATTGTAAAGATATGTTCATATAGGCAAGCAGGTGCAGCTTAAAACTACCAGAAGATTCAATTCTTAGTCCTTGCAATCTAGGTGATAGAGTGCCAGAAATGAAACAGTTGATTCAATGATGCCAGTAGGAGGAATTTAAAAGAGCTATAAAAATGATTAATCATAGATCTATCATTTTGGCTCTTTTGACTAAATTTTTATTTTTATTTTTTCAGTAGTTCTATGTGTATGGCTTGGTAGTTCATGACTTTTATTTACTCTTAGAAGTATTCTGGAGTAAAAGAAAAACCTACTTTAAAAAAATGCATTTTCTTAGAATTATTGGGTCTGTTAAACGCTTTTACAAATCCAAAATACACTGTGGAAACTTGCTGATTTTTGTGTGTGTGTGTCTTGAGACTTTATTTTAGCCATTCTAAAAATGGCTTTATTTTTATCAATCAATTCTAATGAGTAAAAAAAGAATAAAAACCAAAAAGAATGGTGGGATTGCCCAAAACTGTGCTGTCCAATATGGTAGTCACTAGCTACGTGTAATTACTGAGCACATGGATGGAGCTAGTCAATACTGAGATGTTCTGTATATGCAAAATACACATTAGACTTCGGGGACTTAGAATCAAAATAAAAATATAAATAACTCATTGAAAATTGTTTACATTATATGTTGAAAATTAAATATTTTGGGTTAAGTATACTGAAATTAATTTTACCCATTTATGTGCTTACTATAAAATTTAAAATTATGTAAATGGCTTTCATTATAGTTCTATTGGAAATTGGCTAGAAACACGATGTAATAAGAAGCCTATAAGGATGATGAAATGAATTTACTATTTACTATTGTGTAATTATCCAGTTTTTTTGTTTTTGTTTTTAACTGGGTTGCTCATTAGTATTGCATCCTTTTTCAATAAACTGTAGAATAGGAGAAAATATCTTTGTAGTTAGGATTTTTCATTTTCTCCCCATAATGGTAAAGATACTAAAACTGATAGAGAAAAACATTTCAAAATTGTTACATCAGAATATGAATACAAAACACAATGGCACTGTAGACTCTGATGATGGTGAAATGGCTTGTGTAAATTAAATTTTAAACTGAGTTTTCGTGTAATGATATGCTAGATGAATTTTCTCAAGCACAAGGCTCAGTGGCCAAGGAATACAGTCTTAAAGATAAAAAGGGTATATGTTTAATCTAGATAGTTCTTCAATAGGAAGAATTTTACCATTTAAAGTTACACAACAATAATCTGACCATCCAGTTTTCTAAAAGGACATGTGATAGTAGTATTTTAGTTCTAATGATTCTTGTGCACCAAAATTTACCAGTATGCTTCACAAGTGGACAAATAAAGGCTGCTGTGTATCAAAGGTAATCGGAAGGAAACAGATGATGTAGAAACTTAACTCATTGGATTAATCATTCTAATTGATGTTTAAAAACTATTTTGCCATTTTGGAGTGAAGAACATAGTCATCCTCTCTTCAACAAAGGCATGAGCCATCAAGGATTTAAAAAAATTGTTCAAGTATTTTATTTTGATGGTGTAAATACAAGATAAACAATCAGAAGTAATGATGTTAGAACTTATTGAGGCATATTTGAAATCTATATAAAGTAGCTATGTCCCAAATTGCATGATAGTTCATGAGTAGTTAATTGCGTTCAGAAGATATTTTCTATTTTATGTACATGTGCCACTGAAATCATTAACAAAATTTTAGATACACTATGTTTATATTAAAATTTGTTATAAAATTATTCTTCAACATATATTCTGTATTTTATAAAATTACTAAAGTAAAAATATAAAGCATTAATGAGACCCAGAAGATGTGGATAATATGACTGAGATTTATTAGAATAACTTATCTAATATTGTTATAGAATGCCAAAAACAATGTTCATTAAATACTCTTGAATTATCTAAAATTTGCATAGAATCTCTGAGATTCCAAGAACATATTTCTGCTTTTGGGTGTAGTTTCTAAATTATCTAAGAAGGTAGCCCAAGGATTTTCCTTGGTACACTATTTTGTATTCCTAGTAGCAACATAAAAGTATGGAATAAAGGTCTGTGCATAGGTGGGTAGACATTGGAACCTTCCTAGATCCAGGAAAGATACCCTTAATCTTGAGTCAGGGCATCCACAGACTGGCAGAAGGGAGTGGTTATTATCCGTTTTACCATTCTTTCTCTTTCATAGATTACAGTTCTCTTACTAGGTAAACTGGAACATAAGACACGGTCAGCCTTGAGTATGGATTTCCTAGCTTCCTCTTTGTAGCCATAAAAACTTTGGTGTCCATTATCATTCTTCCAAATTTGATTTACACTATGCCTTTTCCCCTGGTGCTTCAGACTCATTCCAAAAAAAGTTAGGTAGATGTGTAGATTTCATGGAAATACGAAGATGCAGAGTGAAAAGAACACTTGACTGAGAGGGTTCTGGTGACTTGGGCCAGGTGCTTAATCTTCTGCATTTCGGTTTCAAATCTGTGAGATGAGAGGTCTGAACCCCTAACTTGTCAGTATTTCAGTAATATCTTTTGGAAGACAGCTGAAGGATGGCATGAAAAAACTCTTCCAATACAGAAATGGGTTTAGAGTTTTGAGAAAAAATTCAGCAATCTCAAAGCTGTAATCTTCGTTAAATGCAGACCTAAAAGTGATGGGAATCTTGTTTCTTCTTTAGAAAGGTTTTTCATAGAGTACTAACCATATATATTTTTCTCAGATAAGAGTAGTTCACTAATTTAACTTTGTGGTTTTAGAGTCATATTGGGTGTGTCTTTGAAATTTATGAGATTTGTAACTCCTTACACTAATCCTGACTCTGTCTATGTGCCAGGTGGGTGGCAAGTACTGGCAGGTGAACTTCCCTTTTGTGATTCTGATTAGAATTCAAGGCCTAGCACGCTGGAGAACCAACCTTTTGCAATTCAAGTAAAAGTCTGACACAGGACAAGGGACAAAAATTTTTTGCAGAGAGAGCTTGGCATCAGAAACACCAGGCAGAAAGTACAAATCCCATGAGTGCTTTAACTTCTCTGACATTTGCTCTGTCATTGGAAATGTTATTATTTTTCTGTGAAAGAAATTATGGTGACTTTGAATATGGTTCAATATTCCTAAATTCTAGATACTACCTTCTATAAGTTGCTCTGCTCTCCTATCTTTTTTTTTTTTTTTTTTTTTTTTTTTTTTTTGAGATGGGGTCTCACTCTGTCACCCAGGCTGTAGTGCAGTGGCACCATCATAGCTCACTGCGACCTCGAACACCTGGGCTCAAGCAATCCTCCTGCCTCAGCCTCTTCAGTAGCTGGGACTACAGGTGCATGCCACCACAACTGCTAATTTATTTTAGTTTTCATAGAGATGGGGTCTCGCTATGTGGCCTAGGCTAGTCTGGAACTCCTGGTCTCAAGCAATCCTCCTGCCTCTGCCTCCCAAAATGCTGGGATTACACATATGAGCCACTGCATCCAGCCTGCTCTTCTGTATTTTAGCTAAGCTTGCATCAGCGGTCTTCAATATTTCTCCAACTTATCAATACCTTCCTAATACGATTTTGTCTCACTAATGATTAAATGTTAGAGAAAGCACTTGAAAGCACTCACAATCCCTAAAGTACAGAAATGGTGGAATTTTAAAAGAGAATGAAAGGAGAGAGAACAAAAAGACCAACCCATTGTCAGATTCTGTACTGTGAAATGAATAGAGAAAATTCTGCTGTGTCATTTCATGGGGCCTCTTGCCAAATGCATTTTGGAAATGTTTAGAAAGTTTGTTCTAAAGAATTCTGGAATTACAGTGGCATCCAGGTACCAGCACATTTGGTATCTCAGAACAAATGCTGACATCCGTAAATATCCAATGGCAGTCATGAAATAATATTCTAGGAAATAGAACACTTTTGTGAACCTCACTCACTCAGAGGAAGCCCTAGGAAATATTCACCTAACACCACCTGGTGTTCAAAATGACTTTCAGGACACTGAGAAGTATGTGTATATATATATACACATATATGTGTGTGTGTGTGTGTGTGCATATATATAATTTTTGTTTTTACTACTTGGCGATAGGGACATCTCAATATCCCTTTTCCTTGTCTTTTGCTTTCTCGGAGTTCTGTTGTCACCCTAAGTAATTCACTTATAAGCAGCACAAACTCAGCAAAATGATATTAAAGTTGTCTTTGGAATATTCTATTTCTATGCCTGTCTGTCTTTGTCCTTTCTGCTGCAGACATTCACATTTTTTCTACCTTCTCTACTCAAACCTGATGTTCCTAGCTGGATGGTAATTTCCTTGATAGTGCATGAGATACTACAGTTGTGTGCATTTTGCCAGGAGTTTCTAACCATGCCTTGGAGGTGGTTACCTGCCACCTCATTCTTACCAATCCCCACTTTAAGACCCATGATTCTTTCAAGAGTCACATGTAAGGCAGGAAACCATGGCTAAGCCTAGTCTCACCAAAGGTTCAGCAGAAGGTGTAATACTGTCCTGTGGCTGGCCAGTGTTCAATTACCATTTGGCAATCAATAGAGTTCTGTCTTCTCAGATACAGCCCTTCTTCTTCCCTGGTATAATATCCTATTCATAAGAACATAGTTTGGCTGGCTCTCTCGTCCATCTTTCATCTCCTAAGCCTCATTATTTCTTGTCCTGGGGTACAATAGCACAGTCTTTGCTCATCATCACAACCTCTGTAACACTTTGACCTCCCTTGGTAGAGCATCAGGAGTGGTGAGTGTCTGCCTCTCTCCCATGATTGTAAAGAGTTCTTTCCTTCCCTGAGGAAAAGCGCTTCCCTGTCTTTTGGCTGAAAGACTATTTTTTTTTTAATTTTATTTTTTTAGTGAACTCCATTCCAATTATTTCCATGATACTCTTGTGTTCTTGTGTAATACCAGCCTTTCCTCCTCATGTTGAATGGGTTGGGTGCATTCAGTGAGGAAACTAGAGGTAGTGAACATTGAGAAAGTGAGAGACTGATTGAGCAGGTGGACCTCAGCAAAGGTCTGCATGGAGAAGCACACGGGCTTTGATGAGGGTTGTCCTTGTGTTTCCTGTCCCGGGGGTTACTCAGCTGCCTTTGTCAGACTCTCAGATGTGCAAAGCACTGGGAGATTCAAAGTTGAAAAATAAGCAGCTCTATGAATCACAGACGTATAGACCTAGAAGGAACTTAAGAACCATCTAGTTTAGACTCTTCATTTTCTGGAGTGGAAAACTGAGGCCCAGGCGGGAAAAGGAACTATCCAGATTCTCTCACCAAGGCAAAGAAGAACCAGGTGATTCAGACTTCCCTTTCTCATTTGTAGTAGAACCCAACCCAACCTCTACTTAGAAGTCTCTCTTCCGTACCACAGTGAGGCCCTTGTATTGCTGTTGCTCTCTATTTCTCAATGGAACTTGTCAATGAATACTTTTGAGTGCTGCTTACGAATGATTCCTTCTCTCTGTTTGCTTTACTGTTTTTCATCCCCATGCTGCTGGTTTTTACCACAAACACCCCTGGCCTAAAGAACTCTGGAATTCACACAATGGGTCTTAGTTTTCCCATCTCTAAGAGGAAAGAGGCTGGAGTAAAAGATCTCAAACTCCTCTGCTAGCTTCAGTGTTCTAGACATGTATATTTCACCATGAGGTAGGCCACCATTTAAGGAAGAAAATGGGATTTTGGTTACATACTGACAATACTTAGCTAAAATTAAGAGGCCTTAAGAATTAATAACATTTAGGTAAAAGCTGTCAAAGGTGCTAATAGGAATTGCTGGGATAAAAGCAAAGATTTGTGCAACAGCTATAGGTATTTTCCATGACAATATTCCTTCATAGCATGACTTTCAGCTGGGACACCCTCTTCTAATCTCTCAGGAAACAGAAGAGATGACATCAACGTAGTGGAAAAGAAGTGGCAATTTTCTAGTTTATATATTTAAAAAAATACAACCAAGTAAAACATAGCTAAAGAATATCTGTCAATAGGTCTGATGATCTAGATGAATTGTATAAATAAGTACAAAATCTTTATATTCTTAATATATACTGATTCACTGTTTCCTAAAACATTTCATATAAATTATCTTGTTTATTTCTTCAATGCTGCGGAATAGACAGAGCAAACATTATCAGTACAAAGGGTGGAGGAAGCTGAGCCTCTGAGAAGTTACAGGCATGTCTAAGTTCACAAAGTTATTATAGTTAGTGGTAGAATCAGCAAGTCTTTGTATTCTAGTTTGGCTCTTTTTTTGCCATGGTACTGTTGTCTCCAATCAGAAAATAAGTTCTCAGTGGGTCACTCTCTTAGGCTGCACACACACACCTCAAAGAAAAGAAGCCTGTGGACTTTCCCTGGGTGGAGACAGAGTATGTGTTCCAAAATCTGTCAGCCCTAGATTACATCCAACTAACCTAGGCCCCTCAAGCCCCTTGTTGAAAACATAACCCTTCCATGACTGGCCATTGTCAGCAGGATAAAGACTATTCAACTTTGTCACTGATTTGTCCTTTAAGTCTAATATTATCTGATGCTCCAACCAATTCTGTTTACTCAACATTCCCAGCTAGAATATACATTCCTTGCCTGGTTAATTGATGAAGCCTACTGTAGCCTTCACTCAATAACTATTTGTAGAATTCAACAAATCGATTCTTGAATTTTCAGGTATCTGTGCATTTTCTATGTTGTTCTCTTCAACAGAATGCTTCGACCCTACTCTCACCCATCTCAATCTACCTCTTTCTGTCTTTCAAAAATTACCTCAAATATTACTTCCACAACAAAGCTTCCTTGATTATCTACCACTGGAAAGAACTTTGTAGGACTTAGATGTATTTCTGTTTTCATGATAGATATGAACAAACTTGACTTCTCAGTTTGATCATCTTTTATTTTTCTTTTTTCTATTTCTGAACGTTAAAAAGCATTTTAATTTTATACACACACACACAATATAGTATATACATACATAAAACTCTCAGCTATGGCCAATTAAACCACCTGTCTTTGAAAAATGCCTTTTGAAAATCCCAGGTTCTCCCTGATACAAGAAAACTCATTCTTTCTTGAAACCCCCTAAAAATATATCTTTTAAGGCAAGCTGCCTGTTCTGGTCGGTAAATGTGTACATTCTGAGTGGTCTGCACCCATTCTCTGTGGGTTGTTAAGTAGTTTGAATATAACCCCTGCCTCTATGGATGTCACCACAATCTGCTTTGTGTTTTCTGTTTTGTGGTCATATATCTCTTGAAAGTTGATCCCTCACAGTGTCCATTCAAAATGTTTCTAGTCCAACCCCTAAATAAAGTGTTTAAGACATAATGAGTGTTTAATGAAGGTTTGATGGATTACTATTTTAAATGCTAATAAATAGTTTGCAAACGAAAAACAGGTAGTATGTTTTGCTTTTTCTGAATAGCTGTCAGTGGAAGGAAGTAGAAAGGTTAAAAGATACTAGATAGGTGTATTCAAAATTTATTTCACATACATATATTTTTTTTCTTTGAAGGTTTTCTTTCAGTCACACTAGATCTGACATCAGCTGTGGTTTCAGCTCCTGTCTAGAAGGGACAGAGCTTTGCAGATAGGGTAACTCCTAATTCTTAGCTAGGAAATAACCCCTTAGAATATTAAGAGATCTCAACAGGTTTTACTATTTTCATTTGGGAGTCTAAAGCTCTATGAAAACCTACTCTAGCTTCTCCTTGATTGTCCCTTGATTTACTAGTGGCATACTTTCTATTGAAGAAAGAGGATTTCATGGTCAATAAACCATACATTAAGCTCTATGATGTGATATGGAAATTTTCTAGTATACATAGAATTTATACTTTTAAAAATATAGAAAAGTTTAAAAAATAATTGATACATGTCCATATACCTACTGCCCATAAATTATGATTAACATTTTTTCATATTTACCACAAATCTATGTATCTCTGTGTTTTTCATATAAGTCAAACTTAACAAAGTAAATATCCCCTTTATCGCCCATCTATAGGTATACACATCTTTCTCTGTTACGTCCCTGCATTACCTAGGGCCAGAATTAATCTGCACCATAAGTTTAGAGTATTTCCTCCAATCTATTATCGTTTTACTTTCTATAGTACAGATAAGTAAATTTCATAGTAATGGAAATATATATATATACACATATATATATATATATTTTTTTTTTTTTTGGAGACAGAGTCTCGCTCTGTCGCCCAGGCTGGAGTGCAGTGGCGCACTCTGGGCTTACAGCAAGCTCCACCTCCTGGGTTCACGCCATTCTCCTGACTCAGCCTCCCAAATAACTGGAACTACAGGTGCTCGCCACCAGGCCAGGCTAATTTTTTTGTATTTTTAGTAGAGACAGGATTTCGCCATGTTAGCCAGAATGGTCTCGATCTCCTGACCTCATGATCCACCCACCTTGGCCTCCCAAAGTGCGGGATTGCAGGCATGAGCCACCGCGCCCGGCCGGAATAATATTCTTTAACATAATCAGAACAGTTGCCGCATTAAGTTTTCTTTTTTTTTTTTCCATCCAATTTCTCTGCCTCCATACAGTCAAGCTAAGTGGTGGAATTGCCATGTTATAGATTGTATTAGTCAGACTTCTCCAAAGTAACAGAACCAATAGGATATATATAATGAGAATCGGCTAGTGTGATGATCGAGGATGAGGAGTCACATGATCTGCTGTTTGCAGGCTGGAAGACCTTGAAAGCAGGCAGTATAATTCAGTCTGAGTCCAAAGACTCAAGAACAAGGCCAGAGGAGGAGGGCATTGGTGGATTGTGTGCATCCTTATAGAGAACTAGGAATCTCGATGTCTGAAAGCACAAGAAGATGCAGGTTTCCGCTCAAACAGGGGGCAAATTTGTCCCTCCTCCACCTTTTGGCTCTACTCAGGCCCTCAAGGGATGCCACCCACATTGGTCAAGGTGATCTTTTTTACTCAGTCTACTGATTCAAATGCTAATCTCTTCCAGAAACATCCTCACAGACACAATCAGAAATGTTTTTCTGGCGATCTGGGCCCATCAAGTCGACATCTAAAATTGACTGTCACACAGATGAAAAAGCAGAAATTCAAATATTTGAAACAAATTACCTAAGGCCACGCAGAGATTAAATAGAAGAAGCAGGATTGAAATGAATTTTTTTTTTTTTTTTTTTTTTTTTTTTACTCCAAAGGCTTTGCTGTCCCCTTTGCATCATGCTGGATCTTCTATAATGATTGAATAAAACACGTGCCAATACTACCGAGCTTGGAAGTCCATCATTTTTAGTGGTACCAGTCTCCATGAATTATTCTTCGGAGCAAGACAGATGTAAGACTTAGCCCTTGCCCTTCAGGTGAGCACAGTTCAGAGTTCGGGAGAAGGTAGGGATGCATAAACAAACATGTATAAAGTCTTTCCAAGTGAGACTGCAGTATGAACGACTTGGGAGAATCCCAGCGGAAGAAAAGATGTATTTGATTAGAGAAACCTGGAGAAATGTCAGAGGAGAAGCAGCATTTGGACTGTCTTGCAGAATGAATATCACAGGCAAAGCCATAACGACATGGCAATGTAGGGGGTAAGTGAACAGACCGCTTCATGAAGCTAGGAACATGAATGGGGACTGGCAGCTTTACATATAACCAAAAGTCGGGAAAGACAGGCCACTGTACCTACTTTGGGGACTTTTGCCTCAGAAAGGTTTATAGAATTTTAGAAAAACTCTGTTTTCTTGGTCTACAACTCAGCTAAACATCTAAAACTCACTAGTGGGGCTAGCCACCCCTCATAATATTTAGACAATTGCTCAGTTACCCCTGGAGTACCCAGGTTTTACACAAAGGCATGTGGGAGAAGCAGGAAGGCTCCAGTGACTTGGGGTGAACACCACATTGTGAGTTTCCTAGTTTTCTGTGTTGTGGCTAGCTGATACAGGAACCATTCATTGTCCGCAGAAACACAGGATACTATGAGAAAGGAATGAAGTTGCAGAATGCTGACCACAACGAACTCATAGGGACTACTTTTCTCTACAGATGGGGATACTGTTACTCACATAATCTGAGTTATTTTCCTAAGGTCACAAAGTCAGTGATTGACCTCCAGTGACTTCTCATGTCTCTTCTTCACACGCTGTGAAATACTCTTCGTGGCATGCCATGGTAATAACACTCCTATGTGTTTCTTTAATGTTCTTGCACAAAGCATGCTCCAGTTTAGTTTCAGTCAAGCAAGAGCACACCAGGAGGATCCCGAGAGTGAAATTTGTTCCCTAGAATATTAGGTGAAGAGTGCAACCTGCCTTCACTGTTCAGGTCCTATAAAATACAGAGACAAGTCTGCTTTTTCTCTGCACCTCTTAGTGTTTGGGAATTCCACTGGGGTCTCTAGAAAGAGTATCTACCTTGGTCATCTGATGCTGTTAGCTTGTGCCACTGCACCCATACACTGCTGTTTCTAGATTTTCAACACAGAGACAGAGAAAATACAGGGGAAGATGACTTCTGTGGGCCCACTTGAAGAGGTAGTCCCATCACTGTTAGAAAATACCTACATTCTTCAAAGACGTTAAGTAGTCATGCTGCTCCAATATAGCCAAAAGCATGCTTTTTGGAGCAAAGTTAATCCTACTGAAACCACCTTCAATTAAACCAAGCTCTAGGGGCTAAGAAACAGAAAAGTGAATTAAGCTTCGGTGACTCAGCTCCTCCTTCTTCCCTGCCTTTGTCTATCAGCCAGGAATGTGGGGAGGAAGTGAGTTAGGGCAAATCTATGCTTGAGCTTCATAATGCAAAGAACCAGGATCTATACACACCCAAGGTGATTTTCCTACAAATGCTGTTTCTTTACAGTAAGTCTCCCCTAACACTTGGCTCCAGTGAGTATGAATCTCACATTTGCAAGTCTGGGAAGACCAGGAATGGAGAGAAGGGCATGGATGCCCATGAAGAGGAAATTAAGGTGTGGCCATAGCATTATCACTGGCAATAACATGAACTGGCTGATTTACTAATTAAGGTTAGATTGCCTACCATCAGACCCAGAACAAAAATTCACAACGTACAAATTATTTATTAACAGTTAGCCAAGAAAAAATGTAAGAAAGTGGCAGAAACAGGACAGGAGAGAAGAAGAAGCCACACAAGCCGGGCGCGGTGGCTCAAGCCTGTAATCCCAGCACTTTGGGAGGCCGAGACGGGCGGATCACGAGGTCAGGAGATCGAGACCATCCTGGCTAACACGGTGAAACCCCGTCTCTACTAAAAAATACAAAAAAACTAGCCGGGCGAGATGGCGGGCGCCTGTAGTCCCAGCTACTCAGGAGGCTGAGGCAGGAGAATGGCGTAAACCCGGGAGGCGGAGCTTGCAGTGAGCTGAGATTCGGCCACTGCACTCCAGCCTGGGCGACAGAGCAAGACTCCGTCTCAAAAAAAAAAAAAAAAAAAAAAAAAGAATACAGTGTCCAGCAAGATAGGAGACAATAGCTTCAGCCTGAACTTGACACTGAACTATGAAATGTCAAGTTTCCCAAAATAGTCCCAACCTGAGGCTGGGAAACTTGAGATTTCATAATCCTGTGCCTACCAATCATTGCTAGAGGGCTCTCCAGGGGCGTATAAACTCCTTGGAACTCTCAGTTTTCTGTGTGTTCCAAAAATCCCAGGGGAAGTCACCCAAAAAGAACCACCACAATGGCTGGCTGTTGGAAATGAAACACACCAAAGTCCAGGAAACATATTTAAGAAAAAAAAAAATTATCTAGAAAAACATGTTCTTAGGCTATCTAGACCTTATTCCAATAGCATCTTTTCAGCTACATTTACCATTTTTTAAAATTAATATTAACAAGGGGATCTATACTTAAGAGAGTTACCTTGATTTACTAATTTACAGACATAGCAGGCATAATCTTGATATCGCAAGATCATTGAAGTTCGACAGTTCCCGGTTTAAATTTTGACTCATCCGTATTTCAGATGAGTGACTTTGCTCAAGTTGCTTCACCTGTCTATGACTTAGCGGGTAGGTAAGTGCCTGTGAGAAAGGAATGAAGTAAGCAAGTACCACCTTTAATAACCCAGTCATGGCACATGATAAAGTCTCAATAAATACTGGTTATTAACAATGATAATAATAATAATGATCTTTAATTATTCATTTATACAACAAATATTTATCAAGTACCTTCTATGTGTAAGAGCCTCTTCTAGGCCAGGAATTACAGAGAGGTTAAGTAAAGACCCTGACCTTGCAGAGTTTACGTTCTAGTAAGGGAGATAAATAATAAGCACACAAATAAGTATTTAATGCAATGTCAGTTACTGATTAGCACAATAAGGAAAACTGAAGCAAGGCAAAAAACAAAACACAAAAATGAGTGGTAGAGTGAAAGATGGAAGCTATGATTAGATATGAAATTCAGCATATCTATGATTAGATATGAAGTCCAGGAATTCCTCTCTAGGAAAAACAATTGAGCAGACACCTGAATAAGTGGAAAGGATAAGCTATCTTAGGAGTAGAGTTCCAGGAAAAGATAACAGTGAAAGCAAAGACCCTGGGAGGGAATGTACTTGTAATGTAAAAGAAATAGGAAGAAGTCCAGTATGACTGCAGTTTTGCGAGGCAGGCCAAGAGTATTGGGAAACAAAATCAGGGACAGTGGCAGAGAACAGACTAGATCACATAGAGTCAAGTAACCCAAGGTAAGCAGTGGAAATTTCATTTAACCTGATTGATAAAAATTATTGGAGGATTTTGAGTGGAGAGGAATAAATCTGGTTCTGTTTGTAAAAGAGTACACTTTTGACTATATGCTGCCACAGGGCACAGGAGCGTCTATGCAAACCAGTTTTGAGAAACAGACCTGGAGTTCACACAATCCTCAAACTCAGTGAGCAAACTAAACTAATAGTAAACGTAGGTTACTGGTTCATTCACATGTCAGTTTGTCTTTCAGAGAATAAGGAAGGGTAATTGTCTCTAACATTTGCAAATCAAGTCCACATAAGCTATCTCTAATATAAAGATAAGGTTACAAATGCACCATCCGGGCATTCTTTACCTTTAGTCTGTAACTTTAATTTTTCTACCTTTTAGTGGAATAGTCTCTCTCATTGGAATAACTGTTTTAGGATGATCTTATATAACTGTGCCTGATTTGCTAGAAGCAAAATTGCATACTCTTGGGAATTAATTTTTTTGAAATATCCTGTTTCACAGAAAGTCCTTCCTTTTACACACCTCTGATGGCTACCTTTTGATTTCAGATGAAAGCTCAACTCCTTAGCTGAGCATTCCATACTTCCTCTTCCCTGAACCAGGTAGAGCACTCCAATGTGCCTTGCCTATGTCCTAGCATAAGAGAACCACCTGCCCTGACACAACCAGGCTTCACTGTCCCTCAAACATACCAGGCATAATTTTGTTACCACACCACTGCTGATTTATTTTATCCGCTGACGTGTTATATTTCTCTCGAGGCCAAGTTCAAGTCTCATCTCTATGTAGAGCTTTTCCTCACTACGAAAACCTCAACGATCATTCTGTCATCTGAACTACTTCTGCAGTTGTTAGAGTTAGCACATCATCCCCGGGATTATTACTGATCTTTTAAAGAATACATCCTTACAGGCTACCTGTAAATTTCTGAAAGATAGCGATTATGTCTTACAAATCTTTGTATTGTAGAAACACTGCATGTAGCACTTGACTTTCTCATAGATAACTCAAAGTCATCATGGTTCATCCATGCTGAGTTTACACTGCTTTCCCCCCCAGTACACCTACTCTTTTTTTCCTTTTGTAACATATGTGAACCTCAGTCCACAAACTTAAATGTGCAAGAAATTTACTTTTCTTTATTTTTATTAAATATTGACTTAATTTCTATTTCATGTTTTTTTTTGCATCAATGTGGTAAAAAATTAAAAAATTCTGGGTCAGTGCAGGCTTTCTTCCCTTTTTAAGTTCTGTTACGGTGCCTCAGATCCACTCAGCCAACTGTCCACTCAGCCATCTGTCCACTCAGACATACACTAAGGATTCCACAATCCTATCAGCTCCTTAGTCATTAATCCACTAGCGTCATTCCTGAAAGGCTTCTTTCTCTCATGGCCATGGCCATCCAAGGCCTGCAGCTTTATCTCAGGCTTAGAAGTATGGGAGTCTCTCTGATGCAGTTTTGGGCTCTTCCTGCCTAGACTCATGTGCAATATGGGCATATTAAAGTCTTGCTGCTTCTCAAGGCTCTGCTCTTGAAGGAAGACTCTTCTCTCCAGTATCTACCAACACCTATCTTCTCATCTCTGCATCATAACTCTGTCTTTCCAAGTGAGGAAAGCTTTCATGGTCTGGAAGAAGCCAACTCTCAACTTTCAAATATATTTTTTGTGTCTAAATTATTTAAGTTAACCTTAAGTGTTTATAAACAAACTCCAGAAAAACACTAGCAAATAATTTTCTAATTGTACTTTGAAAATTTCTCTTTTTTTAAAGCAATAATCCCTGATCAACCACTGTTTTGATTAAGCAGGTATGGGAGCATATAGATAAATTACTGGGAAAAAATGATTATGGGTTTAAATGTTACCCGGCAACATTTATTTTAGTAATTGGTGTAAATGTAGACTTCTCATCTACCTAATCCATTAACTTGGTAGTGAACTTAGACTTCTTTCTCTTGCCCATCTCCATTGGTCTTGTTGTGCATAAACCAACACCAAAGAGAATCCTTTGGTGTAAAATTAGGTTTAATGGTGACATTAATGCCTAAACAATTCTGCTTGAGAAAAGCAGAATGAGTGAAATAATTCAAAACTTCAAAGTAGGTAGGGATAAACCATCAGGGAAAAGAAATAATATGTGCTCGAAGTTCAGTTGAAAAAGAAATAATTTCTTTCGTCTTGTCTTCCTTAAGTTTCACCTCACTGCCTACATGTTCTAGGTATTCAGTAGTCATTTGTTGTTCATCATGATAATGACAATTTCCATTTGCAGCTCCACTTGTAAGTTTATTTTTCCTTTTAAAGCAGAAAGACGGTGTTTTTTAATAACAGGGAGCATATTATCTTTCTGAAAGACACCTATAGTCATTCAGGTTGAGGAGTGCAAACAGGCACAACATTCCCAAGTTGTAACTTTGACTGTAGCTATCATAGCCTTGTATATTTAGGTAAACAACTGAAGGAAAGGGTCTTAAGAAAGGGACAGCATTTTATAATTAACACAGAGCTACCGTATGAGCTAGGAACTATTCTTTCCCCTGAGTAGCAAAGAGCCCTCTAATTTGGTCCTCAAAGTTTTAGTTTTAAGAACCACCTGAGCTCTTTATTTCATTCATACATTCTTTAAAAATATACCAAAGGTCATTATTTATTTATTTCATGTTTTAAAATTTTCATTTTTGACAGGGTCTTGTTCTCTGTGGCCCGGGCTAGAATGCAATGGCATGATCATGGCTTACTATAACCTCAAACTCTTAAGCTCAAGCAATCCTCCTGCCTCCGTCTACTGAGTAGCTGAGATTACAGGTGTGTGCCACCACACTAGGTGCTAAGCCTCATTATTTAGTTAGAAATAAAAAAGGCATGACACCAAGGACCTGTAAGCCTCTTCTTTCCTTAAACAATCATATATTAATATATGCAAAGCATGGTATTAGGTATCCTCCTGGGAAGAACCAAAATAAGATTACAGAAGTATATCAGACCTAGTCCTCATCCTCCGAAAGTTGACATTCTAAGTTATGAAATAACACAAAAGCAAATGGTTACAGTACAAAGTGACGAGAGCTATAACTGCTGCCGGTGCAAAGTGCTGAGGAAATACCAAGAAGGAAGTAACTAACTCTATCTTAGGGATTAAGAGAGCCTCAGTGAGGAAGTCAGGATTGGGACTTCCCAGGCAAAGAAGAAGGGGAACGCTTCCCAGTAAAAGGAAATAGCACATGCCTGTTTCAGGGAAGTAAATAATTCTGCTAGAAAATATTAACTGAGTCTGTAACTTGGGGTACAGGAATGTGGAGAACAGGGATAAAAAGCAAATCTGGTAAGACTGGCTGGAGTCTGGTAAGATTATGGAGACTTGTTTGCCAGGATTTAGAACTTGATTTTAAGTGACTATGGAGGAGAGAAATGCAACTGTGTAAAGAAGAAATTTCAGATGGTGTTGGGAAGGTCGGAGGTACTCTACCAGCTGAGTATTAAAACTGTCTATCCGGCAGCACCGTAGAGGTGGGTTGGAGGAAAGCAAAGGACTAGTAAAGGTGCTAGTCCAGGCAGGAATAGGACAAACCTAACTTCGGGAACCTCTTAGCAATCTCTGACCTTGAAGGACATCATGGAAAAGCTCTAATCATCTTAACAACAAGAGTCTAATTCTAAGGCTTCTGTTGTCTCCGCAGCACCGAGCAGCTCGTGGCAGCGAGTTTCTGTGCGCGACCCACTTCTGAGGCCAAAAAAGAAGGAAGGTGTTTATTTACAATCACTTCATTATCGGCACTCATAGAATTGTGCTTCTTTCTTTCGAGCATTTTTTTTAAAATTTGGAATTATTCTTTCGTAAGTATGATTATCTGATAAATGATGAATCTCACTAGACTCTAATCTTCAAAATATTAAAAGTGGTATCTGTATTTTGCTTATCACGGTCTCTGAAGGCTAGCAGAGAATCTGGCATACAGTAGACAATCAATCAATGTTTGCTGAAGAAACATTGACTGAAATATTGAGAAAGTTGATGTAATAGCATGTTACTTGGAAAAATGTTTAGCGTTTTTTTTAAATGATAAAATCTTCAGTTGGTGATTTACTGTTTACTAGATACTCTTTTTTTTTGCTGTTTATAGCCAAATTTTCTCTTCAACATTGCATGTGTACACTAACTTTGTACAGATTAAATCTCAGATCTGAAATTCACTTAAATTGGGAGGGAAATCTGACCGAATTATTTAATTCTCTGGACTTTTTACCTCAAGATAAAGTAATACCAACAGCTAACTCTGGCTTTAATTATTAATATCTATTTTCCTTTATTTTCCTTTTTTTCTGTAACTAAAGGGGACTTTTTTAACCTAAGGCAAACAATTTTTCAATCATGACTTTACATTTGATGAGGTTCCATTGAGAAACTCTTTGCATGTCCTACTTCTAACAGGCACACACAAAAAGAGACAGTCAAAGCACTTCATTAAAGGCAGAAAGATTAAGGCAAAAGATTACACAACAAAACCACCCACATTCAGTTTTGCAAGTCTAATAGTCATCCTGAATCATCACCCTAGAGCGTCCTGTATTCCCTTCCAACTCCCGGCTTCAGCTTACCATTCAAGATGCAAGAAAGTAAAATATTAGTATTGGTGACCAAAAAAGCAGCTGTGTTTCTCTTTCCTTAGATACGCTTAGCCCTGGAGGCAGCAATTGTTTCTTGATTTTTAGTTAGTAAATACATCTCTTGGGAGGTAAAGAACCGGCACATATTTTAAAATCACCAAAGAATAATACTTGATCGTATTTCTAGCAACAGAATCACCGACTTAAGAATCTCAGAAACTAGTTTTTAAATAAGCTTTACCCAGCCCTGGTTCAGCCCCACAACAATATCCTCCAATTATTCATCCTTTCCTTTATCAGGCTCTTCTCTCAAACTACCTTATTTTTCTATTCTTGTACCTTTGTTCATGTTGTGTTCTTAACCTAAAGTAACCTCCTTCTCCTGGCAAAGTGTGTGCTCCAATGCTAGCCCACCACATTCTCCCTCATCATTCTAGGAAAACTGTATTATTTCTTTGTCTGCATCCCTACAGCATGTGGTTTATGCACCTGTTACACAGTTTTCTTCCTCTCTCCTATTCTAGCTATTGATTGCAAGACCTGTTAAGTCAGGAATTTGGAATTCATCCTTATAGGCCTACTTAGAGACTAATTTGATGCCCCCAATAATGTAGGCAAGTGATAATAAATAATGAGTGAATGAACTTTATAAAGTACTAGAGAATCTTTATAATAATAGATACAGGTACAGTAAGACAATTAACTAAAATTTTAAAAAGTTTGTTATAAAACTAAGAAACAAGCTCAAGGTCAATATAATTGTTGCACTTAAATGTCAAACTTAACATGAAACTTCCAGGAAACCAATGAAAAAAATATATAACTAATGGATTACATATTTCTCATGACTTAATGAGGAGTAATGGTAAACTGAAAATAGAACAGTTGTCACAAGGATTGAAATTTAGCCTCACTTTAGCACAATTCCTTATAGAATTGAGATGTTATACTCGTATTCTAACTTTGAGCTTAAAAAAAATACGTAGATGCTACAATCTTTTATACACAAAGTCAAGCATTCAATCCCAAATGACTAGTTATTTCCGAATAAGATAAAATGACCAAAAGGGGGAAAAAAACACTAGAAATCACCCAACAAGTGAAATGTATACAGAAAAAAAAAAAGAATTTTTCAGAACTGACTAAAGAAATTAATTCACAGATTTAAAAAGCTCTGTGTGTCTTCAAAGGAAATGATGAAATACAGAATATAACAAAATGCTAATGTTAAACTACTGAAAAATAAAATTCACAAACAAAACACATATGGCAACTGAAGACATTTTTTAAATGAACATGAAAGAATTTTCAGAAAAATAATGAGAAAATTTAGTGGCAATTGATACGAACTAAAAGATATGCTAAAGAATATCCTTGGGGCAGAAAGAAAGTGATCCTAGACAGAAATGCAAGAAGAAAATCAATCCAGGCAAAAATTTAAGTAGAAATAAAGTCACTGGACAGAACAAACATATAAGGAAATAGAAACGAATACTGATAGTATAAAATGACAATGGTAATACAACATGGGGTTTTAAATGCAGGCATAATTAAAATACTTGACAATAATACAAAAAAGCCTGAGTGGGGTAAATGAAATGTAGGAGTCCTCAAGTGCTCACATTTCCTAAGAAATCAACAAAATATTAATTAAGAGTACACGCTAATAATTTAAGAGTTTATGCTGTAATTCTTAGCGTAAACACTAAAATAAGAGAAAAATAATTTCTAGCTAATAAGCTAATAGATGGCAAAATGGAATGATAGCTGAAAAAAAAATAACTAATTAAAAAGAAGGAAACAAAAGAGAAAAAAGAACAGATGGGATAAAAAAAAAAGCAATGCAGTAGATTTCAATTTTAAAAAATCAGTGATAAATTGCCTGTAAACAGACTACAAGTTTCAGATTTGATAAAAATAAAAATGCACATTCAATTTATGAGTCATACCTTAAACAAATATGTAGAGAAGTTAAAAATAAAAGAATGGGAAAAAGAATATACTATACAAATATTAACCAGAATTCACTTAGGAAACTAATAAATCAAAGCAGGCTTTAAAGTGAAAAGCATTATTATAAATAATAAGAAATAAAAATTATAACAATTACAAATCTGTCTTCATCTAATAACATAGTCTCAATATATAAACGTGTATAATGTGGCACAACTGCCGTCATAATAAGAGATTTACAACTTTCAGTAACTCATAGGACAAGCAGACAAAAGTCAGCATAAATACAGTAGGCTTGAACTACATAATTAATAAATTTGATCTTAATAATTCAAAGTTTAAAAAAATACAGAGTGTGTTCAATGAAAAAATATACTACACAGTACTTTTATAAAAATAATGGCCAGGCATGGTGACTCACGCCTCTAATCTCAGAATTTTGGGAGGTCGAGGTGGGGGGATCACTTGAGGTCAGGAGTTTGAGACCAGCCTGGTCAACATAGCAAAATCCCATCTCCACTAAAAATACAAAAATTAGCCAGACATGGTGGTGGGTGCCTGTAGTTCCAGCTACTCGGGAGACTGAGGCACGAGAATGGCTTGAACCTGGGAGATTGCTTGAGCCGAGATCATGCCACGGCACTCCAGCCTAGGCAAAAGAACGAGACTCTGTCTCAAAAAAATATAAATAAATATATAAATAAAACAAAATAAAATTTGAATGTTTGGATGTTAACCAATAAACTCCTAAAATAATTGATGAACCAATGAATAAATTGCAGTGTAAATTGCAAAATATTTTGAATGACTTCTAAAGAAAAACATGGAGGTCAGGCTCATTCCTGTAATCCCAGCACTTTGGGAGGTACAGGTACGAGGGTCACTTGAGCCCAGGAGTTTGAGACCAGTCTGGGCAACATAAAGAGTCCGTGTCTCTCCAAAAAAAATTTAAGAAATAAGCCAGACATGGTGGTGTGCAGCTGCATTCCCAGCTATACAAGGGCTGAGGCAGGAGGACCACTTGAGCCCAGGAGTTCAAGGCTGTGATTGTGCCACTGCACTCCTGCCTGGGCGGCAGAGCAAGACCCTGTCTCACACACACACACACACACACACACACACACACAGGCATATTAAAGCTTTACATATACAGCTGAATTTAACAAAAAAATAAAAATTAAAAAAATAAAAAAAAAAACACTGATTTGCAATCATCTACCAAGAAAAGAAAGGCTGTATTTCATGATTTAATGTTTTATCTTAAAACATTAGAAAAATAACATCAAAGTAAACACAAAGAACTCAGAAGAAAAAAAAATTAGACTAGAAATGAATGAATTAAAACCAAAAGTACAACAGAGAATATTAAAAAGGCAAGAACTGGTTTCTGAAAAATAATTAGTGAAGTGGATAAGACTTTTTAAAAAGATTGATCAAGAAAAGAAAAAAGTACAAATTACCATATTAGGAAGTAAAAGTGGGTATTATGTATATTACAAAATATAAATTCCAGAATATTTTTGTAAATTACAAAATTTATTATTTAAAATACTGTATCTTCCAGATATATTATCTTTCATATACATATGAAAGATAAGAGAATACTGAGAATAATTTTTGATCAATATATTTGTAAATCAAAGGAAATGAACAAAGTCATTGTGAAACAGAATTGACCAAAACAAACCCAAGGAAAAAGAAAAACATCTAAGTAATCCAACATGTGATTTTAAAAAATGAATTTGTAATTTTAAAACATTTTACAAATAAATTTCCCAGCACAGATGGCTTTACAGAAAATCCTTACAATCACTTATAAAAGAAAGAACATCACCAAATAATAAATAAAGGTAAAATATTTTGTTTTTCTTATTCTTAATCCAAAACGTAACTTTAAATTATTAATAGTTACAATGTATTGGATAATTATAGCATATAGATAAGTTAAAGAGATGACAACTTTGTCATAAGAAATGAGATGGACTTTGGGAGGCCGAGGCGGGTTGATCACAAGGTCAGGAGATCGAGACCATTCTGGCTAACACAGTGAAACCCCGTCTCTACTAAAAATACAAAATACTAGCCAGGCATGATGGCGGGCGCCTGTAGTCCCAGCTACTCGGGAGGCTGGGGCAGGAGAATGGCGCGAACCCGGGAGGCAGAGCTTGCAGTGAGCCGAGATCGCACCACTGCACTCCAGTCTGGGCAACAGAGGGAGACTCCATCTCAAAAAAAAAAAAAAGAAAAGAAACGGGATGGAGGAATTGGAAATTCTCTATTACAAGATATCTGTACTACATGTGAAATGGCACAGTATTATTTGAAAATGGGCTTTGATTAATTTGAATTGAATAATGCAAATACTACAGTAATCACTAAATAATTTATAATAAGTAATAAATGAAATTTAAAACTTTAATATACGTATAATACATGTGCTAAGAGTGGAGATAAATGCAGTTATGCAAAATGAATAATTAACAAGAGAAGAATTTTTTACAAGAAGAGAAAAAACAGCAAATGCAACAAATAGAAAGCAGTTTAAAACATGTTAAATTTGAATTCAACTATATAAACAATCACTGTAAATGTGAATGCTCTAAATACACTAAATAAGACAATATCAGAGTGAATAAAACAAGATACAACTATATGTTGTCTACCAAGAACCCATTTTAAAATGTAAAGTCTCAGATAGGTTAAATGTAAAGATATACCATGCTAACTCTAACCGTGAGAAAACTAGAGTAGTTACGCTAATTTCAAACAAAGCACACTTCAGAACAAGGACAGTTTTGAAAGATAAAGAGGAGTAATACATAATGATAAAAGGGTTAACTTTCTAAAAGGAGAAACCAATCCTTAATGTGCATGTACCTAACAACACAGCATAAATATATGTAAAGCAAATCTGATAGAACCGCAAAGAAAATTTGACAAGTCCACCATTGCAGTGGGAGACTTCAACACCACTTGTTTAATAATTGATAGATCCAACAGGTAGAAATCTGGTAAGGATACAGATGACCTTAAAAACACTATCAATCACAGTGATGTAATTGACATTGGCAGAACACTCTATTTAACATGATGAAATATACTTTCTTCTCAAGCCCCCATGGAATATTCACCAATGAGGACCACATTTTAAAGCACAAAACACACCTTAACAAATTTAAAGGAATAGAAGTTATACAAAGTATGCTCTCGATGCACAAAATAAACAAGAAATCAGTAATATAAAGTTGGGTGAAAAATATCAAAGTATCTGGAATTAAATAGTATGCATCTAAATAACACATGATCAATAAATAAGCCTCAAGATAAATTTAAACATGTTTTAACTAAATGAAAATTAAACATCAATATTTGTGAGCTGTAACAAAAGCAATGATTAGAGGAAAATTTACAATTACATGCATATGTTAGAAAAAAAGAAATATCTTAAATCAATGACTTAATCTTCTACCTTAGGAAACTCAAGAAAAAGAGAGTAATGTAAGCCTAAAGCAAGCAGAAGAAAAAAAAACATAAAAAAATGGAGCAGAAATTGATGAAATTAAAAACAAAAATAAAATAGAAAAATGTAAACTAAAATCTATTTCTTTGGAAAGATCAATAAAATTAATATGTAAGAAAGTAAGAAAAAGAGAAGATTTAAATTGCCAAGATCAGAGATGAAAAAGAGGTTATTGTATTTCTTTTTACGAAAATTAAAAGGATAATCATGGAATACTATGACAACTATTTGCCTACAAATTTGATAATTTAGAGAAAATTGACCAATTCCATGAAGACAGAATCTACTAAAACTCATATAAAGAGAAACAGATAATCTGAATAGGCCTATATCTATCAAAGAGGTTGAATTAATAATTGATAACCTACAATAAAAGAAATAATAGGCCCAAATGGTTTCATGATGGATTCTACCAAACGTTGAAGAATGAATTGTACCCATTCTCCACAATCTTTCTAGAAAATAGAAGCAAAACAAACACCTCAACTCATTCTATGAGGACAAGGCGACTCTAGTAACAAAGCAAGATAAATATATTACAAGGAAAAAAGAAACAACTGTAGGTCAACGCTTCACATGAGTATAGATGCAACAATCTCAACAAATTATTAACAAATTAAATCTAACAATATATAAAAAGCATTATATATACTATGACCAAGTGAAATTAATTTCAGATATGCAAGTCTGGTACAGCATTTAAAAATCAACATAATCCACCGCATCAAAAGGCTAAAGAAAGAAAAATATGACTAAATGCATGAAGTATTTGATAAAATCTAACACCCTTTCATGATTAAAAACGAGCAAAAGCCAACCAAACAAAAACTCAGCAAACTAGGTATAGCAAGAATATCCTCAACTTGACAAAAATCTATACTCATATTTAATGATAAGAAACTGGACACTTTCCCCTAAGATCAGAAACAAGGTAAAGATGCCCTCTCTTACCATTTCTATTCAGCCTGGTACTGTAAGTTCTATTTAGTGTGATAAGACAAGAAAATAAAATAAAATATATATAGATGAGGAAGAAGGAACCCTGTTTTTACAGAAAATGTGATTGTCTATGTAGAAAGTTCCTCCTGGAACTAAGAAGCAAGTATAGAAAGGTGATAGGTTACAAGTTACCATACAAAAGCCCATTGCTTTGCTGTACACTAGCAATGAACAATTGGAATTTAAAAATTATAAAAACAATACCATTTGCAGTAATACTAAAAAATATATATACATGTATAAATCTAACAAAATATGTGTACAATCTAATTGTGGAAAACAACAAAGCTGTGATGAAATAAATCAAATGCCTAAATAAATGGAGGTGTTCCATGTTCATGGATTGGAAGACCCTATATTATTAAGATGTCAATTCTTTTCTACTTGATCTATAGATTCAATGCAATTGCAATCAAATCTCAGTAAGCTCTTTAGCAAACTGATTCTCAAGTTTATATTTAAAGGCTAAAGACCTAGAATAGTTAACACAATACTCAAGAACAGAGCTGGAGGGATAAGAACAATGGAACAGATTAGAGAGGCCATAGATAAGCCCATGCAAATACAATCAACTGAGAAAGGTACAAAAATTCAATAGTGAAAGCATGGATTTTCAACAAATTGTGCTGAATACTCACATGCAAAAAAAGGGTAAACTAGACAGACCCTATACCATTCACAAAAATTAAATCAAAATGCACTGTAGTTTAAAATATGAATTGCTAAACTACAAAACTTCTGAAATAAAATAGGAGAAAATTTGTTTGATGAATTTTTAGATATAACATAAAATGCACAACCTGTGAAATAAAAAAAAATTAATTGAACTCTATTAAAATTACAAACTTCTCTACTGAAAACAAGATTAAGAAAATAAAAATATAAGCCATAGACTTGGATAAAATATTTGCAAGACGTATATCTGATAGAAGGCCTGCATCCAAAATGTAGAGTGATCTCTTAAAACTCCACAATAAGAAAACAACCCACTAAAAATGGGTAGAAGATCTGAATAGACATCTCATCGAAAAAGATACACTGATGGTAAATAAACATATAAAATGCCCAATAACATTTACCATTAGGAAGTTAAAATCAAAATAATATGGAGGTACTACTACACATCTATTAGAATGGGTAAAACAAAACAAAACAAGTAAGAAAAAAATCACTAACAATACCAATTGCTAGTGCAAATGCAGAGGAACAAGAATTTTTATTTGCTGCTGGTGGTAATGAAAAATGATATGACCATTTTTGAAGACGGTATGTAAGGTTCTTACAAAGCTGAACTTAGTCTTATGATCTAGCAGTCACACTTTTAGGTACATACCTAATTGATTTGAAGAGTTATAATGAAACAAAAATCTACACACAGGTGTTTAGAACGGCTTTATGTACATTTGCCAATCCTAGAAAGGACCAAATTCTTCAACAGGTGAAGAGATACACAAATTGTGATACATTCATGCAATGGAACATTATTCAATGATAAAAGTAAGATAACGAGTCATAAAAATACGTAGAAGAGCCTTAAGTGTTGATTACTATGTGAAAGAAGCCAGTCTGAAAAGACTACAAACCCTGTGATTTTCATTATGAGGACATTCTGGAAAAGGTAAAACTATAGATAAAGTTAAAAAGTAAGTGACATCCAGAGCGCAGTGAGAGAGGGAGATGGTTAAATAGGTAAAATTCCCGTGATTTTTAGGGTATTGAAACTATCCTTATCCTATATGATACTATAATGGTATATACTATAATGACATTATTCATTTATCAAAATCCATTGAACTTCACAATACATAGTGTGAACCTTAATGCATGCTAATTTTTAAAAATCATCTCTGAAGTTGGAGGATTTTAGGAAGAAGTGTGGACTGTGGCAAGAGAATCTTACTGTATTACAGATACATGAAAAACTTAATAAAAGGTTTGGAGGGAAAAGATACTGGCTAAACAAACTTTGGAAATTACTTGAGTGTGTAAAACAAAAAATAAAATAAACTATGTACAAGTGCTATACTCTAGTTAGTAAAGCTGTTTCTAGCAGGTACCAATACTGTTGGTGCTATACTGTATACTGAAATTGAACAATTAAGTAAATGGATGGTGGATGGTGGACACAGTTTCTCAGTTTAGGAGTGGGAGTTAACAGATAACCAAAAAAGTACGCCACAAGTATTCACATGGTAATGGATTACATTTGGAGACATCAGTATGAACTCTTGTTTGCTTAAATTATAGATATAGATTATTACAATTAAAATATTTATAAATGTGTATATGCACCAATTAGTATCTTTCCTCGGTTTGGTTAGCTGATGACATGGACAAAATTCTTGAATGACACTATGATCAAAATGTACATAAAAGAAATAGAAAACAAGAATAGTTCTACTTCTATTAGGAAAAATGAACTTGTAATTTACAACCTTCATCCACCTAAAACTCTAGTCCCAGATGGTTTCATGAGTGAATTCCATCAAATATAAGTTTAAAAATATAAAGTCAATTCTACATAAACTTTTACATAAAATAGGAGAGACTTGCCAAGTCATTTTGTGAAGACAACATCACATCGTTATAAAATCCAGACTAAAAAATTAGAAGAAATGACTCTGAAAGACTATTTTTTTCAGGAATATATTTTCTTGTTAATATACTAGCAACTTGAACCTAGCAATATACAAAATGATAATACACCATATCATATAGAGTTTAATCTCATGAATGCAAGATTAGGTGAACATTAGATATTCAATCAATGGAATTTATAATAAAAACAATAAATGTGAAATTATCATTTAAATGGATGGAGAGATAGCATTTGACAAAATTAAATTCATTCATGATTTTAAAAAAAAACCTCTCATCAAATTAGGAATAGGAGATAATTTTTTTTTAACTTGATGAAGGGCACCCAGTGAAAGCAGAAGCTAAGGTTATACATAATAGTAAAAGAAAATCTGACAAAATTGTCCTGATGATAAGGTTTGAAGAAAACAAGGAAACTATTTCTTTGATTCCTGCCTATTGACAATTAATCTCTATTGCAGGCAAAGTCAAATAAGCACTTTGTTCATTTTCATGGGAATGTAAATTGGTATGATCTTTCAGGAAATAAGCTGGGCAACATGTTCAAGGAACTTTAAAGCGATCATATCCTTTGACCTAGAGTTTTTACCTTTTAGAATCTACTAGAGGATCTTATCAAAGATATAGGTAAATATTTACATATAAGAAAGTTCATTGGACAATTTGTTTTTATTTGTAGAACCATGTATTGAATTTGAACTTTAAAACTCCGATAAGATTACTTAACTTTCATTTTAGAGAACACAATTTGCCTTCAAAATTATTTAGGAACTAAATTGTTCCCTTCTCCTGCTCCCACAAAGAGAAACGAAAGGCACACAACTATCCTGTTACCTCTCCTTAAGCCAGCAAAGAAAGGATAACCCTGTTGATGACAGGACTAATCAGAGGAGACTCTCAGCTAATAGGCGATTAACAGAAAAAAAAAAAAAAAATGCTATGTTCCTCAAGGTGTTTGAAGGCAGATGACATCCTGTGAAACTGCCCGGTCTTGGAAAAGTTTGGCCAAAGTTTTTATCTATTCAATTCAGTAGAGCATTGATTTGACAAGTGCTAACCAGAAGCTGTGCTCTAGGTTCTAGCAGTTGCACTTTCTCTGTTAAAATTAGGATGCTTTTTTATCCATATGCTTTTGGGATCATTCCACCCATCTTCCTGAGGTTCTAGGAAGTGATCTCTATTCGGTGACTTATCTTTTTAAATAATGTTTTTCTTCCCATCACCTTAGGTTGTTTACAGAGATGTATGGCCCTTTAATTAAAAAGAAAACTATAATTTTATAATCCAGAGCTATACACACACACTTATGTGTATATATATACACATCTATATGCCAATAAGTAATCTGTATATGTACACATAATTTTTTTCACACACACACAATTTTTACAGCATTGCTTTATGTGAGATTATAGGCTCAAAGGACCGAAAGAGGATTCTCTGATCAGTGAGGTTTTTTTGCTGAGACCTCATACTACAATAGCAGCAACAACAATGTCAACCATCAAAATAGCCATTTGGAAGAGATGGGTCAAAAAATTGTTATTAATATATAATGGAGCACTTTTCATCCAACTGTTATGTTTTTGAGCAAAGAGCATGAGGACATTTCACATTTTATACAATAGGTGCTCATCATTTTTTGAATTAATTTATTTTTATGTATTTTACAATATGGGCATAATAATATATACAAGTTAAATTTTTTTCCCATTTGTCAGTATTACCATGTCTATATGCATTTGAAAATGCATTTTACACACCACACAATATTTTATTATGTGTTAGTAAACAAATTAAGAATAACTATGATACTACACATCACACTGGCCCCAGGATAAAATATAGATAGTTTTATTCCAGGGTTACTTCATTGTACCATATTGATAATATTTGTTAGAGTAATTTTCTCTTAAGATTTGTACATCTATCTTTACCCTCCCCTACCACCAAAAATATGACCCCACATGGAAGCAATTCTCTAATTATCTAAGGCTATTAAAGAAGATCCCATTGTAACTACCATGAAATAATTATACTTGTATAAAATTAATTAGTTTATAAGTATGCCCTTTCATACTGAATATACCATTTGCAACTTAAAATAGCTCTAACATTGGCATAAGAAGGCATTAATCTCATTTAGCAATGAAAATACTGAAATCAGAGAAGTTAAGTGAATTACCCAAAGTCACCTGAATAATTAGCAGTGAAATCATGGCTTAATTTTCTGACACTAAATTCCATCAGTGTCCTTCCACTACATCTTTGGTCTCCTGGGATGTTTTTTTGTAATAAATAGAAAACATCAATCATGATTTTGCATAAGAAGCACATGGCATTTCTTGACTATTCATAACCAGTACCCATGTACCAATATAAAAACTTATTTTTGTTTCACTGTAGTTCTGTTTGTTTGTTTGTTTGTTTGTTTTTACCAGGTTTATTTAGCTGAACCTCAGGTATATTGACATTCTAGGAGAAATATTTCTATTGCCTCCGCAACCAGATTTTGAAGAGTGTTCTAGATTCTCATTTTGCAACAGAATTGATAGAGCTTAACAGATGGCTGAATCTCAATTCTAAATTTCAGTGCAAAGAGTCACCGGAATCCAGGTCAACGCTGGGACAATAGGCATCACTGTGTGGGAACTTCATGGTGTAACAGTCCTAGAGCTTTCAGCAGGCATGCGAATCACTTCGGAGAGTTTTAAAATGCAGACTCCAAAGATCTATTTCTGATTGAGCATAACACATTTCGGGGGTTTGGAGTTAGAATCTGCATTTTAACAAGATCTCCACGTAATTTTAATGCACGCACTTATTAGGAACATTTCTGTGAAGCCCTGCAGACTTGTTTTTTCATGTGGGACGTTTGGCAAACAGTGAAAAGGCTTCGGAATCCAAATATCCCTTCACAAAGATTATCTGCCATATAATAATGTCCTTTTAAGCATGAGCACTTCTGTCTCTTATCCTTCATTCACCCCACAAGATGACACTGGCTGTTAAATGAAAGAAAGTGTCAAAGTAGAGTCAGGACGTTTGATAGCTTGTTTCACCTTAGTATCTCCAATCTAACGTAGAGAACAACCTCTGCCTAGACCAGTGCACACAGTGATTATGGAAATGAAATGAGAAATGAGAAAGCTTCAAAAACCAAATTTCAAAATAAAAGAATATTTCTCAGATTAATTGTTCTCAAACTGTTTTTTATATTAGATCTTGGGGAGCTTTCAAAAATTCTGATGCCCAGGCATGAGTATATATATTTTTAAACTTTCCGAGAGATTTCAGTGTACAACCAAGTTTAGGAACCAGTATATTAGACCAATCCTTACATTTTTGCCTTAGCAAATTATTTAATCTCTTAAAAATGAATAAGCACTGATAAACTCTTGCTGTAGAATTGATTCACTGGATTCTTTAGGATCAGCTCCACTCTCACCATGAATCAGCAGTGTTTTATGTTGGGCATGAGCAGAGCTGCCAAACAGGCCATTTTCTTTCTGTCCTTCAACATTGCTTCCTCCAGGTACTCGCTGGCCTTGGATTAAGGAAATTGGCAACTAAATCGAGTCTCAGGAAAAGCTGCCATACTGTACCTTGCTGCAGGGGAAAAGATCAGCCCTTCATTTCTGGGAATTCTTAGTCATAAGCCACATGTCATCAGCCATCCCAACCATTTAGTTCCATTTCCCTTCAGGTGAGACTGAGTCACTTCTCCAGAATGATGACAGCAATGCAAGATGGTAGAGAGAAGAGATTTGTTACCAATGTGGGGATAAGGATAGCTGATCTCACATTATGTATTCAATATACATGCCTCCGGGTACCATTAGTTCAGAAAAAATCATTAAATTATTCAGGCACCAGTTTAGATAAGGTCTTTTACCTCATATAAGATTCATTTCCGGTTTCTGATACAGATCACCACCTAATCCCCAATCTTATTTTGAAATTAAGAAGCAGCACCACGTGATGGAGAGAGGCTGTTGCACCAAAACGACATGGTAGGAGATTTTATTTGTCCACCTCGGCCTTCCGATAGCTGCAAAAGTATTCAGACCTGCAACATTGCTCCAAGCCCCTTCATATTTACCTGCACCAGAGTATCGGTCTCACCAATTCTCACCCCTAACTATTCTGGCAGAATATATGTCAGTTTACATAATCTCTAACCCCACGCCACCACCACCACCATTAATTCTAGCTGCAACGTTACAAGATGACAGCTCGCATTTCCATAACCTCTTAAAGTTCATTTCCGTACTAGTGATGTAAAGAGACTGTATTTACATGTGGCTTTGATCCAGCTGTATGCGTGTGAGTCGTTAACATATTGTTTCTGAATCTCATTTCCCTCATCTGTAAAATGGAGCTAGTAATTCTGATTTAATAAGGTGTTGGGACTTCATAATGTCATGTTAAAATTAAGAAGGCCCTCTCTAAACTAGGAAACTGTTACAAATTAGATGATATTCTGATTCATCAGAAACCCAGGATGCCCAAGACACTTTCCGCTTCATTTGAAATATTATCCTGTCATTCTGTCTTGTGAAGATGTCCCAGTGTTTCAGGATCTGCAACAGAATGTCTACTGTGTTAGGAACTCTAGGGCCCCCTTTCGTGCAAGGTGATGTTAGTGTGATGCAGTAGCAAGTGCATTGGATAATGTCGGAAAATCTGTGGTTTATTCTCATGACTGTTATTAGCCATGTAAGTTCCATGAATTTCATTTTTCTCACCTGTGAAAATCAGAATTAGATCTATCTCATAGGTTTATTTTAGGATTTATCTTTAATGTTTGTGACAGTGCTCATAAATCATTAAAAAATATATAAAATTATCAGATTATGATGAAGGGTAATTAAACATTATGATGCTGGTTAACTATCCTCAGTCAAGTCTCTGGTATAATAATTTCATCTATCTAGCTATGTGAGATTACTGTAATGTTGAAGTTTTAGGATCCAGCTATGGGGTGGTTTAGGGTCAAAATCGATAGCCTCTGAGTCATTCCAAACCCACCCTTACATAGATCCATGCATATACACACACCTTTTACTGAATCAAGGTCTGGGTTTGTAGTTCCTTCCCTGTTTCCAAAACCCACTCCCCATCGTCCATCTTCCTTATTAATCTTGTCTTCTCTGACGATAAATCTTTTCTCTTGCTAAGATAATTTTTAGCACAAACTTCTTGTCTTTGACCCCCTTTACTTCTCCTTTGAGAATGTTTATTAAAGACGCTCATACAGTTTTATAGTTTTGACTAACAGGCATTTATTGAGTGTAATATCAGCCAGCTCTTGTGCTTTATGCAGATGACTTCTGAATTTATAACTTTGGTGTTTAAAGTTCTCTTCATTTCTAGTCCCACAATTTCAACTCTCCGCCAGATGTCTGCTAGAATTCCCATCAGCACTGAAAATAATAATAAATAATATTATAAAATAACCCATTTGATACCTAAGCCCAAAACTTCTCCTACCTAAATTTTCCACCGCGAGTTCTTGTTACTGCTCCTACAACTTTTCAGGCTATAAATGCATCTTTAATTGAGTGACTGCCAAATGCTGACAATGTTTCTTTCATGATATTTCTCAGACATACTTCCCTGGCAACCAGTGATCTATTTACTGTCTCCATAGTTTTGCCTTTTCCAGAAAGTTGTAAAGCGATAATCATACAGGTTGTAGCCTTTCAGACTGGCTTCTTTCACTTGGCAAAATGCATTTAAGGCATTTCTATGTCTTTTCATGGCTTGAAGGCTCCTTCGTTTTCAGTGCTGAATAGTATTTCATTTTACAGAAGCAGCACAGTTTATTTATCCACTCACCTATTGAAAGGCATCTTGGTAGATCCAAGTTTTGACAGTTATGAATAAAGCTGCTGTCAACATTCATGGGCAGGTTTTTATGTGGACATGAGTTTTCAATTGGTTTGGATAAATACTAACCAGCATGATTGCTGGATCATATGGTAAGAGTCATCCCTCAGTGTCATAGAGTATTGGTTTCAATATCCCCTGCAGAAACCAAAATCCACGGATGCTCAGGTTCCTTATATAAAATGGCACAGTATTTGCATATAACCTATGCACATCTTCCTGTGTACTTTAAATCATCTTACTTATAATACCTATTATAGTGTACATGTTATGTAAGTAGTTGTTATACTGTAATGTTTTTATTTGTATTTTTTTTATTGTTGTATTGTTATTTTTATTGTAGTGGTTTTATTTTTTCAAATATTTCCAGTCTGCATTTGTTTGAATATACTGAGGCAAAACCCTTGGATATTGAGGGCTGACTATATTTAGTTGTGCAAGAAACTACCAAACTATCAACCAGAGTGGCTGTACCATTGACATCCCCGTAAATAACGAATGAGAGTTCTTGTTGCTCCACATTCTTACCAGTAGTGGATGTTGTTAGTGTTTGGGATTTAAACCATTTTAACAGGTGTGTAGTGGTATCTCATTTTAATTTTCTAATGGCATGTGATAGTTAGCATCTTTTCATATTATTACATGCCACTTAAATATCTTCCTTGGTGAGATGTTTTCTTATTGCTGAGTTTGAAGATATCTTTCTATATGCTGTATATCAGTCCTTTGGAGATATATCTTATGCAAATATTTTCTCTAAGTCTGTGGATTATAGTTTCATTCTCTGGACATATCTTTCCCAGAGCAGCTTTAAATTTTCATGAAGTCAAACTTATCAATTTTTTCTTTTATAGATTGTGTTTCTGGTGCCCTATATAAAAAGTTATCACCAAACCCAATGTAAACTAAATTTTCTATGTTGTTTTCCAGGAGTTTCCCAGTTTTACATTTTCCATTTGGCTTTATTACCCATTCTGAGCTCATTTTTGTGAAAAGTATAAGGTCTGTGTCTAGATTCATTTTGTTTTGTATGTGGGTGTCCAGTTGTTTCAGTGTCGCTTATTGAAAAGACTATTTTTACACATCCTATTGCCTTTGCTCTTTTGTGAGTTGGCTGTATTTGTGAAGACTTATTTCTGGGCTCTTTATTGTGTTAAATTGACTTACTTATTTTTCTTTTTTCCTTTTTTCCCAATACTACACTGTCTTGAATACTGTTAACATTATATTAACATTATATTAAGTCTTATAGTTAGGTAGTGCCCGTCCTTCAACTTTGTTCTTCTCTTTCAATATTGTGTTGAATTTGTTGAAAGATTATTTTATCATGAATGGATATTTGATTATATCAAAGGCTTTTTCTGCACTTATTGATAGGACAATAAGACCTTTCCCTTCTTTAGTATTTTTTTAATTATACTTTAAGTTCTGGGATACATGTGCAGAATATGCAGGTTTGTTACATAGGTATACACATGCCATGGTGGTTTGTTTCACCCCTCAAACTGTCAGTTACATTAGGCATTTCTCCTAATGCTATCCTTCCCCTGACCCCCCACTCCCTGACAGATCCCAGTGTGTGATGTTCCCCTCTCTGTGTCCATGTGTTCTCATTGTTCAACTCCCACTAATGAGTGAGAACATGCAGTGTTTGCTTTTCTGTTCCTGTGTTAGTTTGCTGAGAATGATAGTTTCCAGCTTCATCCATGTCCTTGTAAACGACATGAACTCATCCTTTTTTATGACTGCATAGTATTCCATGGTGTATATGTGCCACACTTTCTTTATCCAGTCTATCATTGATGGGCATTTGGGTTGGTTCTAAGTCTTTGCTATTGTGAATAGTGCTGCAATAAACATATGTATGCATCTGTCCTTGTAGTAGAATGGTTTATAATCCTTTGGGTATATACCCAGTAATGGGATCACTGGGTCAAATGGTACCTCTGGTTCTAGATCCTTGAGGAATCGCCATACTGTCTTCCACAATGGTTGAACTAATTTACAAGTCCACCAACAGTGTAAAAGCATTCCTATTTCTCCACATCCTCTCTAGCATCTGTTTCCTGACTTTTTAATGATGGCCATTCTAACGGGTGTGAGATGGTATCTCACTGTGGTTTTGACTTGCATTTCTCTAATGACCAGTGGTGATGAGCTTTTTTTCATGTTTGTTGGCCACATAAATGTCTTCTTTTGAGAAATGTCTGTTCATATCCTTCGCCCACTTTTTGATGGGGTTGTTTTTTTTACTTGTAAATTTGTTTAAGTTCCTTATAGATCCTTTGTCAGATGGATAGATTGCAAAAATTTTCTCCCATTCTGTAAGTTGCCTGTTCACTCCGATGATAGTTTCTTTTGCTGTGCAGAAGCTCTTTAGTTTAATTCAATTCCATTTGTCAATTTTGGCTTTTGTTGCCGTTGCTTTTGGTGTTTTAGTCATAAACTCTTTGCCTATGCCTATGTTCTGAATTTTTTTTTTTTTTTTTTTTTTACAAATTTTTTTTTTTTTTTTTTTTACTCATTCTGTCACCTAGGCTGGAGTCCAGTGGTGTGATTACAGCTCACTGCGGCCTCCAACTCCTGGGCTTGAGGAACCCTCCCATCTCAGCCTCACAAATAGCTGGGACTACAGGGACATGCCATAATATCCAGCTCTTTTTTTTTTTAAACTTTTTTTGTAGAGACAGGGTCTTCCTATGTTGCCCAGGCTTTTAGCCTGTTGATGTGGTGGATTAAATTAATTAATTTAGTGATTGCTGAAATAGCCTTCCATCCCTAAAATAAATCCCACTTGGTCATGATGTATAATTCTTTTTGTAGGTTGTTGCATTTCATTTGCTAATAGTTTCTTGAGGATTTTTGCATCTACGTTCATGGGTGTTGACTACCTTGTAATTTATGGATTTTAAAATGTAGTTGTAACTGTATCATAAAATTGCTTCATATAACTTGCAGTTTATTGCGGATTTATTTATTCATTTTAACATGAAGAACTTCGGATGTTATATTTAATTTGTATTATCCCAGAATGTAGCAAGCTGTGTGGCATATAGGAAGACATTAAATAAATGTTCATTCATTCAACCGATCAACTGAAAAAGAAGTAACCATGTGATAAGTAAGTGCATATTTAGATCCCACTCTGTGCATGAAACTGGGCTAATTAATGGCAACACACGGGTGAATCAAACTAAACTCTGTCTTTATGGATATCCCCAGCCACTGCTTGAGACATGGTTAAATTAGAATTGTTATAATTATGGTATCTACTCTAAAGTTGGAGCCACAGTCAATGTAAACATTGGCCAAACAACAAGATCCTCTGTTTGAAAGTTAATTTCAAACAGAAATCTGCAAAGCAAATTTTCAGTAGATATTCAAGGTATTCAAATAGCACAAATTATAGTCAGAAATATATCTATTATGCAAACAAAGGGATTAAGAAATAAAGTTTGTGAAGCTGGTGGACATGGGATTTTTATTTTTTCTTGACTTCTTTAATCAGTCAATGTAATTCTTTCTTCCCTGATCACTCCCCTTCACCACTAACACTTACCAAACCCCATAGTAAACAAAGAAATGGATACTCAGAGTATGAGTAAAGCACTGGTAGAAAATGTTTACAGTAACAAAGGCAGGACAAATGTGTGTTATTGGTTTTTCTATTCAAGTGCAATGCAGAACCTTGTCATAGGAATCTGAAGAATAGAGACAGAAGGAAAGTAACTCTTTACAAAATAAAAGGATATTGGGCGAGGTTTGTCATCTATATAGATATGTCTTCATTCATTATGTCATTTATTGAACAAATGTTTACCAAGTTCTTAGCATGTGCCAGGCAGGCCTTATGGTAAGTACATTTGAGATGAATAAACCATGATCTCTATGCTTTCAAGAAACACACAGTCAATTAGGAAAGATGAGATATGCACATAAGTAACTCTAACACAGTATCTAGCATAGTATAGGTGATCAACAGGTATTTATTGAAATTTAATTTAATTGATTCAATAAATATTCATAGAGCCTATAGTTGCTTACCAAACCCTATTATAGGTGCTTGGGATATACCATTGAATCAAACAAACAGACAAAATCCTTGCTCTCAAATTGCTTTTATACACTCAAGGGAAAAATTTAATGGTACCGAGAGAGAGACGTTGCTAGAACTCAAATGAGAAACACAGATAAAATGTTACTAGCATTCTATTGAAAAGTGGAATGGTTACCGTGGATTGGGGAGAGCCAAGGAATGTCATCCATACATTACAGCCCCATTTTGTTTTGTTTTCTGTTCTTTTTTGGAAATTCAGAAGAAATGTAATGCAAACAGGAAGGGATAGATGAGTCAGTCTCCAGTGAGCAGGTGCGTGTGCATGTGTCCTGGATCCTCAGGCACTACATTGAATCTATATGCACTGGCCATGTGGCTGGGGCTACTAACACATAAAGTTGGAGAGTTAGATGAATGCCTACAAACTTTAAGTTGCATGGCTCTATAGCATGCAGAGGGAACCTAATGAAGATGTTTAAAGGGAAGGATGATGTTATTTGAGTGATGTTTCCAGAAGGATAGATGTGGTAGTGTCATTAGAACTAAAGAAAGGAATTGCAGGCAAAGGCATATTTATGTTAATTTAAAATAGTAAAATAGTGTGTGTGTGGATCTGTTCTAGTCTAAGGACAGAAGCTGAAGTTTGTCCCCATGGACTATGCATCAAAGTCTGTGCTCCTGAAGAAAGGCACCAAAATAATAGAGAAGAATGCCCTGCGAAGGCATTGCTGGTCTTTCCATGTCTACCTTGACATTTATAAATCTCCTGAGGAGATTCTACTTTCTCTACGGAATGATATTACATAATCGTTAGTCTGACTTCAAGGCCCACACAATCTATCTATTGCATCATATATGACACAAGATCCGGGCTCAGAACAATGTGTTAAGATGATGACTCTACCAGTGTGCTCATATTTGCCTCCAGGGAAAAGAAGGGCACTCTTGTCTCCAAAATATCTAACTCCTTTTTGTCTCCACCGTCGCTGCACCTTATTTCCTTGTCACGTTAAGCTGAAAAAATAAGAGCAAAGCAAAGGGAATGAGGCGAAGATATCACAGCTTTGTTTGGAGTGGTTAGTCTCAAGAGGGGAGAGAAATGGTGAAAATTACTGGGGAAAAAGCAACACTGACAAGGTAGGGAGAGACACATAACTGTCTCCCAAAGAGGCCAAACAGGAACACACCCAAGGCTAGGGGAAGTTGGGAAATAAGAAAAATAAAAACAAAAGATAAAACGTGAAGAATAACAACCTTAAAAGATACACATACACACAGATGGCTATTGGGCGGTTCCCAGCCATCTTAGTGAAAAAGTGTATCAAATAATGAAGTTGGCAGATGGAGTGGAAGAACCACCCAGAGCCAGCTTGGGCAGGGCCTCTGACTGTTTCTAAGATAAAGCATCCTGGAGCCTTGGGAGAAAAGACGCGGGCGCCTTTTATTTTGTTTTGTTTTTTGTTTTGTTTTGCTGTTTTGTTTTGTTTTGTTTTGTTAAGGAGGCCTTAGATTGATCAACTCTTACTTTTTTCCCATTCTCCCTCTCGTAATGTGCTGTACTACTTTGGGAATAACAATTTTACTGTGAACAGAGATAAAATTTTTATTACAATTTTCGAGAAAGACATGGCTGAGATCTATGGAATGTTTAGAGCATGAAATGAGTTTCAAACACTTGGATTGTTTACTCTATCTTTTCCATTCCTATTTACTTACTACATACATGTATCCCCTTAGCTGTCATGCTTTTCACTGCCTGGCAAACTCCTTTTCATTTTTCTACATTTAACAATTGATTTAATTCTCATGTGAACTGTCACTTTCCCTCTCAGGTTAAGCTACACCTGGCTTTGTCATTCCATGTTATTTCATTCCATGTATATGCCTTCATTCACAGCAATTACAAGGTGTTTAATATTTTAAGGTTTATCTTTCCCTCTAAGTAGACCTGAGGGCCAGGGCTATCTGATTCATCTTTGTTTTCCCCATGCAAATAATGCAATCCTTGGTACATGAGGAGTGAACAATATGTTTAGGGACAGACGATAGGTACTACTAAAATAAACAAACAGGCAAATGAGTTGGTTGACCTCTTCCCTTCTCTTCCTGACACTATGGGTGTAATTAGTGCTTTCTAGGGCACTGTGAGGACCTGCCACTCCCATGCCCTATCCCTGTGACTGGCCCCGTGGGAATTTACCTGGCTTTTGCCGTATAGGTCACCCTCTCTTTTGGTTGCAGAATGATCGGGCCTGGGTGTTGGAAGTCAGATACACCACTGAGTCACAGTGCCTCAAGGCACTGTGGTTCCACTCCATGTGTGAAAGGTCTCTCTGCAGCATTCTTGCAAGATGAGTTTTCTAATTAGCTTTCCCTTATAAGGTGCCAGAGGGGACGGTTGGTCAGCATTAGAGCCTACAGATGGGAAAACAGTGGCCAAGAGACTTTGCCTAAGGCTACTGGGTGGGCTGAAGCCTTCCAGTTAACATCTGGTGAGAATTTAATGACTCAGTGCTCTATTCCCCACCCAAGGTTCTTTCACCCGCCAGTTCCTTTCATTTGCTGGGCCTTGACCTCCAGAGCATGAAATTGAGTGTGACATGATTCTACAACTGTGCTACTGGCTACGTCTTGCTTTGGTGACAGGAAAGCATGGGCTAAGGTAACTTGTCTTTCAATGGCTAGAAGAGGGCAGACTGTATCTCTGAGTATACTTGAACCTAACACCTTCGTTTAGGGTTGCTCTCCAGAAAAAGCATGAGACAAAGCCTAAGAGTTTTGCAGAGTGGTCAAGAGATTGAATAATAACTGAGTAGCAATAATACTCAAATGGGTTACATCTTTTGACTAGTTAAAGGACTTTTGTATACCACTGCATGCAGCCTTATGAAATAAAGTGTGTAGACACACACACACACACACACACACACACACAGATATCTAGGATAAAATTAGTAAATGGTTCAGTGTTAAAGATTGGAAAATATGGGAGGACAAAAAAAAATTGACATGTAATGCCATCATCTAAATATAACTAGTGTTCATATTTTTGTTTCTCTTTTCTATTTTTATTAAATTACATAGTTCCTAATATAGTAAAAAACTGATAACTAAAAGTTTTATTTATGGAGGAGGATCTGAGATAGCAAGATGGCTGGAACAGTAGTTCAGGAATGGAGAGACAGAATCAGTAGTTCTGATGACTTAATGTGTAATCTTGAGTAGACCTTAAAATTTCTCTTAGTCTATAATTTTTGTCCCTACAGAAGGGTAGGAAATTTGAAGCCAATGTCAATACAAGCTCAATGCCCTAAGTTGAAGGTTAAACCTTAAATACCAAGAATTAATGTGATGAAAAGTTAGTCTACATCATGCAGTAGACAAAGACACCAAAACATACCCTTTAACTTCAGTGCTACTGCCAGGATTTCTATACATCAAGGGACTGTCTTACAAATTAATTCTTTTTTTTTTTTTTTAGATGAACTTTCACTCTTGTTGTTCAGACTGGAGTGCAATGGCACAATCTCGGCTCACCACAACCTCTGTCTCCCGGGTTCAAGTGATTCTGCTGCCCCAGCCTCCCGAGTAGCTGGGATTATAGGCATGTGCCACCACCCCTGGCTAATTTTCTATTTTTAGTAGAGATGGGGTTTCTCCATGTTTGTCACTCTGGTCTCGAACTCCCAACCTCAGGTGATCCACCCACCTCGGCCTCCCAAAGTGCTAGGATTACAGGTGTGAGCCACTGCGCCCAGCCGCAGGAATTAATTATTTACCTGATCCACACCCATTTTTTTAATGCCTGTATTTTCAGGTTGTCAAGGTCTAAGAAAGGAAAGCGATGAGATAGCTTAAATGACTATAAGATGAGCAGCTCTTCTATCATTTAAATCCAAAAACCTAGGCAACAAGGGAATCATCACATGAACCATCCTACACTAGTAGTTAGTTGTAGTATGAAAGGTAGTTGGCCGGGCGTGGTGGCTCACGCCTTTAATCCCAGCATTTTGGGAGGCCAAGGCATGTGGATCACCTGAGGTCAGGAGTTCAAGACCAGCCTGGTCAACATCGTGAAACCCTGCTGTACTAAAAATACAAAGTTAGCCAGGCATGGTGGTACGTGCCTGTAATTCCAGCTACTTGGGAGGCAGAGACAAGAGAATTGCTTGAACCCAGAAGGCGGAGGTTGCAGTGAGCCAAGATCACACCTCTGCACTCTAGCCTGTGCGACAGAGTGAGACTCTGTGTCAAAAAAAAAGAAAAAAAAAAGAGAGAGTTTTCTGCATTCAAATTATCTCCCATTTAATGATTTGAACACACCTGTTCTGTAGGCCTCATACCCTCTCCTCTGATGCCATCATCGCAACAAGAGAACTCTACCTAGAACAGGCAAAGACTGGAGGAGATGAAAACATGTCCACCCGGGGGCGAAGGAATGGCTTCAGCTTTAGACCATACCACTCCAGACCGGGAAAGCTAGTTGGGGAAGAACAAGAATAAAGGACATCTGGATTTTCATGTTTGCCTTGCTGGCCTGTGGTTTCTTGAGATTTTCTTTCATAAATTGCCCGCTATTTAGGAGAGAATTTTGATTCTGTGGGTTCAGAGAGACCAGGTAGGCTGTGGAAGAAAAAGACAAGGGCTAGTGGCATTCGCTTATTCCTGGACTCTGAGCTCTGGGCTGTCTCTGGGAGAGAGAGGATCCTTCTATATATTTCTTAGCATGTGAGCCAGTCTAAGGTAGAAAAGAAGAAGCGCTCAGGGCAAATGTTCTATCCAGGACATTGGCTGCAGCATTCTTTGTCTTGTATCATATTGTGGATTGGCATCAAAAGGCATAGAACAATCCAGGGATATAATTTGCAGAAATATCCAAACATTGTTGTCTGAACAAAACTCTGTTGAGTAAATGGTGATGGTGCTGATGGGATGATCGTAATTATTGCTATTGGTGTGTTCTGTATGCTGCTTTACATGCATTATTCTTTCTACCACCCAGTAAAAATAGGTATTATTTCTTCCATTGCACAGAGGAGGAAGACAATGCTCAGAACACAAAAAACCCACCCCAAATCCCACAGCTAGTTATTAACCAGGACTGAATTGAGGTTTCCATAGCCTGTGAAATGTCTTTCACTATTTGCTGTTCCTAGTTTTGTGTTAGAGTCTTGAGTCTGGTCTATTACAGAGAATGCAGGATGCAAATTCTGGAGACTCTTGCACCTAACATGTCTGGGCTACTGATCGGAGAAACCCTCACAGGTAGATCTAAATTAACTGGGTACAGCTACATGGCACTTTGTAGCAAAGGCTATGAGCCTGAAGGCTGGGGATGGGGAGTGGTTCAGCCTTCATGAATTGCAAATAATTTTTCAAGGTATCTTCTTAGGGAAGAAAGAGAGTTGGGGTCTCAGGATGGTGGGGAGAAGGAGCTGCGATGGGGCCCAGTGTAGAAATAGGAGGCCTACAGCTATTCTCTGCCTGTGTTAGGGCAGATCACAGCTCACTTATTTTCCTTCAGCCTCAAACATGTGTTTTTTTTTGTTTTGTTTTGTTTTTTTAGAAAAGAGAGAGATTAGCTTTAAACAAAAGTGGCACCAATATCCTGCCATCCTGATTAAAAGCAGGATGAACATAAAATGATTTCTCTATCCCTCATGGCCTACAAAGCCAACACCTCCCAGGGAAATGGCCTTCTCCCAGCAGCAGGCCAGCTCTTCACCTTTGAAGCTGCCTCTAAACCTGTTTGCTTTTGGAGCTCCAATAAGATTTGTGCTTGCTGACACAGGCTGGCCCAGATAGGCTGCTCATGCTGAGACTGTGGCTGGCTTCCCGGGTGAACAACAATGACAGTTAATTACATCAACCCAATTAGCAGCAGCACCCACTTTTTGCAAGCAAGGCCCACCTGTAGTCTTACCTATGTCTGGCAAAGGGCCCCCGGGCCTTAGTGAGGAAGCTGGTGAATTGGGAGGCTAGATGTTTAGCAGTGGCCTCCTGTCAGAACCCTCTTTTCTTGGAGATAAGTGAGAGAACTGGAAAAAGACCAACGCCTTACACCATAGTCTGCTAAACAGCCTGCAGATCATAATGGTTTTCAGAGTATTCTGCTGGGTAGGAACAGAGTCTTCCCTCAGCACTTAGTGGATGATCAGAGGTGGAACTTTATCAGATTTTGCCTTTGGTAATGAGGCCGTGTTTGCCGTGCCTCTAATAGAACACTAAGAACAAAGCCCTCTCTATGGAAGGTGGGAGGTAGACAAGAGAATGTGACAGCTGTTTTCCTTGGCTCCACACTCATGTTTTCCAGCCTTTACAGGGAATCAAAAGTGCTGGGTTCAAAGGCTAAATCTAATCACCTATTAGCTGCTTACCTTGGGCAAGTTACTTAAACTTTCTGAGCCTTGCTTTTTTATTTGTTAAAAATGTGTCTAGACAAACTGAAGGGGACGGAGAGCAAACCAGTGATTGCCTGGGAATGAGTCGGGAGGGAATGATGCAAAGGGCAGCAGGGTGGGCAGGAGGAGAAAAGTTCTGGGTCGTGATTGCAGTGCTGGTCTCACAGCTCCAGGCATTTTTCAAAACCCAAAGAAGTGAACCTGAAAAGAATGAATTGTACTGTATACACATTTTCAAAGCAAATAAATTCTAAAGAGTGATTAAAATACGGGTGAGGATAATAATAAAAGATTTGAAAACACCTAGGACAATAATAGGACAATAAATGGCTCACATGTGTACTAAATACATATCCATTGCTTTCTTTTCTGAGTCTGTTTTCTCATTCATAAAATGAAAATTAAAATATTACTTATAATCATAAAACGTGTTATCTTTGTCATAAGTACGGTACGATTATAAGATTTTGAATGTAAACACTTTATTGGTAGTCAAGATGTAGCAATTCATTCATTCATTCATTTGTGTTTTTTGAATGCCCTTGGGGTAGGCCCTGTGGTGGGCCCTGCTGTTAAAATTTTAACAGAACCAATCCCTGTCATCCAAATGTAGCTCATAGTCTAGGGAAAGAGAGAGTGATGAGAACATGATTGTAATAAATGCTACATGTGTGAAGTTCCAGCAGCTATAGATGTGTATCTAAGAGGCTTGTAATGCAGACTTGGAGGATGAGAGAAAACTGCTTGAAAAAAAAATATTATCTAAGAAGAGACATGGAAGGTGAGTAGAAGACAGGACCTAAAAAAGCACAGAAAGAGGAAGGGTTTGCAGGCAGACAAGACTACATAGAGAAAGATCTAGAAGGGAGGAAGAACAAGGCTCATTCAGGAACAAAGCATCTTTCAGTCTGGCTGGGGCTGGGGATGATGGTTCATCCTGAAAATTCAAGCCTTAGACAGGGTGTTGGACGAAGTGACCACTAGAGAGATTTCCACTCCCATGGGCACGTAATTTCATAATGACTCGTGGCTCCCTCCTTGTATTCATTTGTAGGCATCTGGGGTGTCAGTCCTGTGCTTTTCCTCCGGTATTTGGATTAGAACTTAGGAGAAAGTCTCTCTATTGAGCAGTGTGACCTTCTAGGTTCCCTGTGTCTGCTTTTGCGTAATCACCCAGGTTCCAGCCTGCGGTCTTCACCATCAGATAGAAGGTGACGGGAGTCATGGAAAGGATTCAAATCCTCTAAGGCTACTAGATGATGTCAACCCAATTACCAGAGACAGCACTATCTGAACAGCAATGCCCCTCAGGTATCTGCACCTGTGTGGATCTGGGTGGAATTCTTTAATGTGACATTTGACTGGCAGAAGATCTGCTCCTCCCTGCCTCTTTTGTCCCCTTCTGAAAAGGAAGCAGCATCAGCAGTAGGGCAAAACTTCAGACAATTCATAAATAGCCACTTTCCCCAGCCCCTGCCCCTGAGCCACAGCAACCTCTGCCTCTAGCCTCCTCAGTTCCTCCTTTACAACCTTGAGACCTCCTCACAATCCAGGTTGTGGGCCTGGCTCCCGCCCCATGCTTTATTTGTTCTGGTTGTTGAGAATGTAGTGCTTATTATATATTTCAAATATCACCTCTTTGGAGGACAGAGGACAACTAACTGGATGACTGCCATGGGAAAATCATTTTTTTTTTCTGGGTTTCTCGCACTCAGTGAAAATAAAAAAGGATTATCATATAGGTAAAATGTAGAGTTACCAGCTTTATTATTTTCTAAGGTGTCTTCCACTCTTAACAGTCTATGATTCTGTAAATTGTGAATAAATTCAGATTCCCATATCAGAGGTCTGAATACTGAGTGTTCAACCAAGGAAAGGAGTAAATAGTCTGCATCCGGATATGAGCAGGAACTTCTGCAAATCTTAGATTAATAGAACTTTAGAGCTGGGAGTGAAATCGAGTTCACCCAGCAAGCCTTTTTAGATGTTCCACAGAGCTCTAGGAAGACCATGGGGAAAGATGAGAAGGGGTTAGCGGAGAGAGCTCCAAATTGCTGACTCTTGCTTCAGCCCAAGAAGCTCTGATTTTTCCTGCTTTCTGCAGTGGTAGTCTGCCTACGATTTTATTTGACGAAATATTTCTGTGTCTGGCAAACAAATCCTAAAATCCTTATATCCTGACTTGACAACTTGCTCTCAGTAGAGTCTTGAATATTTACCTCTCAACTTCTCTGAGCCTCAGTTTTCTTGTCTATAAATGGAACCCATCATTCTGACTCTCAAGGTTTTAGAGCAGCACAAAGCGTCCGAGAAAACGACTAGCATGAAGTAGGAGTTTGATATCTGTTAGCTGGATCTTAGTCCCATTTATGATTACTTCCTTAAGGTGGAAACCAGGTTCCCAGAGCTGCTCTGTGAAGATTGAGGAGCTTGGTAAACACATAGAGATACACATGAGCACACACACACACACACACACACACCAGGAACTGCCAAGAGGATATTTTAACCGGGACAATTACATCTGCAACACTTGCCATGGCTGCATTACCAAACAAGGTGACAACAGCAAAATCCTATTCAACCACAACGACAGAAGCAGATCGCTCTGATCATCACTGCAACGCCATGGGTTTGGTTACTGCAGAATAACTCTGACCTTACTGGGCACCGTTTCCATACAGTAACTCTACAGGGGAAGTTGAATAACCGGTCTTGTTCCTCGCACTCTGGGTGTGGCAGCCGTAGTGCTTACAGTGTCTGTTTCAAATTTACTAATCCAGTCCCTTCCACCCGCCCTATGTGCCCTAAAATGGTGGCCAACATGTTGCTCCCACCGGAGACAGTGTTGCAGTAGGCAGAAGGTTGTGCACATGGTGAAACTACCTTCCATTTCTGGAGACGTGATACTTTTCTAAGTGGAGCAGCCTAGAAGTTAGATGTGTCTTCTCTTAGGCCTTCTGTTCTCATATGACTAATTGGAGAATCCACCCACTCTGGGGGCCATTAGGCGGGTACCAGGCAAGATTTCCAGGCAGTGTGCTCGTCACAAATTGTATCAGTGCAGGGCTTTGTAATCAGATGGGGACTGACTCTCTCTTCCAGGCTGCCAGGGCAACATATCCCTGGGCTGAGGTTGAATCCTAACCCGGTAACAAATTGACTGTGTCAGTTTGCCCCAGTCACCTGCCTTTTGTGTGTTTCCTCACGTATGGAATTCTCATGTTTCTTGTATATATTTTTTTCTTGGTTGGAATTTGCACAGTGCTTCTCTTTCCCTTGTTATTGTTTCTTGCTTTTGGACCCTGTTTAGCAACAAATTTGGATTCTAGTTTATACTTATCATTGGCTCCTAGACTTGGAGAGTACCATTACTTATTCTCAAAGAGTATTGAGACTCATGCCTTCATTTTTTAGTTGGAGAAAATAAGAATTTGAGTTAGAGAGTGATTTTCTCAGAGTCTCCCTAATCCTGAGTGATTAAGCTAAAATTTGTGACTTTCAGTCAATTATCTTTTCCAATGTGTTTGTTCACTCTTTCATTTAATTGTGTGTACATTAATTAATGACTCATTTAATTAATATATATTTCTTCTCTATGTCATGTAATATTTTAAACTGTGGAAATATAGCAATGAATGGAGTTCTTGTCTTAGAAACTTTATTCTGGGCAGGAGGAGGCAGTCAATAAATCAAATAAGTTAGGTTACACATAAGTAGGAAGTTATGATATTAAGGGTTATGAAAAAAATAAGCAGAAGGCCGAGGTGGGCGGATCAACTGAGGTCGGGAGTTTGAGACCAGACTGACTAACATGGAGAAACCCCATCTCTACTAAAAATACAAAATTAGCAGGGCATGGTGGTGCATGCCTGTAATCCCAGCTACTCAGGAGGCTGAGGCAGGAGAATCGCTTGAACCTAGGAGGTGGAGGTTGTGGTAAGCCAAGATTGCATCATTGCACTCTAGCCTCCGCAACAAGAGCGAAACTCCATCTCAAAAAATAATAATAATAAAATAAAATAAAGAAAGAAAAGAAAAAAATTAAGCAGAGAGAGTGAGTGAGAATGCTGACTGCAGGAGTTCAGTTGTAGAGAGAGGTCATGGCAGACCTCCCCAAGAAGGTGACCTTTGATCTCAACTTGATAGACATGGGGAATGAGCCATGTAGACACCTGGGGGAAGAATGGCTCAAGCATAAACAACAGTAAATGCAAAGCCCTGAGGCTGGAGCATGCCAGGCAACAGGCATGTTCTAGGAAGAGTAAGGAGGCCAGTGCCACTGCAGCCAACTAAGCAAGGGGAGAGTATATAGGAGATAAGAACAGAGAGGTAGTGGCCTCAGGTCTTGTTGGCTGTTCTAATGACTTAGCCAATGAGATGGAAAACCAATGAAAGATGTTTGAGCAGAGGAATGGCATAAGCTAATTTATGTTTCAAAGGATCCCTCTGGCTTTTTGGTTGAGAATACACCAAAAGAGGACGAGAGTGGAAGCAAAAAGAAAAGTTAGGAGGATACTGCAGTCATTCAGCAGATAGATAGATGATGGTGGCTTAGACCAAGATGGTGACAGTGGTGATGGCACAAAGTCCACTACCATGGACAGCAGAAGAGATGACCATAAACTCAATAATTAGGAGTGTGAGAAGGGTAAAGAAGGGCGGGTCTGGACTACTATGCAGAGAGGCTGAACTTAGCGTAGGAGTACATGGCATCAGAGAAGGCTTCCTAGAGGAAGAAATATTCTAGACCTAAGCCACAACATGATGTAGAGTGACCAACTGTCCAAGTTTGGTTTTAAGACCCCCTCAGTCCCAGGGAAAGAAGAATGGGTAGCCACCCACTGTCGGAGTTTCCTGGTGAAACCAGAGTGGTGGTGGGAGGACAGTGTTTTCAGCAGAGAGAATTGAATGTAAACATCTGAGAGACGAGAAAGGGCCATGCTACAGGGTAGGGAGTAAAGAGGAGGAAAGTGGCAGCACGCAGGATTGAGGAGGTAGGCAAGGGCACCAGTGTACGGCGAGGAAGCCAGAAGATCGCTGGGATTTGTTTCTACATCATTGGAAGGGTTTTAAGCAAGGAGTGTTAGCACGAACAACTCAGTGTTACATGTCACCTCAGTTAATTTACCTGTAGAAGAGCTATTAAAAGGAATTTACAAGTTTTCAGGTAAAGAAAAAGATGATAAGCAAGAACTCAACAAACAGAGTAGGAAATACATTTATATGAAAACATTCCAGCTAAGTGTTCAGTTGCTACTTGGAAGTCCTGTGTAATAAGGTCAAATTCCCTACGAAACTACTTGATGTTTTCCCTTGTCTCCCTACTTGCATTACTGACATCATTATTTTTTTAGGCTCAACATCTCAGACACATGATTTTTATCTTTTCTTCTTGGTGACTCTGACAGCCTCCAAGTTCTGATTTGCTTTTCCTTCAGGATGTCTCTGCTTAGTCCTTTACTGGCAAGTTCCACGGCTGCTGGCCTGCCTCAGGCTTCCTCATATGTGCCTTGGCAGTGGTGGGCTAAGGTAGGCAATCAGTAGGATTGGCTACCCCTGGGTGCAGGCAATGACAAGGTGTTGTCTTTAGAGGTCTAAAACCAATATAAAATCAATTTGAAATTAGTCTACCTTGTATTATTTCTATGTGCCAGCAACTACAGACAATGACAAAGATAAAATCTCCTTCCCACTGGGGCAGACTACTCCCAAATTCCCTCCCACCCAAGCCTTGATTAGTGTAACACTTGCTTTATTGGTATCCCTGACAACCTTTTTTCCTCCAATCCTTCTCATGCTGACTTTGCTAATCTAACAACTACAAACTATAACCACCTGTGTCGAGCTCCCCGAAACTTCAGAATCCTCCCTGAAGTTTACAGGATCAAGCCCCAATAACTCAGTTTAGCTTTCAATCAAGCCCTCGGTAACCTGTAGGTAGCCTAACAGCTGTGACTTTTCCTTTTTATTCTGCATCCCAAACCCTCTTTTCCAGGGGAGTCTGTGTTACAAAATTGATGGTTTCCTGCTGCACTAGCAGGGAGGAAAACCAGTTTTGGATCCCAGCAGTGACTGTGTGAACTTAAGCAAGTCACTTTCCCTCTAAGAGCCTTGATTTTCTCATTAGTAAAATTAGGATAATAATACCTATAGAGCTGAAGTCACAGGATTACAGTAAGGGCAAAATGACATCACGGTTGTGAAAGCCGCTACCCATGTGAGCCACAGGGACTATTATAAGCAGTAGAGGTAACACTTGTCAGAGTAGTGGTGGCTGTCAACAATTTGTGTTGATGTTCGTGGCAAGGCATGACTTACTGATTTTTTTAATGCTGTCTATTTTATCTTTTATATATTCTGTCTTTACCACTCCATATCATACTCGTCATTTAAGAAACAGCTGTAGACTAACTTCTTCCCAAATACTTCCTGGGTCACACTAGCCTACTCAACTGAACTGTACTGTCCTCAAAAACCTCCAAAACATATATCCTTTGCATTCAGGCATGTACCACATGTATCATTTTAGATCATGTTCCCACCTGGACTCTAAATGCAACATGTCATGTTTGTTTGGCATTTCTCTAAATGCTGAGAACATAGTAGATGTTAAATCAAGACTTGCTAAAATGAACGAATTAATGAATGCATAGAGGCATCTCTCTCTTTTTTATTTTTAACCCCTCGTGGCAAAATATGCTAATAGTGCCCTCTGCTGCTGACTAACAATTCTGTGTTTTTTACACAGTTGAAAAGCAAGCCACAGAAAGCTCAGTGAAAGGAAAAGGTAAAGATTGTGTCTTTCAAGGTGCTTGGCACAAACAAAGTAGCTGTAATGTCACAGTGCAGACAGAAAGCTAGGATGTCAGAAGGACCAAATGAGGTGGCTGCAGAAAAGACAAGCCTCTCTTTTCTGAACCCTGACAACCAGCCTCACTTTTGTAATTTTGTAACAAGTTTCTCTTCTCCTGTGCCCCTGCCCTAGCAATAAGTGTATTATTCATGATCAGAGACTATTTCTAAATGTAACTGTATGAAAATGAACTTTGAAGGTTCTGAGGTTGATCAAGGGATAATGCGTTGAAAAAAAAGTCATGAGAGCAGATAAAATATTGCCAGATAATTCACAGTCCTATTCATTTTCCTTCATTTTAGGTGTTCTGATATGGTCACAGGGCATTGTCTTTAAATAATTACCTGCTATGTGTTCGGCTCTTTCCTTTCATAATCTCAATTAATCTTTCTTCCTTTTCTTTTTTTCTTTCTTTCTTTCTTTCTTTCTTTCTTTCTTTCTTTCTTTCTTTCTTTCTTCTTTCTCTTGTTTCTCTTTATCTTTCTTTGTTTGTTTCTCTTTCTTTCTCTCTCTCTCTCCCTTCCTTCCTTCCTTCCTTCCTTCCCTCCCTCCTTCCTTCCCCCTCCCCTGCCCTCCCCTCCTCTTCCCTTCCTTTCCCTTCACGACGATATCTCCATATGTTGTGGAGCCTGATCTCAAACTCCTGGCCTTAAGTGATCCTCCAGCCTTGGCCTCCTAAAGTGCTCAGATTACAGGCATGAGCCATCAAGCCTGGCCAATTAAATATCTAGATAATTTATGAAATAGGTATTACCAGCCTTTTCTTTACAGATAAAGATACTGAAAATATGTGCATTAAAGGCCAGTAAAAGGCGGCCGGGCGCAGTGGCTCACGCCTGTAATCCCAGCACTTTGGGAGACCGAGGTGGGCAGATCACAAGGTCAGGAGATCGAGACCATCCTGGCTAACTCGGTGAAACCCCGTCTCTACTAAAAATACAAAAAATAAAATAAAATTAGCCAGGCATGGTGGCGGGTGCCTGTATTCCCAGCTACTTGGGAGGCTGAGGCAGGAGAATGGCGTGAACCCAGGAGACAGAGCTTGCAGTGATCCGAGATCACACCACTGCACTCCAGCCTGGGCCACAGGGCGGGACTCCGTCAAAAAAAAAAAGGCTAGTAAAAGGCAGAAAGGGCTGCAAGTCCATGTAACACAAAGTCTGCACTCTCCTCTGCAATTCCGTTCCCAGGTGGTCTTCTGCTCTAGGAGACAGAGGACCTGGTTTTGAGTCCATATTTCTACTACTAACATTTCAGTAAAGTTGAGTAACTCACACCCCTCTCTGAGCCTCCATTTCTCCAACTCTAAAATAAAGGGCATACGCTCAGGTGCTTTCTAAGGTCCCTTCCAACTTGGAGTCAGTTATTTGCAGTGTCCTTCATTTGCAAAGCTATAAATACAAAGCACAATTGTGGCTATGATTCTTCCTTGGGGTCCCTACCATGGACTTGATCTTCCCTGTTTAGCCTGCTCTGATGAGTTAAACGCTGACCTCAGATGAAGAATGAAAAGCCCTCTGTGCTGAGTTTGATGTCATTCAAATATCATTCTATTTCATTTGTAAATCCTTCTACATACAGACGACGTGTTCTGACCACAGAGTTCAAGGCATGATAGTATATTCTATGCTGATTCTGAAGGCAGGGCAGTTTTAAGTTTTGGCATGCCAATTTGTCACATTTGACATTTTTGACAATCAGCCTTTAGCTGGTAAGTGGCTTGGTGGGCAATGTGTCCCTGGTTGATAGGCACACCCCGATAGCTCACAGAATCCAGGGATAGCCATCTCCGCACGGTGCCTAGCCTTTGAAGTGGCTCACTCATTCTTCAAAGCAAACTTCCTGATACAGGGAGCAACATCTTCTGTACTTTTATTACCCTTAGAGACACACACAAAAAAACATCACTCAGAAGCCAAACATCTGCAAGGAAAACTCTGTACCCTGTGCTTAGCCCTGCGGCCTGGAAGTTCAGTGAAGGCTGAAAGTGCTCCCTGTGAAGAAATCAGGGCGTGTTTAGACAGAGCTTTAATCATGTCTGACCAACTCAGAGCAGTGGCAGCAGCCATCTTGCTGAAGATGTCGCCTCCTTCTGGATTTCCGCTGGAGTGTGGAGTGGGTGAGATCTAGTGTCAGATAAGCTCAAATAATTCCTCCTGCTTCCTAGTTATTCAACACATCAAAACTGCAAAATATCCTTAGAGAGTTCAGCAACTTTTTTTTACTTGAGGAACTGACATCTACTGACTTTGACTTCTGTCAAATTATTTATCTATTCTGGTGTTTTTTTATCCCCATATGAGAATAATAAACACATCTATTGGGATGTCGTGAAAAACTTAGTGAATCCGATGCTAAACGATGAAGTGGACGACTTTCCCAGAAATCTTTACTCTGTCTGGACAAGGGAACTTCAGCAATACTGCCCATGCCTGTTCTTTACTTAATACTAAGTAGCTAAAGTTAGAATAAAGTGCAGATTAAGACCACTGAGAATCCAGCTGTCCTAAAAGATGTTAACACCTTTATCTTGGATGCTGAAGGGATGAAAACCTCCAAATAGTCTTCATTTAATTAACCAATGTTAACTTCAACGAAATACAATTCTGGTCCATATTACCTTGTGGAAAAAAAAGTCCTGAAATTCTGAACTTGAAATATAATAAAAATTCTAACATCGATTCAGTAAATGTTGCTAAACACTGGACTATCATGATAGACCAGAATATTACTCCAGTGACCAGAAGCCTTGAAGTCAGCGTCTGAGCCTCAGGGACTCTATAATTTATTCTAAATCTAAGTAGTCTGGTTGCCTAAGACCTTCAAAGGCATTTGCAAAGTTTAACACACCAAAAAACAGGTACAGAGAACAACATAAGGATGATTGGATACTTGCTGCTTTATGTCCTATTTGACCCTTTGGTTTTAAATGAGGTAAATTGCCCCAATTAACTCCTGTTGGAGATCATTTTCTTTCAATGATTCCTTCTGTTCCTCGTTTGACATTGGAAAAGATGTCACTAGTAATGCATTACATGGCTTTCTGGTTTTATTAAAAGACTGAGTTTACCAATTGCTAGGCTTTTCAGACAATGTACCTGTGTGCTGCAATATTGTCATTATTCCCATTTCTGATATGAAAGTGTAATAATTTGAGTGAAGTAGATTGGCTCCAGGTCATGTAAGGTGGAAAGTGTCATGGACTTATGGGCAGAGGAATATGCTGCTGGTAGAGCCCACTGACTTTAGTCTGAACGATGAATTCAGATGAATTCACTCCGTCTAGTTCTGATAGTAGCTGCTACTCTGCTTTTCAGAAGGAGGCTCAGTCCTTCAGGGCTTCGCACTACCCACTTGAATAATACCTCCCTTGCAAGGGAATACAATAAAACTTACTCTTTAACTGGTACTTATTAAGATTTTCACAGCATTCATTAAACTGCTTTCCCAAGGCTATCTCATTCCACTCCACCCCAAAACACCAACTTTCTGAACTCTCATTTTCTCTGAAGGCTCAATCCTTTAGAACCCAAGAAATCATTCAATTCAAATGCAACACTTTTCAGCTGAGGACACTGTGATGCAATGAGAGGTCAAGTGGCTCGTTCCCACTTATTGGTGGCAGATGAGGCATGCCAGATCCAGCTTACCTGTCACCTTCTCCCCAACTTTTCCCTACCACCAACCGCTCCTTTCCCACTTGCATGACCTTTCCTCCTACCCCTAAACAATCCTCTGCTATAACATTCACCTTACTTGAAGTTGATCATTTGTTTACATCTATTTTTTTTTCTACTTTGAGGTCCTTAAAAGAAGAGATAAAATTTTATTCATCTTTAAATGCCTCCCTATGCCTCCAACCGCATGGCCACTCAAAAACTCTCTGCGAAATGAATTCATACATGACCAGGGCTTTACGACATCACCTTCTCTGTGCCTGTTTGTTTTTTCCCATTTACACAATGAAGATGGCATTGATGTGTCTCTCAAGATAATTAGGTAGTTACATATGATTGCTACATGCTTCAAGACCATAAAAAAGCTTTATAAAGTCAACCACGATGACAACCTTTGAAACAATGGAATATACGATTAACAAGTGGAAAGAGATGAGACACACCTGGTAATACTTACTGTCCATTCCCTATTTCTACCTCCACCCACCACCAGGTAGTAACTCAGAGGTAAACACATAAACTTGGAATAAGAGAGGAGAGTTTACCTCGGGTCTGGATAAGATTATTAGGACCGATGTCATCACGCTGCCATCATGCAGAAAGGCACCTAAGTCTGATGAGAGAGGCCCAGGGCAAGACTCCCATATATACAGGTAACACCCAATTCACTGTTGAAATGAGGCTCAAATCAAGAAGGCACTTGGCCTTATCTAATCAAAATTGATTTGCCCTTCAAAAGCAGAAGATATCAGATAATTAGAAGAGAGACGGTTAAGGTAGAAAGACTGTTGAACTCTAGGCTACCCTGGCTCTCCTCTGTGGCCATTCTACCAAAAAAATAAAGAGAGGGTAGAGCATGTCTTCTTCACCTTTTGTTCTCCCTTCTCCTAAATGTACCATATAAAATGACTAGAAAACGTGTATCATATGTTGACTAAATGAAGCATTCATTTAGATTTTCCTCCCCAGCAATGTGTCAGGAAAAAAAAAAATGATAGGAACATCTTGTTTAGTTATTTTTATTGCAGGGCCTTAACAAGATTTTTGAAGCCAGAGGTGACTCATTAACCCAACTTTTCACAGCTGATGCCATTCATTGTAGCGTGAAACAGAATCAATAGTCAGATTGTTCCCAACTTGGCTGTGCCCGGCCTCAGAGGTCAGCAGTGGGCATGGAAAACTCTGTGAATTATAAGGAGGAGGAGGTAAAGGGGAAGCTCTGACAGAATGAGTGTGTAGCTCCAACCCAGCAGTGAACTCAACGAGTGGTTGAGCTCAACCAGTAATCGTTTTGATGTGTTTGAAGAAATCAACCAGGTTCAGGAAAAAAAAAAAAAAACCGCCTATATGTCTGCTGTTGGAAACATCAAATTATCTGGGAGTAGAGGATTTGTGGGTGGGCAATTGGAACTATGTGAGACGTCATTTCACATCACAGGTCTCTTGGCAGGAGGCAGAGAGGGTTTGGAACACGGACTTGTGGTCTGGAGCTTTTGCCAGTGGCTCCTGTTTCCCTAAAGAGCTCTGGATGTGGGAACAGGTCAACATTTTCCCACTTCTCAGCCATACCACTGTCAGTCAGCTCGGAATGTTTAATGCTTTGGCATAAAGAATGGGTGAGGTGGCCCCCATTACCTCCTTTCTTGACGTCAGTGAGGAGTCATTCCCTGTGGCTGCCTCTCTTATGTGAAATAATTCAGCATTTGTACTTCAATTAAAATTCACAGGTATATATTATTAAATAGCACTGACTCATTCCATGGCTTCTCCTCAGCTGAGGAAGTGCCAAAAATGTTATGATGTTGATGATGAAGAGTGCATTAAAAGTCTTAAGAGTGCATTAAAACTGAGATTTCCTTGTCAAACAATGTACACTCCGGGCTGTGAAGAAAGGCCTTCACACATGCACAGTATCGCTCTGCCCTGTGTCAGGTTTTTCTAAAGAAGCAATTTAAGTTCAAGATGACTTTTGCCTTTGAGAGAGAGAAAAATGATACCGGACTAGAATCTTCTTCCCTTTTGTGAGCTCATAAAAGCAGCTCAAGGCTCAGGGTATGTCTTTTAAAATAGGGCTGAATCGAATTGAATAATCCAACTTGGATTGAATATATCACAGAGGAGAGAAGAGGAAGTATGCCAACACGCGTCCCTCAGCAGGAAAATAAAAGAGGAGAAAACGTTTTCTTGATTTTGTAAAATCAGACTTTTTATTCACATTTATTATTTTATATTTAGTATGCCTGGAAGCATGGCCGGGGAGCAACAACCCTGGTGAAGCCCAAAAGACTGTGCTTCTAGCTCAGACCTGGACACTCTGAGCCGAGTGACCCCAGGTAATCACCTCACTCCACTGCTCTCCATGTCCTCATCTGCAAAATGGACATCACGATCCACGCCCAGAATGCCTCCTGGGGTTCCCAGTGTGTGAACACACTCTGTGTTATAAGCATTCAGAACAATAATATAGGTGAAAATAAAAGCTTTGTGAGCTTCAGGCTTTTCACACAAGGGAAGGATCATCACCAAGACCAATGGTAATTCCTCAGATAACGCAGATGAGATGTACTATTCATACACATTGGACTATTTAGCCTAGGCTGACTCAAGCACATTCAGCATTTTGTGAGGATTAGAAAAGACACCCTTTCTGAAAGGATATGGCCCTGCAGCTCCATAGATTGGTAAGAAGCACCATCTCTGGGCAAAGAGAATAAGACATCCCTCCCACCAGCTGGACAAAGCCCTGTGCCAGGGTTCCAGCCCCCGTGTACACTCCTGCAGGCATTCTTGCATAACCGAGTTCAATAGTCCTGGCTTTAGCTCTGGCTCTGTTGCTCAAATTCTGTACCCATGGGATCATCTTTACCACCTCTAAGCCTCACTTTCTACCCAAAAAGAAAGATGAAATTGAATTGGGATTTCTATGCCTTCCTTCAGCTGTAAAAGCAACAGGAGTCCTAATGGGCTTTTCTATCCTTCTACACAAGGGGTTATGTACCAATACGAACTGCAATTTCTAAGCTTGATTTTTTTTAAGGCATCTGATGACACTCCCTAAATATTTGAATGAAATTATGTGTGGCTTGATGTGGAGCAGATTAAGAAGTAAATGCTTTAGTATATACATGATGTTTCAGGTGTAAAGCAACATCGTTAACCGGCAAAACAAGAATAACTACCCTGTGTTGTCAGCAAACGGCACAAGATGTGGCTCCAACACAACGACATCTATTCGGCCTTCACCCACGTTCTGTGGGACTGAATGTAAGCATCAGTGAAGTCCCTGCCTCTCCCCTGATGCCCACTGCACCCAGGAAGGGGGATCTTTAAGACGCCAAACAAGACCGCTTCTATGTTGATGCCTCTTGCTGCCAGAAAACAGAAATCAGATCCTCACCCAGATCCTCCAATCAGCAAATCCGAGTGTCGACAAGCTCTCCACAGTGGCGGGACAAAGAGCAATCTACCTTTGCAAAGCTCAAGAACTTGTAGGCCTAAATTTCGGTTTAAGGTTTTAAAAATCAGGTTCACACATAAAAAACCCATTCATGGCCGGGCGCGGTAGCTCACACCCGTAATCCCAGCACTTTGGGAGGCTGAGGCGAGTGGATCACCTGAGGTCGATACCAGCCTGGCCAACAGAGTGAAACCCCATCTCTACTAAAAATACAAAAATTAGCTGAGCATGGTGGCGTGCACCTGTAATCCCAGCTACTCAGGAGGCTGAGGCAGGAGAATCGCTTGAACCTGGGAGGTAGTGGAGGCTGCAGTGAGCCGAGATCGCGCCTCTGCCTGCTTTCCAGCCTGGGCGACAGCGAGACTCCATCTCAAAAAAAAGGAAAAAAAAAAAAAAAACCATTCACGACTCTCTAAATGTTAGCAGAAATAAATTTGGTTGTACTTGTGACTATTTCTAAAATTGGTTTTGGTTTCTTTTCTTTTTTCTTTTTTCTTTTTGCTTTGTTTGTATTTTGAGTAGGAGGGAGGGCCTAGTTACAATCAATTATGTCATTTTCAGAGAAGGGAACTAACGTCTGGAAAGGGAAAGAGAGTAACTCCATGTCATGCAGCAGGGCAGATTTGATAGGGCTGGGAGTATAATCCAATGCTCTTTCCACTTCCCCATGATTAAAATACAACCAGAAGGTTCAGTAAAAAACAGATGGCTCATACATCACTAACTCAAATTTTCAATGTCAATGGATGAATGTTATTAACCATTCACCAAGATTGTAAATGGCAGAAAGTAAATCTTCCCTCCAGCACCGCCAAGGCAGGTGATCTCCCAGAGGCGAACGACAAAGGCTCCCCTAGGTTAGAAGAACCCAAGCCCCCATGAACTATGACTTTGTAGTGTCTTCCTTAGAAGTGCGACCCGAACCAAGCATGCTCTGGATCAATACCCAGGTTGGTCGTCCTCTCTGTTCTTCAAGAACGGTCCCCACCTTTCCTGAGGCCACTGCACCAGCTACACTAGTCATGTCCCAATATTGCCCCTAGGTGGTCCCAAAAGCTCCTATGTAAATACAGAACCATTCTGTGATGATAAACCAAACATTTGGGAGAACAAAAATAAATGCTAGATATTAAAATGAGGCTCCCTTTATTCAACAAATAAGGCACAAGCACAAATCTGTGTACTGGATAGCAGCAATGAGGAGGGGCCCCAAAATATAAGCAGATGACGGTTAAAATCAATCAGAAATTTATTTTTCTTATGTAAGTACAAAAAACCTCTTTTCATCAGTGGACCCCACTCGTAGGCAACCTGGCCATGGTGCCCGGATGCAGGCAGTATTCAAGATTTTCTTCCAAAGTCACCAGGGTGAAAAGTCATTCTACTTCAAAATCTACATGACCTTTTAAAGTGTACAACTTACAGGACAGTCCTTTTTGGAGTACTGTGGAGGGTGAATCGAAGCTTCCAGTGTAAGTTTATTGTCTGGTGAAAACACCAGAGCCAAAAATTCCACCAAGGCCCTGGAAAGCCTGGAGGCCCCTCTGTCTCATACAGTAATCATCCATGAGATCTCCCGGAGCCTGGCTGAGCATTACGCCCATGATACCTGAGGCTGCGCGGACTCTGCCAGGGGGTTCTCAGACCCAAAGTGGAGCTCACTTTGGAAAGTCAGAGCTCATGGCCGTTAGCACCTAAGAGGATGTGGCTGAAAAGCACAGACCAAGAAAGGGCTTCAGAGACCAGGCACATGTTAATTTTAGAACTGGAGCACACATGAGAGTTGTAGTTTCACCACCAACAAGCTTATTCTCTCTGAGCTTTTGGATTTGCAACAATTTAATTGTGTGTGTGTGTGTGTGTGTGTGTAAGGAGGTGAACTGGGCTTTGATAGATACATGAAATGACGAAAAACCAGGAAAGAGAGCTGGGCGTGGTGGCACGTGCCTGTGGTCCCAGCTCCTTGGGAGGCTTGAAGGATCGCTTGAGCCTGAGAGTTTGAGGCTCCAGTGTGCTATGATCACGCCACTACCCTCTGTCCTAGACAACATGGTATAGACCATGTCTTTGAGAAGAGAGAGAGGAGAGAGGGGGGGGGGAGAGAGAGAGAGAGAGAACCCAAAACAAGAAAGATAGATTAAGCAAGGCAACACAAGCATCCTTAGGAACAGAAGGGAGATCTGATGACTGACATTAACCTGTTAATTTATACCATGGCTCTGTACAAAAATAAAAAGATTCTCATAAGATTAACAATTTAAATAAATATTTGATAGAACATTCTTTCTCATTTTTATAGCTCATCTTTAGGGTTGATATTCAGTTCATGCTTCCCTTGCTGTTCTTGATCCAGGATTGCAATCACTTCATCAGCCTGTATTCGCTCCTGCAAAAAAGACAATTTACACATTTCTGTTACAAGCATAATAATCAGTCTCATCAGCAGACGCTTCCCAAACACTTCCTGACATCCATCTGTACATGGGTTGATGCTAAATCCAGTTAAGCATCGAACACCTCCTCTTCATCCCCAGACGGATGCCTTCTCCTAACATTCCTAGGTCCTAAGCAATGACTTTCTAAGATTTCTCTCCTGCAAGAACTATTGTATGTTCAATTGCTTCCTACCCTTTCTACTTCATGGCCCCATAGCCATCTCCAACTCAGTTCAGTGGTCAAGCTGAATTTACCATTTTCTCCCCCAAGAACCTGCTCTGTTCTTCACATAGGCTCTCTCTCAGTAAAGACCAGCATTGCTCACCTATTTGCCTTAAAAGCCTGACCATGGTTTCTTGCATCTGATAAGTCACCTGAGCCGAGTTCTACTACTGTGTTCTATCTGCTGTCTCTGCCCCTTTCTCCTCAATGCACTATTGTTGCCGTAGTTTAGGTCAGGGTTTCTCAGTTTCGGCCTGATTGACATTTTTAGACCAGATAATTATTTGTCGAGAGGTGGGAGGGTGGTACTGCCCTGCGTACTGCAGGAGGCTCAGTGATATCCCTGTCCTCTCTACCTACTACAGGTAGCCAATAATAACCTTCCCCATCAACCCCTAGATATTGCCAAATGTCCACTAGAGGGCAAAATTGCTCCTTTTTTTTTTTTCTTTCTTTGAGGTGGAATTTTGCTCTTGTTACCCAGGCTGGAGTGCAGTGACACGATCTTGGCTCACTGCAACCTCTGCCTCCTGGGTTCAAGCGATTATCCTGCCTCAGCCTCCCAAGTAGCTGGGATTACAGGCGCCCACCACCATGCCCGGCCGATTTTTTATATTTTTAGGAGAGACGGGTTTTCACCATGTTGGTCAGGCTGGTCTCAAACTCCCGACCTCAGGTGATCCACCCTCCTCGACCTCCCAAAGTGCTGGGATTACAGGAGTGAGCCACCGTGCCCGGCCAATCGCTCCCTCTTGAGAGCCACTGTTGTAAGCCCTCATCATCTCTTAATTACTGCCGCAGCCTCCAAATTGCTCTCCCTGTTTCACTACTTACCCTCACATGCTTCTAATGAATCCTACTGGCTTAAATCTGATTATATATCTTTTCCTGCCCACAGGTCTTCAATGGGTAACATTTAGTAACATTTAGACGGGGTTTCGCCATGTTGGCCAGGCTGGTTTCGAACCCCTGACCTCAGGTGATCTGCCCGCCTCGGCCTCCCCCAAGTGCTAGGATTACAGGAGTGAGCCACCGCGCCCAGCCGAGGAAAACAATCCTGATGCTTAACAAATGGACACACACATAAAGCTTTCACATCTGTTGACCACAAAAAATTATTGTAATCCTGTCTCTCATTAAGGGAAAGAAATTCAAGAGCTGGAACCAATATATATGAAGCTTCGAACATCCCTGCATCCTTAAAAGGATGTTGCTAAATACTCCTTGAGAACTGAGACGCTTTAAAGTAATTCATACTAAGCATGAGAATCGGCCAGCTCTAATGACTTCTTCATAGGTAGGCATTTTTTTTGTTTTGTTTTTTTTCTTCAGAGATTCAATCTGAAAAAAGACGTCTAGGCCAGGAACTCCCAAACTCTGCTGCTGCACGTTCGAATCACCTGGGGAGCTTTTAAAACTCCTGAAACACAGATGTTGGTTCGTAAAGCTCAATAGATGCTTTCCACGTGTAGCAAACAATCGTTCACAGCCTGGGATAATTTAGCTGCGGAAAAAGTTCTGCTCATTTCCCACTGTGGCCACTAGATGCCGCTACGGCCTGAAGACTGGAGAGGTTTTCTAGTACTTTTCCACCAGAGGAAGGGACATTGGCACTGATGTTTCCTGATCACAAAGGAGCAAAGAGAACTTACTTTGGGTTAGCTTATTTTGAGAGAACAATACCTTGGAAGAGAGAGTTTGGATAGTGAATGATGAACTAGATTAAATGTCTGCTGAATTGAATACTAAAATAGTGAGGTAATTTTTCAATAATTTTATCTTCACTGTCTACCCATTTACGTAGGTTCCTTAGTTTAAAAAAAAAAAAAAGATGCTTTGATGGAATGCTGGCATTTTGGAGATGGAAAATACCAGGATATAAAGTAATTATAAGGGAAGGCGATTGTTTGCTGCCCCTTGAGATTTTCAGGACTCTGTGCTCTGGTCCTTTTGTTAGGGCCATTCTTTCTTTCTTTTTCCTTTTTTTTCTTTTTTGAGACGGAGTCTCGCTCTTGTCATCCAGTCTGGAGTGCAGTGGAGTGATCTCAGTTCACTGCAACCGCAGCCTTCACCTCCTGGGTTCAAGCAATTCTCCTGCCTCAGCCTCCCAAGTAGCTGGGATTACAAGCGTGCGCCACCCAGTCCGGCGAATTTTTGTATTTTTCGTAGAGACGAGGTTTCACCATGTGGCCAGGCTGGTCTCCAACTCCTGACCTCAGGTGATCCACCCACCTTGGCCTCCAAAAGTGCTGGCATTACAGGCGTGAGCCGCCGCGCCCAGCCAGGGCCATTTTTTCTGTGCCTGGTTATCCTCTTCGCTTCTAGGTCTGAGCTTTTAGAAGTCTTCCTTGATTCTCTGCTACAAAGTGTATACTGCTGTCTTCTTACAGCCTATTTACTACCTGATCTGTCCAAGCTCCTCGTAGTCCAGGACCTTGTTCTGTTCACCCGTCTACCCTAGAGCCTACCTAGCAGAGTTTCCCAGGCAGATAATAATAGCTCTTCTGTACAATCAAAGGTCATAATAGGTCTTTTGTAAAATATATGAAAGAATGGCTTAGGGAATGTGGGCAAACACTTTGTGAGCTAGATTTCATGGTGAAAAGTATATGAGAAAAAGACATTTTTAAATAGTTTCTGATGACATTGGATTCAATTCAGAAAACTAAGAAGGAAAACTGGATAGAACGCCAGTTTTAAGAATAGAATTTCATAGCTTCATCAATACTTGGGGCTGGAGAAGATTTGGAGGTCATCCATTTAAGCCTCTGCTACGATGTTTTAGATTCCATTTCAGCGTTCCATGCCAAGCAGTTGTCGGGGCTTTGATTGGAGCCATCCAATCAGTGCTTCCAAAGCAGACAATTCTGCCAAACTGTGGTGACTATTTGAAAGTTATTCCTTGGATTTAGCCCAAATTTTCCCTCCAGGGCTTCTATCCATTGGTCTTAATTCTTGCCTCTGCAGCTCCACAAGTAAAGACTATGACATCTGCCCATGGGCTTCCAAAACGATGAGATCATGGTCTCCTCCTAGCTAAGTGTCCTCAGCTACTTTGCAATAATAATATTTAAATATTTAATGTAATAATAGTGATAAGTAATAATAATCTTTTAGGTTTCCTTGCCCTCTTTCAAATACATTTCATAAATGATTCAATACTATTTCTTATGATTTGCGAGAAAACAAATCAGTCTTCTGGGTGACCAATAAAAGGTGATTCCTCCCTGATGCCCCAGGGTTTTTGTTTTTGTTTTGAGACAGTCTTGCCCTGTTGCCCAGGCTGAAGTGCAATGGTGTGATCTCGGCTCACTGCAATTTACGCCTCCCAGGTTCAAGTGATTCTCCTGCCTCAGCTTCCCGAGTAACTGGAACTACAGGCACCTGCCACCACATCCAGCTAATTTTGTATTTTTAGTAGAGATGGGGTTTCAGCATGTTGATCAGGCTGGTCTTGAACTCCTGACCTCAAGTAATCCACCTGCCTTGGCCTCCCAAAGTTCTGGGATTACAGGAGTGAGTCATGGCTCCCAGGCTTACAATTTGTTAATAAGCTGAAGACAGATTAGTGACTATCAAATATCATTGACATAGCTATTTCTACAAACACCTTCACTTATTAAAACATATCTGATTAAGAACTGGCCGGGCACCGTGGCTCAAGCCTGTAATCCAGCACTTTGGGAGGCCGAGGTGGGTGGATCATGAGGTCAGGAGATCGAGACCACCCTGGCTAACACGATGAAACCCCGTCTCTACTAAAAATACAAAAAAATCAGCCAGGCATGGTGGCGGGCACCTGTAGTCCCAGCTACTGGGGAGGCTAAGGCAGGAGAATGACGTGAACCCGGGAGGCGGAGATTGCAGTGAACCGAGATTACACCACTGCACTCCAGCCTGGGTGACAGAGCGAGACTCTGTCTCAAAAAAAAAAGAAACTACCTTTACCCTCTTCTCTTCCTCAGATGGAGCAATTTAAAGGACTTTTCAGATGAAGCAAGCCTAATTGGCTTTCTGGGTGGGTGAGAAACTCACCAATTCTCTATAAAGTGGGTCCAAGGTGAACCACAGAGCCACAGCACACCTCTTTCCCTTGGTGACTGCCTTCACCCCATGAGGGTTCTCTCCTCCAGATGAGAAGCTGATCATGCGCCCACATTTTGGTTTTATAGAAGCCTGAGAAAGAAAGCAAAAATTAGACCTTCAACTGCTGTATCATAAACATTTCCACAACTCCTGCCTCTCTGGTCTATGAGATTATTTGAGTTAAGGACTGAAGCGAAGAATAAAGGAATCCTGCGATTGAAGATGATGTAAATTATCTCAGTTTTCTCACCTGTAAAACAAAGGTAAGCTCAAAACAATATATAGCTCAGAAAATTAAAAAAAAAAATTTTCAAGTAAAACGTGCAGCAAAGTCCATGTACATAGTAATTATTCAATACATGCTATATGATAGCCTGCAAATTCAAAGAAAGCAAAGTTTTTCTCTCATAATTCATTTCTGTAGCTTTCGCACTAGCGAACCATCTGGATACAAGGTAGGTGTCCACTCCATACTTGTGGAATTAACAAACAAACAAACAGAACATCTGTAGTGCTGCCAAAGTTCTGTTATCGATCTAGGTAGGGGTTACATGAGTGTATCTGCTTTCTAATTTTTAAATTGTACATTCATGGTTTATGTGCTTTTCGTAATATCAACATTTTTAAAAGTCAAAAGTCATAATTCTGTATGATATTTCCTTTACACTATTGTTTCCCAGTGATCTTTTAGGCATTGTTTGAACATCTCCAGTGGTGAGAACGCGACACCCCTTGGTGTGGCCTATTCGCCATCGCCTTTAAGTGTTTTAAGATTGACACAGTCCTTCGCAGCTTATACACTGCTCAGGTGGAGCTGTCTACAGCGTTTAGGTAGAAGAGTGTAGTGAGAGAAAAAGAAATACTGCTGGGCTCACTGAGCCAGGGTAGAACATCAAACAAGCTGCCTCTTCAAGTTGAGTGAGCTTAAGCAACTGTATTACAGGCCTTGCTTCTGTGTTTAAAGAAGTGTCTCAGGTGAGTCGGGTCCATTTTGTCTTTCTTGGGAAATACAGAAACTTTATTCATTCTTCTGTAGAGCTCAGAAAAATCAAGTAAAACCAAAAAGGCGGCGCTAGCCATTTTACTAGGTGAGAACATGGACGGGTTCTAACTGGCCATTTTCTGAATTGACTTGAGTTGACACATGCCCATAAATCTTTGGTTTCCTTCTGCATAAAATCAGCTGGCGGGTTTTCACTGCTAGCTTCAGGAAGAACATTAGAAAAATGTCCTAAAGTCCTTGATCGCTACATAACATAGGTACTCCCGGACTACGTGACTCCATATGGAAGGTCAGAGGTAGGTGGAGGAGTCAGAAAGCCAGAGGGACAGGTGGGCGCATATGTGTTTATGTGTGCACGTGTGTGTGTGTGTGTCTGTGTGAGTCTGCATGTGTGTGTCTATGTGACTTATGTGTGAGTGTTAAAGGGAAGAGCAGAGAAAAAGCAGTTTCTCGTTACTCTCATATTCACAATAACTGAAGATTTGTCTTTGCTGGAATTGCTTTTCCTAAACAGCTTTATCAAGGCGACTTTTCTGATGTAAATCTAGAGAGTTCACGAGTTAGTGGTATCCTCAGTATCAATCTGATTCTGTTTTTCTGGAGAAGGAATGTGTACATTTCCACAAGAAACAGCAAAATAAGCAAAATGTAAAACATATGAAGTAAGATAGAAAAGCCATCTGAGTAAGTGGCCTTGGGATGTTTGAATTTCAGGTTTTCTGGGCTGCCCCTCCCTAGTGCTGGTCAGGACTCCCTCAAACACGCGTTTGCCAGTGCTTCTGTGTGATTACCAAGTCTTGGTAACATCTTATAAGGTTAAAGAAAGGGTGTGGGGACAAATTAGTATTTTCTCTCTTCTGGAATTGAAAGTACTTTTAAACGTGAATAACTTTGGGAAAGTTTAGGAAAAGAAGCTGTGAACTGCATGAGGCAGTTGGGATTGATTACAGGTGTTACAGGTGTGGATTCACAAGGATCTCTAAGACCCATCTCATCACACAGCATACATCAACTGTTACATGTCAGGTGTTTGGAGGAATAAACATGTTTTAGTGAACCTGCTTCCATGTATGACATTGTTTCTACAGCAAAAACATGTTACGAAGTTTAGATAAATGATTATAAACATACTTTTGTAACACAGTCCCGTTTATACTGAATTTAATTTTTCATGAAACAAATGGAACTCATTAAATTTTATCTTCTTTGAACCTGCACAGAGAAACCAACATCCTTGAATTCCCAGGTCTCATAAACAAATGCTGCTATTGAAAAGAACCCACGTATCTTAGAAGTACACTAAGCATAATTTAAAATAATCCTTTTGCTTTCCGTCTAACTGATGATTGATTTAGAAAAGCATTTGTGCTGTAATTGTCTTTAATAAAAGAAAAATTTCAGCCACCTTTCAGATAATTATACAACTTCCAGATGTTTCCAAAGTAAAGGACTCAGAAGACTTTGCTTCCTTGTGTGGCCTCAAGTTATGCCATTTGTCTGCTCCATTTGTCCCTCCACAGTCAAAGGGAAACTAAAACAGAAAAATACCCATTTCTTGTTGTTGTTGTTGTTGTTGTTACTGGTACTAGAATAAACTTCCTATGGGGAACAAATAAGAACTGGCTTGCATAAGAATTTTAGTTATCTATATTATTCCCTAAAATGGCATTGTATGCATTAATATGAAGTATAACTCATTTGAGGAAATAAATGTTCTCAAACAGAAACTTTTGGATTAAAATTTTTTTAAATAAGTTTTACCTATTTTAGGGGAGGCTAGATTCAGGGTTTTAAAAAATAGCTATAGATTTTAATTAAAATTGTAGCACTCTAAAAGGAGAATATTATCTGCTTCCACATCTTTAAAAAGCAGAATTCCAGTTAACTTGACATTCAACAGTTAATGAAACAGGCATCCCCTGCTTTAAGCATTAAGCATTTCCAAATACGGCCACTAGATGGAGGAGAAGCGAAGAAATCTTTTCAACCACCTGTCTGACTTCCTTTGAAACTGTGAAATGCCAGTGTTTTTGTACCTCAGTTTCAGTGTTAGCAGAGACTAGAAATAAAATGCTTCCTATACACAAGCTTTCCCAGAAGTGAAAAAAAAACTTCTGGATTTTAAACTCCAATACAGATCGTCAGTCCTTATTTAATTTATCAGATTATGGAGCATTAAATTACCCCCATATTAACAGTTAAGTTTTTTACCCAAAAAGTGAGGCATCATGACTTTTTAAGATACATTACTGTATGAAGTTACATGAAATATTTTTCTTAGTTATTACAATGTTTCTAGACAATTTTAACCAGAATCCTTATAGGAATCACCTTTAAACCCAGTAATACATACTTTTTGATATTATCTGCTTATACCACAGTACCGCGTCATGAATGACATGTGTGTGTCATGAATGGTACATATGTTTCACTAATGAGAAAAGCATGTAAGCTAAGAGGGACAAGCATAACATTCAAGAAACGTTTAGAAATAGCTTCTATAATGCCAAAATTTTGAAGTTTATCACATACATGTCCCAACTACTTAGATTTTGTATGGTGGTAAGAGATACCTGGTAATCTATAATCTGCTTACTTCCTCAATTGGACATTTTTTTTTATTAGACTTTTAAGTTCTGGGGTACCTGTGCAGAATGTGCAGGCTTGTTACCTAGGTATACATGTGCCATGGTGGTTTGCTGGACCCATCAACCCGTCATCTACATGAGGTATTTCTCCTAATGCTATCGCCGTGACAGGCCCTGGTGTGTGATGTTCCCCTCTCTGTGCCCATGTGTTCTCATTGTTCAACTCCCACTTATGGGTGAGAACATGCGGTGTTTGGTTTTCTGTTCCTGTGTTTGCGTGCTGAGAATGATGGTTTCCAGCTTCATCCATGTCCCTGAAAAGGACATGGACTCTGTTGCGGGAAGTCAGGGACCCCGAATGGAGGGACCGGCGTCAAAATCGAGAGAATGAACAAGCCTTCATCGCCATGGCACATTTATATAAAAAGAAAGGGAGAGATGTTGCGGGAAGTCAGGGACCCCGAACGGAGGGGCCAGCTGAAGCCATGGCAGAAGAACAAAAATTGTGAAGATTTCATGGACATTGATTAGTTCCCCAAATTAATACTTTTATAATTTCTTACACCTGTCTTTACTGTAATCTCTTACATGGACACTTATCACTTCCCCAGTCAATACCCCTGTGTCTTCCTATGCCTGTCTTTACTTTAATCTCTTAATCCTGTCATCTTCTTCGTAAACTGAGGAGGATGAATGTCGCCTCAGGACCCTGTAATTGTGTCAACTGCACAAATTGTTTGTAGACCATGTGTGTTTGAACAATATGAAATCTGGGCATCTTAAAAAAAAAAGAACAGGATAACAGCGATGTTCAGGGAACAAGAGAGGTAACTTTGAACTGGCCGCGGGTGAGCCGGACGGAACAGAGCTATATTTCTCCTCTTTCATAAGCAAATAGGAGAAATATTGCTGAATTCTTTTTCTCGGCAAGGAACACCCCTGAGAAAGAGAATGCGCCCTGAAGATAGGCCTATAAATGGCCCCTTTAGAAGGCATCCCGTCTTTTATGGTCGAAGCCAAAGGGATGAAATAAGCCCTGGTCTCCGGTAGCACTCCCAGGCTTATTAGGACGAGGAAAATTCCCGCCTAATAAATTGTGGTCAGACAGGTTGTCTGCTCTCAAACCCTGTTTCCTGATAAGATGTTATCAATGACAATGCGTGCCTGAAACTTCATTAGCAATTTTAATTTCACTTCATCTGGTGGTCCTGTGATCTCGCCCTGCCTCCATTTGCTTTGTGATATTTTATTACCTTGTGAAGTATGTGATCTCTGTGACCCACACCCTATTCGTGCACTCCCTCCCCTTTTGAAAATCACTTAGAAAAACTTGCTGGTTTTACGGCTTGGGGAACATCATGGATCCTGCCAACATGTGATGTCTCCCCCCGACACCCAGCTTTAAATTTCTCTCTCTTGAGCTCTTTCCCTTTATTTCTCAACCCAGCCGAGACACTTAGGAAATAGAAAAGAACCCATGTTAAACATCAGGAGTGGGTTCTCCTGATAGAACTCATCCTTTTTTATGAATGCGTAGTATTCCATGGTGTATATGTGCCACATTTTCTTTATCTAGTCTATCACTGATGAGCATTTGGGTTGGTTCCAAGTCTTTGCTATTGTGAACTGTGCTGCAATAAACATCCATGTGCATGTGTCTTTATAGTAGAATGATTTATAACCCTTTGGGTATATACCCAGTAATGGGATTGCTGGGTCAAATGGAATTTCTGGTTCTAGATCCTTGAGGAATCGCCACACTGTCTTCCACAACGGTTGAACTAATTTACACTTCCACCAACAGTGGAAAAGCATTCCTATTTCTCCACATCCTCTCCAGCATCTGTTGTTTCCTGCCTTTTAATGACCGCATTTCTAACTGGTGTGAGATGGTATCTCATTGTGGTTTTGATTTGCATTTCTCTAATGACCAGTGATGATGAGCTTTTTTTCATATGTTTGTTGGCCACATAAATGTCTTCTTTTGAGAAGTGTCTGTTCATATCCTTCTCCCAGTTTTTGATGGGGTTGTTTGCTTTTTTCTTGTAAATTTGTTTAAGTTCTTTGTAGATTCTGGATATTAGCCCTTTGTCAGATGGATAGATTGCAAAAATTTTAAAACAAAAAACTGGGCTATATTCTTCAGGCTCTGGAGGGTTTTTGACCATTCCATGGACCCTACTGAGGTATGGTAGTGAGAAGTAAACTTTTGGCTTTACTAGCATTTTCCTTCAGGGTCTTTAAGTCCCGGTCCACCAAAACTACTTCCTTGTGCTCCTTCCACCAGTCATAATCTGTCACCATGGCGATACTCGCATACAAATTCCAGCCTCCCTAGCAAGGGCCACCGCTGGAACTGTGGGCATGTTGATAGCATCCACCCCCAGGTGCAGAACATGAAGTTTTCTGCCCAAGGGCTAAAACAAAGTCCCTCAGTTGTGACCATTGTCCCCTTTGAATGGCACCAGAGTCCTAGCTTCTTAGCCGTCTCTATAAGAACCTCTCTCATTTGGGGGCAAAACGTCTTGGCTATTGGAATGTGGCACAGTCGTCTGGCACAAGAATGACTTCCATCACAGAAGGACTGAGGTCTCAAAGAGGTCCTGTCAATGAACTGATCAATTATGACAATATCGCCAGGTTCAATCTCCTCCCTCAAGCAGCCACAAGCTGTGGTCCCTATGACATGAGTACAGCCCTCTTCCCTCAAAGCCCAGATGTTCGCCTGGTAGCTGACCTTGGAAGGCATGATGGTGTGCTGCCTCCCATGCCTTGCAAGGAGGACACAATCAACATTTTTTTAATCTTCCCCAAAATTAAGGCATCAGATGGCTTGCCAAATGAAGTATCCACATATTTTTCAGTTCTTCCTTCTAAAATTTCTGGATCATCCAGACCTGTTCCACCAATTATTACAATCTTCATGGCGGTGGTGGTGGTGCTTGAGGCCATGTCTGCACGGGAAGGGAAGCTGCAGTGGGTGAGCACTCGGGACTAAGGGAACAAAGTGGGCCAGAGAGCGGTAGCTGTTGAAAATATGTTTTTCTACCATTGTGTACGCTCTTTGGCTTACAGACCAAAGGATGCTAACTATATGGTCTTTAAGTAGGCTTCTTTCCAAAGGCACGGGTTTGCTTAGGAAGATGGTGGTTAAATTGAACTTGTGATTTACTCTTTATTTACATATTTGTGTGTGTGTGTGTGTGTACATCAATTTTCAGGTATAGGTTTATTACATACAGTCACAATCATATATCTCTCTATGCATATATATATGCATATGTGTGTGTGTGTGTATATATATGTATATATGGCCATGTCTGCACGGGAAAGGACGCTGCAGTGGGCATATATATATATACACACACACACACACCCCTGTATGTATAGGTATATATACACACACATACATACACACATATATGATAATTTTTGTAACTAGATATTTGAAGGCCAATGTTCAGTCCAAGTATGTAGAACACCGGGTTACTTGAAAGACACCTTGTAGAATCATTTGACTTATTCTAGACTTGGGTGACTTAGGAACTGATGTTCTTATGTGTCCATCAGATTACTTGACAAATAATTAGAAGAACTAGGTTTTGGTTCCAAGTCTAACACTAACTGGCTATACAATCATGATAAAATGCTTAATATCTCAATTCTTTAACTTACTCATCTTTACAATGTACTAGATTTTTATGGCTACTTCTAACAGGTTATGATCTATACATTTGCTGAGACTCTCTTAACCTCTTGAAATCTTGAGCTCAGAAGTATTTGAAATCCAACAGTCTGTAAGTCCTTAGAAAAATGGCAATACTGAGCTAAAAAATACTAAATAAGTATGCAAGAATAGGTTTACTTACAGTCACAGTCTTAGCATCCATCTCAGTGAATATGAATTCTCCTCCTTCAAAGTCATCATTCATGTATAGGAGAGCACTAGAAGAATGAAGAGAAAACCATTTGTCTTATTATATGCTTATGATAGCATGGTCATAGAATACTGAAGACTGGTGATGTACTGTCCAGCCTCCATTAGTAAGTTTCCTTTGAACTAGACATTGATATAATTGGCCCTCCAAACTCTTAAAGAGAAGATCAGATAGAATTTGGGTTATACCTCTGAAGAGGTTACTTATTCCACCTTTATTAAAATTGTAATCATATTTCAAAGCTTGTCTCATATTTCACTTCCTCCACAGAAAACCTAACTAGTTTTAATTTAATCTAGCCCTCTGAACCTGCCCACCTATTTACAACTCTTCTTCCCTTATATAACTCTAAAGGATGTTTTTTTTCATTTGTTTGTTTTGTTCTTGTTGTTGTTTTTCTCCTTAACTTGCTGGAGAGTCCCTTGTGGCCCAGCCACGCCTTGCAGATAGCAGGCACTTAATAAATGTTTTGGAATAGAGTACAGTGTAGTAATGATGAACACATGGTGATTATAACTCCTGATTCCTTACACACTGAAATATCTCTCAGTAGGTTAGGACATTCTTTTCTCCTGAGTTTCTAGTGTCTTATTTATAAAATGCAGACATCGTTCTTCTTGGGTGTGAATAGATACGTGATGTGATAAAGTCCTTATGTAGGCCAAGACTCCATGCCCTTGTATTCTGACTGAAATACACATACCACAAGGAATATGTTCCAGGGAGAACAGGAATTAAAAAAAAAAAAAAAACCATAAAATTTACTTTTCATATTAAAACAAAATGGACATTTTGTGAAATGGGATGCAAAATGTGCACAATTTTTAAGATAAAAGTGAGATGATAATGCCACTTATTGGTTGTGGCAGCTGCTTCAGAAGATTATTTGAGAATTTCTGCCTCGGAGAAATGAACATGACATCAAGCAAAACAGAGCACCTTTGCAGTTTTCATTGTTTGAAAACTGTTAGGTAAAAGCTTTGTTTTGAAGCAGGTTCTAGCTATACCTATAGTCTCGAAATGTGTAAGCAGGAGGCTCTTTCCAGCATTCGTTGGCCTCTGGATCCAACAAACAGTTGTCAGCGTGGATGGGATGACTGAGGTCATTTCTTCTATCCTGCTGACCTGCCAGAAAAGGGAACAGGGAAGAACAAGAAATGAAGTGCAGCAACTTCCACCAAAGTAACTGACAATCTGTCTTCTCCCAGTCCTGATGATCTTTGCAAATGGGGGGAGGCAGACAACAGGAAAGAATAGATGAAAGAACAGTGGACACGTAGTTGAGCCTCTGGTCTGGTTCTGGTGTGAAGTGGATGCGAAACCTTGAGCATGTCACACCTGTCTTTTCAGCTATAAAAGTTATTTCTGATATAAACATACATGAACAAATTCCATTCATTTCATGGGTTGTACTTCATGTAGGGCAGCAAAACAATGGGGAGGAAGTGAAAAATTAAAAAAAAAAAAAAAAAAGATTTAATTCAGCTAAAACTTCCCAAGTGTAAAGTCTACTCCTGTGACATCATTCTCCTCCCGCCACCCCATTCAGGGGGGCATAAGACATAGAGGAGAAATAATGATGAGCAGGGACTGAGGAGGTCTCTGTCTTTTTAAGATTATTTCTTGCAATCATCCCTTCATCTTCTATGCTTCCACTTAATGCTGGTAGACATCATGGTGACTGTGATTTCCATGTTCCTGATTCCTCAAAATGGCAAACCTACAGCAGAAGAGCATTTTTCTTTTTTTCCAGACTTCAGCAATTGGGGAAAATTGACTTGGAAGGGAAAATGTTCAGAATGAGGGTTTTCTGGAACTTCAGAAAACCAAAATGAAGAAAAAGAGAGAAGCAAAATGAGAGTTCATAAGCTACTTTTGTTTTAGAAATCTAGAATTCATCTAAAATATTAATCTACCATGCTGTAGAGCTTTGTTTCACCTTGTTTCATTTCCCAATGTATTGTGGGTAAAAGGGAACCATTTCAGACTGGAATCTCACCAGACAGGGCTGTTCGGCAGACCATGTGTGTATAGGAAAAATACAGAGTTGAGTTCAGCATAAAATAAGATTCTACAATCCTTCGAGCCTTTTCACTGATGTCATAAAACAGACGAGCGCTCTTCAGTGGGACTCGACCTTCATAACCAGACTGAAAAAAAAAGAACATGAGAAAACAAATGGGTTCATTGGAGGATGTAAGAAAAACAGGCACTACATTGCATTGAGCCAACATAGAAGTATCATGTCTGCATTGACTAATGGGAAGACTACCACATGTTTGTGGATTTTGGTTAGGACATTGTGCCATTGGAATAAACTTCCCAATAGCAGATGGAAAGCTAAAAGCTACTTGGTTCCTCTTCTCTTCTATTATAATATATTCTACTGTCCTCTCTAACAACCCTTCCTGCAGTAGAGAATAATTACTTGTTTGAATATGTTTTCACTATTAGATCATGATCTTACAAAGAAGGCTTGTATATTTTTTGTCAGGAAATCTAAAGTTTGATAAGTTGATGGCTGAATGGAGGAATGATTAAATACAATGAAGGTTCCATTTCACACTTGCTTTCTTCAACTGTTCTGTTAGGTACATATTTGAAACTTTTTTCTTTCCTATATCTGCCATTTACAGAAGCCTTAGGCTGACACTAAGGAATTCAAACCCAAAAGAAGTTAAGACTTTACTTTGAGTGCTTTCAGGACAGTTGCACCTTCAAACTTTTCATTGGGTGTATGGGGTGAAGTTTTTCCTCTGTATCCATCACCAACAAGCATGATTCCCTGGAAGCAAATACAAGAAGATACTTCATCAATGATAACTATGAATTCACTGGGTCATTTTCTGCTTTGGTTGCCAGAAAGCTGAGAACTCTAGTCAATGCTAAGAACCATCTCCATTTTATTCCAAGATGCTGGTAACTATTTCTTTTAATTAAAAGAGACATCTTTATTTAATCTTCATTCTACATTTTTATTATCAAATACTATCATCTTTTATGGAAATAAAAAGAATGTAAATTACTGATATATTGGCTAATTCTTAATTAAAATAAAAGGATTTATCCAGCAACTTTATATGATGGGCAGGGACCTTGCTAGATGGCTGTTGGCCTAGGAAATATGCCAGTAGCTATTCCAGATCCCACCTGGGAAAACTAAAATAATCCCAACCCGAAGGCTATATAAGTTCCTCAAAAATAATTTATGTCTTTCTCCGAAAGAAAGCAATATCTCAGGGCTTTTTCCTCGGCTCCAGATGAGACCAGGACCAAAGCAGTTCCAGCTTCTTGGCAGACCAGTGCAGTGAGCTCCCCTCCTTCTCCCGGTCCTCACAGTGGCCACACTGTGGAGCTCCCGGCACTGTTCTTCCGACAGGACATTATCCAGGAGAACCCGTTGAGTCCCATTCAGCTGCTCTGAGTTGTAGACGAATGTGATGTTTTCATAGAGCAGAGGACCACCTAAAGGAACAGAGCACATTGTCTTCCCTGTTACCTCTGTCCCCAGAAAGGAAGCACAGAATACCAAATAGCTTTCGATGTGCAATTCGAGTGAGTTCGTTTCCTCATGAATATTTAGAAATGCAAAGACAAATAGCGAATTAGGAAGCTTGATAAACACATCATAGATTCAGGAGAAAGGCAGATGTCTGACTATCAGGTTTCCTCATAATGTCATAATAATATCACATGTGTACATTATTTGGGGAGAGATAGAACTATTTTTGCATTTGTTTCTAATGCTGATCCCAAAAAGTCGACTGGGCATCTCATGGGACTCTCTTCTGAGAAAGCCCACCCTTGTTCACAGTCCCTCATTCATACCTCTGTCGCAACACCACAGAGTGCATGTTTGGGTCCCCAGGTATGACATGCACACCTCAGTTTCACTGGTGTCTAGAGCAACACCTTCACCAGGTAATTCAGGCAGTCACACCCAAGTCAGGAGTCACTTGACTCCTCCTCAGTCTTCTTCCTACCACATAACTGACCCTAGGTTATCTTGCTTTTGGAGTGTTTTTCTCTGTTCTCTAGGCAAAATCTTCACGTTTCTATTTCTACACAGGAGGGTTTCCTTTAGGCACCTACTCTCTTCCCAGAGAGAGACCACAAGTTTATAACATTAGCTCCAGATAGGCTCTTCAGAGGGTGCTGCTTTTGGATCACATTTTAGGTTGTGAAATTACAAAATCCAGACCTGACAAAGTCCTTCTCTCATAGAGTAGGACTGAAGGACAAAGCCTGTGATAGAGAGGAAATCTCCTGATGTAGCATAGTGCAGACATTTTGAACCAGAAAATCGAACAGAAAAGAAAGCACTGCTTCTAACCATTTAGCATACTCCCAAGGGGCCTGATGCGTGCTTGTCCATAGCAACAGCTCAAGATAAGGACAGCAGGGGTAGGGAAGGCACAACTCCCTGCCACCCCAGGTCTAGCAAAAGTCACCAACACGTTGGCCTAAAACACTTCTGTTGGAGGAAGAAGAGACAATTGAAATTGATGTCTACTTTATCTCTATAAAATAGATTAGTCAGCCTAGGGAAGAGCACGAGCTAAATGTTTATTAGTCTAGCTAGGATAAAAGACTCACTACAGCTCATGATTAATGGAATATTAAAAGAATGAGGCAGTGTTTCTCAATCTGGAGTAATGTTCATTTATCTGTTAAAGCAAAAGTTCCCTAAGGAGCTCCAGTGCTGACAAATTATTTTTACTCTAATTTTACTTCTATATACGCAATCATAAAACTATGTACGCATTATTTATTTTAGTAGTTTCATACAGTACCCAAACCAATTTACAAGACTAAATAAAAGCAAGACCATAAAATGAACTAAATTCCAATCAATAAATGAAATGGTTAATGTTATTTTTCTGAAAATAAAAAGCTACTTTCCACATGAATATTCTACTCACTGATCTGGTCTGGGTTCTTTTGAGCCAGGATTCCTTATAGTACTGTTGGTGTGTAATTACTATTCTACCACAACGTTTCTCTAGTTAAACTACTACACAATCTTAATGTACCATGATTAATTTTGGCCTTTGTATCAGTCCATTTTCTTGCTGCTAATAAAGACACACCCAAGAGTGGGTAATTATAAAGAAAAAGAGGTTTAATGGACTCACAGTTCCACATCTGGGGAGACCTCACAATCATAGCAGAAGGCAAAGAAGGAGAAAGTCATGTCTCACATGGTAGCAGGCAAGAGAGCTTGTGCAGGGAAACTCCTGTTTATAAAACTTTCAGATCTGGTGAGACTTATTCACCACCAGGAGAACAAATCACCCCCATGATTCAATTATCTCCACCAGCTTTCACCTGAGCCTAATACATTATTTATAAGTTCATTGTATTTCATTTATTTCTAGTCTTTAATCACTGAAGTGTTATTAATTGGTGTCAATATGACCATAACTGTGCCCAGTGAACTATGGAATCCCATGATACCATCTGGCTAGAAGTTGATCCCTTACATAACCCCTAATTGCTTCTCTTAATTTTTGAAAATTGTGATCACAATTTATAAATATGGAATTTTTGGAACCCAAGAATATATCCATAAGCCCCCTCTTTCAGTATCACATCTTTTAGTTGAATAGAAAAATATGCTTTTCTACAATTCACTATTTCTCAAATTTTGTTTCATTGAAAGTTCTGGGAAAGTACTGGGTTAAATAAAATATAAGAGGGCGTCTCAGAACGTTTAATATGTGAACAGGCTTTATTAATGTCCTAAACAGTGATATAATAGGCAGCAGTTTTTAGCCTTAATTGAATACAACGCTCTCCCTCCCTGACTCCCCCAACTTCCTTCCTGTAGCAGAGACTTTACGATGGACTGCAATGATCATTGCCTCCCGACATTCATACAGCTGTGCAATTTGCTTCCCACAAGTGCAAGTGGAACCCGGAACTTACTTCTAAGCAGAATATGACAAAAGTGATTAGGTGTCATTTCTGTGACTACATTACATAAGATTGCAACTTCTATCTTGCTAACAGACTCAGTCTCTTGCCTTCTCCGCTGGCAGGCTGTGAAGCAAGTGGTCATACTGGAGAGGATCACATGGCAAGAAATAGAGGCATCCTCCAGCCAACAACCAACTAGAAACTAAAAGGCCATAGTCCAACAACTTTTTAGGAACTGAATTCTGTTATCTAACTTGGAAGAAGATCCTTCCCAGTCAAGCCTCGGAAGAGACCTCAGCCCTGGTCAACAGCTTGACTGAAACCGGTGAGAGAGCCTGCAGCCAAGGACACAGTTACATTCTCTGCAGACTCTTACCCCACAGAAACTATGAGATAATAAATGGATATTTTCATAGCTGCTATATTTTTGTTTTTTTTTTCACAACAATAAAAAAGTAGTCTTTAAAATATTTATTTGACAAGGTCTCACTGTCACTCAGGCTGGAGTGCAGTGGCACCATCATCATGGCTCACTGCAGCCTTGACCTCCTGTCCTCAAGTGATCCTCCCACCTCAGACTCCCAAGTAGCTGGAACTGCAGGCACATGCCACCATGCCTAGTTTTTTTGTTTCGTTTTGTTTTGTTTTTCAGGATCTTGTTATGTTGCCCAAGCTGGCCTCCAACTCCTGGACTCAAGCCATCCTCCCTCCTCAGCCTCCCAAAGTGCTGGGATTAGAGGCATGAGCCACCACACCCAGCCAAGTAGTCTTTTAAAAATCCCCCCAAGACATCTTAGCATGGAAGGCGATTTGGAAAAGGCTGCTCTAATCTATGGAGCTGATTAAGATTTGTAGTCAAATTGAGATAGGCCTTCCCTCGCATATTTGGAAAAGTGAACTGTATGTTCCATTCCAATTTAGAAGTATAAAAAGAAATGTTCCTTTAACAAGAAAGATGCGATACTTGTAGATTCACTGAAAAGCATTTGCTAATATAAAACTAAAATATAAATGAAAGACAGAGGAGAGATCTAGTGAATTAAGTTGGTTTATACTTTGCCAAGTTTTTCTCTTTTTCTACATTGAAGGTGTATTATTTTCAACATAATTAGCTTATTTTCAAAATATGATTTTGAAAGTTAGCAAAACTAGAATATTTAGGAAAATGTCTATCAGTCTTAAGCTCCATTATAAGTATGTATTATCATTACTATCATTATTGTTGAATTAACAAGCTACACTTGGAATACTGTAATAAGTTCTGACTCAGACACCTTAATAAGCATAGAGCCTTAAGAGAAGGCTCCTGGGATACAGACAATCTCCTAGCATTTCATAAGAACATGCAAAGACCCAAGTGAAGGAAGAATGCAACATGGAGTCTTAAATATCTGAATTTTGGGTTCCAGGAGAATCTGCATTAGAAATCTGCCTTTCATGTAGCAACGTAATCATTAATATTAGTAAATATAGAATTTTACACAGATACTTCCCACACGCACATTTAACAAAAATGGCCCCCTACCCATCCACTAACCAAAAGGAAAAAAAAAAATAAATGAAACCCTATCATTCAACAGACAAGTCAACCAGCCTACATATGACTAGTAGCACACCAGACAGAGGAAAACATTAAAATAAAAATTAAAATGTAGTCCAATAAATTGTGGTTTCTGGGGCCTGATTTGATGGCTTCAGCCAATTCTTAACCACAGTCCAAGAAGATTGAGTCAAACAACTTAATTCTTCTCTCATTCATAAAGTATGTGCCTGGCTCTGACTCTCTGGTTGCAACAGAAAGGGATCATCTAAGAAAGTACTCCCTTGTACTCCCTGTCTGGCTCATGGCAAGAAGAATCACTTTATCAGAAATTCGATAGTGTCATACAAAGCATGATGGGGTAGGCAGGCTAACAAGCCCTTATATGAATTCAGCCTTTCACAGTTTAAGGAAAAAAAAAAAAAGGCCGGACACGGTGGTTCACACCTGTAATCCTAGCACTTTGAGAGGCTGAGGCGGGCAGATTGCCTGAGCTCAAGAGTTCAAGACCAGCCTAGGCAACACAGTGAAACCCCACCTCTACTAAAATACAAAAAAAATTTGCCAGGCATGGTGGTACATGTCTATAATCCCAGCTACTCAGGAGACTGAGGCAGGAGAATCACTTTGACCCGGGATGCGGAGGTTGCAGTGAGCCAAGATCACTCCACTGCACTCCAGCTTGGGCAACAGAGCAAGGCTCTGACTCTTAAAAAAAAAAAAAAAAAAAAAAAGAACTTTGTATGTTCACCATCTTAAAACAGTTACTATCCTTCTTTTATAGATAAAAATCATGGGGCCCGGAGAAATAGAGTCACTAGATCTGCATCACTGTGGAGCATATCAGACTGAAATAGTCCCAGAAACTAAGCTTCCCGATTCCAGGTTTATTCAACATTGTTTCTACTATCCCTCTACTGACTCTAGAATCAAATCCATCACAACCTTTAAAAATCTGGTGGGTGTGCTGAGCATGGTGGCTCAGGTCTGTAATCCCAACACCTTGAAAGCCTGAGCCGGGTGGATCAACTGAGGTCGGGAGTTCAAGACCAGCCTGATCAAGATGGTGAAACCCCGTCTCTACTTAAAAAAGAAAAACAAAAAAAATTAGCTGAGCATGGTGGCATGCACCTGTAATCCCAGCTACTCAGGAGGCTGAGACAGAATCACTTGAACCCAGGAGGCAGAGGTTGCAGTGAGCTGAGATCACGTCACTGTACTCCAGTCTGAGTGACAGAGTGAGACGCTGTCTCAAAAACATAAAATAAAATAAAATAAAATAAAATAAAATAAAATAAAATAAAATAAAATAAAATAAATCTGGTGAGTGAAAGGAGAATGGACAAGTGACAGCAATGTTTTTTAGTGACTTACCATATCACGCATGTTTCATGGGCTGAAGCCACTGTGGGATGTAAATAGCCCTGAGTCACCCCATCTTAATGCTTAGGAGCTGTCCAGTAGGAATAATACTAAATACTAAACACTATTAGGCATCCAGAGTAGATGACGATCTCTTTGGGGAAGAGGAGAAAAGCTGAAGTATACTTTATTCTGCGACATATGCCTCCCTGACATCCCATTTTAGTGAAATTAAGATACAAAAATGTTGCTGGGCGCGGTGGCTCATGCCTGTAATCCCAGCACTTCGGGAGGCTGACGCGGGAGGATCATGAGGTCATGAGTTCGAGACCAGCCTGGCCAATATGGTGAAACCTCATCTCTACTAAAAATACAAAAATTAGTCCGGTGTGGTAGCCCGCACTTGTAGTCCCAACTACTCAGGAGGCTGAGGCAGAAGAATTGCTTCAACCCTGGAGGCAGACATTGCACTGAGCCAAGATCATGCCACTGTACTCCAGCCTGGGGGACAGAGCAAGACTCCATCTCAAAACAAAAAAAGATATGAAAGTGTTTTCTGGTTGGAAACTTTGTCTCTATCTGCAATTGTTCTTAATTTAGATCCTAATTAGGTATCTGATGACTGGACAACAGGCTTTTTAGTGGTGATATAATAAGAAATATGCTGGTCTTTATCTCTTGTTTCTGGCACAGAACTCCTAAATCCCTTGGAATTTTCCAAGGGATAAGTGTGTCCATTTTTACTCATAATGAGATCCTTTTAATCACACTTAAGCTTATGCCAATGAGGTGAATTAGGGTAGGGACCCTGAAAAGACTCAGAATGGGGCTGGTCACCAGAAAGAGCAAGTGATTAGGAAAGTGAAACCTTTAGCCCCACCCACAGGCCTCTGGGAAAGGAGTTTCGGGCCTGCAGATCAAGCTGTATAAAAACTCTTGAACAACAAGATTTGATGAGCTTCTAGGTTGCTGAGAGCGCGGAGATGCTGGGAGGGTGGTTTGCCCATGGAGGGCATGGAAGCTCCTCCTCCTATCCCCCCACACCTTGCCCTGTGTACCTCTTCATCTAGCTGTTCATCTGCATCCTTTGTGATAAACCAGTAAACACAGGAGTTCCCCTGAGTTCTGTGAGATGCTCTAGCAAATTAACCTAACCCAAAGTCAGGATCATGGGAACACTGGTTTGTAGCTGGTCAACAAGGGGTTGGTCAGAAGTACAGGTAACATCTTATACTTGCAATAGGCATCTGAAATGGGAGTAGTCTTGTGGGCTAAGCCCTTAACCTGTGGGATCTGACACTATTTCCAGACAGTGTCAGAACTGAATTGGATTATCTCACACTCACTTGCTATCCACTGGAGAATTACTGGTGCGTGTGGGTGAAACCTCACACACATCTGGCCACAGAAGTATTTTGTATTGAATATGAGAGTATGGTAGGCAAAAAAGTTTGTTTGTTTTTCCTTCAGACCAGTAGTTTCCCAGAACACATTCCATCCTACAATCCATTAGCCATTTCGACCTAGACAATTCTGTAGAAGTGGTAGATTTGGGTAGCCCAATTAATCATGATCCTTCTCCATCACATGTAGTCTTCTGTCCTGCTCTTCTATTAACCTTCCAGTCAGTTGCTGGACACCAGATTCCCTGGTAGCCAGGGGTGAAAAAAATGCTTTAAAATTTGGCAACTGTCCTGGAGTTTCCCAAACATTTACAGCAATGTGTTGGCTTATTGGCATGAACTTCCTGGGTGATTTCTCAGCCTAAAAGGCAACATGAACTCTGGCTGACCATGAAGCTCTCTGGCATGTGTAAAACAGCTTGGGCTTTGTGGCTGCAAACTGAGGTCCAGGTCAGATTAGATGAGCCTATTATCCTGTTTACTGCTTCAAACTGACTTGGAAGCTAAGGAAGGAAAGGGATGGGAAATGTGAGAGTTGTAGGGAGCCAAAAGTTTTCAAATCAGAGGAATGTGCTGACAAGGTCTCCTGGGGAAAGAAGTACTGTACTTCTTCCCAATGCAGCATTTTGAAAGCCTCTTGTTGTCTTGCAATTATTTAATCAATAGGTGATACATTTTTGTTACTACACAATTCTATGTTTCATGCAGCAGGTGAAGAAGAGAAAATGGGATTTGGGGTCAAAGGTCTGGGTTCAAGTGCCCGTTCTGAGCTTCTGAGACTTTAGAGAAGTCACTAACTCTTCCTACATGAGATGCTGTTTAATATTAAAATAGTGTGCAAATAAATAAATTGTGTGCAAATTTGCTGGGAAATCATAAAACATATGGAAATAATAATTGTTAAGAATTACTACTGCTGTTAGCATTACTATTGCTAATAGTTTTTATTAATCTAACAATGCTTGGCTCTACTTAAAAACTGTTTTCGGCAACATTCCACCTGTGTCCCCACTAATTTTCATCTCACATAAGTAGGCACATAATGTTCCCTTGCTTCATCTCTGTGCCTTTGCTCAGTTTCTTTTAACCACTAGAATGGTTCCCTCTACATCCATGCATCCAACTACATTCTGCTTTCTCTAAAGGCCCTGCTCAGATCTACGTGTTTCAAGCATCTAAGGTTAACTAATTTAATATCCCATGTTAGAGGAGAGGCTGGTCTCCTCTCCAAGTTCCTCTGATATACAGTCTGTCCCACACTACCTAGCTCTTACTGACTGTGTAACAGAAGTAAGCCATAGGAAATTGCTAAGCCTCCGGTATTCTGAGAATGGTGATGACCATGCAAGATTCCTTGGGAAACAGACCAGGGAGTGAATTTGGAGGCTTTTTTTTCTTTTTCTTTCTTTCTTTTGGAAACCTACGGTAATAATACACAAATCTAAGACATTCTTTTTCTTTTTTTAAGTCTTGCTTTCAGACTACTAGGGAGTGTAGTAGTTTAGTCCTATTCTTTATTTTCTAGAGAAAGTGGGTTGTTCCTTGATCTGGAAAAGAAATGGTCAAGCTCCATCTTCCCCTTCTCCTGCTTTGTAGAATAAAAGCCCACAGCTACTTACCTTCTCTTAGGTCTCGATCTATCTTGGGTGATAACTTTTTTCCCATTGACAATCCGTGAACTTCTGCTCCCTCTACATTCACTCCTGAAGGGACCCTGCCCATTCAAAAAATTTAAAATGGCAATTTGTCACTGAATAACGATGCTCAAAGGCAAAGAATACTTTACCCAGGTAGTCTATGACTCTATATTGTGTATTTGAACACAAGTTCACCTTTCTTTTAAAGTCAAATTAAATGTCACTGCCTCTAAGAAGTTCTCTATTTCCTCGGTGAGTTTGCCTTATTTCACTCCTCTAAATCTTCTTAGCAATCTTTATTACAATTCATTGTATTCATAACATAACCCTCTTCAGATTAGTCTCTAATCTCAAGTAGGAAAAAATTATCATGCGCATCTTTATAATGCTCAGAGTTTCCATGCCTGGAACATGGAGTGCATCATGGAACAATTGTTGGATTGAAATCAATTATGTCATAATGTAGTAGTTCTTGACTATTGTGAGAAAGAAGACACAGGTTTGTCATTTGCAAATGCACAAATGATAGCAGGCTGTCCTTTATATATGTAAAAATTGAACAAATCCAAATGTGTATATACATTCTTGGATCTCTTGAAGTTATCTTATGCCACCGAAGGATTGAGTTTTTGAAGCCTAGTGAAAGACCTCAAGATTCTAAGAAGCAGATCTGGATCTGTCCTTCCTTTGTGATGAGACTCTAAGCAGGTTGCTTGCCTTGTCAGGGCCTCAGTTTCCCAATCTGAAAATCAATAAGCTGGACCATGTGATCTCAAGCAAGTGTTTCTAACCTTCTGAGTTTCAGTTCTTTAAAAGATGTAAATTGACTTTTGTCACCTTAAATAATGAGCTTTCTTGATTTCTGATTCAGTTAGTGACACCTAATATTTTAGCTTGCAGTATAACTTTCTGAACTTCATTATTTCAAGTAAATACGGTAAGGGAATTCACCATCAAAAAACCCATTGCATAGTTTTTTCTGTTAATAAATCAAAAACAGTATCCAATCTTCTCAGATTTGGAATCATGGAATGTTAGCTCATAGAGATTGCCTGATTTAACTCTTTTTTTTCTGGAAGGAAAAAAAAAAACATGAGACCCAGAAAGCAGAAGATATATTACCTAAGCTTACAAACACACGGCAGGAAGAGCTGGGACCTGGCTGCAGAACTCCTAATTCACAGCTTACAATTATTTTATTATATCCCCTTGCCTATTTCATAGAGCTACATTTCTCTATGACAGGTTATGGTACTAAAGTATTTCTCCTCATAAAAAAACCAGTTTGGATTCTGAATGGACTTACCGATTCTCATCCTGTCGTCCTCCATACCTGATCCAATAATTCTGTTTTGAATCGATTGAAAAAAAAACGCAGGAATTTTGTCACCAAAACATCACTTACAGAATTAAGGTAAAATAAAATATGCACAAAACATTCAAAAGATCTATAATTTAGGAATTTTGTATATTGTGTAAAGATACAATATATTTATATTTTATAGATTAATGCAAAAGAAGGCTAAAGTTAGTGGAGATTTGGCAAGGACAAAATGAAATACAAATCTATTTTTTAAATAGTATGGAATTAGCCTGGATATCCATCCTTTTGTCCAAGAAAGTGACTTGGAATTTGGTGGCAGAAAAACATTTCAAAGAGTATTCAGTTCAACTTCTTTATGTTTTCTGAATAAAACAAACAAACAAAATCCAGCCTAAATAATCATCTGCATATATCATGAAATTAGTAAATAACATATTCTAAGGTCTCTTGGATAACACAATTTTTAAAGAATAATAAGTAAGAACAGATATAAATATTAATATATTAGAAGGTGTTGTACTGGAAATAGTACATTAAAATTAACCCATTTTAAAAAGTGTGCCTATAAAAACATGACATAAGAAATGAAAAAAGGTTGTAAATGGACATATTATAAATAATTTTATAAATGTATTAACTTGTATATCATTTGAAGAACTTACATAGTAATCAATGGATAAATGAACAAAACCCATGCCCAAATAATTAAAAGAAGAGGAAAAATAGTTAATACATGAAAAGGTTTATTCTTGCTGGTCATCAAAAAATTATAAGTTAAAATGATGTATTATTTCATATATAATACATAAATAATAAAAGTGATTTTAAAATGTTATTTCTTACTGCTGATAAATTTGTGGTAAAATGGTACTTTTGTGCATTACTAGGATTCAAACGCCTGTTCAATCTGTTGTGAGGTATGAGACTTTAGAGAAGTCACTAAATCTTCCCACATGAGATAGTGTTAGTATTAAAATAGCATGCAAATAAATAATTCCAAGAGAATTATTTATTCTCTTAGTAATCATATATGAGTATATATATAATTGTAAATTAATAATAAATAATTTCTAAGAGAATTCTCTTAGAAAAGCAATTTAGTTTCAAGAAATTTAAAACCTTATATCCTTTGATGACAGAATAATTCCACTCTTAGGAATTTATTTTAAGGACATAGTTCAATAGAGAAAAATGCTTAATGCATTTTGTATAATGAAAAAATCAGAAATATTCAAATGTTCAGCAGAAGAGTTCATTTATTTATTGTACATCAATTCTACCTATCTAAAATTCTAAATTCTACCTACTTTTTAGATACTAAAATGTATCTAAAAATACCTTTTAAAGTTATACAAACGTAGAAATTTCTTATGCTATCCTCCTAAATAAAAATCAGAATACAGATCTCTTTATACCATAGCATATGTTTCTGCAAAAGATAAGTCTTCATATAAACAATGATTAGAAGACAACATGAAAAAATGGGGTGAAGTCAGCGTGATGGGCGGTAGGATTGTGACTGACGGTATTTTGAATTCTCTTTAATGTTTAGGTAATACACAAGCATTAAAAGAAAAACTAAAACACCACATCTGGAATTTAGGAAAATGAAACACTCCCGGGGCAAATGAGTTCTACACAAAACACTTTTACCCAATAGATTTGCTTTTGACTTTGGACCTCATTAACATGGAATGACAGATGTGGAAATCCATTCGTCTTTTAAAGTTCATCAGATATATTGAGTAAATATCTCCCACCCCCATTTTTACCTCAAGGAGGGCATTAAAATCTTAGCTTTTTGAGGTAAATGGCAAAAATGGAGGCAGGTAATAAAAACATAAAAAGAATTCCACTGAGTCATTATTTTAATAAACATTTCTTCTTTCCTCTTACCGGTTCAGTGTATGAAAACCCCAGACCTTCTGCAGCTGATTTTATCAGCTCAGATTCTAGCTTATGACGTTTCACAAACATTGTTAAATCCTAGAGAAAAATAAGTAAAAAAAGACATTTTTTATTTAAATAACAGGTAACAGATATGATAAATGTTCAGGTGGCAATATTTTCATTAGATAGTCACAAGTGAGCTGACAAATACTCAGAGTTGCAAGACATGGCCCATCTCAACACACTTTCACACGCTAGCATGTGTGAACAAAAATGTGCCTCCGGCATAAATAAAATTTGTAAGAACTGAGTTCTAGAACCTTTGCTAAATTGTTAGATATCTTTAAGACCAGGGTTATATTTTTGTCAACTCTTCCCAGAACACATGCAGAATCAAGAATTTCTTTTCAAAACATTGGTCTCACCTCTCTGGCCTCAATGGATGCTGGGTCAATGCTATCATCCAGCAGACTCTCATAGTAATCCACATTGTCTAGGACATCCTCATCATCTGGGTGGCACAGAAGATAGGCTTTGGCACATTCCAGGGCTTTCACATACTCACCAACTGAAAGACAAAAGAGTTGCAGCATTAGAGTCAGCTTAGGTCTGTCCAAAGGATTTTAAAGGGAGGCCATCAACATGTCTACAGAAGTCAGCATTAAACATGGATAAGAGGGAAGATAAATTGAGGCTCAGCAGAAAAAGCAGAAACAGTCACAGATAAAAGGAAAGACATTATTTCAGGTATTCAAAAGTTATTACCTTTGGTCTGCTTTGGTGCTAGTTGTTTTGCACAAATTATCAAGTTTTTATCTGAAGATGCTTGTTGACAACTTTTATTCTTTAACACAGATAAACAGAATTGTATGAGTTAATTCTGATTTTTGTACTGAATTTGGGTTAACATCCAGAAGATGACCTTTGCAACAGTAATGTACCATTTTGTACATAATGTATGAGTAATATAAGTGCTTTTAAAACGTTATCGTGGCTGCAGTTTGTGATAAACTGGTACTTTAATGCAAAGTCCTTCATAGAGTCCCAGATGTCCTGGAGGAAGCCCCTCAAATCCCTCACTATACAATTAGAGCAAATCCAACAGTAGCAAACTACTAAAAGGAACTAACAAGGATGTTTCCAATATAAACTTTTCATTACAGAAATATTTAGCTATTACAAGGGAAATTGTAAATGTATGCTTTGTTTTGAAAAAGCTCACAACATTGTATTTCTTCTAATGGAAATTTACAATATATGTATGTGTGTATATATATATGTGTGGTGTGTGCGCGCGTGTATGTGTGTATGTATTTATACACACATACACGCGCGCGCGCGCGCACACACACACACACATATATATACTCTGAGGTGACCCTGATTTTTAAAAAGAATGATAAAAATTAAGCAACTCTCTCAACTTTGATTCACTGTTTATGACTTCAGCACACGATTCATTGTGTGCCATCAACACCAGGATAATAAATAATGTTTTGTTTTTGGGAAGGAAGAGGATTTTGCAAAGTTCTTTTTAAATTGAGTTAAAAAATATTAAGTCTAAAAAATCATGCAAAATATCAATCTAGTATAATTTTCAGTAAATTATCACAGCATTACATTTTATACTTTGCCCATTGGTGATTTCCCCTTCTGCTCTTCTTGTCCTGCGGCTCAGGAGAGAAGAAATGCATACATTCCTATTGCTTTGATAATAAACTGAAGAAGTCAGGACACTAAATTACAAAAATGTGATGTCTGTAATGACGAACCACAACCCCCCAAGAAGTCTTCACGGATGATCCACGCTTTACCTCGATAGTAGGCAAACTGTAGGTAATCATAGTGCAGAGGAAGAAAATTCTCAATGGGTGAGAGGCGGCCAGGGCGGGTGGCAAGTTCCCTCACACATTCATGCTGACAAACAAGCACCTGCATGTAGTGATCTGGAAGACAAGAGCCAAAACATGTGTTCCTCCAGGCTGCTGAGTGCCCAAACGTCAACGTCACAGTCACAGTGACACAGAGCGTCCCTCACCTTACCACACTCAGAGAGCAAAATTACTACAATCCTCACTTCCAGACTGCAAAACCTTTTTACAAAGAAAGTAGTTGACTTGCCAAGGTCTCCTGATCAGTGATCACTAGAACGACAGCAGATTCCAAATCCTCTAGCTCACAGTCTGTTCTCTGTACCTCACTCTTCCCTTCCCATGCACACTTTTTATACCCCACAGTCCACTTTCCCCTACCTACACCCAGCTGAATGTCAGTTTTCATATTTAACAACTTTGGGGCCCCTCTTTGGATATCTTAGATGGTTCAAAGGGCCCTGGAAGTGGAAATGGAAGTTCAGATGCTAGTAAATGTTAAGGAACAGTTCGGAAAAAGAAACAACCATGGATGTGGGAAATTCAGGCTGAGAAGTGAAGCAAAAATGCTCTTTTTCTTTGTTCACATTTTCAAGCCAATTTGTCCTAAAGGAGAAATAAAAACTCTTTGTTTTTTTAGGCCTATTGGTCAGAAACCTATTCTACACAGTTATAAATTAGTCTATCGCCTAGACATTGTATATTCTAATATTAGGGATATTGTATATTCTTTACCAGAGACTGGTAAACTAGGGAGAAGGATGAAAGGAATTTAAATGAGCATTTTATTTCCTATTTCTCTTCACTCCCCTTTCTATCGCTCCCATTCTTCTTGCTGCAGGGTCCTGAAGTGTTGGGGTTTGCATGTCCCCTTTGGCCCTGGACTCTATCTTATCAAAGCCTGAGATGAGGAAACACAAGTGGTGAATGTCCCAGAGAAGAAAATGCCTCCTACGTTTCATCTTGACTGATTTTTACAATGAAGATGGATGTATTTTCCAGAAAGAATAGTTCCTTCATGCCTGTGCTGAGTGTGTTCTTTTGAGGATGATGATAAAATCATTTGATCTCATAGCTGTGCAATTTAATTTACCACAACTGCCTTTTTTTCAAAAGGTTCCCTGTTTAGTCTGAGTTTGGCTTGGATCTTGATGATTTTGCAGAGGGACCCCAAAACACAACAGGAAGGAAATGTGCATTTTCTGGTGTGGGGCAATATGCCAGTTTTGCATAACTTGGCCAACTGAATGATTTATAGCACAGCTAATAGAATCCCTAAAGCCCACTGGTTATTAAACCCAGTCCAGGGGATGTGAAGGAAGAATGAGTTCTATTTATTTGATTAGCATGTTAGAAATAAATAACCAGCTGTTTTATTTCTTAAGAAAACAAAAACAAACAACCTTCAACTGTTTTCTCCTACTCAACTTACCATTTGCATTTCTATTTACTTTCTAATACACATTCCTTTTAATTCCAAGTGACAAGCAAAAGGTAAAGGTGAAAGATACCCACCAAAACTCAAAATCTGAATGGGAATATTTTTTCAAAGCGGATATAAATAGCAGCAAAACAGGAGTGACAGAAACGTATCCTTTAGGGTTTCATAGCAGGGCTGGTAATAAATAACTGCATTCAGGAGCCATTTGTATTTTTCCCCAACTGTTAATGTCAAACTCTAAAATTCAAATATTCTGATTTCCTAATACATTTGCTATTTAAAAAGCCAGTTTTATTCCTAATTTAGGACAATTTTGAACCAGACAAGAATTTATATAGTGAGAACTGTCATATTACTTTTATTAGGTGTATCCCTTGCCTTCTTTATATCTTAAATGACATTGTGCAATTAATATGTTTTTCATAAGTTTGAGTCTTAAAAATTAAAGAACCTGAGTTATGAGATCTCTATTATTTTCCAGCTACCAACATGCTGTGGTGACCTTGAGCAAATCACTAAATGCTAATCTATGGGAAATCGTCGGTCAATCTTCCTAAACCAGATCTAGGACATTGGCCAAAACTGTTCAGTGGCCATTGGTAGAAGCAGGTGTAGAGGCCAATGTGGGAGTGAAAGCAGGATGCATATCCCCCCACAACCACAACATAGTTAGCTATAATAAAGGAAGAATCTGCCATTTCCAAATACAAGATCAAGTGTACAGAAATAACAATTAAAATGTGAACCACACATAAAACTGACATTCCAAAAATTAGGCAACTGGATCTTGCAGAGATCCAAAAGAAAACAAAACTTTCGGGAAAATATCCTCAATAATCGAGATCGTTGTATTGAATTTAGGCAAACTGAGTTGATTTTGAGTAACTGGGTGTGACATAAATTGGTCATTTGACATATTAATTTTCAGTCTACTTCCTAGTCTAATTTTTGATAGCTATAACCTAATTGTCTCCATAAGAAACCTTAACAGTAATTCTTAACAATAATTCTAAACCTACATTCTCATAAACATGGAGTATTTAACCATTTTAATCCCTGCTATGCGATGGATGGCTATGTCATCTCCTTCCTTCATTCATCATTCATTAATCAACCCATTCATTTAACCAGTATTTACTAAGTACCTACTACAGTCACTCTTCTTAGGCACTGAAGATTGAGCACTAAATAGGACAAGCCTTTAGCCAAGAGATAGAAGAAAACAACACTTTGAAGATCTGTAAGTGGAAATAAGTACGGCATATTTAAGGAATCAAAAAGCAAGAGGGAGTGTGAGAGGGAGAGAGAATGAATGAAAACATACACACGTGCCCAATCATGAAAGTTCTTTTTAAAGAATTGGATTTTAGTAGAGATGGGGTTTCACCATGTTGGCCAGGTTGGTCTCAAACTCCTGACCTCAGGTGATCCACCTGCCTCGGAATCCCAAAGTGCTAGGATTACAGGCATGAGCCACTGCTCCCGGATGAGTAGTGCTTTTTAGGAAGATTGGAAGCATTGGAAGTTGGGGAGTGTAAACTGATTGTATTCACTGGCATTTTAGTACATAAATGAAGTTGAACATTGCTTTTCATATATGGAAAACTCAGAAAAAAATGTGTCTTCAAAAATATTTGTGAAAAAATTATTAATAAATTATCCTTTGCCTGCTTTTCAATTCCGTAGACCTTAAAAGTATAGATTCTAGATTCAGAAAAGTCCAAATATGAGTTCCAGCTTCACTCTAATCACATCACTTAATCTTTTTCAGATAAAAATTCCTCATTTACAAAAGGGAGAGGAGAGTAAGTAATAATAGTATCTATAAGAGTTGCTTAAAGCATTAAATAGATTAAAATATGTTAAGTGCTTTGTAGGTCACAATTGCTACATACGTGTTGGTTATTATCATTATTATTATTATTATTATTATTATTATTATTTTGAGATGGAGTCTCGCTCTGTCGCCCAGGCTGGAGTGCAGTGGCACGATCTCAGCTCACGACAAGCTCCGCCTCCCGGGTTCACACCATTCTCCTGCCTCAGTCTCCTGAGTAGCTGGGACTAGAGGCGCCGACACCACGCCCGGCTAATTTTTTTTTTTTAAGTTTTAGTAGAGACAGGGTTTCACTGTGTTAGCCAGGATGGTCTCGATTTCCTGACCTCGTGATCCGCCCTCCTCGGCCTCCCAGAGTGCTGGGATTACAGGTGTGAGCCACTGTGCCCGGCCCGCGTTGGTTATTATTACTACTGATAATTAAGAAGTAAATTACTATGAACAATAATAATTTACAGGCTCTCTTTGAATATGAAAGATATTAACACTTTGCCTACAAAATATTTTGCAATACTTTCTATTTGTGTTTGTAGATCAGCTTGGTTTATTGTATAAATCTGTACTTATAAATCTTAGGTAAAGTTTTTAACTTGTTTTTTATTTTTCTTGCCTTTTGTCATGTTTAGAAGAGCTTTTCTGCTGGGCATGCTGGCTCACGCCTATAATCCCAGTACTTTAGGAGGCCGAGGTGGGCGGATCACCTGAGGTCAGGAGTTCGAGGCCAGCCTGGCCAACATGGAGAAACTCCATCTCCACAAAAAATACAAAATTAGTCAGGTGTAGTGGTGCATGCCTGTAATCCCAGCTACTTGGGAGGCTGAGGCAGAAGAATTGCTTGAATCCAGCAGGCAGAGGTTGCGGTGAGCCGAGATCGCACCATTGTACTCCAGCCTGGACAAGAGCGAAACTCCATCTCAAAAAAAGAAAAGAAGAGCGTTTCTTCTCCTAATATTATACAAATACTTTCCCTCATTTTCTTCTAACAGTTCTATATTTTACACTTATATTGTTATTACAAATATAACTTATTTTTGTGTAAGGTATACAGCAGAGAACCCACTTTCCCCTCATAAGTGGTTAACTAGCCAATCTCCCAAATTATTCTATAATGTGCATTACCTATTATTTTAAATGCTGCTTTGTAATATATTAAATTCTTATTAAATAACAAAACATTTTAAGTAGTTGAAGACTATACCAAAGTGTTCGCTACTACATTGTTTATAATAATGAACAATTTCAACCTCTTAAATACTCATCAGTAAAGGACTAGTCAATTAAATTCCGATGTGTTTATATAACAGAGCATTACCCAGCCATTAAATACAATAAAACGACTCTATGTACTTACATGAGAAGAAGTCCAGAATATATTGTTAAGCATAAAATAAAACAACAAAAGTTGAAAAACAATATATATAGTATTATCCTATTTTATAAGAAATGAAATAATAACTATAAATAAATACACAAATATTTTACATAAGGACCTGAAAAAGCTTGGGAAGACAGTCACCAAAATTTTAACTACATAAATTTCTCTACAGGAGATAGGCTGGGATAGACACATGAGAGTCTTTTATTTTTACAACATATTCTTCTATTTTGCTGGAATAGTTTTTTATAAATCGCAAGTAGTATTTTTATAATCAAGAAACAAACAAAATGAAAAACTAAGCTTTACCTGCAATAGCTTCATACAGACCAGTCTTATACCCTAAATACTCATATTCTTCGTATCTCTGAGGCCCCTCACATAGGGTTCGGCATTCTATATCTTCAACGAAATATTCTCTTAGGGCTTGTTCGAAGTGCCTGATAGCCAACTCAAAGTCATCAGCCTCATAATGTTTAACTCCTGCATTGTAACTCTCCTGCAATGAAACAGACAAAACAAAACAAAACAAAAAACAAACAAACAACCTCTTAGTTTCAAAGCGAAGGGTTTATGCTGACTGAGGATCATTTCGGTAGGTGGGGTACTGACTGCTTGTGCTGAGGAGGGATAAAGAAGCGTTGCACTGGGAGATAAAGAACAGCATTCCTGGCTTCAAATACTTACAAGTGAGAGGGGTCTTACTGAGCAAATAGGCTGCTATGTGATCAGTCAATTTCGGTTTTTTCCCTTAGCACATGCAAGACTGTATTTTTCAAATCATTTGCCTATAGGTAGGGCCATGTAACAAGTGCAGGACAACAGATGTCGGTGGAAGTGACATCCACTTTTAGGCCTTGTGTTTTTTTAAAAAAAATATTTCCTAAAGTCTTCCCTTATCCTTTTCTGCAGTAATTTTGGAGGCTACATGTTGAGAATGGTGATGTCAAAAATTTTTTTAAAAGGCCGGGCGCGGTGGCTCACGCCTGTAATCCCAGCACTTTGGGAGGCCGAGGCGGGCGGATCACGAGGTCAGGAGATCGAGACCATCCTGGCTAACACAGTGAAACCCCGTCTCTACTAAAGAATACAAAAAATTAGCCGGGCGTAGTGGCGAGCGCCTATAGTCCCAGCTATTCGGGAGGCTGAGGCAGGAGAATGGTGTGAACCCAGGAGGTGGAGGTTGCAGTGAGCCGAGATTGTGCCACTGCACCCCAGCCTGGGTGACAGACCAAGACTCCGTCTCAAAAAAAAAACCAAAAACAAAAACAAAAATTAAAAAAAAAAAAAAAAGGCTTTCAACATGTGATTTCAAATAATGTTTAGTGTATACAAAGAATTATACCACTTTTTAAAACCTCAGTTTGAAATGTATAGGTACAATGGGCAAACCACTGGACTGGGAACTGGAAAATCACAGTATAATCCTGAACAATTTACACTGGCCTCACCTCCTAGGTATAAAATAAAAGTATTGGAAAGGTTCAGAGAGGATTATAGATAATTATATGATGTTCTAGTTTTTATCATATTTTATCAAATTTCTAAGATAATTTTTATTTTCTCTTAATTTTAAAATTTTTAATTTTTTAGTTTTTTTATTTCAACTTTTAAAATTTTAATTAAAATTTTAAAAAATCATCTCAATTTTTTCAGGCCTGATCATTATATTCTGAGAACTCTGAAAGTCTAAAAATGTTACTAAAATTTGAGAATAAATTTTATGAGATATTCATTCATTCATAGAAATTTGCTTTGACTCAAATGAAACTTAGGAGCACTTAGCTCCCTGTGGTGAGGGCAGGGGTCCACAGAGCTTACCAAGTGTGGTTTGGCTTCTCTGTCTACCAGTTGCAATGCTTCAACACCAGCTGTTGCTCTGTAATTCTCAATGTTCTGCTGCATTTCCATGTGCTCAGGGTTTGCCACGAAAAATGTGTGAGCTGCTTCCACTGCTTTTTCGAGCTGGTTAAGCTAAAGAGAAAACAAAAAAAGACCAAATGAAGGCAAATATTTCTAAATCATACTCAGAGAAATACAAAGATCAATCCAAAATCTCACAGATTAAGAATGAAACTAGGAGCCTAAGATTTTTTTTTTTTTTATGAGACAGGCAATAAAAGTAAAATAGACAAATGAGATTACATCAAAGTAAAAAACTTCTGCACAGCAAAGAAAGCAATCAACAGGTGAAGATACAACCTACAAAATGCAAGAAAATACTTGTAAACTATATATTCATATCCAAAAGGGGTTAATACCTAGGATATATAAGATATATAAAAAGCTCAAAAAACTCAATAGCAGGAAAAAAAAGGTTAAAAAATGGGTAAAAGATCTGAAATGACATGTCTCAGAAGAAGATATACAATTGGCCGACAGGTGTGTGAAAAAATGCTCCACATCACTAATCACCAGGGAAATGCAAGTCAAACCCACAATGAAATACAACTTCATTCCAGTTAGAATGGTTATTAACAAAAAGATAAAAGATAACAAGCGTTGACAAGGAAGTGGAGAAACGGGCACCCTTATACATTGTTGGTAGAAATGTAAATTAGTAAGACCATTATGGAAAACAGTATGGAGTTTCCTCAAAAAATTAAAAATAGAACTACCATATGATCCAGAAATCTCACTGCTGGGTATATATTTCCAAAGGAAATGAAGTCAGTATGTCGAAGCTATATCTGTACTCCCATGTTTACTGTAGCACTATTCACAATAGCCAGGACATGAAATCAACCTAAGTGCCCATCAGCAGGTGAATGGATAAAGAAAACGTGGTACATATACACAATGAAATATTATTCAGCCATAAAAAATAATGAAACCCCATCATTTGCAACAACATGGATCAACCTGGAGGATATTATGTTAAGTGAAATAAGCCAGACACAGGACAAGTACCGCATGATCTCACTCTTACATGGAATCAGAAACAGTTGCTCTCATAGAAGTAGAGAGTAGAATGGTGACTGCCAGAGAGAAACATAGGAAAGGGAGAGACAGGAAGAGCTTAGTCAAAGAGTACAAAGTTACAGTGAAACAAGAAGAAAAATTTCTGGTGTTCCGTTGCACAGTAGGATAACAAGAGTTAACACTTTTGTATTATATATTTCAGAATAGCCAGAAGAAAGCATTTTTAATGATGTCACCAAAATAAATGGTAAATGTTTTAGGCAACAGATTTATGTGTTGATTACCCAGATTTAATCATCATATAATGAATACAATATGGAAACAACACCTGTACACATAATTATGTATACTTATGTGTCAATTAAAATAAGACAAAACTTTCTAAAAAATCAAAAGGATAAATTATTCCAATGCATAAAGATGCTAAGAACAGCACATAATGCTCTACCACACAGCTTTGAGATATTTTATTCCAAACTTACAACTTCGATTCTCATTAATATTTGATTCTCATTAATAAAAAATAATTTTGAACAACCACTACACAGACACTGCCAACTGTCTCCTAAACCACTTAATACAGTGATCTCCATGTAACAAGCAATGATCCATTTTTTAATGGAATTAATTTACCCATTTTAACACATTTTTTAAAATTATTTTTAAGACAGAGTCTCTCTCTGTTGCCAGGCTGGAGTGCAATGGCGCGATCTCGGCTCACTGCAATCTCTGCCTCCCTCCAGGGTTCAAGCGATTCTCCTGCCTCAGCCTCCTGAGTAGCTGGGACTACAGGCGCCCACCACCATGCCCAGCTAATTTTTGTATTTTTAGTAGAGACGAGGTTTCACCGTGTTGGCCAGGATGGTCTCGATCTCCTGACCTCGTGATCCACCCACTTCACATGTTTACATATGCTTTAGTCATGGAGAATTTCAATAGACAGATACATTTACCTCACATCAGAAAAATAAAAATTCACATTAGTTATCTTTTTCATGGTGGAATCTAAACTATGTTCAATCCATTTTAAAGTGTGAAGAAATGAAAACCAATTGTTATTGAGCAATATAAAATTACAGAATGGCATGTAAGATTCAGCTGCATCTGCTTTTGACAATTTTGCCCTCAATTATTAAAAAATAGAAGTAGTAGACTCACAAGTGCCCAGTCCCTGCAGTCTTGTGAAATATAAAGACTCTTAACACAAAAACATAAACTGCCCTGTTTTAAGACCTGACATCCTTACCTTCATCCCATAATAGTAAAGCCTTCCCTTTTTAAATGTGATTTGCATATTCTTAGCTACTGACTTTGCTTCCATTAATACTTGCCTGAAATGAGCTCTTCCTGCCACTTTTACTTTTGTTCTCAATTCTGTGCACCCAGAATTAATTTGACTGTCAAAATCACTAATTTCGGACTTCATCTTTCTCAACTTTAATTTTCTGAATCTCTTACATATCAATACAGATAAATATGAATTGTATGCATCTACATAGTAATAACTATATAGGTATAAAGAATGGGTTCAAAATTGTGTGTGAGTTTGCATTTATTGGCCAAGTGAACCTGGAAAAAGTTGTTTAAACATTGGTGCTTTAATTTTCCCTAAAGAAAAAATGCTCAAAAGAACTACATACCGTCACTTACTATGGAGAATTTTGGAAGGATTCAATTGTGAAATATGTATGAATGTGTTCAGCAGTCACTAGAGCACTAGAAAAAAATAAATAATAGCATACAATATATAAATGATCTGTTTCAAGCATGTGAATATGTTCCTGTTAACGAAGAGTAGAGTTTATAGCTCCCATGAACACATCATTTAAGAGGATAGAGTAGGTGCTTTTGGTGAAAACTTTCTCTGGGTAACAGCCAATCTACAAGTTATGAGTAAAACAGGTTAGATTCTACAGCACTAGACGTTAAAGTTAATGGAACACAAATAAATATTTATGTTCTTAATTTTCCTACTTTTATGCTTTGGCTCAGGATATTCCACTGACTTAGAGAACCTTTGTCCCTCTGTCTTTTCTTACTGAAATACGTCATGTCCTATAAGGCCAAGCTTAAATCCTACCTTCTCTAAGAGACCCTTTCCCATCCCTGTAGCCATAGTTAGGCACCACAAGCAATCTCAACCCTGTTCCTCTACTGGTGCTTACCATTCTGTACTGTATATATTTATCAGTATATTTGCTTCTCCCATTAGAGCTTTCTGTGGATATGGATCATATGGTATATTAATCTTTTTATTTTCTACCTACTTTACATGTAGAGTATATCTACGATATGTCTTAGAAAAGAGAAAAAACTTGTAAGAAGTAAATCTTGTATACATAAGTTAAAAGGTATATTACATGTGAGTATGCTTCATAAATTATGAGGCAGTGGTCCCCAACCTTTTTGGCACCAGGGTCCAGTTTCATGGAAGACAATTTTTCCATGGATGGGGTGCGGGGATAGTTTCAAGATTAAACTGTTCCACCTAAGATCATCACGCAAGATTCTCACAAGGAGCACACAACCTAGATCCCTCACATGCACACTTCACAATAGGGTTGGCACCTCTGTGAGAACCTAAGACCTCCACTGTTCTGACAGGAAGCAGAGCTCGGGGGGTAAGGTTCACGTTCTGCTGTGCAACCCCGTTCCTAATAGGACTGGTACTGATCCAGGGCACAGGGGTTGGGGACCCCTGCTATAAGATACTAAAAGTTTGTACATTTAATAAAAACCTCTCTGAAATCATCACTGATATTGACAGCTTCCAATGTGGTTATCACAATGAATGTGATTCAGTAGCTCTTGAAAACAGTCAATGTCAACAAACTGGGTCCTTTTCTCAAATTTGACGTTTTGCTTATTTGGTGCTTTCCTCCTTTATAGTCCAGAATTGAAGATACTACAATCTATAAAAAAGATTCCATGACTTAAGGCTGAACCATAAAACTTCAGGAACTGGCCCTGGCTTTTAAACTATTGTGAATCAGTTTAGGAAACTAGAATTTGCTGCCAGGGTCTATAAAATAAACCACTGTTTTAACTGGAAGCTTGATATCTCTGTCTTCCATTTTATAAATTAAATACACACATCCAAAGTGGTAAGAAAAGTCCACATAAACATGTGCATGCTACATATAATGTCATATGATTGTATGCAGGTTATTACAAGGCTTTGTCAGTACTAGGTTTCAGCTAAGGAAGGACCTACCCACTCCTCCAATGAAACAAACCAACAGCACACTACATTTAAAGGCTTCGGACTGGACTTCCTTTAAGACCTAATAACAAACCACAGGAGCGAGTAACTCTGATATGGGGGTAACTCTATGCATTAGAAAAATAAATTGTGACATAAAGAACAATGGAGGAAAGGGGAATAATCTGACATGAAGATGGTATTGACTTTTAGAGGAGGCCACTGAGATGTCAGAAATACTGGTAAAAATGCCTGCAAGAAGGCTCGGGCCATTTCCTCTTAAGCTGTAAAGAACTAAGGCAAGCATGTTCTCTTGCCAGCCCAGAAGCATGACTACGCGGTAGTCATGCTGCATGGAAAAAGAAATGAACATTGACTAAATCAACAGCCTGCTGACATTCAGAAGTTACACTGTTCTTGAACCTGTGTGTAAATGAGGCTCCTCTGACAGAGAAAGGGTTTTCCATAGCTAGTAATAAAGAAGGGATTGCTAAAGCACGCATTGACTATGCAAAAATCACCAGTAGCCATCCATTGACCAGAAAAGAGGTTTCAGACACTCCACCCCACGACATTCAAGAACTCTGGGATTTGGCTCTGGTTTTCCTAGCATCACTTCTTCCTCTCTGCCATTATACCAACTCTTTCCAGAGAAACTGAACTTCTGTAAGTTTTATAACTTACCACCTGTCTATTCAAGAACACACACATACGTCCAATTCTCCAGTCATGCCCCAATTCATTAGTTCATCCATTTACTTATTCAGCAAATATTTATTTTGCACCAACTCCGTATCAGACACTAAAGAGAATACCTACGTGGTCAAGACAGACAAAGGCCCTGCTTTCTATAAGAAATGTTGACATTCTCATAGAAGGGGATACATCCCAAGTCAATACATAAGTAATGAAAGTAATTTCAGATTGTATTAAGTGCTATGAAGAAACAATGAGCAAAATTGTGAGCACTGGCTGGGACTGGGCTGGAAGGAGAACACCTTTAGATTCATTCATCAAAGAAGATCTCTCTGCAATGTAATTTCTGAGCTGAGACCTCAAAGTTGAGGAGCCAGGCATGAACTGAAGCGGAGGAAAGGCATTCCAGGCCCAAGAAATGTGAAAGGTGAAAGGTGCCTGAAGTGGAAAAAAGCCTTGGTGTGTTTTCAAAGCAGAGCAGAGATGAAGGAGGGAAATGTGAGAAGTTAGAGAAGGACAGATCATTTGTGCAGGCTATGGTAGAGTTGAAATGTTATTCTAAGTGCACAAGGAAACAGTAAATAATTTTAAGGAGGGATATAATCAGATCTGATACACATTTGAAAACGATAATTCAAACTTCTTTGTGGAAAATAGATCTTCCTCGCGGGCAGAAGAGCACTGCAGTAATCAGGTCAGAGATGATGCTTTTACTTTGCAAAATAATGCAGCATAGCATAAGCCAGTTGTCTGTTTTACTTTTCTTCCGTTCCCTGCGTCCATTCCTTTCTCTTCTTCTCCATTTTGCCCATCCTTGCTATAACAATGTTTCTTAATTCAGAAGGCAAACACATAACACAAAAAGAAACACTTCTAAAATTTCCAAACATTTTGTATGGAAAATGTACAAGTTCCCTATTTTCTGAATTACGATATGTAGCTCAAATAGTTTGAATATGAAATTAAGAACAGCTTGTAAGGCACATGCAACAAAGAAAAGGAGGTAATAATTCTAAAGCACATTAAAACTTCTAAAATAGAATATTTGGCAGCACTTTTTACTCTTTTGAAGGTTTTTTGTACAATCAGAGTAAAACATCAAACCTAAAATAAGTAATTTCCATTATTCTCAAACATCAACATTTTCAATAAATGAATGAATTCTGTTTCTACTTTTGTTACCCTAACTTTGGGAATTTATCCATTACATTTTAATGAAGTGTTATAGTTTTCGCCTTGGCTTTTTTACCTAGATTTCACAATATAGTAACTTTAGAGATTTTTAACTCCCAAGTGACAAGCATGTAAGCTGACACTGAAGACATCCTGTTTCTAAGCCACAGTATAAGTTTTAAGCTCTGGCTAGCAGCATAAGCACAACAGCTAGAGAGAAAGGAAGTCATCAAATTACAGCATGTATATCATACTAAACAAGAAAATTCATCCTTTAATGAACCTGTAAGATGAGTGTGTGTATATACTTGTATGCATATATATGTCACAAGGCACGTTTGTAGACATTTCATTACTTGCTAAAGTCTCCAAATTTACTCGAATTTTTGCCAACTTGGGTTAATTTTTCTTCACAGAACCAAATAAATAAATACATTTCTTACAACATGAACAATATATTAAAAGAATATTCTTAAAATTTACAAAACATTACATTTTGAAAGAAAATTTGGAAGCAGTTTGTTTAACCTACTGAATTAAACTAAATCCTGTAAATTACAGTCTTTAAATGTAAAGAACAGGCTGTTGAATGAGAATTCAATCTTATTTTAGGAAATTCCTAAACAGTTCTAAAGAACAGTCAGATTTTTGCAGTAAAATAATAGCCATATAGCAAATAACTTTGCATTTTATTTCACAATTACTGAGGATGTTAATACATTAATATAACTTGTAAACAAGATCCATATTTGAAATTGTTTTCATAATTCAGTTATAAGAAATAATCGTTTGTTTCTCTTGGCGAATTTATAAAATTAATTTTTACATCCATTGAGAGCTACCTAATATATTGTGTTTCCCCTTTTGCCTTGACTAGTGGGAAGCTCAGGACTACATTCACTGTCATTTACAGTAACTATATTATGTTGGGTTTCTAATTTGTCAAACTAAAGTTGGCATATTTCACTTTTTTATTTGAGTGTTTTCGTTTCCATTTCAAAAATCTAACTATACAAATAGTTGCCTTAGCAAGGAAACTCAGGGACATAGAAAAGGTACAACTTATTTAAAATATATACTCCCATAGTAAGGGAAATTTTTATACAGTATATTCCTTTTCTACCTCTCAAGGCAGAACATTTTAAACTTTCTAGCTTTGAAGACATGTTAATTCACGAGTTAGGTGGCCATGCTAATGTAGAAAATGAACGTATCTTTGCATTTATGGAATGTTACTGTAAAATATAGTCAGAGTTATAAGTAAATATTTATAGTTTTCAAAATGCAATTTGATAAGGATTAAATGGAAAATGACATTTCTAAAGAGTACCATTTCCTCCGTGGAGTATATTGGAAAGGAAGAATCTGCTTTCTTAAAGTGCTTTCTTTTGCCAAACTGCTTCTGCTCTTTACCTCAATTACTTACGGTCCCAATTCTGATTAATAGATTCCTGCTCTTTCTAAACACTCTAGTGAAGTTTTAATCTGATGTTTACATTTTAATGTTAAGCACTGATGGTGAATAGCCACAGTCAAATGAGGATACTCTTAGGAGCTCAGTGAAACAACAGATTCCATCAGCTTTCTAGAAAATTTCTTATCTAAATAGAAACCATCTTTCTGGGTAAGGAAAACAGTAAAGTGAAGAAACAGAACTTTTAAACATACTATTTCTGAGTAGAGACTATTTAAAATGAAATGCCCTTTATGTTAAAAACAAACAAACAAGCAAACAAAAAACCAACTATCTAAGTACTAGCCAAAAATAAGTGTGTGCTTTTAACTGGACAGAATCGCACAAGTCATCTGTGTATTGTCTAACTTCCTACCAAGGCAACAGTCAAAACTTGAATGGCTGCTGGGTAAGAAGGAGAGCACATTATCTTAGTGATGGAATGTAAACAAGTCATCTCTGCCTCGGGTCGAAGTTAGTGTGCATGGATTATTGGTACGTTGCTGTTGTTTTTGGTTCTAAATGCTAGGACACGGTAAGACTGAATAACTGGGCAGGGATCTTAACCTCTGCAGTGTTTGTCCAACACTCTCCCTTGAGGTGTCAGATGATGACTAATGGTTACCGAAAAGCAGTGTGGGCCAAGACCTTGCTGACATTTGCTTCCTGCTACTGTTTTTGGAATCAGCTTTAATCCTTTTCAAAGTTTATTCTGAAGGTAGTCATCATTAATTTCATACTCTAGTTTTGCCAGCATCCCATGACTATTGTAGTAGTCATTACCTTAACATCCAAAGAATCTAGTTCATGTCAGATTTTGAAAAATAAATAAATAGAAATCCAACCTCTCTCTATGTGAGCGCAGAACTCTACTCCTCTAACACACGACCGAGCCAGTGTCTATGTGAACACAGAACTCTACTCCTCTTACACATGACCCTGCCAGTGTCTATGTGAACACGGAACTCTACTCCTCTTACACACGACCCAGCCAGTGTCTATGTGAACACAGAACTCTACTCCTCTAACACACGACCGAGCCAGTGTCTATGTGAACACAGAACTCTACTCCTCTAACACACGACCCTGCCAGTGTCTATGTGAACACGGAACTCTACTCCTCTTACACACGACCCTGCCAGTGTCTATGTGAACACAGAACTCTACTCCTCTAACACACGACCGAGCCAGTGTCTATGTGAACACAGAACTCTACTCCTCTTACACACGACCCTGCCAGTGTCTATGTGAACACGGAACTCTACTCCTCTTACACACGACCCTGCCAGTGTCTCTCTATGTGAACACAGAACTCTACTCCTCTAACACACGACCCTGCCAGTGTCTATGTGAACATGGAACTCTACTCCTCTTACACACGACCCTGCCAGTGTCTATGTGAACACAGAACTCTACTCCTCTAACACACGACCGAGCCAGTGTCTATGTGAACACAGAACTCTACTCCTCTTACACACGACCCTGCCAGTGTCTATGTGAACACGGAACTCTACTCCTCTTACACACGACCCTGCCAGTGTCTATGTGAACACGGAACTCTACTCCTCTTACACACGACCCTGCCAGTGTCTCTCTATGTGAACACGGAACTCTACTCCTCTTACACACGACCCTGCCAGTGTCTCTCTATGTGAACACAGAACTCTACTCCTCTAACACACGACCCTGCCAGTGTCTATGTGAACACGGAACTCTACTCCTCTTACACACGACCCTGCCAGTGTCTATGTGAACACAGAACTCTACTCCTCTTACACACGACCCTGCCAGTGTCTATGTGAACACAGAACTCTACTCCTCTTACACACGACCCTGCCAGTGTCTCTCTATGTGAACACAGAACTCTACTCCTCTAACACACGACCCTGCCAGTGTCTCTCTATGTGAACACAGAACTCTACTCCTCTTACACACGACCCTGCCAGTGTCTATGTGAACACAGAACTCTACTCCTCTAACACACGACCCTGCCAGTGTCTCTCTATGTGAACACGGAACTCTACTCCTCTTACACACGACCCTGCCAGTGTCTATGTGAACACAGAACTCTACTCCTCTTACACACGACCCTGCCAGTGTCTCTCTATGTGAACACAGAACTCTACTCCTCTTACACATGACCCAGCCAGTGTCTATGTGAACACAGAACTCTACTCCTCTTACACATGACCCAGCCAGTGTCTATGTGAACACAGAACTCTACTCCTCTTACACACGACCCAGCCAGTGTCTCTCTATGTGAACACAGAACTCTACTCCTCTTACACATGACCCAGCCAGTGTCTATGTGAACACAGAACTCTACTCCTCTTACACATGACCCAGCCAGTGTCTATGTGAACACAGAACTCTACTCCTCTTACACACGACCCTGCCAGTGTCTCTCTATGTGAACACGGAACTCTACTCCTCTTACACACGACCCTGCCAGTGTCTCTCTATGTGAACACAGAACTCTACTCCTCTTACACACGACCCAGCCAGTGTCTATGTGAACACAGAACTCTACTCCTCTAACACACGACCCTGCCAGTGTCTATGTGAACACAGAACTCTACTCCTCTTACACATGACCCAGCCAGTGTCTCTCTATGTGAACACAGAACTCTACTCCTCTAACACACGACCCTGCCAGTGTCTATGTGAACACAGAACTCTACTCCTCTTACACACGACCCTGCCAGTGTCTATGTGAACACGGAACTCTACTCCTCTTACACACGACCCTGCCAGTGTCTATGTGGACACAGAACTCTACTCCTCTTACACACGACCCTGCCAGTGTGTATGTGAACACAGAACTCTACTCCTCTAACACACGACCCCTGTACTGCTGAGCACAATCT